>NC_092318.1:53705357-54341428 GCF_036785885.1 Coffea arabica
TTATTGTTCTCTGCAGGAATCTTTTTACTGTTCATTCTTTCTAGGTCTTGCTTTTGTGATTTACATATTCATTTGGCAATGAACCAAGCCTATTTAGTTACTTCATTTAAGTCCGTAATGACTGTGCAATTAGCTTTTCTTAAAGTTTGTATACGATTTGGACCATTGTTCTATAACATTTGAAATCCTACTAAGTTTTGTTCGCCCTCTGCAGTAAAAAATGTGTGGCTTTCGTCCTCCCAATGCAGCAGAGAATTGATCCTGATGTAATTTTTCCTTTAGAAAGCTTTTGCACAATTGATGAAGGTATGTTTACTTTAGGCAACGTGATGACAGAACGGTATTACTCTTTTTTATCTGAAGAAGTGTTTTGCCTTTTGCAGTCTATCCTTCACCAAAAGCTATAAGAGTCATGACAAAGAAAGGGCCAAGGTAACAGACATTCGACGTTGGCTGCTGCTGTTTCTTGTATTGTTCTTTGATGCCAACGGAGGACTAAGAACATCTTCAACTATCAGGATTTAGTCTGACTTAATTTAGACTCCCCTCCTTTTCATAGATAAAATGTAGTATCAGCAGTTACATAATTCCACTATCCTTACGTAGATGTGCAAAAATGCATGATGGCCGTCCAATTTAATTTACGTGGACGGCACCCCTTTCTTTAGAAAAAAAAAAAACGAAATTACGTTTAAGATGTAATGAAGAGAAGGACAAACGTACATACACGTTTCATGTTAAGCCTGATAAAGGACTTATCTTGTCGCATGTTAGCGCAAATGGAGAATGTAGGAAGGACTGAATAGTGACCAAACCCATTAAGAAATGAGCCCATTAACGGGTCTTTAACATGGGCACCCAACTTCAGGGGTGATTAAAATTTGAGGAAAATCATGGCAGCTCCTGAGAGAACCTAGGCTGCTCTGAGTTTATTTCATCTATTTATTTGGAATTTAACTAAGGGAAAGTATGGCGTAGTACTTCGTGTCTGTGTTGCATACTTCGCACTTCGCAGTTGGTTCTTTTTCTCAATTAGTAAAAGTTTTTGTCGAGTTACTTTTCCCGAAGAGTTTAGCTTAATCATCTAACGGCCTAAAAAGGTACAACTGGAGTTTGGGCCAGTAATCACATGGTTTTCGGTGCTAAGATTCAATTCTTCTGTGGGGCCTTGGTTAAAAAAAATATCAATTTTCTTTATGATCTTGAACCAGTTGTATGCGCTCTTTTCTAGTGTCACTTATATTTCAATTTCCAAAGCTCGTGACAGTGAGCAATTCCAATGCGAATTTGGAAGTATAAAAAAGTAGGCTAAGTATCCTTTCTCGAGAATCTTTCCTCTCTTTAATAAGATTATTAGATTGTTTAGTATTGTTTGTGAGCTAAGTGGAATGACTAGAGGTGGCAATTTGTCCCAAGTTCCAATGGGTTACCCATGCCCATGGGGACTTTGGGCGGGATGGGTATTGGATTTTGATATTGGGTTTAAAATGGGACAAATCCCAATTGTACCCATTAATTGATGGGAATACTTGGGAAATACTTGGGTACCCATTGGGCTCAATTAACAAGGGCTCTGTTTGGTTTAGCTATTTTTGGGGGGTATTTTTGAAATATTTTATTATAGCAGTGTATATGAAAAATTTTTACTATAAAATTTTTTTGAAATATTTGATATACTAATATGGATGGGATGTTTTTTGAGTTATTGTATATTACTGTAACATTGTATTTGAAAAACTTATTTTTTGAAAAAATAGCCAATCCAAACGGAGTCTTAGATTCAAAAATTATCTTTAACAATTTTTATAGTCATACTAGAGAATATAATCTAGTAGTTTTCCTAGTCATTATCCACAAGAATTTTCAACATTTCAGTCAATTTAGACCTGTCATCTTTGGACAATGATGAGAATAAATATTCAACACCTTAAGTACCTTGGCTATCTTGATATATGTTGGAATATGACTGTATATCTATTTTTTCCTTTATTTGTTAATCCAATTTTTGATGGGAATCCTGAGTATAAAGCACTTGCATGTTTATTTAATAAAACTAAAAAAAATTTAATAAATCAAAAATATTAAAATTATATAAAAAATAAAAATGAATTAAAGGAAAAAAATATGTAGAAAATAGATTTGGGTATTGGGCGGGATCAATCTAAACTCATCCCAAAGTGATCCCGCCCAAATTAGTCCCAAAATACATATAAGTAAGGTTGGGCCCAAACCCATATGACTCGGTTCCATCACAAACCCAAGCAAATCCCGCCCATCCCGCCCATTTTGCCACCTCTAGGAATGACACAGATTTTGGTTCAAATTTAATAATAATGTCTCTAGTGAGCCTGATGTAGATGCAGTCTATTTCTCCATAAACGCACATATTAGTTTACACTGAAGGACGCTTGAGTGGCCTAACATTTTTCTGCAAATGTTGCTAGTTATTTCGTTCTCAGGAGAATATGCATTACTTTACATACTAATTTTAACAAACTGGAAGTTGCAAGTTTCTTTTTGTCTAGAGTTTCATGCGGATGACGAAGATGCACGCCCTGTACTTGAGTCAGAAAGAAACTTTAGTAGTGTATTTCCTGTCAACCAATTAATGTACTGCAGTTTTCCAATTTTGAGTTTTTTTTTTTAACGACCATGACCATCTAGTTAGTCAAATGACCCAGTGGTCAAACCAGGGCCCACTGAATAACGGCTTAATTGAAAATTTTGTGGGCGCGCCCTCAATGTCATATTGACATAAACGGAGTGGACCCAGTTCCGAATCCAACTCCATAGTTGATGACTTGATTCCAAAGAGAGGCAGTGGCCGGCTGTCCTGTTTCCTGCCATGGTTGAATTGAAATTGCAGGGACAGATTTTTACGCTTTTGGGACTTGTTAAAATATCACATGAGAATGCGTACGAGCTAAATCCAATCAAAGGCACTTAATATATATCCACCAAATCATGCGCCCTAGATTGACTCCGAGACAGGGAGGGAGCGAGCGAGGTTGCCCATAAAGGAATTTTCACCTTATGCTTGGGATTACTTGAAAAATCAGAAATGGAATCCGATTAAGCAATGGAGATTAGGTCAGATACCCAAGCTCTTCAGATAACCTGAAATAGAATAATAACAGAAGCACAATGAGGAGGACAAGGGGCCTGGGAGGTCTTATCAAACCGGAGTCACTAAGAAATACGTCTACCTATTAGCTTTAGTTGAAAACTTATATGATCCCTGTGGTTAAAGAAAATTTTTAATTAGATAAATAATAGCACATTTTGAAAAGAGATAGTTATCGAATATGACAAAACTAATAACAGTACATTCTAATTGCAGCATAAACTTTTACATTTTGCTTTATCAATGTTTTTACAATTTTACTATTTTCAAAAGACCCCTACAGATGTCAATTGAAAATTACCCAAGAGTATACATAAGTTGTTTCAAATAAAAGAATACCCTCCAACGGTTAGTTATAGCAATGAGTTAATTGCACAATGTGTTAATATGTCTTTGTATTAATTGTACAACAAAAGCCACATTTCAATTAAATATGTCTATAACATCATTTCGGTAATTACACCAATATATAAACTTATATCAGTTATACTTTGTACAAAAACAGTTGCAAAATACTTTCATATTCTAAAAATACTCAGATGTCTCCATTAATTAAAGTTTTAAATGTACCAAAATGAAGGCATTTTAGTAAATATATCTCAACACATGCTACCTTTAGTTGTACTAAAAATTTAAAAAAATTGCACAATATTTCATAATTTTATAAAGTCTATATCCATGCGATTGAAGTTCAAATCCCTCTTTGACCGCAATTAATTCATATATAGTATAAGCATTTTTGGGGGGTGGGGGGGGGGGGGATAGTGCCTGGTGTGCTTTACTGGTATTTTATCAATCACCATCAGCAGCTCAGCAACTTACTTAACCGACAACTGTGATCAGTACTGAAGTCCAAATGAAGTGGTCGTTTATCTGTCCGCTCCCAAAGCCAGCCTTCCTATATTACCGTTACAGATTCGGCCCATCAAGACTTTAAAGATTTGGATAAAAGACTTTTAAATTTTAATCCCTCCCACCTTTTCTTTATATTTTTTTTAGTGAAATTGTTTTTTTTTCCCTTCTTCTTTAAAGTCGGACCCACGCGCCCACTTTTCATAACCGTTTAAACCCCATTTTCCCACCCAAGCCAAGATTCCCCCATTTCCCACCACCACCACCACCACCACCACCACCACCACGCCACAGCTCCCCTTCCTTTTCAGTTTTCTCCTTACCTTTCCCTCATAAAAATTTGAAGAAAAATCCAACCTTTACCTCTTCAAGAAACTCCATTCTCCGCCCTCATGAGCTCAAACAAACCTTCAAGAATCCATTTTTCCAGAACATGAGATTGATATCCAACAATGTATTCAAGAAAGCTTCTTATTTTCTCAATTTTCTTTCTGTTCTTCAACTTCGAATACATTCAACCGCTACCGTCATCATCTTCCGGGACTACTCTGAATTTCGACTTCCAATCTTTAGCTCTCAGAAATCTCACTCTTCTTGGAGATTCTTATCTCAGAAATGGTGTTGTAGGGCTGACAAAAGAGCTTGGCGTCCCATCTTCAAGCTCTGGTTCTGTAATCTACAATAACCCAATTGCCTTCTTTGATCCAGAAACCAACATCACTGCCTCTTTCTCCACAAGATTTGCTTTTTCGATTCAAAACATCAATCCCTCTTCGTCTGGAGATGGATTAACCTTCTTTCTGTCTCCTGATAATCAGACTTTAGGGAGCCCAGGAGGGTATCTGGGGCTTGTGAATTCAACACAGTTGACGAAGAACAGGTTCATTGCCATCGAGTTTGATACAAAACTAGATTCTCATTTTGACGATCCTGATGATAATCACGTGGGTTTGGATATCGATAGCCTGATCTCAATAAAGACTGCCAATCCAGCTTCTCTGGGTATTTCGTTGAAAAGTGGGAACTTGATTTTTACTTGGATTGATTACAAGAATGAGGAAAATAAGCTATATGTGTTCTTGAGTTATTCAAGTTTCAAGCCTGGGGTGCCGCTCCTGAAGGTTGATATTGACCTGTCTGGTTATCTCAAGGACTTTATGTATTTGGGATTTTCTGGTTCCACTGAGGGCAGTACCGAGCTGCACTTTATTGAAAATTGGAGCTTTCGGACTCGGGGCTTTAGGCCTGTACGACCAAGAATTCATCCTCATAACGTCACTGAAAATTCTGTGCCTTTAAATCCCCCAATCCCAGTTTCTGATCCTGGCAATAGGCATCACAGGAGGCTTGGATTGGGCTTTGGGATTGCTGGTCCTGCTTTCTTTTGTGCTGTTCTTGTAGTATTTGGGTGGATTTCTGTCAACAAATGGAAGGAGAACAAAACAGAGAAGACCCTGAAAGCAGAGCTTGTGACAGGACCAAGGCAATTCAGCTATCAAGAACTCAAGTCAGCCACAAAAGGATTTCATGCCAATAGGGTCATTGGGCATGGTTCCTTTGGTACCGTTTACAAGGCCTTTTTCGTAAATTCCGGTGCCGTTTTTGCCGTTAAAAGATCAAAACATACCCATGAAGGTAAATCTGAATTTCTTGCTGAATTGTCAATCATTGCTTGTTTGAGGCATAAGAACCTGGTTCAGCTGCAGGGATGGTGCGTTGAGAAGGGAGAATTACTTCTCGTATATGAGTTTATGGCCAATGGAAGTCTTGATAAAGTGTTGCACCAAGAAACCGACAATGGCAATCCACTGAAATGGCCATACAGGTACAATATTGCCGTTGGACTGGCATCTGTTCTCACCTATTTGCATCAAGAATGCGAGCAGCAAGTGATCCATAGGGACATAAAAACCAGTAACATAATGCTTGATGGGAGCTATAATGCAAGGCTTGGGGATTTCGGATTGGCAAGACTCATGGATCATGATAAGAGTCCTCTTTCAACACTTACTGCCGGAACCATGGGATACCTTGCTCCTGAGTACCTTCAATACGGAAAAGCAACTGATAAAACTGATGTATTCAGTTATGGTGTGGTTATACTTGAACTAGCTTGCGGAAAAAGGCCAATTGAGAAAGAAGGTAGTGCCAACAAAATGATCAATCTGATTGATTGGGTTTGGAAGCTGTACTCTGAAGGAAAGCTTACAGAAGCAGCAGATAAAAGATTAAATGGTGAATTCAGAGATGAGGAAATGAGGAAACTGCTGCTTATTGGTTTGAGCTGTGCAAATCCAGATAGTGCAGAAAGGCCTACCATGAGGAGGGTCTTCCAGATTCTCAACAATGAAGCAGAGCCTATTTCAGTGCCAAGGGTGAAACCTAGCCTCACTTTCTGTAATAGCTTGCCACTGAGCATAGATGATATTATTTCAGATGATGATGGAGGCAATACCCCTGACTCTCAATTTGAGATAGTAGTTGACTGAAGCCAGAGGTCATATTCTTGAGGATTTGCGTCTTGGATTCTTTGATTCTTTCTTTCCCCCCACACCTGTTAGGCTCACTTGTATTCTTAGTCCAATGTTTCTTTTTAGCACTCTGAAGTAAAATTTCGAGTTCAAAGTCATTCCATTGAACTCTGCTATGTTGTGCAGTCTCCCGAAGATATTAGAATTGCATGCGAAGACACTTGCCCAATATAGACATAACTCAGATACCCGTGTCTTTCGTCCTGTGATTGTTTCTTTGCTGTTTTTTTTATATGTTAAGAAAATGCCTTTTTTTTTTTTTTTTTAGTATGTCCGGTTTTCATGCAATAATGTGCATGGAATAGTCTGGGTGCTGCAGATAGTACTCAGGTGCCTGTTGAAGCTGAGGGCTTGGTTATGTTCCCACGTGATAAACTGTTGGAAACGTTGAATTTGAGGGGAAATTCAACGAATGTTTTTTTTGCTAATGCTTGTTTCGAACGTAAAGAATCTTTGGGATTGGGCTTCCTGAAGGAACCCCACTTTGAATACCAAAGGGTTCAGACACTAATTCAGCAATTTATGCTGTTTGATTTCTTGCTAATTCAGACACTAAAGAGCACCTTCTGCGTCCATTGCACGCTTAATTTCCAATTAATTCAACAATTTGTGCTGTTTGATTTCTTGTTTCTCATCTGCTTGGCGAACATTTTGGGTCATGTAACTTCATTACGAACTTTTCAATTTTCATAAGCCGAAACCGAATAAGAGTAGCAATTTTTTTTTTCTTGAACAAAAACCTCGATATTGAAGTAAGTAACCCACACTTGGCTGGCTAGCAATTGTTCACTCATTCCTTTTATCCCAGCTTCTGTCTAGGTTGATATCGTCCATTCAAAAGAATGTTTGAATAGGTAAAAATTTAAGACCATAAGAAGTAAATCTTAATTCATCCATTCACAAGGAATAAGCTGGAATCCACTTGAATTTAGTCATAATTAAAGAATACACGCACAAAGATTTGAGGTACTCCACTACATGGTAGCACAAAGCTGCATTCTTTTTCAAACCAACTCACTCTTTTTCTGCAGAAGCTTTCCTTCTTGTTCATCTTGGGTAACTCGAACATGGTTGGTATGAAACTTCTTTTGAGAGACCGCTTTTCTGATGACACTTTTGTTTTCCCTGTAAGGAGAAATAAGACCTCCATAGGATTCAGATCATGTCTTGTAACAAGATTCTTGGCTTGCATCAATCAAGAAAAACAAGAACTAACCAGCAGAAGCCCCTTTTTTTTTACTTTGTTTGGCAGCATCTCTATGTTTAATACTCCATTGACAGCTGATTACTTGTTGGAGTCCAGAGTTGCTGGTTCCACCACCAAAGCATTATCAGATTATGCAACGTTTTTCAAATCCATGCCGTTGTAATGTCACTGATCCAACTGAGTTAGTTACCTGAAAAGGTTCTTATGGACACATTTGCCGAACTTGATTCTCAGTTTTAGTGAGAGGGGGGAAATAATGCTAAATTTCTGTTTCATATTCACTAATTTATCATTCAAATACAAAAGATATAGCATCAACTTTTCAACCATATCATTCTCCACAAGAAAAACTATTAGATCCTCCAAGTCATTCACTTCTTTTATAGCTGTCAAACATTTGCAGAACCTTTTAGTTTCTGTAACTTCTCTAGAAGACCTACAGTAATGCGTAATTTTGATCTTGCTTCGAGTCAGGACTCAATACAAAGATAGAAAAAGACATGCCCAAAGATGAGGAATTCAGAGCAAACCGCAGGCGCAGGGTGATCTGGGATCTGGGATTGCCACGTCGAGAAAAGTTGGCGCTGTGTTTGGCAGAAGAAGAGGGAGCACAATCCCGCAAAAAGTGACGACATTCTCAGTAATGGCGGGCTGTGCTCTCTCTCTTCTGTCAACAGCTCTTCTCAACCCTCAATCTAACTTCATTCAGGGGAGCAAATCTCCTGCAAAAATAGAGAAAATGGTGATCAAAATCAGCAAAGAGTAAGACAAACATGCAAATCCTGGTGGTAAAGAGACAGAAAATAGTGCACCTTTAAAGATTGGAAGAATCTATTAGAGAAAGTTAAACAAACTGATGAATTCAGTAGCAAGTAGCAACCATGAAAACACTGCATGTGGTCATTAAAGTAAAGAGAATAAGGACATACATATATACGTGCACAAATTGGCTGCTAAAAGAGACTTTAGGAACCCCACATGAAATGATAATCCTTTAGGGCACTACAGAACATGTAAGCATGTGTTAATGCATGATTTACGAGGAAAAAGAAATCTGTGAAGAAGAAAGTGGAGATAAAATAGAGACGTATTGGTCATCAACTGTTGCAGCAATAAAACAGTGACCGAGGGACATGAAGAAGAGAAGGTAATTTATAGGGATCAGAGACCTCCTTCCTCACCGCTTCTCTTGACCACCAGTACAATAGGAGCGAGATACAACCACAACATATCGTTTTACATGAAAGACTAAAGTCAGTGGCGGATTAGCATGTAGAGGAGTATGAGAGTTTTTAATCCATGAACTAAGAAGCAAGTGCAATTACGAATTGATTGAACCGAGAATTTGTTGTAACGCTTCCGACCCAAATTTTGCAGTTTGACAATGAACAGACTAAGCACCAATAAATGTTATGTGAAGCCAAAACTAGAAAGATAATGACTTGCTCTTGCAACTTGGAGACATCCCGGGTGGTTGTTTTTTGGGTTCTCATTTTCAAATTGAAGATGTGCGCAAGGCACTGTGGGAAGAGTGTAACTTCCTTCTTTTTGCTCCTCTCACTTGTCGAAATCCCAAAATTGATCACAGGAAAGTGCTGTACATCTACTAGTATTACAATCAAGAATCACTGTAACATCCTAATCACATTGAATTGAAAACCAATGAACAACTTGGGGACTGGTCATCTTCATATCACGTGTGAATTTAGACCCTTTTTTGGACTTCTTGATAAAGATCTACCACATGCATTCTGAATACTGAGGAAGGCTTTTGTAGTTTTTTTTTTTCGAATGCATTGTGAAAGCTGAGAGTTCTGTTTTTTCTGCACATCTTAATCTTGATGCGTGTTGCTCAGCTTCCATTCCTAGCACCTTAACTATGAATTAGTGGTTTTCTTTAGGAATCTGCCCTATAGGAATTACTTCGAATTCTGAATGAAGAGTAGTAAAAGCGCAAGAATTTTTCCGTCGAGGAGGATTGGGCCCTGGGAAGCGATGAACAAGCTCCAACGGGCATTTGGGAAATTGGACTCTAAGCCCAATAAAATTTCACGTTGTCCACAACAGCCCACCACTAGCGACATTAGGAAGTCACGTAAGCTAAACTGAACAACCCCACTTCCCACGACTCCTCGTCACCACCTTTTAACTGCCATGCTTCTGTGTATTTGTTGCCTATAATAAATATAAATAATAATGTCACTGCTGGAATTATAGCAATAAATCTCATTTCTGCTCTAGTTTTTGCTCTCTTTTCCAGCAATCCGTTGCCATCATTAGGAAGTAACCAAGTAATGGCTTCTTCAGCAATAACTACCGCCCAAGTCTTGAAAAATGCCATATTATGGCCCCTATCTGTTGCCTCCATAATGGCTGTCTTGGTATCTTCGTTCCAGTTCCAAGTCGGGGGTGAGGAAGGCTGGGTCAAACCGACTGGAAACCAGACTGAAACATATAGCCACTGGGCTACCAGACACAGATTCCACATTGGAGATTCTGTTTGTGAGTTCCTAGCTAGCTTTTACAATTCAACATCATCCATCGTCTTCTCCACACTGTTCATCCTTCTGCTGCTCTAACCTTCCTTAATTACCAGTTTTGCACTCCATTTTACTTCTGTTCTTACATTCTTGATGGATGAGTGAAAATGTTGTTGTTGCTGTTGTTGTTTTAATCTACTACATGCACATGCATGCATGGGGATATACTGGGGCCCATTGTAAATTGATGAACTAGCTACGAAGTCGATTTGATCATTCTTTTGTCATTTTCCTGGTAGCTAGTGTTGTACACGGTCGATTAGAAACAAGAAAGATTCCCCTGAAAATGAAATACTAAATATTGTAGAAAAGAATCTCCAATGATTAGTTGCGATATTAATATCTACAAGTCAATCAATTTTGTGGTCTCTCATTGCAGACTTCAGGTATGAAGAGGACTCGGTGCTGGTAGTCAGCTCCAGTGACTATGAAAACTGCAGAACATCGCATCCAATTTCCAAGTTTGACGACGGGAACACCGTCTTCCAATTTGAACGATCTGGGCTCTTCTATTTCATCAGCGGGCAGCCAGGCCACTGCAAATCCGGCCAAAGGCTCGTCATTCGAGTGATGCACCCCTCCGAAGAAGTTGAGTCCCCTCAAGCTGCTCCATCACCGGCTGCACCCAATCCTAATGGCGGCGGAGGAGAAGATATTTGGGACAACTCCAACAACTGGGGGCCGCCCGCGCTTAATTCTACTGACAAGCTCACTGTTGCATCGTACTTCATGACGTTTCTTGGAGGCGTCATCGTTTTTCTCTATTGGTTGATGTAGGAAGCATTTTTATGTGGCATCAAAAGATTTTTATTTTGTATTGGATTTCAATCCTTAATTGTTGAACGATCTCTTTCCAGGATAGGTTGCTACTGCTTGAAATTTGCCTACGTAGATCTTTTGCATGATCTCTTCCAGTTTGCAATGGCAAAACGATTTTCTCGATGAAGTCATTGATATATATTTATATATTTTTTGGGTTATGACTGCGTGCACTTTATTACCTCCCAAACAACCTTCAAATGTCGGTAATATTGGTTTTAGTTCTACTCTTGCGTAATTTTGCTCACCCCAATCGGACATTAAAGCAATAGCGGTTGGCAGATCGATCGATTTTATGGGCAGATGCCGCCATCCAAGCTACCGACCACAGCATATCCGCTCGAGTTCTTTATCACTGTTTTGATGGATAGACTGGAAAAGCAATTCCTGAAGTGTCATACTGTGATTTCGGCAACAGCATTACAGCAGATTAAGAATAAGTGAAAAGGGAGGGAAATCATGAAAAGATGATTCGATAGACTCCCAGGCCCCAGCTAAACAAAATTGGTTGTCTGTTTCAAGGGTTACTATACATCTACTGATTCAACCAGCGAACAACTTACACTATACATCTAACTGATTGATTCAGCGAACAATTTCATCAACTATATGGAGATCGTTCCGTATGAAGTATGAATACTTTCTCTTGATTATAGTCCAATCAATTCAATTAGAAGACATCAGACGAGGCCTCTTGGACAGATATAAGATTTTCCTACATTATTTGCTCATCTGAGCTTCAGCGGGGCACAAAGAATCCAGTTCATCAGTCGGGCTATGCATATAAAGTGGAGGATCTATCCCAGAGACTATCTCTGTTTCATTGCGAGTATCAGTGTAAAGCTGATTTTCACTGGCCTCAAAGTCAACCTGTCTTTCCACCTCTAAAACAGGTTTTGATAATTTGGCGTTCCATTCAATACCAACGGCCTCAGCCTGATCTGCAAAGAAAACTTTTGAAATAGTTGAACTGCATATCTGTTTATAAACCTCATAACTGGCAGCACGAGTGCGTCCCCCTTGCAATACCTTTGAGAGGGGATGCAAAACTGAGATTGGATCATTACTTCTTTCTAAAGTTTCCTTCAATACCAGAAAATCTGATACCAGTTCTTGTTTGCTGAACTGGATAAAGACAGCAGTTTTGTCCACGTGGTAGATGAAGGTAATAGAAGATGAACCAAAAACTTTACAAAAACATTCTCTAATCTCACTTGCCTTGAGCTTAGCCGGAAATGCCCACAACAGAACTGTGTTTGAAAACAAAATCTTCGAGTGATGGGCTTTGAAGCCTTTAGAACAAATAGAGTCCGCCTTACGTTCCCCAGTTTTTAGGTCAATGATATCTCCATTAATCCAGCTAAGATAGAGAAGATTGATGTACTCCTGAAGCTTCTCATGGTGAGACAAATCTACCGATGATGGATTAAGTGTGAAATCAACACCAAGGTGACTGCATGCCTGGGCAAAAACACAACCTGTCATAAATGCATCATATCCAGCTTCATGCTTGGCTCCAGAGTTCCAGTTTAAGGACCTGCAGATGACATAATTTCAGAACCATAAGGCACAATGGAAAATAATCATCTGTTGGATGTAGGGAGTGATGCATGTAGAATTTAGAAATCTACAGATTATTTTTCTTCCAAATGCTTCAGTTGTGACTGTTGCGGTATTTATGATACATATGCACAATCCAAAAGATAGTTCACGTAGAGACTCAGATGTTACCATGTGATCTACCATTCAGGCCAAAGATACTAAGATAGAAATGAATTAAGCCATGCTCGAGAATTTTGTCATTTTACTAGCAGAAATAGAAGCAAATAAAAGCAATAGAGAAAGCAAACCTCTTATTATCAACTTGAACCTCCACTTTAACAAGTCGTTTATCAGCCAAACCAGAGGTTTTAACACCCGAAGCAATTTGTGGACATAGTAAGGCAAATGCTTTCGATAATGAAGTGCTACTCTTCTTCGAAATTTTTTGACAGACAGTGCTTGCATTCAGCAGCACCTTTGTATCTACTATGTAGGGGAAGAACTTCTGGATAGAGATAACATACTCTTTGGCAGTCGAAGGAAGAGGACCAATGAATTTTCGGTATATATGTGCAATATCTGTACCAGATTGACAAAGCTTTTAAGCGAAACCAAAAATGCATACAGAGATTATACTTGGACAAATTTCCTGTTTTGTCATACCGAGAAAGCTATTGTGACCCACAATCAACTTTTTTTCAGAAGAGAGGAGATCAATAACATGTCGAAATCCAATAGCAGCTTTGATCTTCATTTCTGCTTCTTTGCAAAGGCAATCCTTCAATTCTTTCTGCAAAAGATTGGGGAATAAGAGATCAAATCCACACGAGTAGCAATTAATACTAAACGAGGCAATAACATATTGGTTTTTCCACTGTGTTCTTTTAACCACTTTAAGCTAATGGATAATCTTTAGCTCAATTACTGCAAATCTATCAAATAGCTAATTCACCAAGATGCAGAAAATGTCCAATGCAAATAGAATGCCCATTGAAAAGTGCAGGTCACAAACCACTATAAATAGCACAAAAAAAATTTATATTGATTTCTTTACCCAAAAAGAAAAAAAAAAGTTGCTTTCCCTGCCTGAAAACTTCAAGCACTAGGGGAAAATTTTTTTCCCAGGATTACCCTACAGCTTACCATAAGTAAGTCCCTACCACTTGCTGAATCTGTGTAGACAATTAACTGCTGTGAGGAACTTTCACCAGCCACACAGGCATATACAAGATCTTCAAAATGATTCTTTACGACCTACATATTTCAAGTTTATAGATACATCAAAAGTAAACAAGATATACACCAAAATAATGAAAAATGACTATTGTTGTCAGCTTTACAAAATAGCAATGCAGGAGCAAGTGCAGATAAACAGTAAGCAGCTTAAAGTAATGGTGTCATTGTGGCATAAGTGCTTCAGGTATCCAACCCAAGGGGAGTTTTCCTGGGCAAAAAAAAAACAATTTCAATGAAAATTCGAATAAAACATGACTTTTGGCATACATGGATTTCCATAAATATCTGACTATTCACTAACTACCCCACTGGAACAGTGTGGAATCTTCTATCGCATCCATTGTATTTACTGCAAATAGGACAAGTTGCTTTTTTCTGTGGCCTAGGGCTGAAACAACTCATATCCAAGTGGTCTCAGAAGAAAGGCCAACAGATACACATCAAAGTTTGGTACTTGACACAACCAAAACCTACAATGGGCAGTAAGGTGCTCATAGAGAACTGGAGGTCAGAGATTGCAAAGGATATAAGCCTATCAAAGCCATGGTCTCGAAGGCATCACGAGAAGTATAAAGGCACCCCATAAGATTTAGGTAAAGCATGAACCAATCATAGAAATAAGAAGGAACAAAATGTCAAGGATTACTAAAAACAACAATTACACATTACCAACTGAATCAACCTTAGTTGATGAGATGTAAAGCCAGTGAGATCAAGGGCTGGACGCATCTTGAAGAAAATGGTTTTTAATTGTTGTTTGGAATCATTTGATGTCTTCCAAGTTTGTGATGCTCCATTTCTATCTCCTAACAACCCATCATGCCATTCAGCGATTTTGTTCTTGAGTCTCTCAGAAAACAGAATGTCAGCAACTCTTACTAATTTAGTGTCTACACCTTCTCTCCAGCATGAAGAAGAATCAAGTAGACGGTCCTTGTACCTCGCATTTAACCGCCCCAATGCTTCCTTTTCTTGGCTTCTGGATAAATAAGACACTCCTGAGATTACAAAGAAGTGTAAAATCTCAAAACAAAAGCAACCATTTAATGTCTTATAATTAGTAATAAGAATTTAATTGGCAATTTGGTGTTTTTATCCTCTATTCTTCGTCCTTCTTCTTAGTTCTTCTTTCTGTGGTAAAGAATAAAAAAAGATGGTTCTAAGAAAAACAAAGACGATGGAGAAATTAAAGAAGATACCTTCACGTATACACAAATTGAAATCAAACTGGTATTTAGCCAAGAAATCGATAGAGGTTGTCTGGCAAAGAAATTCATATGATGTATCATCCCCCTTAATTTCTTGGCGCGGGAATAAGTAGAAGTTATGCCTGTCAATTCAACATCACAACATGAGCAACACTTCCCAATACGATGTTAGCAGCAAATGAAACTTCAAATCTACATATTATTCACAAAGCTCAAATGCAATGACAGCGGTGAGAGTGGAACACTAAACTCCTATTGTTCCTCCAGTTCAACAGCAATACCAGCATTCAAAGGCCTAAATGCCTAATTAAGAAACCCAGGTACCCCAAACCGAGTTTCATTTTCTTAATCAGCTTTGCAAGATAAAAGCAACTGATGTTCTCTTTCCCATAAGAAACAATGGTGAAATCCTTGTTTTTGCCTCCAAAAATTCAATCTTTTAGCATTAAACTAACTAAAACATGTCATATCCTCCATCATAGCTGCCATATTGAACAACCAAACAGGACAAATCAGGGAAAAGGAAGTTAACCCAATCCTTCAACACAATGCAATTTAACTTCCAAAAAAAAAAGAATGGTCAGCCAAGCTCTTACGGATGAGCAACGAAGGACTGTCTGTGCGGCTCCCATCGAAAAGGGCAAACGCCGAACTGGACAGCGGCGAATTTCTCAGCGGAGTCTTTAACTTTGAGGTACTGAATATCAAAGCGGTCGAGCTCGAAGGACTCTCTCCAGGGAGCGCTGGTGACGCCGGTCATTTCCAAATCGACGGCGACAAAGTCGGCGTCTTTAACGTAGAGCCGGAGGTCGTTGAGCGCGGACTCAAAGTTGGATTTTGTAACATTTTTAATAGCGAATGTAGAAGCTGATGAAGAAGAAGAGCAGAAGAAATGGCGGGTTGATGAGGAGAGAGAGATTAGGCTTTTATGAAAAGCCCTAATCGTGAAGAGATTCTTCATTACTACTACCATTCTTACTACTGGGATTTTAGTTCTATAGAATTTACTACTACCATTCATAACTGATGATTTATTTTACCACTGGGGCTGGGGCTGGGGCAGAGTACTACGTGTTCAAAGCTTATTGGGCTATTTGATTTTATGCTATTTTTCTTCTTCTTCTTCTTTTCCCAAACGACAGAAATTGTACTATTTCATATAACCAACCATAATATGAATATGATGATTAGACAACGGCCCAGCAATCTTCCTGGGCTGCTTGAATGGAGTCCCTCCAGCAAACGTCACGTTTCAAGTCTATAGCCAACTAACAGAGTTGCATTGCCTTCTGATGAAAGTGAAGTACTACTAACATTCAGAGAAACTGTTCTTTAGGCAAATCCTATATCCTCCAGGATCGTCCCCATAATGGCATCTTCATAGTTCCCTCCACCATTGATTCTGTCTATGATGCCTATACAATCCGACTGTATCACGATCTCCCCCCCCCCCCCCCAAAGCCTTCCTCCTTTTTAGCTCTCACCATTGCTTCTATGATTGCGAGTTCTTCCCCCAATGCAGCATTTGCACACTTCTCAACTGTTATATTTTTGCACTTCCTCTTGCAACAATTCCTAGCCCAGCTTTACCACTAGTTTTCCTCCATGCTGCATCTGTATGAATTGTCGGTAAATCTGGTAATGGGAGGTTGCTCGCAGACTCTCGAGTTCTTTTTCTGATTTTGTTGATGTCGAAACTGCTCCTAGTTCTCCTGATACTCCAACCACTCCTCTCTTGCTCTGTGGACTGTTTTGACGGTTGGTTAACACCGGACTACGGAGGCAAGAACATTTAAACTGATTTAGACTTCAAGGCTCAACATTGTATCGGGCCAAAAAAGCCCGCCTTTGAGGGCATTTGGAGTAAAGCCCTGATTTTATGTGAAGTGTTGAATATCACGCTTTAGCTCTTTCTGAAGCCTGAGAAATAAATTGGGTCCGTTTGAATTGAATTGAAGATTATTTGAATTTCTTTTTTAGAACAAAAATATATTCCATTTTTTTTGTGAGTGATGCAATATACGTCTGATAAAAAGATAGTTAAAAATATAAAAAATTGATTGTAAAACATATTAATGATGCAACGAAAAAAGAAAATTTTCCCCCTCAGATGACTTCCTATCCCAGTTTCTGAGTCTTGTCAGTACTATATCTTGCTCATATGGGATATGCTGGTTTAATTAACGAGGGAATCGATATACAAAAGCAGGAGAATAACATTCCATTGCCACATCAGGGGTAGCTGCTGGCAGGAAGCAAACTCTCTACGCTTGGATGCTGCAAACACTGAACACTTACCAAACTTGACTAAAGCTGAAACAGATGAGCTACAGCACTCGCATTTGGTACCTCAACAACCAAATGCTAATAAATGAACTGAGTCATTTAAATTACAAGATAGTCCATATATTTTACACCCAACCAATGCCTGCAAACTGTGATAAATGGTTTTCTCCAGTGTTAAAGCTAAAGCAATTCTCCTAAAAACCAAAGCAGTATATTTGAGAGAAACCTCAGTTTTGCGTCCTACTATGTGCATACCATTTCTGCAGTCTGTAGACTCTGCACTGCAACTCATTGCTTTCCAAGCGAGCCAGTTCTGTGCTTCTACTCTGTTGCTGCAGTATTCTTAACAATTTCCTACTTGCGTGTCCCTTGTACTACATGTACCATGTCTCAGCTCAGCCATCTCCAGCAATCACTCCCCAATGAAATTTAAGAACTTTAATGCAACTTCAAGAAAACGAAGTAACAATTGGTCCATGTTTAGCAAAGCAGTCAAACTTGATAAATTATGTCAGGACTAGTTTGCTAAAAAAATACTAGCTATGCTGGGGAGAAATCTCAGGTTATAGACAGTTAAAAGTACTATTAACTTACTCATCATATATTGATCATGGATGACAATCAGCAAAGGCTCCATCGAAAGTGAATGCTTCACCAAATTACAAGGACAGAAATGAAGTTCAGTCGAAAAATGGGGTTGCATGTTTGTCAACAAGTGAAGCATTAAGCCCCTGCATAAGTATGACAAATGAAGTACAACACAAGAAATATTCCAAGCGTCAACAAATATGTACTGCTATTAAGATGCTTTGACTAGTACACTTTGGTTCAAAATTTTATGAACAAAAAGTAAGCATACTTTTTACTTTGCCGAAGAAGAATGTTAGCTACCTAAAGGAACAAATGATGATGATCCATTTATGCAGGATTCAATAGGCAATAAGGAAACTTAATAGTGTGCCATCCAGTCTTCAGTCAATAAGATCGAATAAGACGAGCTGCAAATGCTCCATCAAGTGAATGCTTTACAGGATTACAGTGATAAAAGCCATTTTCAGCGACAAACTCATGAGGTACATATCCGTCAGCTGTATCTACAACAAATTCCTGCATCAGCAAATAATGCTTCAAATTTTAGTGTTTAACAACTGAGGCAGTAAAACACCAAAATGCTCAATACACAATTAATTTGGTCTTTTCAATTCCCAAGAAGAAGTAATTCTATGAATTATACGCTAAAAATCAGAATATGCAAGGTTTCATCTGCATCATGTTCATAAAATTAGGTTCTAAAATCAAAATGAGGGGCTTACGAGCAAATTTTGTATAATATGTTTCTAATTTAGAATATCAGCAGTTACATATAGTAAGCAAGATTCCCCCAAAATTTCAATTAAGTTCTTAGCTAATCCCAGGAAACAATCTGTGAGCACTAAGCAAGGAACATGGCACAATTTTGAAAACAGAAAAAACAGTAGCAGGACAAAGCGCAAATGTCATTACTGGATGCCTGAGAAGAAACGAAGCAACTCTCTGCTCATTCTCTTCCAGATCAATGGAACAGGTGCTGTATATTAGAAGTCCACCAGGTTTCACCAACCTAGAGATGCCACAAGCATGAAGGGTTACAGAAATTCAAATACTTTTACAACACTAGCTATACAGTTACATACATACACCAATAGAAAAATAAAATCAATTAATTACCATCTAAAACTAGTAATAATTGCTTACACACCCGTATAACACTAGAAGGTTTTTTTTTTTTTTTGAGTAAATGTGAAACTTTTATTGAATAAGGCCAAGAAATTTACACTTCAGGGTATGCCCTTACTACATGAATACAAAACTCTAAAACTATACATTATATACAAATGAACAACCAAATCAGTATCTCTTAGCAGAACTGATTCAGAGATATGCCCCTCCATTGTAAGATTACAATTATCTCTATTCCTTGAGAAATTGCCCCAAGACTTTACCACATATTGTACTGTATCAGTAATAGTTTGCATAATTCCTAAAGATGGCACTTGCTTTGCCTGGAACAACTTGCCATTCCTGGCTTGCCACAGTTGATAAATTGTGACAACAAGGATCAGTCTTCTGAGTTGAAATCCAAAGGAATTCGATGCAAGAACGGTTTAACAACAGGTTGAAAACTAATTAGTTCTGGCTTCTCTCAGAAATTTATATTGAATTTTAAAACCTCACAAGATAAAGATGGATTTAAAAAAAAATCCATTTAACAGGGCAAAATTGCAGCTTAAGAAGTGGAAGTCTCGATTCTCGAAGAGGGATGGAACTCACAATTTATGAGTTACTGCTTTCTCAAAGAAAACAATGAACTATTAGTACAAAAATGCAATCTTACTGGTCTAATATGAAATATCATACTCAGACAGTAAAAATGAAACTTTTAATCTCACACTGAAGCTGAATCAAGAAGTTCATCTTGCAAAGCTTTAAGTTGTTCCATGTCTTCCAACCGCCTATTCCAGCGCAAATCCGCTCTCTTCAGCAAAAAAAGGGAAGAAAATAAAAGTCTAAACAATTAAAGAAGAAAGCAGAAGTCTAACCAAAGAGAAATCTCTTAATATTCAAAGAAAAATTTCAAGGAAAAAGATAAGGGACTCTTTGGACACCTTAGAGAGCACACCCAATCCGGAACAAGGTGCATCCAGAAGAACTTTGTCATACATGACATGGTTATTCTCCTGAGATATAATGAAAATAAGAGCAATCAACCAGCAAGAAGCCAGACACAAAATAATTCAGTCTTCGAGACTTTCTACCATCACCGTTAAGTGAAATGAGAAAAGAAGAAGAAGAAGAGGATGATTCTCACAGCAAATGTTCGGAGATCAGCATGAACAGCAGTAACAACATTCTGAACTTGATGCTTTTTTGCAGTCTCTTTAAGGATTCGCAGACGCCCCTTATTTATGTCAACTGCAGTTACCATACCTGAAAAAGTAGCAAAGAATTACAAGCATCATTAAATCTGAATAATGCTTTTTCCAAATCAAATATTATATGTGGATAGTAACTTCCACTGCCTTCCCCCTCCATAATTGTTATATAAAGTACTGTAGTATTCAAGTAGGATAGGGGATGTGTGAAAAGTTACACTCAGCTCTAGTATTTCTCACGTTTATCTGTAGCAGAAACACTCCCAAAAGAAGACACCAACTTTACAACAAACTCCACATTGTGAGCTCTGACACCAACTTTACAATAAACTCTATATAGTGGGTTCTGACACCAATTTTACAACAAACTGTACATGGTGAATTCTTAAAAAAATTGATAATCATGCAAAATTTATTATCAATAAAAGAAATGACACTTGACAGCTAAAATTGAAAGAACAAATGTAACGTTTATTTTATTGTCTACGAAGTTTCATACATGTGCATTTATGCATGTTTAGATGCTTCACATTCATAGATAGTAAAGCTTCCACTCTTCACTTCCGAAATTTGACGTAACATGCTCAGTCAATTCCTAGGCTATAGAAATCTCACCTGTCAAAGCACCCAGACCTAGAAGTATTACCTTTTCCATATAAACAGGATGCCAAGAAAAGTGTTTTTCCTCCTGGAGCAGCACAACAATCTAGAATGCTCTCACCAGGTTGTGGATCGACAATGGAGACAACCAGTCCTGCCCCAAGATGTCTAAAAGGTATTATATGTGAACCATGTGAAACAAATCACGTATCTATAATGCTTAAACTACCAGCTGCTAGATTGGAAAAATATTAAAATCTGTAGCCAACTTCATTATATTTGAGAAAAGGCAAATAATGAACACCACTCATTTGAAATAAGAGGGCAAGAGAAGAAGAGACAGAGAACTTCACTATATGAAAATTGACCCTGTTGAAATTCCACATTACTTTGATACCTCCTGTTCAATGTTTCAATGAGGTCCAGAGGTTCTACATAGTCATATGGCAGTAAAAATTACCAGCACTCTCATCTTGGACAGAACAAAAACCATCTTTAAGCAATCCAGCTTGTATAACAATCTGAGAGGAGAAAATGCCAAACAATCAGGAATCCGAAAGATATACATGATACACCAATAACATATAATTTTGAACTTTAAAAGCCCTAGAATCTGTAATTTCAGTATGAACTTTAGGCATATTCTAGTCATAAGACAAAGCAATAACAATAGCTTGATTTACAAAAGACATCAGAACCTTACAGCTTGGTCTTTACCACCCACAAACAGAAATTCTTAGATTATTAGATATGTCAAATCCTTACAGAGAATTCAAGAAATAAAAGAAATAAAATCTTTTTTTCCCATCCTATAAGCAATCAACAAGAAATTGTAGTCCTAAGTTTAAGTGCGAGGTATCAAAAATAAAGAGTGAAAGATGCTGTAAACTATAAAACACAATTAAATGCACCTAAAGCCAATTTGAAGAACTTATACCTGCATCCCAGTTTTGATGCGGACAAAATCATCCAAGTGTGGAGAAATGTCATGTGGAACCTAAAGTTTTAGAAATGGGCAGGAAGATGTAATTATTAAGATTGTCCTGTTCTGAAATATAAGCATGTCAACACTGAAGAAGATCAACAATTCCATGATTATGAACATTAAACACTAAATGTGAGCATTGTCAAGCAATTCCTCAAGAACATCCAACAAGACTGCACACCAATAACATTTGGCATAAGACCCAAAATTATGTAAATTTAACTTCCAGTTGTAACTATCACAATTTCTGATAAAAGAGATCTAGAAATCCTCCCACATCAGTTCCATCTATTCAGAATTCCAAGAAGACAATATACATCAAATCAGGATACATGATGTAAGAAAGCAATAGGGTTGAGTAATCACCTTCAACTTTTCAAGCTGTTCTATAAGGTCAGCCCTTCGAAAACCTTTACTAATGTTTGCCCTGAAATTTAGTGTCATGGAATGACAAAGCCATTGACCTTATGATTCAAACATCACTGAAAGAATACAAACCTCAGATTGAAAGTAGGATCTCTGTTGTTCCATATCATTAATCTAATTGCTTCTTCATGCCCAAGAAATTTTATCCAGCGTCTGACCATCCACTAGATATAGTAGGTCACAATGAGGTCAAGTTAGATTGAGATGACAAGAGATAAGGTTCTTACTTTTGGATGCACATTTAACACTTTCAATCAATTTCTTAAGGCTGATGTTTAAGAAAGAATAATAAAGCTTTATCATATGTATTGACGGAGTCAATCCATATCTGCATGAAAAAAGATAGTGAGTGTGTTTGGATAGAGATAATTTGAAAAAAAATAATTTGCCTCACAAATCCCAATCACTTTTTTATCTCACATACATCACCTCACAAAAAGTGCTACAGTAATTATCTCAAATAAATCATCCAAATAAACTCTTATCCAAACAAACTCAGTGATCCAGTTGCCCTAAACTCCAAGTAAATCATCAATATTTATACAACTAGAGAAAAAGGTGTTGAACCTACAACTGGATGAGAATAAATAGTCGCAAGAGCACGTGCTTGCTGACGATCATCACCCTCCACTTTTGGTGAAGGAAGGGTGTTACTTTCCTGCATAACCAAATGAAAGATCCATGATCCACTGAGAAGTTTGACTAGACAAACTTTGATTCTCTAATTCATAACAAAGCGTACCTTGAGTAAAACTAGCTTTCTCAGAATTCCATTGACCAAGTTACCAGCACCAGGTCTGAGGGCGACCTTGGCCAGTCTCACATTCTGTGATAAACAGAACATTTTGAATCAAAAATATGCAAACGCTATGGCATTTACTTTGTCGGACTATTCAAATTTAAAAAAGCTATAGATTATGTTTAACAAAAAGGGAATTCAGTTGAAAAAACCAAGATGATCAGGGTTTACCTCATCCACAACAGCATATGGGGGCATTTCTAACTTCACGATTTCATAGAAACCAATTCGAAGAATCTGATGAAAAAGATGGAACAATCACACATACATCTTACAATTTTGAGACAAATACCTTAAAACTTAAATGCTTTTGATGACATTGAACAATGCTTAAAGGACAAAGAAACAGGTCAGTGCAATGCTATCATAATCAGAACTCTCACCCTGCATCTTTGCACAAGGAGCAAACAGTGACTTGATACATAACCAAACTCCATTTTTATGCTAGGTCAAAGCCGGTATTCAAGAAACAAAAATCCAGACCATCATTACTAGAAAACAAGCTCATAAATAGAAGCTCTTTTAACCTGTAAAAGAAGAGGCTCCATGCCTCTAAATGTGTCTTCATCATGGCATAATGAAAGAATCAGATGATCAAGATATCTTCTCCAGCGAATGGTGCCTCCCACAATGTCGGTAACCTACAAATTGCAAGTAATAGTTTCCAAACACATTACGAGATTTAATTCCACCACTTCATTGTTCCTACCTCCAAGAGCTGGATGATTAATTTTCAAACATCCTGAAACTCAGCCAAATAGAAAGGAAAACGGCATATTTAACTGGATTCCAGCTAGGCAAACACAATTTTGACCTCTCCATTCGCAATTCAGAAAAAAAAAACTAATTTCAAAGAAACATGAGGAAGGAAGAATACCAGTCTCAAATCCCTATCATCCAAGTCTCGAGTGCGAAATCCAAGAGTCCTTTCAACATACCGCATCTCATTATCCCCCGAACCCTTTCCTTGCTCATTCAATAGGTCAGCAAAAGCACCACCAAGCTCTATTCGCATCAACCTAACAGCAGACACTGGAAAAGCAAACAAACGCACACATATACGTGGGTAATAACTACGCATGGCACAGATAAAAGTCATCACGTGGCTCTCCATACTGGCTACAGTATAGTTAAACCAAATTGAGAAATCCAATATCATGCATGCAGCTTTCGTTTACCAGCTCTGTGAGGTGAAACTTCCACATTTAGCTTCTGGGTCTTGCTTGTAGGATTGAAAGGACCTAAAATTGGCATTCCAAAGCTAATCAAACACAAAAAAAAAAAAGAAGTTCAAACATCGTGCCCAAAAAGGAGGAATCTTTCTTACATAGCTGAACATCATATCATATGCCTGTCAACACATACTCATTTGCATATACACAAAGCTTTGATTTCAGATATGGAAATTAGGAGTTACTACCAGTTTTGCGAGTAGAAGTTGTTGCTGAGTTGGATTGTCGAGTTTTTTTGGCTAACATCACTCTCTTAGTAGTCGTACCAATTAATGCAGAAGCTGAGAGAAGTTGTGAAGAATTGAGTACTGGGACTGAAAGCGCTTGTGGCAGCATTGAAAATTCAATCTTGCTCCTGTTTGCGAGGTAATTCCGAGGGTGAGGATGCTGCTGTACCTTCATCCCGCGTGATTATAATTACTTCCACGGAATAAACGACGTCGTTTTGGGAGCACATTTCTTAGCTATCCCTTTTTTTTTAAAAAAAAAATTATACGCTGACCCCTCTTGAGGTTTAAGGGGTATAACTGTAATTTAGACAAATTACATTTGATGTAGATGCATCCTGTGAGGTTTAGCAGAATATCCCAAAGAAATCTTTCATCCTGAACTCCAAGCGAAGTTCCACAAAGATGTGAAAAGCCAGCCTGTCTTTGCTGTCAGGGAATCCATATCCATGGTGGGCCGTTGGGTCATGCCTTCAGATTTCAATGGCTCATCTGAAATTACAGGAAAAACTAGTTTTTGCTGTCACAAATCTGGGGACGCGCATTGCCGTGGCTGTTTCCCAAGAATCCACAGTAGGGGATTTCAAGAGTGAGTCTTTCTAATATAATTGCTTTTGTCTCGTCATCTTCATTTACATTCTTTAATTTTCTGCATGTATTGCAAGTTTTCAATTTTGACTAGTACGACAAAAATGTGAACTTTTTCGTTGTGGGTTCCCAGGGATCCAAAGGTTAATTAACAAGGTCACTCATTTTGCGGAATCTTGGGGTGGATCAATATGTGTGCAATGCTCCTCATGGTCTAGTTCTGCAGCATTTTCAAAGTTTTGCTTTTATGTAAGAGCTAGGTGTGAGGAGGCAGGAACTTCGTGTTTTAAATTACTTTTGACTCGTTGGGATCGTAAAAGTACTCTTTGGCTATTGAATGAGGGGAAACAAAAACATTCATTTGGCTAGATGTAATTCGGTGTTACTTTCACCACAAATGCTGTAAACATGAGCAACTATCGTTGCATAACTCTTTACTTCTAGATATGGCTGGAACTGAGAAGGATATTGACGTGACAAAGACAATCAAGTTTGCATTTTTCACTTTTCTGGCCATCTCATATATGAAACATTGCATAGAGCTAATATGGCATGTTCCCAGATGAATATTGGAAGGGAGATCCCATTGAAAGTAGTGGATGTACGTCTCCTGTTGCTTTGTGGCTGTTCTTAGGTGTTGTGCTAGGATTGGCTTCATTCTCTAAGTTCTTGTTTTTGGAAGCAACTCTAAATGGCTTTCCTCAGTGGAAGAGCCAATCCTTCAAACCAAAAGCAAGAGGGAAAAGAATGAACATTCCTCATACTGTAGAATTGATGTGGGAGTGCAAAATGGGGAGAGGGGGACCTTGTTGATGATCTGCTGGGAGACTGGGACTAATAAAAGGTTTTAACGAGGATCAGTATCATCATCCTTTTGCAGGAAAATTTGAGATGGCGCATTTGAATTGTTTCCCTGAACATGGGAAGGTCCGTGTATGTGGATTAAAGGTAAGTTGTAATATTACTTTCTTCCTGCTGCTTTATGTTCTATTTGTGCCTATTATCAAATACTATTTATGTAAATTCCTTTTATTTTCCTTTGATCATAACAGGTGAGGAAAAAATCATGCTTCTACTACCTATCTGAATCATTTGTCCTGAAGCATGCTTTTCAGGGTGCAAATGGCTGGTTTCTCTATATTGCAGTGTGTCATATACAAGACCAAACAGGTTCAGCTGAATATGTAGCATCAAATATTTGCATTTTCTCTCCTGGTTTAGTGAAGTTTCTTATACTGCAAAAGCCTAGTTTTTGTTGCAGCTGCTAAAAAGAATAGCAGAAAGCTCAGAAGAAAAAAATTGAAAATGAAAAAACTGTCCTGCTTCAAAGCTGCGTGCTTGGATATTCCGAGAACAGTCTATTTTTCAAAGAGGGAAAAGAAGAACTGCAACAGATTAATGAAAAATATCACTGCGAAGTGCCCAACAAACAGAATCAAGCAAAGGCATCTTTCGTCCCAGGAGAGCATTCTTCCTTTTGCACCTAGAGCTGATAGACAGGGAGATCTCAGTTCAGCAATAGAATGCCCCAGTGAAACAATATCCGGAACAGTATCAATTTCAGGCATAATAAATAGATATTTCTCGGGTTATGATGAGGTGACCTCAAACTTAGCCTTCTCTTGCATGGAACTCCAACAGAACAATAAGGAAAACATGAAGGCTCAATTTGCCATTGGCTCTCAGAATATACAAGTTGGTATACCATCGAGTCTTGTACCCAAAACACCTCCACAAAGACATTCTTTGTCAGTGTTGGCACCTAATTCAAGAGCTTCGAGAGATGCACCTAGAGAAAAAGTAGGAATGCATCTGGTAGAAGCTTCCGTCAATCTTGGGCTCTCTAAAACCAAGCAAAATCCTGCACTGTCTCTCTGCAAGGATGTGGATGGAAGATCAGGGCTATCTTTGTCTGCTAATAATCCCATCAGAACTTTGGTGTTTGAGATAACTGATGAGGATGACTGAATACCATTTGTCATCCTGCTGAAATTGAAGAACTCTGGAAATGATGATGAGGGCCTGTGCAGAAGGAACTCTCATAATCGGGTAGTAACAACTTGGCTGGGGGATACCAGCTTGGTGGAATCTTACGACTTTATCCTTTTCACTTGCATACTCCAATTTTAATAGCTTTTTGTGGGCCATGTAGTTTTTTTATATGGACTGGAGGCTAAAGATCTCGGTGTATATTTGTTTTTGTTAATCTGTTTTGCAGGTGGAATCTGTAGGCTTATATGCTTTTTTCTTTTTCCTTTATGTTATCACGGATCCCTTATATATGTGTGAACTGGTTTGTGCTTAGGTATACTGCAATTACCTTGCATCCTGTATTGTGTGTAATATGCTTCATTTTGTCAGCGGAATCCCCTGTTCTCTTGGTTCTTTTGAATCAGCCTTGATCTTGGTTTCTTGGTTTAGGTTTTCTTTTTTCGGCAATAGTTGGGCATTACAGCTCCAATCAATGAAATCCTCTTGGTTAGAAATAGTTGAGATTAATTTTGTTTGCAGATAAGAATCATATAGGGTGAGAGTTTTGCATTGGCACCTAGCCGTGCTGAAGTTAAAGAGTGGAAACACCTGCGAGTTGTAAAACAGAGCGCCTGTTGGTGTAGATGCGAAAAAAAAAAATGTACCTCAAGAAAGGAAAGGAAGAATTTGCTTTTGCTGCCGACTTTTCCATTACACCTTGCTTTACTTGCTTACTTTTGCATTACGCCTTGCGGAAAGAGCAGGAAAGGCTTTTGAGGAATCAATTTCCCAGAGGAGCAAGAAACTTAGGCATAATTGGCTTTAGGGATTCTTGGGAAAGACTTATTCATGACTTTGTTAAAGGGTGTTTCGAGATATTTGCATGGCAATGAGCTAGCCATTGGTTCTAAGCATCTTCCCCCCACCACCCAGCCACACAAACAAACAAACTTTTTCCTTTGGGAAACGGGTTCTAAGCATCTTAAAGTATATAAAATCTGTAAAGATATGCACTGTCAAGCTGAAAGATAACAATAAATAATAATATTTATGATTCAGAGAGTGAGCCATGACCCATCAGCATACAATGAAACATATGTACGGGAAAAAGAGATGCCACTGTATGGTTTGGGGAAAAGGAACGAGGACTGAAATTCGAGTCCCTTACCCAAAGCTAGTGTGAAAAAGTTTTTTTTTTTTTTTTTTGGAAATAATGGACACGATCTGTCTGTCTAGGCTCTAGCTTTTGTTCGGAAATCTTCACTGTAGCACTACTACTGCTACAGAACCGTGTACTTCGTTGGTAAGAAATGGATGACTGTCGATTGGTCGAAAGTCAAGTAGCCAATGTCGCCCCATCAAGTCTCTCCCTCGCTTGTACCGTGTACGCAAAAAAAAACTTGCTTACTAATGCATCCTTTATTGATTGATGATAATTAATGCTTTTAACAGATACTATGGTACTCAAAAATGGAATACATATAGATGTAGGGAGTTAAAAAAATTTTCAACCGTGATTATTTTATTGTTCGCCAACATGTCAATTTCCCATCCAATTTTATTTTATTTTAAGTTTTTAAAACAATCATATGCTCCTATACCACGTTCAATTCAAAAGTTGCTTGAACTCTAATGCAACTCAATAATAGTTAGTTAGTAGTGTTTGCAAATGCAAGTTAAATAACAACATCAAATTCGTTTGGAGATATAATCAATAAATAAAATCAAGGTTGAGAGATATTCTGTTGTTCAACTGGATTACTCCCTTGCTAATTAATGACATTCTAAATGGGGATTTTTTATCCATTTTGCTACTCTTTTGATAGATAGAGTGATGATTACTATGAACAAATTACTGATCAGGTAACCATTAAACTTTTTCAAAGTAGTCTGATGAGTTTTTGCCATTAAACTATTAATAGTATGTTTTTTTGCGCATAAAACTATCAAAAGTGTAAATGTTTTGCCATTTCATTTGACTTCACCATTAATTCTGTCAATCTAACTATTGATAATATATTCCGTGAATCGTGTGGGCTTTTAGATCGGACAGAGTGGTTGAATCAGACGAAATGATTCAAAATTAAAACTTTTGATAGTTCAGTGGGTAAAAACATACTACTATCATGATTGAGTGGCCAAATCTTCACTGCTGAAAAAAGTTTAGTTGCTATTGTAGTAATTTGCTATTACCAACAATTATAGTTACATTTTACGGTCAAGAGTTCTTGAATCACTTCCAAAAACCTTTTGAGCCAATATATATACGCACACACATGTGCAATACACCATTCGCAATGAGTAAGATTAATTAGAAAGGTTACTTTGCTAATCAAAGTTCCTGTTTGCTGTTCGTTTCTAATAAGTAGAGTTCCTTTATTTTTTTTTTGTTATAACGAAGAAATTTTTAAATACAAGATTATAATTAAGAAAATCATATCGCTAGTCATTTGTTTAACCTCGTTGATTGAATTTGAGCTTGCCCAAATTTGATTCATCAACTAACCAAAAAACTTTTAAAACCCTCATATGATATGATTGTAGTGTTTCATAACTTTTTAACTAGATTCAGATCTTTGTTTTTGACAAATATAACACCTAAAGTTTGCATGTAAAAATTCAAGCAGTTGAAATTGTGTCTTTGGTAAAATCTTGTTCAAACTCAATTCACATTAACAATTGAGCCCAGTCCAATCATAAATTTAATATAATTATTAAAAAATTAAAACCAATTAGAGAGCATTTTGGTGTGGAACTAGCTAGACTTGTTTAGACACCCATGGATATTTTTGGACACAAATTATCTCTATAATACTACGTGTTATCCCCAGAGCAGAATTACATTTTTTTTATCCTTTAATTTCTGTGTACTTTTGAAATTTTACTACTACTTCCCTTCTCCTCTGCGTCTGTCTCTGTATAAATAGCCCACACAAAGAAAGAGGAGGCCTTTGCTGAGTGGTTTTAATTTGTATTTCTCGCTGCAGACCTATTTTTCTCTCTGTATAATTATCTCCGTGCGATCAACATTCACCAATCGTATCCCAAAACCCTTCTCCAAAAAAACCCTAGAAATTCACGATCGGCTAAAAAAGCAGAAAATTCATCTCTTCAATTCGTTTTATCGCCTCTTCATATCTTAATCTCATTTCTCCAGCGCCCGATCCGCCTCATTGATTTTATCTACTATTTTTCTTTTCAGTTTGCTGATAGAACTCATATCCGATCGATTCTAGGCTATAGAATCGGTCGACTTTGTAGTTTGTTATTCCAATCAGGCAATGGTTTCATTTGGTTGATTTCAATATGAAGTTGAAACGGAGGAGAGCCGTTGAAGTGGTTCGTAACCTTAACCTTGCTTATTAAACTACTTAGTTTATTGCTTGTTGAACTACTTAGTTGATTGAGTATTTGTTGAATTTTATGCTAAAGTTTTGTTCTTTTTTTTTTTTAATGCTGAATTATAGTTTGTACTTGTTACTGTATAGTTGAAGTGATTTGAACTGGGAGAAGATTGTTTTATTTGTGAAACTCATGCACGAGAATTGTAAAGCTTATTCTTTTTAGGAATTTTCACCTGTTTTTGTTGAAGTAGGGGTAATGTCGTTCTGTAAAACTCAATCCTTTCTACACAATTGAGCTTCTCAGTTGTCATTTACCAATTTTGAAAATGCTGGAAAGGAACAAGTGATACTCTTGGGATATTTTTCTGAATGCTGCTCGTATCAGCTCTTCAATTTTTATTTTTCTTATTTGTTTTTTAGAACTTGATATCTACTTGGAAAAAAAGCATCAGTTTTACAAAACAGTGTACAGCGTATTCTAGTTTTTTCCATGGATATGTTCTGTTGTTCTGTTTGGATTATTAAGCTGTGATTTTTCTGATCTATGCTATTCCAATTTTCATCTACATTTCTATTATTTTTGGGATGTCGATGGATTAGGCTAATTCACTGGGTCATGTACGTGACTTTTGCTAATCGTTGTCCTTTCCGCCTTATTGCAGCCTCCAAGGATTAAATATTTCATCAACAATGTTACTTCTACTCCTCTTGAAAATATTGAGGAACCGCTGAAAAGTTTTGTTTGGGAGTTTGAAAAGGTGCACTTTATGAGTGTCATTAATTCTAGTTCCTTTGCAATGCATTTTCTTTCAGAGTTACTGAATTTCTAATTGATGCAGGGAGATTTTCATCACTGGGTCGATCTTTTTAATCATTTTGATACCTTTTTTGAGAAATACATAAAACCAAGGAAGGATTTGCAGCTTGATGACAACTTTTTGGAGTCTGATCCTTCCTTCCCTAGGGAGGCTATTATTCAGATTCTGCGTGTTATAAGGGTAATCTTGGAGAACTGCACAAATAAGCACTTCTATAGCTCATACGAGGTATACATCTTCTCATGAAAACTGGATTTGATCAAGCATCGAATTGTCTTGACTCCGATTTGCTTGGGATGGCCGTAAAATGTGTTTTGCTATTCAGCTGCAGTGTAAGATGCCAGTAATATTAAAAAGTGTTAACCTCTAACTACATGATTGAGAAAGCAGTGCACTGGGATAATGTTTAAGATAGTAATCTTTGAAATCCTATTAGTTGTTATGATGTGTTTTTCATGGAAGCCCACAAGATTATGAAAGTTTTCAGTTATTCTGAATCCAAATATTGCTTAATGTAGCAGCAGTTTTATAAAGTTTCGGGAAAAGGGAGAACATGCATTCTAATATGCTGTGGAATAGGACTAGATGCTGTGGAACTAGGAAGCCACAAAGTAAGTTGAGACTATGTACCTTGGATGAGTTTAATTGATCTATTTCAAAAGAATCGGATACATGGATTAGCTGCTGTTGAAGCAGAGGAAATGTGGAGTTGGTTAGTTGTAATAGGCATGCGGATCTACAATAAGATGAACAGTTTGTAAATATACATTTTAGAAGTGCTTATGGATATGAAAGTATTTTTCTGCTTACGGACTTACCTGTCAAAAGTTAGGCGAGATATAAATTTAACTTTTGACTCTTAATTGGGCAACTGAACTCATTGAACATCAGTTGGAAGTAAGGTACAGAATTTACACAGGAAAGCTTGGCTTTCGGGGAAAACACAGAGAAAAATTTTTAGCTGACTATATTAGATCTCTGCAAATGAACTAACATTTTTCGGAGTTCTGTTTGGAATTGTTTTCAAACTCCCATTTAGTTTCGTAAGCCCTGTCGTGAATTGGATTTGTGAAGTAAATTCATGTTCTAAGTTTGTTTAGTTAAGCGAAGATTATCATTGTATGACTACAAGAGTGAGTTTTTATTAGTGCAAGTAATTTGTTTTATCTAGTTTTTGTTACCTTATCAATTTTCTTTCAAAATTTTTACTGCCTTTACCTGCAGTTTAACCACGTACTTGTAATATTGGTGCAGCATCATTTGTCGTCTCTGCTTACTTCCACTGATGCAGATGTAGTTGAGGCATGCTTGCAAACTTTGGCTGCTTTTTTAAAGAAAACAATTGGGAAGTATATCATAAGAGATACTTCTCTCAGGTCAAAATTGTTTGCTTTTGCACAAGGTTGGGGAGGAAAAGAAGAAGGCCTCGGATTAGTTGCTTGTGCTGTGCAGAATGGTTCTGATGCAGTTGCTCGTCAGTTGGGTTGCACCTTACACTTTGAGTTCTATGCTGTAAATGAATCTTTAAATGAGTTAGGTACTGCAGAGCAACATCCCCAAGGGCTACAAATCATTCATTTGCCCAATGTTGATACCAGAAAGGAGTCTGATTTGGAGCTGTTGAATAAATTAGTTGTAGAGTACAGAGTTCCCCCTAGTTTGAGATTTTCTCTTTTGACAAGATTGCGATTTGCGAGGGCTTTTAGCTCCCTTGCCATGCGACAACAATATACATGCATTCGCCTGTATGCCTTTGTAGTTCTTGTTCAAGCATGTACTGATGCTGATGACTTGGTCTCTTTCTTTAATGCTGAGCCGGAATTCATCAATGAATTGGTTACCTTGTTAAGCTATGAAGCTGCGATCCCTGAGAAGATTCGGATTTTGAGTATTCTTTCCTTGGTTGCCATTTGTCAGGATCGAGCACGTCAGCCTACTGTATTGACTGCTGTAACATCTGGTGGGCACCGTGGTATTCTATCTAGCCTTATGCAAAAAGCCATTGATTCCATTGTGAATAGTTCATCAAAATGGTCTGTTGTTTTTGCGGAGGCTTTGTTATCTCTCGTCACTGTTTTGGTCTCATCATCATCAGGCTGCTCAGCCATGCGCGAAGCAGGATTTATACCTACTCTTTTGCCTCTACTTAAAGATATGGACCCTCAGCATTTGCATTTGGTCAGCATGGCTGTACATGTGCTAGAAGCCTTCATGGATTATAGCAACCCTGCTGCTGCACTTTTCAGGGACTTGGGTGGTTTGGATGATACCATATCACGTCTAAAGGTAGAAGTGTCTCATATAGAAAATGGCTCAAAGCAGCTAAGCTCTTCCATTGTTGACCTTGACAGTTCTGAATCTAGCAGTTCACAAGCAGTCACGGAGTCTTCTTCTGATCTAGATAACATGCAGCCTCTTTATTCAGAAGCATTGGTTGCATATCATCGACGGTTACTGATGAAAGCCTTGTTGCGTGCAATATCCTTGGGAACCTATGCTCCTGGAGCCACTGCTCGTATTTCTGGTTCAGAAGAGAGCTTGTTGCCACGTTGCTTATCCATAATTTTCAGGAGAGCAAAAGATTTTGGTGGTGGGTTGTTCTCTCTTGCTGCAACTGTGATGAGTGATCTCATTCACAAAGATCCTACCTGCTTTGGTGCTCTAGAAGAGGCAGGTCTTCCTGCCACGTTTATGGATGCTATTATGGACGGTGTATTATGTTCTTCTGAAGCTATTAGTTGCATACCGCAGTGCCTCGATGCCTTGTGTTTGAATAACAATGGCCTTCAGGCTGTGAAAGATCACAATGCTTTAAGGTGCTTTGTGAAAATTTTTACATCTAGGACATACTTGCGTGCCCTTACTGGTGACACTCCAGGTTCCTTGTCTAGTGGTCTGGATGAACTAATGCGTCATGCTTCACAATTGCGTGGACCTGGAGTGGATATGTTGATTGAAATACTGAACAACATTACAAAACTTGGTTCTGGCCCTGAATCTGCTTCCTCTACTGATTCGCCAGGCTCTACTGGACATGTCCCCATGGAAACTGATGTTGAGGATAAGTGCATGGCTGTAGCAGATGGTAGGGATTTGTGCAAGGTTGAAAGCTCGGAGCAAGCAGTTGAAACATCTTTGGATGCCTCAATAGTAAATATTGAATCTTTTCTTCCTGATTGTATAGGCAATGCTGCTCGTCTTCTTGAAACAATCCTACAGAATTCTGATGCCTGCCGTATCTTTGTTGAGAAAAAGGGAATTGAGGCTGTCTTGCAGTTGTTTGTGTTGCCTTCCATGCCTCTTTCCGTTTCTGTTGGTCAAAGCATATCTGTTGCATTTAAGAACTTCTCCCCGCAGCACTCTGTTTCTCTAGCTCGTGCAGTATGTTCCTTCTTGAGAGACCATTTGAAGGCGACAGTTGAACTTTTAGTTTCAGTGGAAGGCATGCCACTTGCTCAGCTGGAAGTTGCACAGAGATCGAAATTCTTGAGATGCCTTTCCAGTCTTGAAGGGATACTGTCTCTTGCCAATTCTTTGTTGAAGGGTACAACTACCATTATTTCTGAACTCGGTTCGGCAGATTCTGATGTGTTTAAGGATCTTGGCAGGGTTTATAGGGATACACTATGGCAAGTATCTTTGTGTTGTGACACAAAGGCTGACGAGAAGCGGAATGTTGAAGCAGAGCCTGAAAGTGCTGAGGGTGGTGTTTCTAATGCAGCTGGAAGAGAGAGTGACGATGATGCAAACATTGTCTCGTACAGGTATACAAATCCAGTTACTGTCAGGACGAGTTCTCACTCCCCTTGGGGTCTGGAACGGGAGTTTATTTCTGTTGTTCGTTCAAGTGAAGGTTTTAATCGTCGTAGTCGACATGGTTTGGCACGTTTAAGGGGAGCAAGGGCTGGCAGGCATTTGGAATCTTTGCAAATAGATCCTGAAAGTGCAGCTAATGGCACAGAGCCTGCTACCCAGGATTTGAAGAAGAAAAGTCCTGAGGTTCTTGTTTTAGAGACACTTACAAAACTTGCTTCCAGCATACGTACTTTCTTCACTGCTCTTGTCAAGGGATTTACATCTCCAAACCGTCGAAGGACTGAGACAGGATCTTTGAGTTCAGCTTCAAAAATCATTGGAAGTGCCTTATCTAAAGTTTTTCAAGAGGCTTTTGGGTTTTCAGGATATTCTTACTCTTCTGGGCATGAAATTTCACTGTCAGTCAAGTGTCGCTATCTTGGGAAGTTGGTTGATGATATGGTGGCTCTTACATTTGATGGTAGGCGTCGGACCTGTTACACAGTGATGATCAACAATTTTTATGTTCATGGAACTTTTAAGGAGGTTCTAAGAACATTTGAAGCTACAAGTGCGTTGCTGTGGACACTACCTTATTCGCTTCCAGCTTCTGGTCTTGATCATGAAAAGAATGCTGAGGAAGGCAAATTGTCTCACAGTTCGTGGCTGCTTGATACATTGCAGAGTTATTGTCGCCTTCTTGAATATTTTATCAATTCTTCTTTGCTGTTGTCTCCAACCTCAGCATCCCAGGCACAGCTGCTTGTGCAACCTGTGGCAGTTGGTCTGTCTATTGGATTGTTTCCTGTTCCTAAGGACCCTGAAGTGTTTGTTCGTATGCTGCAGTCTCAGGTTCTGGATGCTATAGTTCCCATCTGGAATCACCCTTTGTTTCCAAATTGTAATCCAGTTTTTATAACTTCTATTATTTCACTAATCACTCATGTATATTCTGGTGTTGGTGATGTTAAACAAAATCGTAGTGGGTTGTTAGGGAATACAAACCAACGTTTGGTGGCTCCACCACCTGATGAAGCTACCATTGCTACCATTGTTGAGATGGGGTTCTCAAGAGCAAGAGCTGAGGAGGCATTAAGAAGAGTGGAAACTAATAGTGTCGAAATGGCTATGGAATGGTTATTTAGTCATGCTGAAGATCCTGTGCTGGAGGATGATGAATTGGCTCGTGCACTTGCTTTATCTCTAGGAAATTCCTCAGAAGCATCTAAAGTCGATAACACAGAAAAATCAGTGGATGTTTTGGCAGAAGAGGAACAAATTAAGACCCCTTCTGTTGATGACATCCTTGCTGCAACAATGAAGTTGTTTCACAGTAGTGATTCAATGGCTTTCCAGTTGACAGATTTGCTTGTGACTCTTTGCAATAGGAACAAAGGAGAAGACCGTGATCAGGTGATTCCTTATCTTGTAAAGCAGCTAAAGCAGTGCCCCATGGAATTCTCAAAGGATAATAGTGCATTGTGCATGGTTTCACATACTTTAGCATTGATTTTATCTGAAGATGAAAATGCTCGACAAATTGCTGTGCAGAGTGGCATTGTCCCATTGGCAATTGATATCTTGATGAACTTCAAAGCAAGGACTACTTCAGGAAATGAGATTTTGAGCCCGAAATGTATTAGTGCTTTACTTCTAATCCTGGATAATTTGTTGCAATCCAGGCCCAGAATCTCTCGTGAAAGTACAGAAGAGACTGCAGCAGGACCAATACCTGACTCATCAGAGGAACATGTTGCATCTCCAGTTCTGGAAGATGTTGCTGAGAAAAAATCCACTCCTCTTTTGCAGGATAAAGAAAGTAGCACCATCTTTGAGAAAACATTTGGAAAACCTACAGGCTTTTTGACGATGGAAGATTGTGGTAATGTATTGATTATTGCTTGTGACTTGATAAACCAGCATGTACCAGCTTTGGTTATGCAGGCCGTTCTTCAGTTATGTGCTCGCTTGACAAAACAACATGCTCTGGCTTTGCAATTTCTTGAAAATGGTGGCTTGGCAGCTCTATTTGGTCTTCCAAGGAGTTGCTTTTTTCCAGGGTATGATACCTTGGCATCTGCAATTATTCGACATCTTATTGAAGACCCTCAGACACTGCAAACAGCTATGGAATTGGAGATACGACAAACTCTAAGTGGAAATCGTCATGCTGGTCGTGTCTCTGTTAGAACATTTTTGACATCAATGGCACCTGTTATATCTAGAGATCCAGGGGTCTTTATGAAAGCAGCAACTGCTGTTTGTCAGTTGGAATCATCTGGAGGAAGGACCACAATTGTGTTATCAAAAGAAAAAGATCGAGAGAAGGAGAAAGAGAAACAAAAAGCTTCTGGTGTTGAAGCTGGGATAGCTTCCAATGATTCTGTTCGAATATCTGATAATAAAATGCATGATGGACCTGCAAAGTGCTCTAAAGCCCACAAGAAGGTTCCTGTGAATCTCACTCAGGTGGTGGATCAACTTCTTGAAATTGTATTGACATTTCCATTGAAGAAAAGTGATGAAGATTTCGCTGCTTATGAGAATGCTATGGAGGTAGATGAATCCACAACCAAGATAAAGGGAAAGTCCAAGGTTGATGAGACGAGGAATGCTGAGACAAATAGTTTTTCAGAGAAATCTGCAGGTCTGGCTAAGGTGACATTTGTTCTCAAGTTACTGAGTGATATTCTTTTGATGTATGTACATACTGCTGGAGTAATTTTGAGACGGGGTATTGAACTGTCTCAACTTCGGGGATCTAATCAATTAGACTGCTCTGGACAGGGTGGAATCATCCATCATGTTTTACATCGGCTTCTTCCCCTTCCAATTGATAAAACTGCAGGTCCAGACGAATGGAAAAATAAGCTTTCTGAAAAGGCTTCCTACTTTTTGGTAGTTCTTTCCAGCCGCTCAGGTGAAGGGCGTAGGCGAGTGATTAACGAACTTGCAAAAGCATTATCTCCATTTTCAAATTCAGAAAGTAATTCATCCAGTTGTAGCTTTTTGCCAGATAAAAAGGTCCTTGCTTTTGTTGATTTGGTATATGCTATTTTATCTAAGAACTCATCTTCCAGTAATTTACCTGGCTCTGGTTGCTCTCCTGATGTGGCCAAAAGCATGATAGAAGAGGGGATGGCTCGGTGTTTGTCTGGCATTCTGCAGAAACTCGATTTGGACCACCCTGATGCTCCAAAAATTGTGAATCTCATACTCAAGTCTTTGGAAAGCCTAACAAGAGCTGCTAATGCTAGTGAGCAACTAGCAAAGTCTGACTGTTTGAACAAGAAAAAAGCTGTTGGCGTCAGTGGAAGATCTGATGAGAATGTAAATGTAACCTCAGCCTCTCGAACAGCAGAGTCTAATGGTCATGGAAACTGCCAACAGGAAGCCACGGGTGCTGCAAGTTCAGAACAACAGCCTCCAGAAAGCTCCCAAAATGGAGGTGATGGGGGTAGAGATTCAATCCAGTCTATGGAGCATGAAATGAGGATAGAGGAGTCTGCAAATGGAAATCCACCTTTGGAACTTGGGTTGGATTATGTGCGTGAGGATATGGAAGAAGCTGGTGTCATGGAAAACAGAGATCAAATTGGTATGGCCTTTCATGCTGAGAATAGGGTAGTTGATGATATGGGTGATGAAGATGATGACATGGGCGATGATGGCGAGGATGATGAGGATGATGATGACGGGGACGAAGAGGATGAAGATATTGGAGAAGATGGCACTGCACTGATGTCTCTAGCTGATACTGATGTGGAGGATCATGATGAAGCTGGTGGGGATGAATATAACGAGGATATGGTTGATGAAGAGGATGATGATTTCCATGAGAATCGTGTTATTGAGGTTAGGTGGAGGGAAGCCCTAGATGGGCTGGATCATTTACAAGTACTTGGGCAACCAGGAACTGGGGGTGGACTCATTGATGTTGCTGCGGAGCCCTTTGAAGGAGTGAATGTGGATGACCTTTTTGGCCTTCGTAGAACTTTTGGATTTGAACGTCGCCGTCAGATAAACAGAAATTCGTTTGAGCGATCTGCCACAGATAGGACTGGTCTTCGACATCCTCTCCTCTCGAGGCCATCACCATCTTCTGATTTGGTTTCAATGTGGTCTGCAACTGGAAATGCAGCCAGGGATGTTGAAGGTTTCTCTACCGGAAATCTTGATGCATCTCATTTTTACATGTTTGATGCTCCAGTTCTTCCCTATGACAATGCACCATCTAGTCTCTTTGGTGATCGAGTAGGTGGTTCAGCACCGCCACCATTGGCAGATTTTTCTGTTGGTTTGGAGTCTCTTCGAGTGCCTGGGCGAAGGGTGTCTGGTGATGGCCGGTGGACAGATGATGGCCAACCCCAAGCTGGTGGTCAAGCTGCAACTGTTGCTCAGGCAATTGAAGAACTGTTCATATCTCAAATGAGCAACAATGCTCCCAATCATCTGAATGAAAGGCTGTCAGAAAACACGTCTGCGAAACAGCAGGCAGATACCCTCTTGGTTGCTGATAGTCAAGTGCCACTAGATGGTGATAGCACTGTTGCTCAACAGCATGATGTACAAATTCAGGAGAATGATCCTGGAATTGATCGATTAGGTGAAGGTCAGTGTTCTCAGGAAGCAGTTGATCGGGAGGTTGTTACTGAACAAGCAGGTGATCCCCATCAACTGAGTGAACCTGCAGCCAATTTAATTTCGGAGAACACTCCAGAAGCACAGGATATCATGGAAACTGGGGAAGAAAATGGCAGTGCCATGGAGCAATTAAGTGTTATGCAGGGTTCAGTTGCCCCATCAATGTACTCACAGGCTGATCCAGTTGGTTCTAGGAGTTCTGATGGACTTGGTAGTCCCCATTATTTGCACCTGCAAAATTTAGGCCATCATAGCCCTTCAGCAGCTGATAGTCAGTCTAGTAATCATGCACTTATAATTACTGGGTCAGATATGCCGGATGCTACTCTTAGTCATGCTTCTTCTGTCAATGCTGATGTTGATATGAATGCAGTGTTTATGGAAGGAGACCAGTCTTATCAATTGCTATCTACTTCGGACGTCAACGGAGAGGAGCCATCCTATAGGCAGATTGAGGTTGTCCAAGAGGCTAGTCAGACTGATGAAACTAATGTGAATAATGACGCTTCTAATGGCAATGGTATTGATCCAACCTTTTTGGAAGCACTTCCTGAAGATCTGCGAGCAGAAGTTCTTGCCTCACAGCAAGCCCAGTCCACTCAGCCTCCAACTTATACTCCACCAGCAGCTGAAGACATAGATCCAGAGTTTTTAGCAGCTCTTCCTCCAGATATACAAGCAGAAGTTCTGGCACAACAAAGAGCACAAAGGGTTGCACAGCAGGCTGCTGGGCAGCCTGTTGAAATGGATAATGCCTCAATTATTGCCACTTTCCCGGCTGATTTGCGTGAAGAGGTTTGCACTTTCAACTGTTTTCTTTTGTCCTTTAATTCTGGTGATAACTTATGCTGCTTGTTCCAGGTGCTTTTAACATCTTCAGAAGCAGTTTTATCTGCTTTGCCCTCTCCTCTGCTTGCTGAAGCACAAATGCTGAGGGACAGAGCAATGAGTCATTATCAAGCTCGCAGCTTGTTTGGAGGTAGCCACAGGTTTAACCATCGGAGAAATGGCTTGGGCTTTGATAGGCATGCGGTGATGGACCGAGGTGTTGGGGTTACAATTGGCAGGAGGGCGTCGTCTTCTATTACAGAGAGTTTGAAGTTGAAGGAACTTGAAGGGGAGCCACTCTTGGATGCAGACTCCTTGAAGGCATTGATTCGTCTCTTGCGATTAGCACAAGTAAGATATATCTCATTGACTACTACTAGTAGTTCTTTGAGAACCTTGATACATTTTGTTACTTTGTTTTTTCTAACTCCATGTAGTTATCTGTGTATTTGTGAGTTAAGGTGGTACTCATACTTTTCATGCTTTCAGCCTCTTGGTAAAGGTCTTCTGCAACGACTCTTGTTGAACTTATGTGCGCACAGTAGTACAAGAGCCATTCTTGTTCGTCTTCTGCTTGATGCCCTCAAGCCTGTAAACGAAGGATCAGTTGGTGGACTGACAACATCGAATTCACTAAGGCTTTACGGGTGTCAGTCCAATGTTGTTTATGGCCGATCTCAGTTGTTTGATGGTATTTCTCCTTTCTGCTGAATGTAAGTAGTTTGTGGTTCCAAAATTTGATCTTATGGATGATTTCATTCCTTTGCAGGCCTTCCTCCACTGGTGTTGCGTCGGATTCTTGAGATTTTGACTTACCTTGCCAACAATCATTCAGCTGTTGCCAGTCTTCTGTTCTTTTTTGATTCTTCTCTTGTTCCAGAGGCCCTAAATGCAGACACTTCAGAAACCAAGAAGGATAAAGGCAAGGAGAAAATGTTGGAAGGAGACAACCAATCAAACAGTTTGGGATGCTCTGAAAAGGGCGATATCTCTTTGATATTGTTTCTCAAACTCTTGAGTCAACCTCTGTTCTTACGCAGCATTGCTCATCTTGAGCAGGTGTGCTCAATATATTTGTGGCAGTGATACTCTCTTTATGGTTTCATAAATTCTTGTCTATGTTTTTTCGCCTAGTTTACCTGTGTATGTTTCTTAATTTTAATTATGCAGGTCATGGGTCTCATTCAAGTGGTGGTACACACTGCAGTATCCAAATTAGAATGTCAATCTCATTCTGAAGAAGCAGCAGCTCACATTCAAAATCCATCCAGTGGTGGGAATATTGGTGATGTTGAGAAAGACAGTTCTTTGTTACCAGTTGAATCAAATCATCAAGATGATGAAAGCAACCCTGCTAGGAAATCCACCCCACACTGTGAGAAGAACATGAACATCTATCATATATTCTTGCAGCTTCCACAATCTGATCTGCACAATCTCTGCAGCATTCTTGGCCATGAGGGGTAATTCTTTCCCACTATGCTGTAGCTATGGTGTTGGGTAGTTATTTGTTTGCCTGTGGATTGTGTTTCCTGTAGATTATCTATTGAATTGTAACTTTCATTTAATGTTTTCGCTAAATTTTGTTCACAAACTCTTCCCTTTTGGCTGCTGGCACCCTTTATAAGAGAAACAAAAGGAGAAAAAAGAGTTAAATGTATTGACATGTAATCAACTTCGTCATAATTAATCTTTTGTTCATCAGGCTTTCAGACAAGATTTACATGCTTGCTGGTGAGGTGCTGAAGAAGTTGGCCTCTGTTGCTGCTCCTCATCGCAAATTCTTCATTTCAGAGCTTTCAGGCTTAGCTCAAGAATTGAGCAGCTCAGCTGTTAATGAGCTTATCACTCTTAGAAATACACACATGTTGGGTTTGAGTGCTGGATCCATGGCTGGTGCTGCTGTTCTTCGGGTGCTGCAAACATTAAGTACATTCACTTCTGTGAGCAATGATAGTAACAGGGACACAATGACTATTGAGGAACAGGAAGAGCATGCTAATACGTGGAAGCTAAATGTGGCTCTGGAACCACTGTGGCAAGAACTGAGTGAATGCATTAGCGCTATGGAGTCAGAGCTTACACAAAGCTGTTTGTCTTCTGTTATGCCCAATGTTAACATTGGGGAGCATATACAGGGTTCTTCATCTGTGTCTCCGCCTCTTCCTCCTGGAACTCAAAGACTTTTGCCATTTATTGAGGCCTTCTTTGTCTTGTGTGAGAAACTACAGGCACACAATTCTTTCATTCACCAAGATTATGCTGATGCTACTGCAAGAGAGGTGAAAGAGTCTGCAGGGAGTCCAGTTTTGTTTTCTAGCAAATACAGTTTGGATTCTCACAGGAGAATTGATGGGACTTTGACATTTACTCGGTTTTCTGAGAAGCATCGTCGCCTTCTAAATGCCTTTGTCAGGCAGAATCCTGGGCTGTTGGAAAAGTCTCTTTCTATGTTGCTGAAAGCGCCACGGCTTATTGATTTTGACAACAAGCGAGCTTATTTCCGCTCAAGAATACGGCAACAGCATGAGCAACACCTCTCAGGGCCTTTACGAATAAGTGTCCGGCGAGCATATGTATTAGAGGATTCATACAATCAGTTGCGGATGCGACCAACTCAGGACCTGAAGGGCCGACTAAACGTCCATTTTCAAGGTGAAGAGGGTATTGATGCCGGTGGGTTGACACGAGAATGGTACCAACTGCTCTCCAGGGTTGTATTTGACAAAGGGGCTTTGCTATTCACCACTGTGGGAAACAATGCTACTTTCCAGCCAAACCCAAATTCTGTCTATCAGACTGAACATCTCTCTTATTTTAAATTTGTAGGCCGCGTGGTAATGCTTGAGGATTTTTTGTTCCTTATTTTTTGAATCCTTAGTGTCTTTTGTATTCTTCCTCGAACTTGCAGCTGTAATCATGTCTAGTAAACACCTTTTGTAGGTTGCTAAGGCACTGTTTGATGGGCAACTGTTAGATGTGTACTTTACGCGATCATTCTACAAGCATATCCTTGGTGTGAAGGTGACTTATCATGATATAGAGGCTGTTGATCCAGATTATTATAAAAACCTGAAATGGATGCTGGAGGTGAGTTGCATAATGTTTGCATTGGTTTATTATTAATACTTTTTGAGTGGCTGATGGTTTATTTAATGCCTTCAGAATGATGTGAGCGATGTACCTGATCTCACATTCTGCATGGATGCTGATGAAGAAAAGCACATTCTGTATGAGAAAACAGAGGTATTCAAGTCACAGTTTTTCTGTTTATGGTGTGCATTACATATTGAACATAGTTTGAAGATTCAGATCTCTTTAAGTTTCTTCTACTATTTAATGGGTGCTCATTAGGGTGAAGTCGCTAAGAATCTAATTCTTCTTTATTTTTCTGATAAATAGGTAACTGGTTATGAGCTTAAACCTGGCGGAAGCAACATAAGAGTCACAGAGGAAACAAAGCATGAATATGTGGATCTTGTGGCTGACCATATTCTGACAAATGCAATACGGCCTCAAATTAATTCCTTCATGGAGGGCTTCAATGAATTAGTGCCAAAGGAACTTATATCTATCTTTAATGATAAAGAGCTTGAGCTGCTAATAAGTGGTCTTCCAGAAATAGATTGTGAGTTTGTTGGCTTCCAATGCTTTATATTTGTATGAAATTATTACTTTGTCCTTTTAAGTATCTTAATGGTGATTTCCTTTGTAGTGGATGATTTAAAGGCCAACACCGAGTACACAGGATACACAGCTGCATCTTGTGTTGTTCAGTGGTTTTGGGAAGTTGTCAAAGGCTTCAATAAGGAAGATATGGCAAGATTATTGCAATTTGTTACTGGTACATCTAAGGTAATCTGGTGTCCCTTAAGTAATTTTGATCCGACATTTGTTATTAATAACTTTTAATAGCTTGCATGCTGCTTATAGATTGATAACTTAGTTATTGTGGAGGTATAACTAGTGAAGGAGTTCTCAGAAAAATCTGAAAGTGATAGCTTAAGTTTCTTGGATATTTTATTTACTAGAAGAGGGATTTGGAGTCATGGCTATAATTGGCTTTGAGAAAGTTGACAAATTGGGAAAATGCTTCAGTTTATTTTGGTGGAATAAAATAGGTGAATAAAAATTATTTACGTAAATATTGAGAAGTATTGAAATACTTCTTTTGGAGTGTTAGATAAATAAAGTACACAATATCACTATGTAAATAGAAATGTTTGTTATCTCAACAACTAAACATGGGATATTATTCTTGTAACAATGACCTTTGTTGTCTTCACTGAAATAAACTGTAACAAAAAATGAGATTGGTACAGCATGAGTGAGACAGATGTTTACTCAGTAATACATGATGTAATTTTGGTTCAATGAGATTTCAGAAGTCATTTCTTAGCTCCGCTTTTATTTTCTTAGGTTCCTTTGGAGGGCTTTAAGGCATTGCAAGGTATTTCTGGTGCTCAGAGGTTTCAAATTCACAAGGCATATGGAGCTCCTGAAAGACTGCCATCAGCTCATACATGGTAAGTTTAGTAACGTACGTAGACAGGATTACTAGTTCACTTGTCCCTAGCTTTTAATATCTGCTGGTTGCTCAGATTTGTGTCATATTTTTAACTTTCAAATCCTTTTTTTTTTCCAGTTTCAACCAACTGGACCTCCCCGAATATACGTCGAAGGAACAGCTTCAAGAGCGCTTGCTACTGGCTATCCATGAAGCTAGTGAAGGATTTGGCTTTGGATAAAATATCTCAGAAGTGTCTGCCTAGAAGTTGGTGGAATTTGATACTGCAATTTCATGTACATGTTAGTGCCCTTGTGAAATGAGTGCAACTCTTCTCGTTTTGTGTTCACTTTTCACGGTGTTCTTCCTCCATTTTTCTCTTCAGAAGAAAAATGCAGGTCTTGCATAGCTATTTGCTTCTTGCCAGTCCATTCAGCATGCCCATTTTGTTTTTTTTTTTTTTAAATGAAAAATCCTAATTTCAACCTTCTTGATTGAAAAACCAGAAGATAAGCTGTCCATTGAATCCTTTTTCTTCCTGTAGTTCTTATGAATAGGTTTCTTAGCCAGCAGCATTTTCAGAGTTTCTGCTTGCGTCCTATTAGAACCGATGTTTGATGCTTTAAGCTTTGTTGATACTAGTTGTTTGAAATGGTTATTAAGACCAAATTTCCAAATTTGGACAAGTTTGTTGACATAGGATTTGGAGCCAATGTTAAGTTCATTTTGGCATTTGGATGTTACTGAAGAGTTTTGTGTATTTTGTCTAGTGTGTCTTTTTTCCCCCGAGGCTCTGACATTTATTTATTTTGCAGATCATGAAGCATTAAAGCTCAAATCAGATATTCGTAGCATACAAGTCAAATTGAATTTTCGACTTAACGGGGATGCATCAGATTTTCGAAGTTTGAGATGGGGGTAATTTCAGGCACCGTCGCCCTTTTCTGAAGCAAATTTTTGTGTCTTTGATCCCGTGGCTAGGAAATTGGTTATTTATGGCTCCTTGCCACATCTATGGATCAGGAGACGCATAATTAATGAAGACTCATTTGTATATACATTCTTTTTTGTTTTTATATATTAATATCTGCTGGGGAGAAGTTTTTCCTTTTTGTGCATGATGGCCTTGAGACTCCTATATCTAAATAAATATTCGTGGATGAAGCTTTCTAAGATATCATCATCAATTTTTGCCTTCTGTTATTATCTTGGTATCTGCAAGGAAGATGTGTACTCTTCTATCACGTCATAGAGGAGACTGACTTCCTGTGATGTTTTTATGGTGGAAGCCTATACATTGCATCCTTGTTGTATGGGTCTCTCTTGCTGTTGAGCTAGTGCATCCTTGGCAGGGAATTTCAATGCAGAACTTAGACGGGAGGTTAAAGGTATCGAGGCAATTATGGAAATGATTAAATTTTAACCCCCATGACTGACCCGTCCCCAAACTTTTATTTTTAGCCATATGGTTCATCTTCAACTGGCCATTGGTTGCTAAATTAAATGCCCATGTAGTAAAATGCTACCTATGTGAATAATCTATATTTGGTCAAGCTAATTAATGGGAGTACCATTTTTGTCCCCTTAAAAATCCTCGATGCAAATACAGCCGGTGTACTGTAAATCACTAGTAAAAACTTTGCTTTGTAGTTATATTAAGAAGATTATAATGAGCTCTTCCTATCAATTCCCCTAAAGCCTCTTTTCGCCTGGGCCTGGTACGGTGAGCGAACGCTTTTAGGGCGTCTAAGAAATCTCATTGGATACCTCAGTTAAAGGGTCTTAAAGCCTGTTTCCCCAGGGCCCTATATGATTTTGAGGTGAAAGTGAACACATTAAAAGATGTTGCCTTTCATTGAAGAATGGCCCATCATAGGCCCAAAAATAAGTACAATATTTTCACCTCAGTCCAACAACTAAAAATTTCGTTGACGAGACTACCCTTGTCTCTTCTTCACATTTTCTTGCCCGTACACAAGTACGGTTCTTGGTGGATACTCTGGCACCGACTTCTAGCAAGATGTCTCGTTTGCTTAAGAGGCGGCAAATACACCCTCCCAAATCCCTGGTACCAACAAAAAAGAAATACAATTGAATTAATACAGATGTCATGCGTTCTTGTTTGGGCTCTGCAACAGCCAGAGACTTTTTTCTTTTTCCCCAAAATGGAGTAAAAATCCGAGCTTTTTCCAAAATGGGCAGAATTTCTAAAGATTTCCCAGAACAACTGAAAGGTACTCCCAAAAGCAGAAGAGCAGCAGATACAGAGTCACCTGGTACTTTGTTTCTATCATGTCTGAATTTCTATTCTCTTTACTTTCTGTGTGTGTGTGTGTGTGTGGCCGTGTTTGAGTGCATAAAGTCTTGTGCTTTATGGTAATAGGTGATAAGCGGGAAAGAAGTATTCATACAATTTTGACAATAGATCGTTGGGAGTCACTGAACCGGATGGAATACAGGATGGCATCATTGAGGCCAGTCCACGGAAGATTATCTTTGAAAATTCTCAATTGGGTCATAAAGCAACCAGGTTTGGAGCTCAGTCACATAATTCATATGTACTGTATAACGGCCCACATACTTATTAGAGCAAAAATGTATGACTCTGCTAAGTCAATTTTGATGCATTTATCTGAGATGCGCTTTGGGTCAAGTTATGTTTTTGATGCTCTTATGAATACATATCGTCTTTGCAAATCAAACCCTTCAGTTTTTGACATTTTGATAAGGGTTTATGTAAGAAGAGGGATGGTTGAGGATGCTTTGGAGATATTTTCTTTAATGGGTTGTCGGAAGTTTAGGCCCTCAGCGGATTCTTGTAATATGATCCTAGCTGCGATGATGAAGGGCAGGCGTGCGGATTCAGTATGGTCATTTTTCAAGGAAATGCTGGCAAATAATGTATGCCCTAATGTAGGAACATTTAATATACTGTTGAATGCTCTTTGTTTGGAGGGAAAGCTTAAGAATGCGGGTTATCTACTAAATAAGATGGAAGAAAGTGGTTATGCTCCAAACATTGTTACCTATAACACGTTGCTCAACTGGTATTGCAAGAACGGAAGATACAAATCCGCTTTTGGGCTGATGGATCGCATGAGTTCTAAGGGTATTGAAGCTGACGTGTGTACTTATAACATGTTTATGAATGAACTTTGTAGAAATAATAGGAGTGCAAAAGGTTATTTATTGCTGAGAACGATGCGGAAGAGGAGGGTATTCCCAAATCAAGTGACATATAATACACTCATTAGTGGGTTTGTCAGAGAGGCAAAAATTGGGGTTGCTACTCAGCTTTATGAAGAGATGTTGAGTTTTCACCTTTCACCGAACCATATCACTTACAATGCCTTGATTAATGGGCTTTCTCTGGAAGGAAACTTTGAAGAAGCTTCAGAACTTCTCAACAAAATGGAAGAAGGAGGACTACAACCTAATGAAGTCAGTTATGGTGCTGTTGTGAATGGGTTATGCAAGCATAATAAGGTAGATTTGGCAAGAAATCTTTTCGAGAGAATGAGGATTAAGGGTATGGTTATTAGTCCAAATTCCTATACCATGCTGATGGATGGGCTATGTAAGAATGGAATGCTCGAGGAGAGTATACAAGTGCTTGGCGCAATGTTTGAGGATGGTGTAAATCCTGATTTAATCACATATTCAGTACTTGTAAATGGATTCTGTAGAGCTGGAAGGATGAATAGTTCAAAGGAGATAATCTGTAAGATGTATAGATCTGGACTGGTAGTGAATTATACTGTATATTGTACATTACTGTATCATTTTTGCCAGCAGGGAAACATTGCTGAAGCAATGAGAACCTATGCATTAATGCATAAAAGTGGCCATGTTCCTGATCTTTTTGTTTGCAACTTATTGGTATCCTCCCTTTGTAGGTGTGGGAAGATAGGTGAAGCAGAAGATTTCATGCATCACATGCATAGAATTGGTATTACTCCCAATTCATTTACTTTTAATAGTGTAATTGGTGGCTGTAGAAACAAAGGTGATGGGCTAAAGGCATTTTCTTTGTTTGATGATATGATTCAATTGGGTAATCACCCAAGCTCTTACACATATGCGAGTCTTTTAAAATCACTATGCACAGCAGGGAATCTTTTAATAGGAGTGAAATTTTTTGATCAACTTCGGCACATCCCTTATGCTGTCAATGCTGCTGCATACAACATCTTACTGGCTGAGACTTGTAAATCAGGAAAGTTCCAGATGACATTAAGCCTTTTAGACGAAATGGTTTCAAATAATGTGCTTCCTGATAATTGCACATATACTAGTCTTTTTGATGGGTTATGTAGAAAAGGCAGGATGGTTACTGCAATTTTACTGTTTGGAAGAGCATTGGAAAGAGGAACCTTCTTTCCAAACCAGGTACTGTATACCTGTATCATCAATGGGCTTTTCAAGAGTGGCCATCCAAAGATTGCTACTTATTTTTATGATGAGATGTTAAAAAATGGTTTGAACGTTGATACAATGGCATTCAATGCTATGCTGGATGGTTATTCAAGAATTGGACAACTAGCAAAGGCCAAGAGTCTTTTCTCAATGATGAGTGGTAGAAATTTGTGCCCTAATTTGGCTACGTATAATATTCTTTTACATGGGCACTCCAAGCAACAACGCATATCAGAATGCTTTTCCTTGTATGCCACTATGGTGAGGAAAGATCTTCTTCCTGATAAAATAACATACCATTCTATAATTCTCGGACTCTGCGAGTCAGGGATGCTGGATATTGGTGTCAAATTTCTTAAAAAGATGATTTTGGAGGGGACTATGGCTGACACCATGATGTTTAACATGCTAATTACCAAATATTCTGAGAGGGACGAAATGGAGAAGGTCTTTGACCTTTTGAACATAATGAGGTCTATTGGAGTTTCAGAGGATGGAGATACTTACAGCTCCATACTTATGGGACTTGGAAGAACATCTAATTTCCAAGCATCTCGTATTGTGTTGCATGGAATGTCAGGAAAAGGCTTTATACCTACAGAAAGACAATACTGTAGCGTAATCACTGGTTTGTGTAGAGTGGGAGACATACGCGGAGCATTCAGGTTAAAAGATGAGATGGAGACACTAGGCCTGAGCTCCCAAAATGTAGCTGACAGTGCCATGGTTAGAGGCCTTGTGCGACGTGGAAAGACAGAGGAAGCAATGTTTTTTCTTGATTGCATGCTAAGGGGAAAACTTGTGCCAACTGTTGCAACTTTTACAACTCTCATGCATCAGTTTTGCAATGAATCTAAATTTTCTGAGGCATTGGAGTTAAAAACTATAATGGAACTTCATGGAAGAAAGCCAGATGCTGTTACATACAATGTTCTTATATCAGGCCTTTGTGTCAGCGGTGACAAACTTCAAGCATTTGATTTGTACAAGGAAATGAAGCAGAGGGGTCTCTGCCCCACTGTCACAACCTTTAGGGTGCTCCTTCATGCAGTTTCTTCTGAAAATGATTCTGTTAAGGGCAAAACCCTTCTAGTGGATCTGCAAGAAAGAGGACTGATAAGTCAAGATTTGGATGCCCAACTTTGGCGCAAGACATCAGTGGTTGCAATGGAGAAGTTAGACTTCTTGATCAAAAGAAAGAGTAGCTGCAGCCACGAAAAGGAGTATAGCCATTGGGAATATTCATCATTCGGCACTTCTGCAAGTTTATGATTGTTTCAGATGATTTAAACTGCCATCTCACTCCACACTAGGTCTATTTCCTATACCAAAACTTTTGAGTTCTCGAGTAATTATCTGTATGTACAGATGTTTGTTTTATGTTCTTGGTATGAATGAGATTTTTTTTAATTTTAATGTTATTTCAGCCTTTGAGTAGTTATCATCAGAATCAACTCCTTGGGTGCCAAAAAGGATGACTAGATTTTGCATTTTTTATGGTCAGAGCAGACGCTTGTGGACCATCTCAATAAGGTAATTTTGTTCAATTTCACTGCTTTAAAACTTGTCTAGGATGCCCAGAATGAGGTTGAGTTGGTATCCTCATAACTAAGATTGGTCTTTTTAAGCGGTTTGTAACATTGCCTTTCAACAATGCCTTCTTCCAACTCAGGAGTATTGGCTTATATTTGACATGTTGTAAACTGATTTGTGCTTTTCTTAATTCACAGGATTTGAATTGGAATCGGACCCTTGAGAAGTTATCAGCTATGTGTGCTCCTCTGACCTCTCACTTGATCCTGCTCTTCAGATGTAAAATTTCCAGAAACCAAGGAGAATAAGGCAAGTAAAAACTTGTGGAGGAAGAAAATGAGTTAAACTTGTTTGCGATTTATGGAAGGTTAAATTTTTCTGTAAGTTTTTAAGTAAACAGTTATTCTTATGCTGCATTATGGACCTTGGAGCAGGTTCTTAGAAATATTTTGTCACATGACTCTTGTCTTTCAGCTTCCACGATTTCTCGCAAGTGTTTTTTGACTTGATATATGTACGTGTCTAAATTGTTTGATGACATGCATGGTCATGTTTATCTCTCTCATTGGAAGGATTTTTGAAGTGGTAATCTGCTTTCCAACTCTCAAATTTTGGGCTCATTTGGAGAAATCCAGGCGTGAAGAATTCTTCAAATTCTCCTGGCAAGGAGCGTAAAGGTAGATAACATACAAGTCAATTTAGAAGTAATGTGACTATACCAGTAATGCGGAATTGGTATCAAGTAGCCATTAAGGTGTGAAAGCGTTTAATTCCTTGTAAAAGCAGCCACTGGCTAACTCTCTGTGTCACTGTTCTTGGCAGCTTCTTTGCAGAGTACCTCCTCCTAATAGTTCCGTGCTGAAGTAGCTATGCAAAATACTTGAATGGCATCCATGCCTGCCTGCCTGCTGAAATCTCGGCTTTTATTGCTGTTCTTAACAGAGATGGTCAAGAGGCATGAACAAGAAGGTGATCATAAAGCTTATCAAGGTCTGCTTGCTGGACTCGATTGCCTGATTATGGTCAAGAGCTGGAAAAAAAAAGGTCAGATTGGTAACAACCTGTGATTATTGTGATAATTTTAGGTTGGTCTCCTCCTCTCCAGGTACAATAATGGAATACATCTGTTTTCGCGATGCAGGCAGGAACAGATATGTGTTATGGAGTGCGCAAGTGCGGGGTGTGTTGTGTTGTGTGAAACTTCATCAATCTGCACTTTCTACTGGAGGGGAGGCAAGTGGAATGGATCGTACGCAATATGACATATGGTCTTTCAATGATTGAGGAGGGGGCAATAATTTGGTGGGCAGAAGGTTGTGACTTGTGATGAAGCGTAAGCTCCCTCAGTTGACTTCATTATACAGTGGCTTGTGATGAAGATGGTGTACCGTCCTTATTTCTTTACTCAATTCTCTAATTTATTTATTCCTTTCTCCTCCGTATTCTTTTTCTTTTTTTTTTTTTTTTTACCATGACCAATGATCTCCGTATTCTCTGTTGTAATTAATGTTCGGGGATTATGGAACTTTTAACTGATACACTTTCTAGAACTGAGAAAATGTGTGAATGCTGACTTCTTCAAAGGTGTTTAATTTTTTTTTTTTTTTTTTTTATCTTTGTCATGCTTTTGTTGTTGTCGTTTTATTATTATGTGAATGTGAATGTGAATGTGAAAGAAAATTCAAAAGTCAGTCAGTCTTGGAGGAGAATCACTAAAACACGCAGAAGAAGAACTGAAGAGAAGATGACAAAATGATTGTGGGCCCGTTTGTGGGGTTGTACTTGTACTGCTAACTGGTAATTATATTATTATATTATTATTTTATTATTGTAAACGAGTCATGCTGCTCGGTTAGATTAGATGCGATTTTAACATGCTATTATTACTAATTACTGTGCAGATGGAATCTCTATCTCTCTCTCTCTCTCGATTCCAAATATTAATTATAAAATATTTTCTAGTGCTTAAGAAAATAAAGAAAAAAACTTTGTGCTTAAGTTATAAAAATGGAACTGAATAATTAAACAATAAACAAAGAACATAATTATTAATGCAAAATCTACTTATTATTTTATTTTTTTTGACCGTATGAGTTAGCTTAGTAAATACTTATTACTATAGATCATTTTTATTAGAAAAGTTCTCCAGTTCTTGAAGGAGTAAAAACTCTTAAATTTGGAAAATGTTCAATTTCAGATACGGTAATTAATAATAATCTTTTAATTCAAACGCTACTACTGCTACTATTTAGTGAAAAGATCAAATATGTATTTAGCTTCATATGATATTTTTCCTTTTTTTTTTTTTTTTTTTTTTACATATTCAAGGGATATTTCCGGAGTCTGGAACTTTACATAGAGATAAACCTTAAACTAAGGCAAGGAAAATTGTCCGGACAGAAAATAATAATAATGATAATAATAAAAACACGGATCCCCCAAATCCAATCCATTATTACCACTGCTACAATAATACTCTGCTACTTTATGCACATATATATATATATATATATACATACATATGTCTGTATACATATACGCTCACACCCAACTGCGGAAGAATTGCAATTCCATTTCTCTTTCTTTCTCTTTTTATTTCTCTCTGTCATCTCTCTCTATTTCTCTCTCTTTTCTCAGCTCCGCCAGTGCGATTTGATTAGTCATTTTCGCCTTAACGAAAATATCTCTCCTGTTTGTGGATTCATGTCGGTATGTATTCTTCTGTGTGTAATTTCTTTTTGCCATAAACGGGAAAAAAATTTGTAATCTTGCTTTTGACTAGAAAAGAAAGAAACCGGATTGCCCTAGATTCTCTTTCTGTGTTCCTTCAACTCTTTTGGTGGGTATTCGATTTTGATGTTTGGATCAATTTTTTTTTTTTTTTTAGTTTTATTCTTTGATTGTATTTGTTCTTCTTTTCTTTTTTGTTTGTTTGTTTATTGTATTCGCTGATTAACTTGAAGGGAAACTGTAAAATAACTAGTATTAATTGAGTTTCTAGTTTCAGTAAATGTCCCTTTTTTTCAAAAAAAAATCCGTTTTTTGGTCATGATTTTTGCCATTGGTGATGGAAGTACTTGTAAATTTACTCAATACAAGGATGAACGGAAGAAAAAGTTGCTTCCTTCATCTATTTTATTAGGTAAACCTGTTATGTTAGCTTCTGCTGTTTACTTCTTATCATGCAATCAACTGGAAATTTCTATCAATCCTTATGTACTTAAACATATTAATTAAGTTCAGTGGAAAGATATAGCTAGACATACTATAATTGGTGAAGTTGATGTAGCCTGACCTAACTTATGGACTCAAAATGTCTGATTTGATGCATTAAGCATTTGAAGAGTCAATCTTGATTGTATTGTTTTGGTGACTAAAGCTTATTCTTTTCAGAACAAAGCCTACTCATCTGGTCTTCAGTGGTTTTCTTCCCTTAGTTTGCACACAATAATGGAATGGAATTTCTTTGAAACCAGAATGTTGAATTCACTGCTTATTCTTATGGAGATCTTTCTCCTCTACAATTTGGTGCTTCAAAATGTTAACAAGTTGGTGGAAATTGGCTTGTGTTTCTTTAGGTCCCTTAGGTAATAAAACTCTAGAAGTTATGAAGGCACATGAAAGATGTTTGATTTATTTTCAGTAGCGCAAGGATAGATGTAGTTTAAGTAATTACTATTGTCTCAAATATCACCTGCATTTTAGTTGAAAAAGAACGATTTGTGCTCCTAACCAAAATTTGCAAATTGGTTTACCTTTCCTGGTACTGTGCTTGTAACTTTGTATAGTTAGGAATTTGTGAAGCCTTTGTTTTGCAAAGCATTTGGCCTTTTCTGATATGGGAACAAGGGTATGGCTGACCAAAATCTTAATGCATTGTGCTTCTGGTAGGAGAAGGGTCGACCATTGCCAAAGTTTGGTGAATGGGACGTTAATGACCCAGCTTCTGCAGAAGGATTTACTGTGATTTTCAACAAGGCCAGGGATGAGAAAAAAACTGGCGGAAAGCCTGAGTCACCATCAAAGGCAGATGCTGCAGCTAAACAAGGAGTGGATCCAGTGAAACCTCAGGGTGTAAGTTGCCTTGAGTTTTTCTCTAAAACTATTTTCATGGACATGAGAGGGTGTGACTGGTAACGGAAATTCCCCTTGCAGTGGGCATCTTTGCATCAATTTGTTACAAATGCTGAGATTTTTGTGATAGCATTAGCGTTCTTTTTGCCTTAGCAAATGGAAAACCAAAGTTCTGAATCTTTTTTACTTCTTTCAATTGGGATAAATTCATTTAACATACTCTAGCTTTCTGTACTTATCCTACAAAATAATTGCAAACACTTCTATCGTACTTGGAAGCATCTTTTTGTCTTAAAAGTTTCAATATTCTTTTTATCATACTCATATCTGTCTTTTGATATCTAACTTGCTTGGCTGGTTGCTCCAACTAATTAGACTGGTCAAAATTGGTGGAGAGTCCAGTATACTGTGTGCCTGCTAGTGTGCATTTCAGCTACATCAAGACCATTGCTTGATGTTGTAGCTTTTGATTTATTTCAAAAGATTTTGGTTTGTTAGCATTATAAAATTGCGCTCTAGTTATTGTACTGGTGTTGATGTTGTGTTTGCTTGCAGAAAAAATGGTTTTGCTGCATGCAAAGCCCACATGCAGAATCTTGACGAGATTGATCCCTGTATCAGCTAAATAGAGGCGTCATGTGCATAATCAATCCCACATTTTATCTCCCTCTACATAGGAGTTGCAGGGTGGTAGCAGTCACTGCTAGAGTCCATTTTCTGTGCTGCAAACTTTGTTGGTGTAGGGGAAAAGAAGATCAAATACACTGAATTCTCAATATATCTATATGTTATATCTTGTTGGATTATTGTTGGGAGTTAGGTTTTCTGTTAACTTTAGTTTCTTTATTATGTGGTTTGTAGAGCTGTTGTTGATCATCGATCGTTTTTCTTAACATTCACCATTTTATTACTTGCTGGGTCTTTTTGCGCTGTTTGTATTGTGGGATGTGGTGAGCTTTAAGCAATATGCTGTATATGAACCTTTTACGAAACAGACTCTTGTACTCTTCGTTTTCTTTAGCCTCTCTTTAATTTCCTTGTTGGCCGCACAAATTGTAGAGCGCTGGGTTTGAGCTTTATGGTTATCCGCCCCCTCCCTCGCGTCACTCATCAGTTTGTTGAATTTTTTGATAATGGAAATATCACCATGTCAGGCTGGAAGACGTTGGCAGATTCTTTACCATTTTTGACGGGTCTATAACGTGGCTATGCATGATAAGCCCCTCACGGATCCTTTTTCTGTTCCTCAGTTCAGCATTCTGGCAAATTCATGTTCTTCCTCTCGGCCTCCAGCCAAAACATAAATGATCCTGTGTTAAGCGGACTTGATTCTGCCCTTCATATGGGCTCTTTGCTCAAAAGACAAGCCTGATAGCTGTTCAAGTTTCCCGTAAATGAGCCTGCTGAATGGTCCAAGCCCGTAAAAATTGGGGCCACTTTCTGTCATTTCGTTTGATCGTCTTCCCTGACCAAAAAGTGTCTAAATCTGCCTACAATTTCCATTGACTTGGGCACAGAGCATCGTCGATTCGTGGTATAATTTGCTACTCAACTAGCTACCACAAACAAAATAAATTAAACTGTGTGGACTGTAGCATGCATGAGGAACAATTGCAGGGTTCGCGAGATTGAAGAACACTCACGGTTTCACATAAACGTAATAGGAGTTAATCACTTCGCAACCGAGAAAAGTATAGCAACTATAGCAGCAGTTTAAAAGGTAGGAATTATTGTTAATAACCCTTGTTTCACATCCCTAATTTAGTTGCAAGCCATATTTCCAAAATTGATCTTTAAGTACGAAACGAATGAAAAGCAAAGGCAAAAATAGGGGGGCTATTATTGGCTAACAAATTCTTGTAACTATATATACTTCAGAACAACATGCATAACTTCTATGGCGTCCGCATAATTCTCAAAATGGGTAAAAGAAGTCGATGACTATGCTATTACACTGATGCTAACGAGCATCCTGACAAAACTCTGAAACAGCTAAACTCTGGAGATTCCAAGCTTCCGGTCAAATAATCGACGCAAGAGGTAAACTTGTAAAACACTCGCAGCAATCAGAGCCAATGATTCATACATAGCTTTGTGCATAACTCTTTTGCCCATTCCTTCATTCACTGCATGTCCACGGAAGATATCAAGCCTATGCTTTATACCAAGTGTCCATTTGTATTGGCATACAAGTTGGAAAGGCACATTAAAGAAACTATTCAACAACGGCATATGACTATTCTATGGAAGAAAACTATAAAAAAAAAAAAAATTGAGAACAAGAGATTTGCAGTACCTATTGCCTGGCGTTCAGTTTGAGCTTCTAGCCAATGCTGTTCGAATTGAATGTTATATAAAGCCTCCTCTAGCTTGCTAATATGCTCAAACAATGGTTTGAAATGCTCTGTGAAATTCACAACAGATGCAGTAAGTTGACTCTCCCAATTTGGATTGAAGAACAAACAGAAGTTAAGAATGATTACAGAATATGCTCACCATCTTTTGCATGCTCATCATGAAATACAAAATGACCAGCTTGCACGTCAAAGTCTATGGTTTCATGATAAGGAGACTTGTTGGTAAAACAGAACTTGTAAACTCCTTCATGGTAAGCCACAAACTCATCCTTCTCACTTGTCTTGTCCCGAAAGTCATGAACTTGTTCGCCAGTTGGTCCCTTTACCTGATATTTCCAGAAAGGAGAGAAAACCAAATTTGCATTGAAACAAAACCAGTGAAACTTGATCTTGCTTTCATCACGACATATTCAACAAAAGAACCCACCACATTGTTCCCTCACATTAATCAATCAACTAACGTGATATCGATGGCTAGTTTTGTGACAAAAGTTTTGGGCGCACCATCAGCAACTGTTAGATGTATTCTCGTAAGAGCCCTAAAGGACTAGCCTAGTGGCAAGAATAAACTTGAATGGCTTCATCTCAAGAAATGAGAATTCTCAGATAAAAGAACCTTTTTGCTTACAGTATCCTGTTCTGAATCCCAGTGGCAAGAGCTTTTGGGGTTTAAACTAACAATTATTTGCCAATCTTCTAGCAACACTTCTCTGCTATTATTGACTTTCTAACCAAAGACTCTACACGGACAATTTTGTTCAATCTTGAACACTAACCTGAGAAGATGATGTTAATCGATTACAGACAGGCATGCACATTTACATAAGCAAGAAGGTGTTTATGTTGTATGCTGTTAACAGAGTTTATCATATAGAAAAGCATGTCAAAATACTAACTGATATCTATCTGTGGTCCAAACAAGTAGGAGAATATACATCTCTCTGGCCCTCATGCTTGCACATGCAACCAGCTGCAGATAGCTATCACCACAATCTATATGGTGCAGAAGCATATAACCTCATAAGAACTGTCTGTGTGTTGGACTTGGATAGCAAATAATGTTCTCGAATTTTAACATATCTAAAAGTAAACGAGAAGTTAGATACTTTCAACTCTTTCACTAGGGGAATTTCAAGGGAAATGTTTCATTGCTTCCTCTTATGTGCTCCATTTTCTTAATCAATACTCCAACAACTTGGAGAATGAGCAGCATTACAACTACAAGAAAGACGTAAAATATTAATTCACATTTCCCTACCACCAAAGAATATTTCTCCAGGACGCCTGCACAGACCGTCCTCCATTAACACAAACCATTCTATCTCAGGACAAATTTTTTAGTAGCAACAATTAGTCTATTTTCAGATAACCAAGTTCAAACTTTGATAAATACTTCTAATAAAGAATCAACATTTAGACCACGCGTACAACAGCCAAGTGGTTAACTTATTAGCATAAATTTAACCTAGGAAACACTAGGTTTTCGATTAAATTGCCTCCCTTAAACGAGGGGGGGGGGGGGGAACAGAGAAGTAAGAGCTAAAATGAAAATAGGAAAGATAGAATTTTTAACCTCAAAAACATAAACATCTCTGCTAGGATACAAATTAGAAATTTAAAACGAATAAAGGAAGATGAGAAATACCACAAGATCAACGCCCTCATGACTGAAATGCCACGAACCATCTGACTTAATCACCACAAAAGAATAGTGAACGGTGGCTCCATATTCAACCTTATGGGATATGCATTCTTCTCTGTCTATCACAAATCTAATCCCAAAACAACTACCTAAGCTCGATACAAGCACCACCGTCACGACCCACCACCAGATTTTCATCATCTTCTGCATTCAGTTCATCAAAATCCAATCTTTTAATTCCTATCAATAATACCTACCCGAAGAAGAAATCAAACAAAGGGGACAGAATATTACCGTGTTTGGAATCTTAGTGATACAGATTAACCAATTGCAGCTGCTGTTTTAACAAGATTAAGACTTTTTTTTTTCTTTGGTGTTTTATTTTCTTTTCCACTGTTTCAACCTTTTTTCTGGGCGGAGGCTTGGAGTTGGGGGTTGGGACTTGGGACTTGGGACTTGGACTTTGTGAAATGTACTTCGGTTTGGTGATCTAGGCTGAAGGAGATTTGATGTTATGCTTAGGATGCACCATAAGTACGATGGTTACTCGGGATACGTGGTTTTTGCAGAGACTACCAATCAGATTTTTCCACGTGGAAAAGGATAATATTAGTAAGTAATACATTACTCTTACAATAAAGATAGAGAGAAGGAATTAATTGCAAAATAGAAATAATAATAATAATGGGAGTGTTTGGATAGTGTATTATTTGGAATATTATTTGAAATAATTACTGTAGCACTTTTTGTGATGTGATGTATGTGAGATAAAAAGGTGGTTGGAAATATAAAAAGATAGGTTGGAAAATGTGTCTATGATGCAAGCGAAATATTATTTGGGATAATTGAGGTATCCAAACAAACCCTTAATGAATTCATAATGAATTCTTAGCGGCTTTTACGTCATAATGAATTCTCACTTTATGCTACTTCACACGTTGAAGACTTGTTCAGATAATAATAATATCACTTAGCGGCTTTTGACTTTTTGTTTGATTTGTTTTACATTGAAGACTTATTTCAGTGTGACGTGTTTTTTTGTTCTTTTCTTGATTTGCCAAACTAGAATGACGTCGTCAACTCACAGCGAGAAGCAAGAATTCTTTTTTTTTTTTTTGTTTCTTTGGGTTTTTTTTTTTTTTGGGGGGGCGGGGGGGGGGGGGGTGTTGTTGATTGGAGGAGCGCTGATAGAACATGGAATTGACGAGTGTAATAAGCGATTAATAAAGTGTATGGCTATAAAAAAAAACTCAGGCAAAGGAAGATAGCAGACGATCAACAAAAATATGTTACCCCTGACCCATATGAAAGTACGAGAGAGTCTAAACTCTCATGCTTGAAAGCAAAAAAATTCAGTACAGAAGTGTGAAAGAAGTACAAGCAAGAAGTGCCAAGAAAACAGATTTGCTAGTTACAGAGCTTGGCATTCTGCCGTTGTCCTTTCTAAAGAAAAGAGCATCAAACAAAGGTAAATTGATTACAATGAAAGCCCCGCAAAGAAGAATCTGCAAAGCCATGGTTTCCCAAAGAAAGCTGAGAGATAAATTGGCCTTCAGTTTCATTAGTATTCCTGTCAAGCAAAACAGGTTGAGCAGTGCCAATGTCGATATAATGATAAACATTGGTGACGTGGTTCCAAACTCCAATATCTCTTCCCCGTATCTCTTGGAGGCATCCTCATCAGAGACTTTGCTTGAGATGACAAATTTCAGGTCAGAAAAGCCTAGCAACTTTAAGATTGTATCCACAAAGGCTAACAGGTAAGAGCTGGTTCTTTTGTAAAGCCACATTCTCTGTTCATTCCACCAGCCCAGAAATGTTCCGCCTGACAAAAGAAACTCAACAGCACTGTATATGTGCTCCGCGATGATAACATAAGCAAATGGAAGAAACCATACGCTTGAGACCTGGATTCGAAAGAAACATATCAACCATCGATTGATATTTGATACAAATTAAGGAAAAAAAGGGTAAGGGGCCGGTTGACTATAATAGTACGTGTAAAAATTAGAGAACTATGTACCTGTGGAAATAAGGGAATGCCTTTGAGTAGATGAAGGGAAGGGATGATGGAGTAATACAATACCGCCACGCAATTAGGAGACCATAAACAGTAAATTAAGTACCCCATTGTAAGGCCAATGTGAATCCTTCCCAGTCCATACCATGCTGGACTGTACTTTGAAAGCAGAATTTGTAGATCACCCTCAGACCATCTCTTTTGCTGCACAAGTATCTGATCCAATGTCGTCCCTGCAACACCCAAAAATGCTGGCCTTTCTGGATTAGGATAGACTGATTTCCATCCTTGGCATTGAATGGACAAACCAGTTATCACGTCTTCAACTGGACACCCATACTTTAAACCCATCTGTATGCCAAAATAGTTGCTAGTGTCATAATAATGAATTTGACAACACAACAAAATTAATAATGTGGATATGTGTAAGAACAAGACCTCATGCCCCCATTCAGTATTTTGCTCGTATGTACAGCTTGCCAGGCTCTTAAGTCTTTCTTCCAGTTCATGCACATTGCCCATCTTGCACTCATTCTGTGTCTTCAAATCAATCTTATAACACTTGCTGTACTTTCTTCCACTCAGGATTTCTCTTCTCTGAAAGCATCCACTTCCAATATATGGTGGACCTCCAAAGGCATCCAAACCGTGGAATTCCACCTTAATTACAGAACCAGGGTCTTTTTAAGATATTGAAGCATAACATGGACTGACTATACTGGTCAAGTATGACAGAGTTTATAAGTAAATTATCTACCTCTATAGTAGCTTAAGAATTCACGCAATGGGGTAATGAAACAATAGGCAAGGTTAATGTACACAAGCAAGAACTTCTATGTTATTCTACTCACCTCTCTACCCGCTGTCATTGAGTTAGCGTACAAATCATTCTTAGTAATGTTCTTGAAGATCTGTGGAAACTGGACGTAAGCAAACTCGTGGCCTTTTTCCTCATCCATCAAGAAACAAAGAGCATCTCGTATTGATTGTGAATCATTTGAGTACATATCACAGTCCACATTTAGGATCACTGGTCCATTGCTGATCTCGGACGACACCCTTATCTGCATTAAGCACAAAGTGTCTATAAATATCTCACACGGGATTAATATTCTAAAAATCTTTTGGGTATCTCATAGGAGACATGAGGGTAAAAAATTAGAAAACTTATGGAGAAGGATTTTCAAGTCTAAAATAGTTATTGAAACCAACCCAGCAGAAGGACCGGGTTGGCGGATCAGTGGTTCAACTGGCAGGTCATTGATTGAACCGTCGGATCAAACTATATAATAAAACAATATACAATATAATTAAATAAACACATAAATTATAATAAAATTACAAAAATTCTTAAATATTAACAAGTCATAACCTATTCATATTTCATAGTTCATACACACAAGCCATACTCATATGTGTTTCTTAGTTCATGAATTCATATTGATATTATATACAAACATAAATGATAAATCTAAGTGTCAAAAAAAGAAAGAAACCCTAATTCCCAAATCCCTTTTCAGTTTTTCTCATCTAACTGTCAAAAAGACGACAATGACTATGTTGATGTGACTGGTCAAATTAAATAATTAGATAAAAGATAATTTCATAAAAATTTTTAAAACCCGCCGGGTATAACGGATCACAAGTTCGATCGTTCGCACAAAACGGTTTAAAACGAGTCATCTGCAACCATGATCCAGTTGCTAAACCGGAACGGTTCCATGATCGGTTCACCGGTTTGATCGGTTCAACTTCCGGGCTGGTTTAATAACTATATGTCTAATAGATTTGATTCGTTCATTAAGACCAAGAAGTGTATCAAGTAATCGAGTTACCAAAGCATTCATTGCTCCAGCTTTGAAGTTGTGAAAATGCTCGGGTCGCTTCTCCCTAGCCAAGTACACTAGTGTAGGCAATTTACATCCTGCAACATCCCTTGCTTCTGGGTCGCTTCCATTAACGAGAATCTGATGAAACAAAATAAGCACCTCTCAGCCAAATAAGAAGTAGAAAATGTGTTGCTTTATTGATCTGAGTAGACTGTGTAGTCGTATAACGTAGAACCGAGGTTGTCCTGGCTGGAAAACCAAAAAGAGGGAAAAAAATGCAAATGTCTCCTTTGTAATCTGATCATTTTAATTGGGACGGTTAGTATGAGTTCTACATACCTGCAGGATGGTATCATGATTCCCCCGAGATGAAGATGAATCCCACATAGCAAAGCCTTTGTGTTCTGATTTATCGGGTATTTGTCCTAGTTTGTTTGCAAGCAGAACCTTGTTCTCCAGTTGTTCATATAATTTCTGCAATTTCATCAGCACAAAATAAGAAGGCTAATTAACTGATGAGTTCCAAATTAATAGTGTCAGGCATGCTGAAGAGCAATATATCGGTAATGCAGCATAACTGCATGAACAGTCTCATGGCAACCATGAGACACAACTAGAGATTTTTTTTTTTTTTTGGACGGGGCTTACATCTGCATCTTGTGTCTTATGTTTTGTTATCAATTGGCTCTTTAATAGCTATATCATGTCATCAATATCATAACTAAGGGAACTAAGTTGGTTGTGATTGAGTATAACTTCCATCTGGACTTCCATATGATCCAAGGTACCCCTATATATGATAGGATTATCATTTTTTTTTCCTGTGGTTAGATCATTATATATGCTGTGGCTGCCTAATACTCCAACAATGAAATTGATGTGTCGAAGCTCCTAAGGAAATAAATATGAGGCAGGCCTAATTGCATTATTGCAGTTGAAAGTAAATTATATGAGCCCTGTGGACTTGATTTTCCAGGTAGTCATTGTCAATGGTTCAAGGACGAATATGTTTCTTACCAAATTCAAATCTTTTTTGGACTTCTTTCATTATAAAATTTATTAGGACAAACAATCTTGGTAGCTAGCTCGCTTGCTTTATATATTTATGAAAAAGTTGAACTTTCTTTTCAGCATCAAGAAAACTGCAGTATTTCAGGATATATTATCCTCAACTTGTCCACTGCCGTACTTAATTGACCCAAACTAATCAATTGAAAATCGATATGAAACTTAGCTTTTCTATTTCTAGGTGAGAGAGACATGGTTTCAATGCAGAGCGGCCAAATAGTTTTCCTCAGAAGTCAGAACTAGTTTGGTGCATTTACCTTGATTGATGCAAAGTCTTTGGTATGGTTTGCATCCAAAATTCGGGGATCTGATTCAAAGTAAGCTGCAGGAGACCTTGGCTCCACCTTGTATTTCTTGCAATATGGTAGCCAATGCTTAGAGAAATAGGAAGCCTCCAGGAGTGCATGGAAGGTAAGCTCCGAGCCACCATCATCAGAGAGATAAACGCTGAGTTTCTCTGTTGGATAATCATATGCCATTACAGACAAAACAGTATTGATCACCATGATTGGTGGCTCAACAGCAGGATCAGCTGTGCAAACAAATATGTCCACTTTAGGCAGCTCATTCTCGAACCTGCAAAGCACATAGAAAAAACTCTGAAATCCCACAAGACAGAACATTCAAGACTCTAAATTTTAGCGGTATGTGATCATTGACGAATCGACAATCATAAGAGTTTGAAGAACAATGGGAACAAGAAGCCAAACCAAAAGCATAGAGGAAGGAGCCATCACCTACGGGATAGCCTGTCGGTAAAGGTACGACGATATACAAGACTCCAGCGGACGGATTGAGTGATGAACCAGTAAAGGCCAAACCAAATTTCAGCTCCAAACATTCCAATCCAAGCCCATCTCCCATCTTCTTGGGATCTTGGGATGTGACTTGCTCTATAAATCCAAATCAAGATAATCCCAACAAATATGGAAGTAGCAAACAGTCTATGAACTATCCTACCCTTCGCCTTCTCCGTCTCAAAAAGAGGAATATACTCACTTTTACCAGTACCGCCACTTCCCATTTCTGTTGTTTTCAATATCTCTTTCTTCACTGGTTTTTCGAACTTTCAGCTCTATATATGTAGCATACATTAAGTTTCTAATACCGCAGTATTGGGCAGGCCGGGAGTTTTCAAATATTTAATTAAAGCGCAGAGAGCCATTTGAATTCTTTGCCATTATATGGAACTACTATTTATATTACGCAGTTTTATAAGACAGGAACAACCGCACACAGTTGACGAAGGCTGCTGGTGGGTTCCACTCCTACTGTAGCCTACTTTAGGGGACCCATTGCCAGCAATTATTGCAGTGTACGTTACGTAATGGAATGCGCTATAAGAGCTTGGGCTTGGGGATGGCTGCCGGTGCCTGCCACATATAAATCACTAGTGTACACGACTGGGGAGAGAATGAATTTGATTGGATTAGGAGTTAGGACACGAGTGGATAAAAACCTGCATGGCCTGAGACCGATCCTCTGTGCCACTGTTCGGTGTCAATCTCATTTATCACGTGATAGTAGAAGAAATTTAAATAAACAGCACATGACAAATTAAATAAATAAGATACTTGACATAAATATAGAAGTGACATTGAATTATCACCGGAAAAGTGACACTGAAGATCCCGTGTGGAGACCTGACTCCCTGATTAAACAAAATTGTTGGTATGATTTATTGTGAAATTATCAGTATCAACAGGCACAAACAATTTTGTTATAGGAGTACAGTATTTTAAATTAAGGGTTTTTATAACGAGTGTTGATGAGCACTCTTTCAGATACTTGTATGACATTTAAATTCCCATATGTAAACACACACTCCAGACTAAGTTAGGTTCCTCTCCGTTATACCCAAATAAATATAATCATTTTATTATTTTTAAAAATTAAGAACATCCATATTATACTTCTCTAGCTGTCTAAAGTATGTACAAAAATTGAAATTAAGTTAGTTAAATTTTATGTTGGATCAAATTTTACAACTTTCATCGTAACTTTAACCTGTTTTGCCCCGTCAAAATGTTTTGTGCAAATTGAAAAGCAAAACATTCATAAAAGAATTTGATTTTTGAGTATGTTGATTTAATTGTGGAAATAAAATTACTAACACAAACAGGTTATTGTGAAAAATTCAATTGTATAAATATAAAAAAAAAATGTATATAGATAAATGGAGAGAAAAATAATGGAGCGCTTAAATTGTGACACTTTCTCGAATTAACTTTCTCTTATCGGAGTGCCTTATGGGCGCAGGTTAGCCGAACCATAATTTAAATTTTGATAAGTATTGTTATAATCAAATACTCCTATGTAAGTTATCCGAAGAGAAAGCAAGTGGATCCTTTTAATGTACTAAATTTTAACGTTTAGACAAAGGTACAAAAACATCAAGATAACGAGTTTAATTCCTATTCTTCTTTAAAATTTTTTGAAAACCTTTAAAATTATTAAGTGTGGAGTATTTGTTCGATTTATTCTGATTTGAGTAATCTTTGAGATTGCTGGACTCATTTACTGCCCAATGTCAGGACGCTGTGATGAATCACCTCATGGTTACTTTGCTTCACACTAACTTATACACATCATCAAATTCGCAGGCACACATCCTACTATAAACTCAGTAGTGTGAAATTTTCTGTTACCTTTTTTATCTTTTCCTTTCTCCATTTTCTAAACACGGAGTTTTCTACCCCTTTTTGCAAGTGTTCTTAAAATATCTTCTTCGAGGTTTTTATCAGATAAGCACTTGTTCCGGATTCGAATTAACGATCTGCTTCATAATTCCTTCCATCCTTAAAAACGTTTATCCGTCGCATATATTTCCGCCACAAATTCCCTCTGCATCCTTTTGGTAGACCTACGTTCACGACCTGTATATACTATCGCTTGACAAGCCATGATACAAATCGCAAAGTTGATGACTTTTTCTCGTCTTTTTTGCTACAGCCGATACACACGCAGTTCTTACGATATCACATTTTTATTAGAACAAAATTTTTTATTCTTACCATAATAAACCAATGCAAGAATTATTTGCGTTGCACATCACATCATCTGCATTCCCCATCTCAAAGGCCCAAACGTATTTGGATTATATCTACCACAGAGGCCCCAGTTGACTAGTCTTTGTCTAACAGAGCGTCGCAGTCCACTTTTTTTTTTTTTTTTTTTTTTTTGTTACTTTTCATCATAGACTATTGAAGTGAGGCCGAAAGTCCAACCAATGACTTATTCCTCAGGCTCAGGTCTCGGTATGCATTTTTGGAGGATGGCGTCATGCTCAAAATTTTCCCGTTTCAATGCAAATTGCTCAACCTTGCCCCTTTCGTCAAATCCTAACAACTGAAGTGGGGTGTTTAAACAGAGTATTATTTGAAATAATTAATATAATATTTTTTTTTATAATGTAACATATGTAAAATAAAAAAAATATTAAAAATATAAAATATATAAATTATAAAATATATTTATGATGCAAACGAAATATTATTTTATAAAATTGAGGTATTCGAATACATAGTATCCGCTAATACACTTTAATTCAACTAGTAAAAATAGATCACTACTTAACAAAACATCATTGGGTAATTCCATTTTGTCCCCTCAAACTATACACGGAATCTCACTTGAATCCCTGAACTTTAAAATTGGATATTTAAGTCCCTAAACTACAAAATCTAACCCACTTAAATAAAATCCGTGACGGAATCCAAAAAATTGACAGTAGCTCAAGGATGTGGGGGGCACGCTCCATTAGTGTGTATGTGTAATTGTCATAAACCAAAAAAGTAGGGATATAAAGGTATTTTCACACTTTTTTTTTCATTTTTTCTTTTTCCTATTCTTCTTCATCCCTTATCTGCCGCCACTGACATCTCCAGTCCTATGCTTTTGTTCAATGGCCTCCAAGCATTTTTCATCTTTCATTTACCAATCCAAAACTGTTTCAGTCAAATCCCACTTCATATTCCAAATCTTCAACCGTATTCTAAAAATCGTCGAAGTCTCACAAAAAACGTGTCTAATCTGACCACTAAATTTCTTGTCAAATTCACTTCCATGAAATTCCTTTTTGTTGAATTCGAATTGTTCTTGGGGCGGCTGTGATTTCTGCGAGATCTGCAGTAGTACTCCTAAGGGACTGGTGGTGAAGTGGAAGATAGACTTAGCATTTGCTAGCGTCATCCTGCTATTTACAAGAACCCTGCTTCATTTCTTACCAGAATCCCACGAAAATGTTGTGGTCAAAGACTCCAAGAAGCAAGGTGGGTGTAACGACCCCACCTCCCCCTAAGGCGTACCAAAGGGTTCGGCGGACCGCCTGCCCAGCTCTCGCCAGGACTCACTCACTATCTCAATCGAGTCATGTACACACATCCATAAACTATAAATAACATTCACAATTCAAGCTTATAATTTACATTGATAGAAATCGAGGTACAAAGTCTCAATACACCAAACTAGTTCAAAACGTATACAATCCAAGTACAACATGTTCCATTCGAGGAATAGCGCGAGTACAAGACCAAAAGTCAAAAGTCAAAACAAAAGGCTACGCTAGTCTTTTACAAGTCTCACGCGTCACTCGTACCCCCTGTAAGGAAAACAAATAGCGTGGTATGAGCTAAAAGCCCAGTGAGGTTCCAAATAGCAAATTGACCATTATTTATAAGTACAAGTTTTCGATATAGGAAAGTAACGAGCATGAAGAATTCATAAAAATGAGCAATCTCAAAATGAGCGAGTGTAAAAGTTTTCAGAAGACACTATAATCCAATAAACAATAATCATTCCAAAGCATAAGGATACAGATGGCTCTCAGGAGCCAACTTCCATTCATCATCAGGAGCTTGATCACATAGTAGTTGACACTCCGTCAACTTTCAAGTAAAGGAACCAATCCAGTAGAACACCACTTACACTACTCTCCGTCCACCATTCACACCCCCTACTGGGCCCAAAATCCTCAATAAACACGGGTGGTAATACTCGAGTATACCGTTTAGTCGAGGAGATATCACTCCACTCGACAAAGCAAGAGACCCAGGGCTCGTTACCCAATCGACCAAGCCCTTGCCGGCCCGACTAGAGTAACTCGCCACAGGGTGTCTGGAATTCCAGGAAGTGCGCGCATCATAACAAGTATGTCAAGTCAATTGCAACAATAAACAAGTGTATATCATGTAAGGGCAAGTGCGATAAAGTACACTCTTGCCCTAACAATTCACGCATGTGACATGTAATCATATTGGCACGTATCAAGTACAAGTATCAAGTTCAATTCAGTATTTGAAAGCACTCACCAAAAGATATAGTGCTTTTACTGGTCACTTTCAGGTTATACTCCGAGTTCGGAGTCCAAATCTGCGATAAAACTCAATTTGAGAACTTTGAAACATGACTAGAGTTCGAAACTTAGACGTTTCGTTCAATAAGAATCAAGAAATTGAAATTCACTCGGACAGTAGTCATGAAACACTTGCTCGCTTTTTAAACGATAAAACTTTGTAACATTTATACTTGAAATTGTCATGTGAGTCGAGAGTACAAGGAAAACGTACTTCGAGCAATCATTATTTCATTTCCCAAGGGTACAAGTTTAGTCAAGTCCTAACGTTTAACACTCAAGAAACATAATAGCCAAAGTCCTCGCTAGTTCAAGTATTAAGTACTTAACCTTCACCCAAGTCGAAAATATAGCATTCTAGCCCTCGAGTAAAAATTCGGGCAGCATGCCCTTTGTGTTTACCTAATTTTCCAGCCATTTAGGCTTCATTGTTTTTCTCAAACACAACCCAACATCATACATATTAGCAATTTATGTCAAGAGCCGTTCCATAGGCTCACAATATCGTAATAACAAGAATTACAATGATAACAAATGCAGAAATTCAACTTAGCACAAGACAGATTTGACGTACGAATGCGGAAATAACTTATCCGAGGCTACGCTTATCGGATTAAGACGCAACCTATGCCGTTTCGAACCTAAGATACAGAGCTACAATGTTCATGAAGGTCACTTAGTCCAGTTTCTAATGTAACTTGGTCAAATTCTCGAATTACTAAACCAGAAACCAATTCGTCGGCTGTTTAAACGCAGAACACTGTAATGGTCATAACTCAGTGTACACAAATCCGAATCAGGTGTTCTTAGAGGCATTTTAAAGATAATTCAGAACACTACAACTTTCATGTTTTGGCCCAGAGCTAAATCAGAATGGATCCTGGTCAAAAATCGTGATAAACTAGACTGAACTGAAGAAACGGACTGCTGGGAAATACTTAAAACAGTAGGGGTATTTTGGACTTTTCACGTTCTGCGTTGCTCCGATTGAGCTAAAATTTTGTAGGCACCTATAAAATGCCATTCTATACAACTTTTCTTCTTTGACCTAAGGCCAAATCAGCCTCTAACATACAGATAAAAATTCGGACAGAATGTTGAGACAATTTTCCAGATTTTGGAATTTTTGAGTTTCTATTGCAACTTTCCTTAATTTCTTGGTCCAATCACTACCAAAACACCATATAACACCTCAATTGCAACATATAAGCATCATATAATAAATTGGGGCAGAATTTCCACAAGCCCTAGTTCATCAAATAAATTGGGGAAAACTACTAAAACATGCTCATCATTCATAATCTCACCATAAAATCAAGTTACTAAGCTTAATTAAACAAGATTAGAAGTGAAACTTGGAGAGATAAACTCTCTTACCTTGAATAAAAGTCACCAAGAGTAGCACAAGCTCTCCCCTTCAAGAATCACACCACAACTCACTAGCTAGTCACTAGAAAACAAGTTTAATCGGTTCACTTCGCTCGATTCCTCACTTATTTGTTGGATTTAGAGATGAAATGAAAGATTTTCCCTTGGAGTTTCTCTTCTTGTTGTTCTAGGCCAGCAGCACCCAAAATGAAGAAGAAAAATGCTAAGTGTTGGAGTTAAATGGTTGGGGTTTGTCTTGGGTAAGAAGCCATGAGGTGGTGACAAGTGTCACCACCACCACCTCTTTTTTTTTCTCTTTCTTTCTTGCCTTTCTTGGCCACTAATTTCGGTCAACCTTGCTGCAATTTAAGAAGATATTATGTACAAAAGTCAACAAACTTGTTGGGTAAGAAAAATGGTGGTCAAGCAGTGCGTTCAATCGGTAATACGCGGGACCCGCCGGATCGCGCCGTTTTTCTTAAAAACTCACGTACTAGGTTTTTCACTTCCCATTCACTAACCTTATACCATTGCCACTAGTCACATCTTATTTCTCACTTAAAAGTCACTTTTAATCCCCAAATTAATTCTTACTCTGTACCGAAAATTCATCCGGTTAAAATTCGCGAAAACCCTAATTTCGCTCCAAACTTGAAACCGAAGCGTAAAACCCTATTTTCTAGGTTTACTTACACTTAGAGTGAAATATTTGGGTAGTGGCCTTTGATAAATACTAATTTTCAAATAAAAGGGTATTTTGAGGAAAAATACGAGGAATTTGCGAGTCCTCACAGTGGGCTTATTGGTGCTGGTGGCGGTGAGCTAGTTGATGTCAAGATAATTAAGGGATTTAGTGTCAAAAACTTTTCGGATGGAAAGGCAGCCATCAAATACTGGTATGAGCCACTTCTTAAGCTGCCATAATTTGGATTTGGGATGAGGAGGGCTAGTCTGATAAGGTACAAGCAATATTGGGTTGGTGATGGGTAACGAAGATGATGATCTCTTGGTAGCTAGAGCAGCTTTTCAAGGGGATGAAGAAAAGGTTTCTGGTGAACCTACAGCAGAATTGTTAAGCAAGAAGAATTGTGGAAGAGTCTCTAAAAACACCTCCACTGGAGGTTGCAGGATTGGAGTTTCCTGGAGGAGATTCGGATCTGTCCTGGGTTCTCATCAAAACTTGCTCCACCATGTCCTTATCTGCACTAGCAGACTAGCTCACCTAGTCCAACATTCTAAAGCTGCAGCCATGGCTTTTGTACAAGTAGAACTGGAACCAAAAGCCTAATAGCATCAGTATCATGCCGTAAGCATAGACATATAAGAATAGAAGCTTTTGAAGATTGTTAAAGTTTTGTCTTTTGGAGATATCTTGATAATAGTAGCAATAGGATTGGAGCCGTCAGTGGTGGCAGATGAGGGAAGAAGAAGAATAGGAAAAAGAAAAAAAAGAAAAAAAAAAAAAGGAAAGATGAGGGAGAAGGGAGAAAGGGAGTAAAATTACCTTTATGTCCCTATTTTTTTGGTTTATAACAATTACACGTAGACACTGATGGAGCGTCCCCCCCCCCACATCCTTAAGCTACCGTCAATTTTTTGGATTCCGTCACGGATTTTATTTAAGTGGGTTAGATTTTGTAGTTTAGGGACTTAAATGTCCCATTTTAAAGTTCAGGGATTCAAGTGAAATTCCGTGTATAGTTTGAGGGGACAAAGTGAAATTAACCCAAATATCATGTATTCGAATTTTACTGTCAACGTGAGAATAAGGGTGTTGTGTTAGTAATCTATCCGTTAAAACCCTTACAAGCGACGCATGGTCTCGGCAAATATATCTTGATCAATAATGATGATTCAAACCGTACCTATCAAACTTTTTATTATTCAAAAATAAATAAAGTGCGAAACCAAACGCAGCGTGCAACTTTTGACCATGACATCCTCCCGTGGGGCAGTTGACAATGATTTTTTTTTTTTTTTTTTTTTGGGTCGGCTGAAACTCATAACCCACTAAACAAATTCAACATTGGCAACTCGATCGGTTGTCAGGCTGCCTTCTGCATGTTACAGTTTCTCCATGTTCATTTTACTACGTTACATTCCAAGAATAAACATTCTTTACGAGCTCAAAATGTCAAGCTCAAACTCGAGCTCGAAAATAAAAAAATAATTATTACTTTTATTTTTAAAAATAAAAAATGATTATTTTATTTTTAAAAATAAATAAAATAATAATTTTTTTAATAAATAGTAAAATATTAAAAATATATATATGTAATTTCATTATTAAAATAAAAAATATATATATAATCAAGCTAACGAGCTAAGGAGTTTAATGTTTTTGAGCTCGACCTAATTAGCTCAAGCTCAACTTGAGTTCGATATTGACCGATCTCGATCACGAGCATATCAATTCGTGAACAGCCCTACTCTGATACACATGGGGAAAGAATTTTCACGTCTTACATTGATTTGGAAGTATACATGATACACCCATTGTGCTAGATAGGTGATTATTCAAAATTTTCATATCCATACATATTTAGTATCAATTTTTTTTTTGTAAGAATTTTCACGGCTTACATTGATTTGGAAGTATACATGATACACCCATTGTGCTAGATAGGTGATTATTCAAAATTTTCATATCCATACATATTTAGTATCAATTTTTTTTTTGGTTACCAAGGAGAGCTAAGCAGCTCAATACATAGATACTATGCGGGGTGGTAACCCCCATGATATCCAAATTCATCCATCTCCAAACTACATTCGGTGGATTCTGTAAACAATACAACCCTGGCTCTTTATTGAGGCTATCTTTAGCTAAGAAATCCGCACTATTGTTTCCTTCTCGCCAAATATGCGAACCACTTACCTCCCATTCCTTGTGTCTCCACTAATCAATTTGTTTTAGCATATTAGAGTAAGGGCTCAATTCAGGTGTCTTGTCCAGAAGCATAGTTGCAGCTTTTGAGTCTGTTTCTATAATCACTCTCTTGTGTCATATTTAGTATCAATTATCTTCACTGTCTGCTATGCTAATCAGCTGGATAATAACAGCAGTGTTTGTGATGCAAGCAAAATAGCAGCTTAACTACTACTAGTATTAAGAAAACAACGATGATCTTCAGGCTAACACAAACTAAGAACAGGCAAAATTAGCTAAGACTACAACATCGTTAACAGGCAAGCACAGACCATGGGCCTAATTAGATTAGCAGCATCCACAACACAAACATATAGTTCCTAGATTTTACCTCTAGCCTTCTGGTCCCCTCCCTTGAGCATAATTTGACAACCAGATATGCGTTCAATTCCAAAGTGTAAGGGATAGCCCGATTGATCAACCCTCAAGTAAGATCATTTCAGCACATACAGGCAAAGAAGAGCCATGTCCGTCAAGCAGAGCAGTCTGTTCTTGCCCTTTGCAATATTAAACCAAGGAAACTATATGAACAGCTTTCCCCAACAAATCTCAAGCATGAAATTTAATCACTAATGAACCAACACACATACTCCTATAAGGAATTTGTGTTGTAAGATATAAAGGACCCATAAAAATGATACACATGAATGCATTAATCAATCTAAACAACCATCATCCTGATGACATATAAGGCACAATAATATTTTGTAAGAGAACCAAAATCTGGTGCCAATGGACTTGCTTACAGATAACCAACAAGCAAAAATAAAATGGTACTACTAAATACGAAAAAAGTTGAAAGATGATCCCCATTACTAACAATAATGGCAATTTCCATTAATGTTTACCATAAGCTGCATGAAATACGCAGCACAATATCAGCTACCAATCCTTACATTAAAGACCCCCTTATACATACACAAGGGAAGCAACCACAATTTTTACAGTACAATACGACCCAGGCGAAGACCATACTTCGCCTTGAGAATGCACCATCTTTCACACTCTTATGTACAACAAACTGGAAATTTGGTATAACCCCAATTCAAGGAACAAAACACCAAACACAAACAGGTTATCACTATCTGAAGTCTGAACTAAACCAGCATGAAATTCTTCTCTCTTTTTTTATTATTCATTTTCTATTTCAGATAATTCAATAGCAGCACTCAGGGCAACGAATCAAGCCGTTCTCATTGCACTCCGGGCACCGCTTAAGTTGCTCATCATCCTCGTCAAATATTTTACGACTTCCGCTACAATTTGAGCAGGGCACGAACCTGGCATCCCCACAGCCTTCGCAAATATACCCTAACCCAGGCTTTACTGCTCGAATAGGCAATCCTTTGAGCATTTTGGCGAGCTCGCCCGCCTCATTCAGCTGCCTCACAACATCAGCTCCACCAATATACTTCCCCTTGACAAACACCTGAGGTAAACTCACGGTTTTCTCCCCCAAAACGCTCTGTAATTCCTTCCTGTACGCGTTGTCCATGGAAATATCCCTCTCGTCTAAATTTATGCGAAAGCCCTTGAAGATCATCCGAACAGCGCAGCAATCGGCGTAGGTTCTGCGGATTCCCCGGAGGCTGGTGAAGTAAATGACAACTCTGTCCTCGGTACCAGGCAGCCGGAAATGGGGGGGATCCAAACTTAAGCTTTTCGCGGGTCTGGAAGAGGAGGACAATGATGATGAGGATAAGGATGATGGCTGGGGTGATAAACTAGGGGAAGATTGCGACGGGGGTTTTTCGAAGAGGGAACGAAGCTTCTGAACCTTACCCCTCAACGAGTTTCCCGCCGAAGCCATTGAGCCAAAAGGGGAACTATACAACTTCTTGACGGAGCCGGTGCGTTCGAGAGGGAGGAGGGGGGTTTTGGTAAATTCGTACGCTGGGTTTGGGTTGTGCAGCGTTAAGGATCGGTTGAATCTGGAGGTAGCTTTAGGATTTTCAGAGAAATCATATTTCTGATCATCATTGTTGAGAAAGGCCATAACTACCGATTGGAAATGATGCTCCTTTTTTTTTTTGGGCCTCAAAAGATATTAGGGTTCTTCTTTACTAAATTTTACCCCAAAAATAAAAAAAAAAAAGGGCAAAGATCGATGATATCGATCGCTAATCGAGAAAATTTAAGAAAGAAAGAAAGAAAAAAACAAAAGAATGATATAAGACCAACCAAGGTCGGATTGTTGCTGGAGAAAGGCGGAGGAGGAGGTGAGAGGTGAGAGGTGGCGGAGATGGGCGGTGTTTGATGTTTTTTCAGCTTTCGGTCTATTTGTTGGTGAAATGATGGAAGGTAGAGAAAAGGTGTACTTTTCTGAAAGAGGCGTGGAAACAAAGTAATTCTATAGATACAGAAATTAAAATAAAAATGAAAAAATCGATTACTTTTCCAAGATGGAAACATAATACATTCCACTGCAGACAATTGACCCATTCGGGCCACATGCATTATGTATCCGAATCGTCTCGTGCAGACAAGTCCGGTAATAAGGAGGCTGTTGGTGAGTTGGCTTTAACAAGTCCGAACTCGGCCCATTTAGTACTTGACCTTTTAAAAAAAAAAAACCACATAGGGAGAGTCGCCCGTAAGATTTATGAGCCCAATGTATCCCATCAAGACTCGCAACGGTTGAGTACAGTCCAAGCTCACAAAAAGTAGGATTATTTCAGATGGAGACAATTTCAGATTAGGATTACAAAAATAAATGTCAATGCGAGAAAGACCAAGGGGAAACACAAACTCGAATTGGAAACAGGCAAATTTGTGAAGGGATTTATTTTTTAGGTAAAGCAAAATAGCTTCTTCTTTCATCAGTACAATTAGTACTGCTATAGATCTTCACCAAATTGGCAAGAAACACAACCAATATTTTTTACGTTTTATTAGAGGAGTTTGAAGATTTTCTAATGAAATTTTCAGTGACAAACTTTTGTTCCGCGCGAATACAAAAAAAAAAAAAAAAAAAAAAATCAAGTATTTGGCTTCATGATGTTCTTAAGATAAGTTCCCCCATTAAATCCCCACAATGACCAGACCGAGAAAAAATAAAGAGAAAAAGGAGTACAGCTTTAGAGAAATTGAAAAAGAATACAGCTTTGGAAATGTTTTTCTATCCTTTGTTTTTCGATATCAGAGAATAATACAAAACATTTTCTTATAAACTCAAAAAAAAAAAAAAAAAAGGAGAGAGAGAGGGAGACGAAGAACTGAATAAGCATCTACGATCAACTACCTAATTGTATTCAGCAGCCATAGAGAATTTAGGCTCAATAATTGATTCATCAAGAAATTTCGCAGCTGAGTTACCACCAAAGGCTGAATTCATTCTCTGCGGAATGTTCAATTCCACAGAGGCCTCTAATTATTACAAACTTGAGCTAGTAAATAGGCATCAAAGATGCAAGTGAGACGATCAGAACAGATTTCCACAAGACAGAAGATGGCATGCGACCCTTGTCAGTGCGGAAGAAGAGTGCTTGGTACACAGGTATGTTGATCATTATCAGTAATCCAGAAAGGATGATTGGTGGGATAAACTGCTGGAAAGCCCTTGATGATTCTGTAGCCAAAACAACTCTCCGGATACCCAAAAGGAAACTGAAAAGGTTCAGGAGTGCAATTGTTGCTATGATAGTAAACATGATCGATGAGCTTCCAAATTCCAAGATTTCATTCTCATGTCTCTTCATTACATCATCGTCAACCACCTTGGGTGTGAGAACGAATGTTGTTTGGGAGAAGCCTAGTTGCCTAATGACTGTGTCTATGAAGGCAAGAAAGTATGCAGTGGTTCTACGAAACAACCATATTCTTTGCGAGTTCCACCATGCTTTCAATGTATCCCCGCAGCTAAGAGCTTCAGCTAAGCCGAATGCGTATTTCGCAACAAAAACATATGCAAATGGAAGAAACCATAGGCTTGAAACCTGCAAATCAACAGGACAGTTTATCGAAGATTTTTATCGATGCTCCATAGAACACGTACTTAGAAACGGGAGTTTTGCTGGAATTTAATGAAAAATGCAAGAATTTGAAGGTTCAGCATCTACGCACCTCCGGAAATATTCGAATGCCATGAAGTAAGCAAAGACTAGGAGCAACTGCATAACAAAGCGTGCCAAGGGAAATGGGGGCCCATAAAAGGTAGACACAATATCCCATTTGGGCACCCAATTTGATCTTGCCATGCCCATATATGAAAGGACAATACTTGGATAAGAAAATCTGGAACATGCCCTCGGACCACCTCTTATTCTGAACAAGAGATTGATCTAAAGTTGTAGCAGCAATTCCCAGAAAGGCATATCTACTTGGATTGTGATAAATTGGTCTCCATCCCCTGCACTGAATCGTTAGGCCTGTGACTATATCTTCCACTGGACATCCATAGACCAATCCCATCTGCAAATTCAACAAAGTTGTCATTATTAACTTGTCTTAATTGTGGCCTCTTTTCTGTGTATACATTTCTATGAAAGTGCATTGTGGTCAAGTGATGTGTGTTGGAAAGAGACCTCTTTTCCCCATTGAGTTCCATCTTCATAGCTACAGTTTGCAACTTGTTTAGATGCTTCTTCCAACTCTTCAATAGGCCTACCTTCGATTTCATGTTTCACGCTCTTCAGTTCACTTCTGTTATCCTCGGAGAATTTCATTCCGCAAAGACTTGCTCTCCTGTGAAAGCATCCAGTACCACAGTAAAGGGCACCACCGTTACCATCGATTCCAGCCAGCTCAATCTTCTCATGGGAAATTTAAGGTTTTAGTCTACTAGATGTCCGAAAATGCTGACACAGAAATGAATGAGGATTGAAGGTTTACCTGGTGAACAACTCTGGCCACACTTGAATAGATATCATGTTCAGTGATGTTATGGTATCTTTGTGGATATTGCACGTAGGAGGTTCTATGCCCTTGTTTTTCATCCATAAAGAAGCATAATGAATCTCGAATTGCATCTGAATCATTCGAGTACATATCACAGTCCAAATTGAGGATGATCGGTGCATTACTTATTTTTGATGAAACTCTTATCTGCACGAAAGTTCGAAAGAATGTTTGGCTGAGACGATGCTAAACTTTAAACAGCTCCATTTTCTATATGTAAGTCACAGAAGCTCTCAAACAAGGTCTAAGATTAGCTGCGAAATCTGAATGTGCGAAGTGTGCAAAAACAATCTTCGGAAGCAGGAGGGTTTTAGTAATATACCAATGCATTCATAGATCCGGCCTTGAAGTGGTGTGGCCGTTGTGGCCTTTTCTCCCTGGACAAGTACACCAGAGTAGGCAACTGATGTCCATCAATGTCAACAGAGTTGGGATTTCTTCTGTCAATTAATATCTGAAAACGTAACAAAGATCTTAAATCCTAATTTCATTGCGTACCTTTTAGAGAGAGAAGAATTATATCAAAGCTAATAGTGGTACATATTACTATGATAATTATTCTGATCTACTTCATGAGTACCTGAACAATAGACTGATGATCATTCCTTGCAATTAAGGAATTCCACTCTGAGAACCCCTTGTGTTTTTCCTTAATCTCTTTTGGGATGCCTCCCTTTTCAACAACTGTTTCAATCCTACTCTTCATGTCTTCATATAATTTCTGAAGAAAAAACAAAAAAGAAAGAAAATTTCAATCAATCTAGAAAACAAAGGAGGCTAGCAACATTTTCCCCCCCTCCTTTACCATCATTTCATTAGTTTTCTTCACAAAGATTCCATGACAATCACTACTTGAACAAGTCAAGCATAATAAATCCAACCTTACCTTAACTTTCGACGACTCTTGAGCGAGAACAAGGTCGTGCGAGTCAAGAATATTTCTCTTAAAGTAGACTGCAGGAGCCCTTGGTTCCAGCTTGAACTTCTTGCAGAAGGGCAGCCAATACTTTGCGAAGTCAGAGACCTCCAAAAGAGCATAGAATGTGAATTCTGATCCTCCATCATCGGAAAGGTAAATGCTCAATTTTTCAGGAGGATAGTTATATGACATGGCCGACAATACAGTGTCAATCACCATAATTGGCGGCTCAACTACATGATCCGCTGTGCAAATAAAGATATCAACATCTGGCAATTTGTCTTCGTATCTGCAACATGGAATCATTGATCAAAACGCTAACAAACATTTTTTTCTTGTGCATTTTTAAAAAAAAAAAAAAGTTCTTTCTTCCACGCCCCCACGTAGCCATTTTTTTGTAAGATTTCTTTTCGGCCTCATTACAATCAATTCCATGCCCTGTATACTTCAAATTTAAGGCTCATTAACCAACACCAGTGAAATGAATTCCTCTAATTGGTTAGCTTTAAAAATCAGTAGAGAGGACCTGTCACCTGAGTGAAAGCCTGTCTTTGAATGGAATCCTTTGGACAACGTTCCAGCGAACAGACTGAGTAATGATCCAGTAAAAACCAAACAAGAGCTCTGAGACGAACATGCCAATCCAAACCCATCTTCCAGGTTCTCCAACTCCAGGGATGTACGTTAATCTGTACAACCATATCAGCACTATGCTGACAAGTACTGTGAAAGCAAAAACTTTGTAAGCTGCAGCAACTGAACCTCCTTCTGCTGCTTTTGTCTCGAACAAAGAACGACCACTGTTTTCTTCTCTTGCTCCATTTTCAGTGCTCATCTTGCTCCTTCCACTCCACAGACCACGAATCTTATCCCAGACCTCGTTTTATTGTGAAACTTGCATATATAACGTGTTCAGATTTTGTTGATATTATTAAATATTCGTTGGCGTTTGCCACCCGCAGGTCCTTTGTCATTCACTGGGCAGGCATTCCAGCCAATAATAATAACCACCGGTTTGGCTCACACTTGAAGTAAATGGTAATGGGTTTGTGTGGGATTCCTTTTGCCGAAAAGGGTTGTTTGGTAATGCTTGCACTGTTGTGGAAATAAACATATTTTTTAGTTTATTTATTTATTTTTGCATCGTCTTCAACAGCCCTTGACCAAATGCCTCTGGTGGACTACCCTCCAAAACATCAATTATTATACCTCAAATCTCCGCAGCCGCCAGTTCTCCACCTCAAGTTTCCACTATGGTTTCTTGATTCAATAAAATGAATAAAAAAATCCAAGTTCTCCTTGTGATTCATCATGTTTCAACAAAAACCCAACAAAAGAGGGTTAAAACCATCACCAATCCATGGCGGACCCATGGTTCTTTCAATCAAATCAGGATAAGAATTTAAGATATTCTTTGTATAATGATCTAAATTCACAGCCAATCAAATATAAACATTATCCCGTATGAATCACACTTTACAGGGAAATTACAAGATCTGTACATAAAAACACTCGTTGGTTGGTCACCAAGTGCTCTAAATCTTACAAAATTTGAGTGTGAATGACAAAAACTAAAAAATATTCCATGAGGTAGTGGTACTTGATTCTCTGGTTTTGATGTTAAATTTGATAGAATAGAAAACTCCGTAAATGATAGTGTGAGAAGTGAAGGGAGCAGAGGGAAATTAATTAGTTATGAAGAATACAAGAAAGGCCAAGATGCATATGAGAATATAGGAAAATTTGCGATGCTTTTGCTCTACTTTTTTTTTTTTTTTGGGTTATGTAAAATTGTTTCACACTTAACCTTTCGAAATCCATTTGAAAGTGTCTAATTTGGTCGGAAATGAGTAATGACCATTGTTGGCCACTTCATACTGATGGAGTCGCACCAATAGATGCCAACCAAATATCATGTGCGAGATTTGAGATATGAAATCCATAGATTGTGGCGATTTCCCCCAACCAAACGGGTAATAAGTATAACGGAGCCGACTCCAGAATCAAAGTCTGCTAGTTTTGTCCACTACTGGTGTTTGGAAGGTTGGGTTGACTCTCTTGCGCCAGTCTTTTTGAGGATTACGGTCATCCCTTCAGTTCAGGGTTGATGATAATTGAATGGTAGTATGGAATTAAATATATACGGAAGGGATAAGGCTAGTTTTAGTGATTGCTTCACCCCCCCCCCCCCAAAGGCTAGTCTTAGTGACAACACTTTTTTCCGAAAACGGAATAAACACACACACAATTAGATTAGAAACACTCGAAAATTAATGTCCATTAAACCTAAACGAGACCCACAAAGAACCCACATCCAACCAATTGGTGACAGGACGAGGCTTCCATGAAATTTAAGTTTAGGTTGAAGAACTCACACACAAACCATGTGAGACAGATAGTCTTAGTGACAACTCAGTTGTCTTTTTTTTTATTTTCCTTTTTCGGACTGATATGAGCATTTATTAAAGGGTTAACAACGTAAAGCCCCTGTGATATAGCTATCATACCAAAAAGGCCCATGTGGTTTCATATGATACGCGTCGATATCTCGTGATTTGAATTATTCTGAAAAATGGACGGAAATCGTAAAAATAGATGGAGTTGAGTGAAAAGACGAAAATACCCTAATGATATAAGCGAAAATTGCAGAAGTAATTTTGCACTTTCATTCTGTCAAAACCAACAAAGAGAGAGAGAATTGCAGAAGTAATTTTGTCCTCTCTTTTTTTATTTTGATATTTGATAACTACATAAACCATACATCATTCATCATACAAGTACAACACCTCTTCTCCTACAGGCTACAAGCCGCTAAACAAGTACTAAAAATAGCATAGCCTCTGAGTATATGATACAGAGGACAGAGAGGGACCGAAAACTCCCTACCAGAAGAGATGAAAAAAGATTGGAGAACACCTCTTGGTGGCGAGGGAGTGAATATTATTGATGATCAGAGTTTATACAAGAGATTTGGGAAAGGAATTTGTTACAATCTGTTCGATGATATTCCCTGAACACTACTGATCCTTTATACTAGTAGAGAGGCAGAGCAAGTGGAGTTAGTTATAACTAACTTCATTTGCCATTCCTTGCTATTTTTGGAGCCATGCATGTGCTCCGCACGTAGACTTCCCATGCATGACCTTTCTAATTTTGTTAATTGGTTACATACCCGCTAAACAGAAAAACAAATGCAGAAGAAGATAACAAAGTGACTAGAAATGCCCAAAATACCCATGGTCATTATTTGTGTACGTAACAGATGCTCCCTCTCGGAGAAAGTCCTTGTCCTCAAGGACTAAAGGCAGGAAACTTCTGTTTTAAGTCGTGCAAGAACTCCCACGTTGCATCCTCTGGAAATGAATTACTCCATTGGACCAAAACCTGAGTTGCTGCCTGGTTGCCTTTCTTCGCAATGCGTCTGTCTAAAATTACAACTGGTTCGACCAGCAGTTGACCTTGATCGTTGATTGCAGCTGGTAAATGGGGTGCGACAGGCTGAGATCCTATCTTCTTTTTCAATAGTGATACATGGAAGGTTGGATGGATGCGTGCATGATCAGGGAGTTGCAGTTTGTAGGCCACTTTCCCTATTCTTTCTATGACTGGAAAAGGCCCAAAATACCTTGGAGCAAGCTTCTGACAGCTGGATGATTTGAGGGAATGTTGTTTATATGGATGCAATTTGACATAAACCATGTCCCCAACTGTGAATTCTCGGTCAGACCTACGGCCATCAGCAATTTGCTTCATGCGATTTTGAGCCTTCTGAAGGTTGTGCTTAAGGAGGTGCAGTACTTTTTCCCTTGCAGCCAAGCTTCTATCCACAGCCTCTACTACAGATGAACCAGGAAGATAAGGGACATGGAGAGGGGATAGCTGGCCATAAACCACTTGAAAGGGAGTGATTTGTGTAGCTGAGTGATAGTTCGTATTGTACCAGAATTCAGCTAGGGGCAGCCAGGAATACCACGTACGAGGCTGTTCACTTGTCATACATCGCAGATACCCTTCCAAGCATCTATTTACCACCTCCGTTTACCCGTCTGACTGAGGATGGTAAGAACTAGAAAAGTGTAGCTGGACCTTCAAGAGCTTGAACAGTTCCGTCCAAAATTGGCTGAGAAAGATCGAATCCCTATCACTGACGATGGTTTGAGGAAGTCCATGTAACTTAAAAATGTGATCCATGAAGGATTGAGCAACCTCCATCGCGGTGTAAGGGTGAGATAAGGCGCAGAAGTGTGCATATTTGCTCAAACGATCTACTACCACCATAATGACTTGTCTTCCTTGAGATTTTGGGAGGCCTTCAATAAAATCCATCGAGACGTCTGTCCATATTTTTGTTGGTATTGGCAACGACTGTAAGAGCCCCGGATAAGCTGCCAAATCTGCCTTATGCCTTTGGCAGACGTCACAAGCAGTAACGAATTTGTAGACATCCTCATGCATGTGTTTCCAATAAAAAGTCCCCTTTAACTTCTGGAATGTCACCAGGATCCCAGAGTGTCCTCCGAAGGAGCTTGTGTGCCAAAATTTTATTATTTTGTCCCTGAGCATTTTGTCAGCTCCTACCACCAGTTTTCCCTTTCTCCTCAACACCTGGTTGTCCCAACTATAATGCTTGGCCCTGGAAGTGTCACCCGAGATCAGCTGCTGAATGGTTTCCTGTACCTTAGGATCTGACTGCCATGATTGCTGTATCTCAGATAGCAAATCCGTAGTAATACCATGGATTGACCAAGAGGTGGCGGTTGCATGAGGTATCCTGGATAGAGCATCAGCTGTGACATTTTCACTACCCTTCTTGAACTGCACCACATAGTCATACCCCATCAATTTGGATAACCACTTCTGCTGGCTTGGTGTTGAAATTTTTTGTTCCATCAGATATTTGAGGCTCTGATGATCAGTTTTGATGATGAAATGTCCTCCTAACAGGTATGGTCTCCATTTCTGTATGGCATTCACAATGGCTAGCATTTCCTTTTCATAAACTGACAGGCCCTGGTGCTTAGGTGCTAAGGCCTTGCTAAAGAATGCTAGTGGCCTCCCCTGCTGTAGCAAGACAGCTCCAATGCCAAAGTTGGAAGCATCTGTTTCTACTACAAACTCCTGGGAAAAATCTGGTAAGGTTAGTACTGGAGGGGAAGTCATAGCAAGCTTCAATTGATCGAATGCTGTGGTAGCTCCATCATGCCATGCAAAGGCATTTTTCTTGAGCAAATCTGTTAAGGGCCTTGCTATCATCCCATATCCTTTAATAAACCTGCGGTAATAGCCTGTCAAACCCAAAAAACCCCTCAACTCCTTGATGGTAACAGGTGTAGGCCACTGCTGAATGCTTACAAGTTTCTGAGGATCTGCGCTAACTCCCTCTGCTGAAATCACATGACCCAAGTATTCAATCTGGTCAGCCGCAAACGAACACTTGTTCCTCTTGACCTTGAGTTGGTGTTTGAGTAACGTCTCAAACACTGTTGTCAAGTGCTGTAAGTGCTCATCCTCGGACTTACTGTATATTAAGATATCGTCAAAGAAAACCAGCAGGAACTTCCTTAGAAAAGGCCTGAAGATGTCATTCATTAAACTCTGGAAGGTTGATGGTGCGTTGGTTAGGCCAAATGGCATAACTAAAAATTCATAGTGTCCATCGTGAGTCCGAAATGCCGTTTTAGCAATATCATCCGAATGCATTCGAATCTGGTGATACCCCGACCTTAGATCTAACTTAGTAAAAACAACAGCTCCAAACAGCTCATCAAAGAGCTCTTCGATCAATGGAATAGGGAATTTATCCTTTACCGTAGCCTTGTTGAGCTCCCTATAGTCCACACACATTCGCCAAGTACCGTCTTTCTTTTTTACCAAGACTACGGGAGAGGAATAAGGGCTATTACTGGGTCTAACAACACCATTATCCAACATTTCAGTCACCAACCTTTCAATTTCGCCTTTCTGAAATGCAGGGTATCTATAAGGTCTAACATTTATTGGTTGTGTGCCCTCCTTGAGATAGATCCTGTGGTCATGCATTCTAGCAGGGGGTAATAGCATAGGTTTTTCAAATACCTTATTGTAATTTGCTAAAAGTAACTCAAGTTGGTGTTTGTAGGGAGTTACCTTTACTTCACGTTCCATGGAAGCACAGTCTGCTATCACTTCCGCTTCTTTGTAGTCATTTTCTGCCGTCACCAAGCACAGCTGAGCTGTTTCAATTTGCTCAGGAGCTTCTGCATTTGCTTTTTTGAAACTACTTGGACTGGTTGTTGTTTGATCCCCCTTAATACCGCCTTCTTGCCCTTCTGAACAAACTCCATGCGTAGCTCAGAGAAATTCCACTTAACATCCCCTAAAGTAGATAACCACTGCATTCCAAGTACTACTTCACAACCGCCTACAGGTAGGACCAATACATCTCCCTCAAATACTTGACCTTGCATTCTCCACTGGAACCCAGGGCATAGAGTGGTCGTGGTGAGAGAGCTTCCATCTGCCACTACTACTTTAACAGGAGCAACTTGCACTGTTCTCAGGCCAAACTTTCTTACCATGTTGGGATGTAGGAAGTTGTGGGAACTGCCACAATCTATAAGGATACTGAAGGTTTTTCTTTCGACTTGGCCATGTACCCTCATAGTCCTGAAATTAGGAACCAATAAGCTACACATGGCACTAGTAGAAATTTGAGCTAGATTACCTTCTGTCACCTCTTCTTGTTCATCCTCCTCCAAGCATTCTGGTTCCTGTTCCTCAGTCTCCTCTTCAACACATTCAATCCTGAAAAGTTGCCTCCTCCTGCACTGATGACCGGGACTGTAACGTTCATTGCACCAGTAGCATAGCCCCTTAGCTCTCTTTTCATCCATTTCAGCAGTGCTCAAGAACCGGGAGTTCCGCCTCTGTTTCCCCACATTTCTCCCCCATTGTTCCCCTGGTTTGGGTAATATAGAGGTGCTGTTCAGATTACTCTGCCTGGCGAAGCTGTTACTCGGGCCAACATTTGGTGAGTAAGGGGTAGGCATTCTTGAAGGTCCTGGGTGTTTGTTGTTTTTCCAAGTATTCAGAATTTTGGCCTCCTCAATTTTAGCTAGGCCCACCGCGTGTTGTAGGTCGCGAGGCATGAACATCCTGACTGACAACTGGATTTCTTCCCTCAATCCCCTTATGAAACAGCTCACCGCATACTGCTCAGGAAGAGCTACTCGATTCAGCAGCTCTTCGAATGAATCCTGGTATTCTTTCACGGTCCTGGTCTGCTTCAAGCTCTTCAGATCTCCCATGGGATCATCATAAAGACAATCCCCAAATCTGGCGCCCAAGGCTCTCACGTACTCTTCCCATGAAGGTGGATCTCTAGAGATCCTAGCCTTCATGAAAACTTGATGCCACTGCAGAGCCTTATCCTCCAAATGCATCGCAGCTATTCTGACCTTGGTTTCTGAAGGAGTTTCATCGATTTCAAAGAATTGGTCACACTTATATAACCAGCTCTTGAAGTCTTCCCCTCCGAATTTGGGAAACTCGATGCGAGAGAATCTGGTCGGAGTCTGATAGCTGCCTCCGCGGCTTCCTGGATATTCATCCTTAGAATTGCGTGATGATTCTTGCTGCCCAGAACTCCTTTGGCTACAAACTTCCAACACCAGGCTTTTGATTGCTTCCAGCTCTCGTTCGAACTGCTCCCTCTGTTCCTTCAGCAGATTCCGAATGGTTTCCTCGAACTTCCTGTTCTCTTAGCCCCTTGTGCCTTCTGCCATTATCACTGGATTTTTGACTGAGCTGGGATGACCCAGCTCTGATACCACTGATACAGAGGACAGAGAGGGACCGAAAACTCCCTACCAGAAGAGATGAAAAAAGATTGGAGAACACCTCTTGGTGGCGAGGGAGTGAATATTATTGATGATCAGAGTTTAGACAAGAGATTTGGGAAAGGAATTTGTTACAATCTGTTCGATGATATTCCCTGAACACTACTGATCCTTTATACTAGTAGAGAGGCAGAGCAAGTGGAGTTAGTTATAACTAACTTCATTTGCCATTCCTTGCTATTTTTGGAGCCATGCATGTGCTCCGCACGTAGGCTTCCCATGCATGACCTTTCTAATTTTGTTAATTGGTTACATACCCGCTAAACAGAAAAACAAATGCAGAAGAAGATAACAAAGTGACTAGAAATGCCCAAAATACCCATGGTCATTATTTGTGTACGTAACAGTATAAGTTTGACCAGCACCGATGGCCGAATCAACTCGCATCCCATCTCCCTCATCGTCAGGCGGAACATCCGGTGAAAGAACCAAAAAGAGCTGGTGGCCCTTTGCTTTTCTCGCATCAGTTCTACCAGTTGTTGTAGGAGTTTTAGTCTACCAACTGGACTCCTTCGACCCTGCTCCTTACCCAGCCCACGAGTTGACTCAGAAGAAACCCCTGATAGTGCCTAAGAGCAACCCTCGCATGCTTAAAGGAGCAGGGATTATTGGGGTCGGAAAACTGCTAGGGCCTGAAGACATAGCTTACGATCCGAAGTCCGGAGTTATCTATACTGGTTGTGAGGATGGATGGATAAACGATTCAGCGGCCGACTCGATTGTGGCGGACTGGATAAACACTGGCGGCCGGCCTCTTGGAGTTGTTTGTGGGCACCATAGCTGAACTAACAATCGAAAATAGTTGGTCATTGATTTGTATCTGGAACGCTCTTCCCGTATTTATTTATTGGATTAAAAGCATGCTGGTACATGGTCTGACGTAAGTCGAAAAACGTTAGCTGAATAACAATCGAAATGCTGTGTCCTTCAATTTTGGCCGAAGCCGAAGACCAGAACATTGTCTTTTGTATTAAAGTGTGAAGGGTAAAGTAGGCATATCAGGTGAAAATTTGTGATAGAAATCTATTTTCCGCAAGAAACACACGCCTTTCCGGTGCGTTTAATACAAACACAGTAAATTTGATGATTTCCGTCGACTTTTCAGAATAATTCAAATCACGGGTACCGACACGTATTATATGAAATCACAGGAAATTTTTCTGTATGATGGCTATACCACAGGAGACTTTTATGTTGTTAACCCTTTATTAAACAATGAATAGTTTGCATGATATGAGATTTTAAAGAAACAGTAATATGATTCCAAATATTACAAAGAAAATAACAATGGTAAGCAAGATTTACAAGAGAAATGTGAGCTCACTTTGTCCATGTTCTTATTCACTCCCATGCTATACCACAGTCACAATTGGATATCCACAAAATAATTGACTAGACATCGAGTATATCATCCCAAACGATTTCTTCTATATTAGTGCATTTTAACTGATCAACAATCCTCATTTTGTTTAGAACAAAGAAAGGATGCAGTCACCCGGTAGAAAAAGATCATTAATTTGAAATTTGAAAGCTAGTCAAGATCGATTTCCCGCACCCTCAAGATCGATTTTCAATTTTAGAAGCTTGAAGGTGAAAACTCTTTGTTGATTCACACGTGAGTTAGATCATCACCATTGTCGACTTTCATATTCCCTCGCTGTTCTCCTGCTTCATTCTTGATGTTGTAGTTTTGATTAAAGTAGTCAATAAACAAAAATTTTGATCGAGCCCTACAAGACCCTTTGAACCAACTCGTCCAATTATTCCACCGACTCAAGTGTACGAGTACATCTTGAATTGGCAAGATCACGACACATCAGTCTTCGGATACTCCAAAAAGTTCATGCAGGTTTGATGCAGAATAGTTTAGATTTACCTCGTCCTTTTAACTGCCCGATAAAGAAAACTTGTGTGACCCGAATGAAAATTCTTGATTAGAGGTTCAGAAACCACATCATTATTTAATCCTCACCAACAATAGAGCGAGGCATGTGTGTTTATCGTTATTAATAAAGACAATCGTATATGCCCAACGTACAAAGAAAATTTAAACAATCATAATAGTTTTAAACCTCAATAAAAAGGGTGGAAATTACTAAAAGAGCAATAGATTACATGCATGTAAAATACATATAATCTAAATTAGCTAGTACTAATTAATACTGCTACTTGGGCAAAGAACGTTTCTTGCGTAAATAACCAAGTCCAGGAGCATCCAACATTTTCTGGGCCCTTTACATAACAGTCACACGAACAACATCAAAAATTGATCACGGATCACTGCCTAATCAAATCGGGGACACACTTGGAATTATGAGCCTGCTGGGTTACAGCAGGACATTTCTCTGTCACGTTGCCAGAAGAACCATCATCAAAATTGGCTCAGCTGATGGTGGGTTCTCTCTTGCTTATGCCTTGGGATGCATGCTGCTATTGCTGGAACTCCATCCTTCGCACAGCTTTGAGGGGGCATTCATTCACATCAATCTCTCTCTGGAGTCTGGACCTGTTCTTCTTCTTCTTTGGCTAATTCCCTCCTCCCATAGTCCCATGTTGCTGATGCCACTCTACTTTTTCGGTGGCCATATATGACGCTAGCTGCTGATTAATATACTACTAGTATTATTGCTGCCGGCCGATCGATAATGATAATTTTCCTAGCTAGCTGCTACGTCTATCCCCATTGTTGTGTAGTGTACTTATATTATATATATGTACGATGCTAGGCGGTAAATAACTGATGTGTGCTTTCCATAGAAGACAGCCACACTGCATCCTAATCCTTAATCCTAAGTAGGAGTTTACTGATCTTAATTGTTCCGGTGCTTGACAAGTGTTGGAATACAGCATCATCCACTGACTCCCCTGAAGACGCATTCTTCCTTCCTTTTTCCTGTTTAATGTACAAGCTTTTTAAATAAATAAATAAATGAAGTACAACCAACGCTCCAACGGTTAATTCCTTCGTTTATTGCTTGTAAAAAAAAATTGGGTAAGTGTTGATCTGACAGAGGAAAGGTATTAATAAGCCCGACAGGCTGCGAACTTCTTTTTTTTCCAAAATTGCTGGGCCCGGCAGCCACTGGAATTTTTTTTGAAAAAAAAAAACTTTGGTAGCCATCATCAAAAGGAAAGAAAAAAACGTCAGTGGTCATGACAAGATTCTGTAGATATTATGGTATGTTTTGTCTTTTAATATGTTATCATGTTTTTTGACAAGATTCTGCAGATATTATGGCCATTGGTGCTTATCACCTGGTGGTTTATTTCATGCATCTTTGATATGCTATTTGTTTCTGTACATCCTCGACAAGTTTGAATACTTAGTGCTGCCCAAAATTCTACAAAAAAAATAAAAAATTCGACGTAGTTGATATTGCTTCTTTACCAATTGGGATAATATCAGAAACCTCCTTGAGGTTTTTTTTTAATATCACTTGACACTCTTGAAGTTTTTGAAATATCACTTACCTCCCCTAATACTTGTAAAAAGTTTATATTAATTTTCACTTGACACTTAATTCATATATCAAATAAATCGAGTTCAAAAAAATTTTTTTTTTAAAAAAATAAAAGTCACTTTCTTCTCTTTCCTTTTTCTCCATCATTTTCTCTTACTCATTGTTTGGATGACTATGCAATATTTTATTTGTAAATTATAATAAATTAAATTTTGTTTATCTTTTATTTTTTATAATTGTTATAAAATAGAATATGATTTATTTGCTTATTTTGAGTTAACTTTTATAATGATTGGTACAATTTAATAGTTTGTGCAAGGGTTGAGAAAATGTTAAAAAAAATGTAGAGCGGTTTTAAACATATAGAGTTAAATTGGTGCAAATCTATTTCTTTTCAAATATATTTTTTATTTTTTAAGTCTATATTTTTATGAAGTATAGCATTATGATGTGATAGTACTACAAAAGATTTTTTTTAGGTGATGATTCTCTTGAAGTGAACAAAGTGGTTTAGGAGTATTTGTATTTAGCAAATGAATGGGCAGTTTAAAACTTTTAAAAGTTTTGTTATACAAATAACAAAAATAAGGGAGGTAAGTGATATTTTAAAACCTTAAAGGTGCCATGCGATATTAAGAAAAATCTCAGAGGAGGTTTTTGATATTATCCCTTACCAATTAATTCTTCTCTCCTTCAATGCTTTGCCTAACGATTCTACCAAGGAACTTATTGAAACTGAACAACCATTTCTTGAGGAAAAGTTTGAATACCAACCTGGTCATGACTAGACCTGACAATCATATTCAAAACCTAACAACCCACCCAACCCACCCACTAATTTGAGAGGTTGGGTTGGGTAAGTTGGGTATTGGGTCAATTTTGAGTTGAGTAATAAAAACCCACATATATATTTGGACGGTTTGGGTATTTGTGTTAGGCACCCATTACCCAACTTTTGCTAATTGAATCAAGTGAATAATCAACACAATCTTAAAAGGGTGAATAGTTACTCAAAAGCATCAACTATAGACTTTTTTTAAATTATTTTTTGCTATAAACATCTTTTGTGATTATAACATAATTCGCCAAGCAAGTTAAAATTTTTTTACTTGGCATATTTTTAATTCCTTGGCTACATACTTAATAGGGTATTACCCTATATATGGACAAGGCCAGATGTGTTAGAATAGTTGCCAGATTCATCGTGACAAAAAAATTAATTTGCATTTATGAGTTAGATATTTAGCTACAATGTGACCTTTTTTCATTTATATTATCGTCATCAAAATGTTCAGTATGAAGAATTTGAACATTATTAAATTCGAAATTAATTTTGAGACATTAATGTTAACTTACAACTACTCATGTCCTCGGTGCTTAATAACTACCACATAACTCATTCATGCTAAAAGATTTTTGTTTTTGTAAACTGTATTCTCAATATGTAAAAACTACATAAATCCAAAATTACCATACTTTCTTTGTGAAAATATTAGCATAAAATCTTTTTTTAGGCGATTTGGGTATTTGTGTTGGACACCCATTTAAATTTTTTTTTTTGTATGTGAAAATATATTTGAGAGAGTTTATATATCAAAATCTATTAATTAATATATTGGGTCATGGGTTTGAGATGACCCAATATGACCCAACCCAAAATTAACCCAATCTAAAGTTGGGCGGGTTGGGTGTAACCTATTTAAATGAAAATCCAATATTAACCCGCCCAAAACCCTCCCAACCGGCCCAATTGCCAGGTATAGTCATGACCGCCGACATTATTTTTTTCTTTTGATGATGTCAGCCCGGTTGCCATCAGGTATGATTATTATTATTATTTTAGCAATATATGAAGGAATTAGCCGGCTCCAATGGATCATAGCTCTACAATTGCCATTCTCAATATTTTGGGCTGTAATTGAACTAAACTGCTCATAATCAACTCAATCAAAAACTCAATTCAGATTCTAATTGACCAAAATTGAATCGAGTTTGAGTAGTTCGACAAGTCTAGCAAATCGAATTCGAGTATCAAATAATAAGGATCGAAGGTTCGTCAAGTCTTATCGAATTTTTCAATTTTAATTCTTTAATATATTATTATTATGGAATTATCCTTGTATCCAAACAAGTGGTTGAATTTTTGAAATGTTTCAAGTCATATGAAAGTTTTTAACGGGTAATAATGTCTTTTCAATCAAAATTACTAAAAGAATTGAAATTCGTAAGTCTTTTTGACTCGAATTTGATAAGATTCATATTGACTTGAATCCATGCGAGTCGAATTCGAATTCCAATAATACTATTTGTTCGAGCTCGAGTATCTTTTCTGCATGTCAAGTTGAGCTCGAGTATAGCGATACTCGAGATTAACTTGATTCGATTACATCTTCAGTCAATCAGCACTAAAACCACAAATGTGCAAACTAAAACAACAAGAAACGTATCGAAACAGTTGTTGGGCGCAAATTTCAATAAGCGATAAATTTAAGGAGACAAAAGGGTTTTTGATGCTTGTTGAGAAACCAAACAAAATCATGGCGCAAAAACTTGGGCCCTTTCAAGAGCAAACAAGTAGTCTTTGGGCTTAAGATCCAACTCCACCTTGTTAGTTTCGTTTTGGGTGTGACCCGTGCGCGAATGCCATTGGCGGGGGCCCGCTGCAGAAATGGAAAGTGCTGGAGCCGAGAACAAGTTAAATCAAATGAGACACAACAACGATATCACGTCCTATCGTTTCCAAAAAAAATGGAAAAAAACAACGATATAACGCGTTTTGAGGAAATTTCTGGGGGCCGGAACCGGAAGACGTGCCTTATCAGAACGCGGGGCCCGGTCTAGCAGCTCTGCTTGGTCGATTTAATCCCAAACTTGAACAAACTCTGCCATAGCCCAAACTATACGGATTAATTTTCCAAAAGTCTTGTCTCCTAAATTATGGTTGCCTGCTTTTATGTGGCTGGGTGGTAAGTGTCCTAGTTGCATGATAAGACAAGACAATGGCTTCATATTCTTAGAAAGGTTTTTGTGGTTGGTGGATCTAAATATGCATTCTTTGATTTTCTTGTACAAAATTATTGTAATTAATGCACAGATTTCTCAAATTTCTTGTAAAATCAAACTATTTACTAAAGAACTTCTAGTTTTTGTTTTCCGGTTTATCTAACATGTACCCTGTGAACACTCATTAACATGTATTTCAAGTGTTTAATTTTTAAGAATATAAAATTAAATAGGAAAAATGATAAACGCACAAAAAATAGTAATTATTAATATATGTATATACATAATAAATTTGGTAGAATGTAGTTGTGCTTGACGAATTACATATTAAAAAACATTTTTTTTATAGCAAATATATGACCCGCAATGGTCAAAAATAAGGTTAGCGCCATGGGTATCATTGATGGTTCATTTGTGCTTGATTTAAAATCAGATGAACGAGATTAATTGCAAGGTATAAATCTCAACGTGCGACAGAATTTTGAGTCTCGTAAATAGACTAATGGATAACTCACCTCCTCGCTATTAGAATTCCTAGTTTGCATGTATCACACAAAAATATCATGACGTTTAAGTTGTAATTGTAAAGTCTATACATTCAATACATACCTTACATGACATTTAAGTTGGTCAATGATTGTCCTCATCCTTTGGAGTGCGACAAAGACCGATACTTGTTATGGCATCATGACTTCCTTTTCGTGGTGAGGGTAGATTTATGATACTGATCCTTAGACTTTGAAATAAGATTAGGATGAGAAATTCAACGTAAATTTTTTTTTTAGAACGTTTTTTCACCTATTTATTTGTGAACTCTCTTTTTTTAAAAAAAAAAAAAATCTCAAATATATGTTATCTCAACAATCATTACAATTCCAAGTTATCAGTTTACTATAGTATCAAGACTCACTCTAAACGTAATCATATGTGTCATGAATAAAACTATTAAACTATAATTCAATAAGACGTCTTTTGGATTTTTTTTTTTGTTCAAGAGAATTTCTAAGCTTTATAAGGAAAATGGAAATGACTTGAAAGTTCTGATTAATATTCTTACTAACGTTAAGTTATGAGGACTCATTTTAAAAATTTGTTTAAAGAGAGAATTACAGTTTTGATCTTAAATATTTTGGATATGAGTACTAAAGTTTGGATGAAAGCAAATATAGTTCCAAAAAATTTCATTTTTTATGCATATTTAGCCCTAATGACTTATTTTTATCAATATCTACCGCAATCAGGTAATCTGCTAGCAACTATTTTTAGAAAAATTTTACAAATTAATAAAATATTGTTGGCCATAATTTTGTAATGAAAAAAAATGCCTTATTACTCATATGCCAGTCACAGTGTAATCTTTTTTGATTTTGTAACTTTGTTAAATTTAATTATTTTTTATATCAGATATATCTATGACACATTCTATATATTTTTGACTATTAGTGCAGATTTTTTTGTTAAAAAAATCGTGTTGGACGATTTCTGGTTAGTACATTAATAATATTGGCTTCTAATTTATATAAAGTAACAATAGTAAATTCGACTAGGTTTTAAACCCCTTTTAGGAAGGTAAAATTGAATTGAAATATAGTTCAAAAGGAAAACACCCCCCATTCTCAATCTTTTCAATAAAACCACAACTAATTTATTTCTTTGCACAAAAGGTACATTCCAAAGGTGACCGAATGGTGCACATATTCGAGCCCAGTCTAAAACTCAAATAGACCAGCAGCATAATTGAGCGGATCTACACATATATTCAACATCCCTATTGCAGGAATCATCCCCCACCCCCCCCCCCCCCCCAACAAAAAAGAATCTATCATCATCCCTTCCCTATTCTCGTATATTAGGCTAGTTTAGATTATAGAAATCCTATAATTAGAACAAAAAAAAAATCACCCCTTCCCACTACACTTGAGAGTATGGTATTTTTCTTCCTATCCTATTTCTGCCATTAACTTTTAGACCGACAAGTGTTCGCACATGATGCACGTAATATAAGACGTGACCGTAGCCCCGAAGACTCGTGAAAGCGAACCACCAAACCAACAAAGCCGAAACCATCCAAAACCTAACAATTATTAACAAAGCTCCCACAAATACAATCCAATTACATTACACATTTCTCTATCTACTTTTCGATATAGTCAGCACGGACGCTGCCATTTGCTGACCTGGCATCCCGTCTTCTCTTCCCTCTGATTTGCCCGTCATCAACCATGTAAAGAAAAAAAAGAAAGAAAAATCTATCTTTTAGAGTTTTCAAAAATCAAATCTTTCACCTTCATATACTCAAGACTCTCTCTTCCTTCTCTCTCCTGTTGGCCCAAACAAAAAAAAAAAAAAGAACTCATCTTTTGCAGTCAATTTTACTCCGTATTTTTTGTTTGTTCAAAAAGAAATAAAGTTAGGTTTTGTGTGTTTTGTTTGTTTTCTCACGAGGGTTTAAACTTTTTTGGGGGACCGGAATATTTGTTGTTGAGGAAATTTTGAAGCCTTGTACTTTTCTTGGTGGTTGTTTGTGTCTGTACTGAGAGTTTTGATGAACGTTTTGACTATTGTTGAAGACTGAAGATTGGTGAAGTGATCAAGATAGAATTATTGCTCTGGCAGCTGCTTTCAAGAACTTACTGCTGCAGTAAGATTAAAACCCTTTTTGGGATTTTTTTTTTTAAGTTTTACTAGAACGAGTTTTAGGTTTAATGGTGCCTTTAGCCTCTTTTCTTTCTTCCCTTAATGTGTACTGGGGTTTTTCTTGAGCGAGTTATCACTAAGCCTGTTTTTTTTTCCCAGTACGATGCACTCTTTTGGTTTTTCGATTTTTTTTCTTTTCTTTATAGTAATTTTGATGATCCTTTGATCTAGTTTGGCTTCAAGTTTTCAGCTTAATAATATGTAAATCGTCAAGATTAAAAATTGCGAAGAAGTTACAATTGTGTTGTTGCATATGTGTGATTTAGGAAGAATTCGTGATTGTGGTTTTTAACCACATTTATCAGGTAATTTATGTTGGTTTATGCGTAGATTTGGTACTTAGTTTCGTGAGTTCTTGTTTATGTAAAATAGAATGGCGTGGTTCGAACTCTTGTCGGCACGGAATATTCTCAGCAATACTGATGAGCTAATATCGTCCGGCTAAATTCCAGTGAACCAGTTTGCTCTTTGAGGCACCCTGTTGAATAGGTTTTCTTGCCCTTTTTCTTTTTGGGTCCTTTTTAAACTTCGAAGTTTTTGAAATGCTAGATCAGTCTATCGGCATGTTCTTCAAGGTTTCCCCGGCAATGCTGTATGGGATTTTGTTAAAGAACTCTTTTTCATGACCGCACAAATTCAAGTCTTATGATATTTCCCTAATAATTCTCTTCCATGTCTTGCAAAGTTAAGAAACTGGAAACAGGGGAATCTTTTTTGAGAAGGTCTCCTCAGAAAAGACAGTTTCAGACAAACATGTCCAGTCCTTTGTATGTTCTCTGTTTATATTATTTGAAAGATGAATAATCGTTGCATTCTTAAGCTAACGTTACTTCATTTGGAGGTTTGTTGATATCTCTTTAAATGTTATTGCCTTAATTAAAGCCAGGTCTTTGAATGTGCTACTGTCGGAAGCATTTTACTTCATTTACTTCTTTTGCAATACGGCGTTCACTTACATAAAGTATTTAATTGAAAGGTTTTTCAAAAAGAGTCCAAATAAGGTGATTACTGAAGGATTGCTGAAACAACTTCAAGAGAAACATGTGTAGACTTTTATATTTGAAAGCTAACAATTTGCAACCCGAAATTTGGTGTCTATCATTTAAGTTTCTTTCAACCTTTCAAGTTAGGCTTTGTTTTTGTTGTGTCCACCTTTTGCTTTATGGTTTAGTTATGATTTTTAAGCAAGAATGGACCTTCTTTTTGTTGGGATGCTTCCCTCCACTCCCTGCCCCCTCCCCCTCTTTATCAGTGACCACCTTTTAATTGTATGTATCAGTTATATCCTTTGTTACCTTTTTACTCATCTTTCTTATTGTTTATATTGTTTTTTTATACATCCAGTTTTCAATTTTATTAGTAAAAATGAAATATTGAGCTTTCCGTTTCATGGGGACATGATATGCTTAAGAAGTTTATACTTCTATCTCAAGCTTGTAGTCTACTTAAATGTTAAGGCGTAGATCTTTTTTATGATTGACTCCCACACCCCCCGCCCCCCCAAAAAAAAACCCCCAAGAAAAAAGAAGAAGAAGAAGAAGAAGAAGAAGAAAGGGTAATGTTATACACGACACACAACATGTGAGAATTTTAGTATAACCTAAGTACTCTCTCTCTGTGTATGGCTGGACACAGACAGACATCTGTATGTCTCCAAGTTGAAGCTGTCGATAACTGACAAAGTTCCTTCAGATGCTTTTCTTTGTGACTTGTTCCCCTTTGGTCTTAAACAGCTTAAATTTAGTGATACGTGACTTTTTTGTATCTGAAGCTTCTTGTGCATTATGAGCTTTGCATGAATGAACTTTTTTTTACCTTGCCTTGAGTTATACTCTCTAGTTAGTTTGTAGAGCCCTTTCCAGGTTTACTCTCTCATAATAGTCTTTCCTGTTTGGGTGTTTTTGACAGGTGAATGTTCATAGGAGATTCAAGTGAGATGGTTGCAAAAGATCGTCAAAAGAACACAGGATCTCCTAAAGTTGTAGTGGGAGAGATAGACACTAGTGCACCTTTTCAGTCAGTTAAAGATGCCGTCAATTTATTTGGCGAGGGTGCTTTCTCAGGGGAAAAACCTGCCACTAGAAAAGTAAAGGCATATTCTGCAGAGGTACATCTACTACCCCTTTTCTTAGATTATTGTCATCCTTGGCCCTGATTGCTGATGCTTTTCTCTAGTCTTAGCAATATGTCACTGATGACTTGTGGGGCTATACAGTTTTAAGGTTTAATAAATGAAAATTATGTCCTTAGTCAAGATTTGGTTGTGCATTTGAATTTGTGATTTGTTAGTATAAATGTTTTTTAGACCAATAAAACTGTGGATCCCATACATGTTACAGTTGGTCTGTGCATCTACTGTCAACATTTTATAGTCTGAACTTGCAGCTTGCTTATTATACCCTGTAGCTTATGCTTTCTCTGCTTCTTTGTTATTTCAGAGAGTATTAGCAAAGGAGACACAGCTTCACTTGGTTCAGAAAGAGCTCAATAAGTTGAAAGATCAATTGAAGAATGCTGAAAGTACAAGAGCCCAAGCACTTTCAGACCTTGAAAAGGCTAAACGAGCCGTTGAGGGTTTGACTGCCAAACTCAATACTGTTGGTGAGTCGAAGAATTTGGCGATTAAAGCAACAGAAGTGGCAAAGAATCACATGGATAAGATGGAAGAAGCAGAAAGGTGCAATTCCAATGGTGTTGATGGTTCTCGGAGAGAGAATCTTGAAAGTGCGAGAGAACATTATATGGCTGTGAGTGCCGAACTTGATGCTACAAAACAAGATCTGAGGAAGATCCGTCAGGATTATGATGCATCTGGGGAAGCCAAAGCTGCAGCAATCAAGCAGGTAGCAGAAGCTGAGGTTGCTGCTAAAGCAAATATGGAGAAAGCTGGTGAACTATCCAAAGAAATTGCTGTTCTTCAGGAGTCAATTGAACAGGTGAAGCTTGCCAGTATGCAATCACAGGATGAAGAAGCGAAGTTATATGCTGATAAGGATGTCCTGAAGCAGTCTTACAAAACCAGACTGGAGGAGTCTGCAAATAAACTGAATGCCTTGAAGAAGGAGATTGATCCTGAACTGACTCGAAATCTGGAAACACAGTTGGCTGAAACCATGTTGCAAATTGAACAGCTAAGAAAAGAGATGGACAGCACAAAGGCTTCAGATCTTGATTCTGTGAAGATGGTTACTACAGAGCTGGATGATGCTAAGGAATCATTGCAAAAGGTAGCAGAAGAGGAGAGCTCAATGCGGAGCTTGGTGGAAAAACTTAAACTTGAGCTTGAGAATGTAAAAAAGGAGCATTCAGAGTTGAAAGAAAAGGAAGCGGACACAGAATCAATAGCTGGAAATCTGCATGTCAAGCTTCGCAAAACCAAGTCTGAGCTGGAAGCAGCCCTTGGAGAAAAGTCGAAAATAGAAGGTGCTTCTGATGATATGCTCTCTACCCTCGAGCAGCTGTCATCGGAGAATGAAATTGCAAGAAATGAGGCAGAGGAGATGAAGAAGCAAGCTGAGGAGTTGAAGAAAGAATCTGAAGCCACCAGAATTCTTCTAGAAGAAGCAGAAGAAAGGTTAAAAGTTGGATTGCAAGATGCTGAAGAAGCCAAAGTAGCTGAGGCTAGCGCCCTCGATCAGATTAAAGTTATGTCCGAGCGAACCAATGCTGCACGTGCATCTACCTCTGAAACAGGTGCCCAGATCACCATATCGAGAGATGAATTCGAGTCATTAAGCAAAAAAGTTGAAGAATCTGACAAGTTGGCAGAAATGAAAGTGGCTGCTGCAATAGCTCAGGTGGAAGCTGTGAAAGCAAGCGAAAATGAGGCCCTGAAGAAGTTAGAGGCCACTCAGAAGGAGATTGATGAAATTAAAGCTGCAACTCAGGAGGCATTGAAAAGGGCAGAGATGGCTGAGGCTGCCAAGAAAGCCGTGGAGGGAGAACTAAGGAGGTGGCATGAGCGTGAGCAAAAGAAGGCGGCAGAAGCAGCATCAAGAATTCTTGCCGAAACAGATATGTCCTTCACTGCTTCTCCAAATAATTACCGAATTCAAAAGCAGAATCCTCCAGAGAAAAGGATGGAATTCCGAAAGCTGGATAGAGCAAAAACCTCTGTTTCAAGGAAAGTACTTATGCCTAGTATCACTGGTATATTCCACAGGAAGAGAAACCAAGTTGAAGGTGGTTCTCCTTCTTATCTGCCCGGAGAGGAGCCTGTGTGATAAAGGGTATGGTTAAAGCCGAAGTAGTTTATCTGTGTATATTTTAGAGACGTGCAAACATTTTTCCTGTTTTTGTTTCACTTTCCTGACGGGGTCTATTTTGCTGAAAACAGTTTGGAGGAGGATTGGATGCCTTTCAGATTTAGATAATTGGCTGGAAATATTATTACATATTTTGTGTGATCGTTGCCTGTGTGCAGCATATGAAAATAAATGCTGGGAAGTGAATGTGCTGTCAGTGGAGATTCATACGATTCACAACATGAGTTTGAATTGGTCTAATCCAAGTGTTAGGCACAGAAGCCTGAAGTAAATTCTGCAAAGAGTCCCAAATTGAGTCATTAGTTCTGATATGACACGGCAAATGATGATGGTATTGGTCTCACAATATATATATTTTGTAGGGTTGGTCTCACAATGTTGAAGTCAATAATCTATCAGCAGAGTCTACGGATAACATTAATTGATATGTTCCACTGAAAAATCAGATGCTGCCACCCTCCTCCCTACATTCTGATCTTGCAGTAGTTAGTTTGCTTTCGAGGGCAGGGCACTAAAGCAATAATCTTGCAATCGCAGAATGTAGTATGGTGATGGTTCGCACGATCACAAGTTGGAACGTGACATAAGCTATAGTTCTTCTTTTGCGATTGATAGCATAAAATGAAATATTTGAATGAATGAATTAAATAATATTAAATTTTTTTAAATAAAATTTATTTCAAAATATAAGTGATATGTTATCCACTTATCATTTCATATAATATAGTATTTTTTAAATAAAATTTATTTTAAAAAAAAGTGATGCGCTATTCACTTATTATTTGATATGATATGTACTCAATGTATCATATTTGATTTAATGAATTCAGAATGTAATTTACAGACCTTAATTTTATCAAATTCACCCTTAACTCAGATTTTCTTCTTAACCCCACAAGCACAAAACACATGTTAAAGAGGGAGTAAAATGGAAAGTGAATAACAAAACTAATTATTGTTTTCCTTTCCTTCCTTTTTTTTTTTTTTTTTTTCTAGTTTCATCAACTGTGTAATTATTGTTAAAAATGAATATGAGAGAAGTTTGGAAAATAAAAAAAATGAGAATAAAAGGGGGTTAAGTTTCACTGGTGCCCTTGACTCCTCAGAGGACCAAAACTGACCATGACAAATTGACAACTACTAATACTGCTACTACGTCTGTAACCATCACTCCCGAATGAGGCAGTAAATCTATATCCGATCTCTTCCTCCGATCTCCGGCGAAGTCAAATGCCAAAGTGGCCCTTTCTCCACACCCGAACCAATTATTACCATTAGTCTCATTCAACACCAACATTAAGGTTTAAACCGCCATTCTTTCTCTTTCTTTCTTTCTTTGAGGACAACGTCGAACACTTTCATGGCTAGCACTCGAGAGGATGCTCTCTCGTTCTTGAACCCTTCTACTTCTTCTCCAGTCACAGTCTCCGACGCTGACAGCTTTCTGCTCGACAGCTCCCAAATCGGTAGCGCCTCCGGAAGCTTCCAAAACGAGGGATTTCTTGGAGGCCTTGATGCTACTGCTGCAGCTGTAAATATTGATGCTGAGTTTGGATTCTCTAGGCCTGATTTTAGGCAGAGCCCGTTGGTCGGAACAGTCGAGTTCTATGAGCGCCACGTGTTCCTTTGTTACAAGAATCCGCAGGTTTGGCCTCCTCGGATTGAGGCTGCTGAGTTTGATCGCTTGCCCAGGCTTCTTTCTGCCGCTCTATGTGCTAGGAAGGCTGATATGAAGAGACAGGTTGGTGGTTTTTTTCCCCCAGTTTTTCTCTTTGAGGTTTTAGTTGATCTGGATTTAAAATTTTTTTTTTATCTTAATTTATAGTGGGCTTTTAGTAATTTGTTGATTAATGGTTATTTGTGTTGATTTCTGGCAGATTTTTGGGTGGGTTCTTGGGGTTGAGGTTGGCATTTAGTGTATGTTGTTGCTTCGTTAAACTAAAAAGACCGAAAGACTAGTCTTTTTTGAGCATTACGCTAACAGGATGTTGCCTTTTTTATCTTGTATGCTGTTACGACCATCTTAATTTGTGTGGACAGTTATTTCATCAATTTCGTTACCTGCAAGAATTTTGAATCTTGAAACATGCATTTGTTAGTGTAATTTATGATCAATTTATTTTCAGTTGGTATGACAAATGATAATCAAAATTCTTGCTGATTAGTAGTATGCTCTGTCATCAATATATTATGTGTTTGTTGACCAATGTCTTCCTCAAAACTGGATCTTGAGCTGCATTTTACTAGTAGAATTAGGGCCAATGTGATATTGGATTTTGAGAAGCGTCTTTTTTACTCTTCTCCTGAACTGGACCTTAGGCTGCATTTTATCACTAGAGTTAGGACCAGCGTGATATTGGATTTTAAGAGGTGTCTTTTTTACTCTTTCCCGACTTCTGGTTGATGTATTTTGAGAGGATATGACACCATGAATCGTATTGCTCTGTCAGCAGAGTATGTTTTGTACTTTTTATTAGCAAATGTTTGTGCTGAAGCGTGCGTTTTGATTTGTGCGCGGATTCTACAGGAATATTTCTGGAAGTAATATAGTGGTTATTCCTCATATATTAGGAATGAGTTACCTATATAGAGAAATGTTCCACAACCTCTATCCTCTTTAGCTTGCCAAGTCTTGTAATGCCCAATGCTGCTAGCCATTGGATAAGGAGGTGGCTGCTCATCCGTGCAGGGGTGGCTGTGTGAAGTCTAGCTTTATAAACTTATGTTCCATTTTATGTGGGTGTACTTTCATTTCACAGCCTTGGATATTCAGAATCTCTAACTTTCTCTTTAATCCTTTTCTTTTAAGATTCGGTTAGCAATATGTGAGGGGCATGATGGAACTGAGACATCAAATGGTGATGTCCTAATATTTCCAGACATGGTCAGATACAGGTGAAGTAATGCATATCCGTTGTGGATTATGACGATTTTTTCGTAGCATGTGTTGATATTGAGCAATTAATGTAGGAGGTTAACTCATTTTGACGTGGACACGTTTGTTGAGGAAGTACTTGTGAAGGATGGTGAATGGTTGCCTGGAACACCAGAAGCTCTAAGGGGCTGGTACATATTTGTGTGTTGTCATGGTACTAGGGATAGACGGTGTGGTGTTTGTGGGCCTGCTCTTGTTAATAAGTTCAATGAAGACATCGAATTACATGGTCTTCAACATAAGGTATCTGTTAGTCCGTGCTCGCATGTTGGGGGACACAAGTATGCTGGAAACGTGATCATATTTGGGCCAAATATCCATAAAGAAATCACTGGTCACTGGTAATGAAAACCGCTTAATGTTTTGCCCCCCCAAACAAAAAATACCCGGGGTAGTTGATATCATCCTTAAGCTTTCTGCTTAGTACATGCTTTGTTGTTGATGTAAAACTTTTGCAGCTGCCCTTACGTTCTTTGATAACTGATTTGATTAGAATGTGCACATAGGTATGGGTACGTGACACCAGATGATGTACCAATTTTGCTTGAGCAGCATATAAGGAAAGGAGAAATTGTAGATTGGTTATGGAGGTAATTTTTCCTTTTAGTTCATGTACTTTTGGTTTTACTTCGTGTTTTATTTTAGCATTGCTCTGGCTACAACAAGCACGTGCCTGCATTTCTTGATATAATATATAAGGACATTTTCTGGCTCTTCAAGCAGTTAATGTAAGCCTTACCTTACTTAAGCTGTTAAGTAATGGGATGCAGTTTCATCTATTCAGTAAAAGTTTTTTGGAGAAGAAGTCTTATATTTCTAAGGCAAGTGCCTGGTAATATAAGGACTGGTAGAGAGTTACTGGACAGGGAGTTAGGTTGAGTATTATGTCATTTCTTCAGGGGACGGATGGGATTATCAGAAGATGAACAAATAAACTCTCAGGAACTACGGCTCACAATGAACTTGATGCAAACCAATGATAAGAGTTCCAATACATGTGGTTCTCAAGCAGAGGGATGTTGCCAGGCAAATGGAAACTCCCTTTGTTGCCAGAACCCTCCATTACCAGAAAAGAGAGAGACTCCTGAACTGAAAGAAGAGGCAGGAAAGTTTACAGCTGAAAAGAACAAGAGCCTTAAGAAACAAATTTCTCGACGGAATAGTGGCAAAGGGGCTTCCTGTCGCAAGGTCTGTTCTATGCCTACTTGGTTTGAAAGCTGGGAACGTGAAGACACATACGCAACACTCGCTGTTATTGGTGCTGTCCTATCAGTGGCCTTTGCCTATAATTGCTTCAAACAGTTAAGGTGAAATCTTAAAAATTCCTTTTAAGTTGCTTGCTGCTGTGACTTTGTATTACAAAACTCTTGGTTCTCATCTTCCATTCACCGGTTGCTTATTTTGAAGTTTCTGAAGGAAGATCAAAAAGTTTGGGTTAGAAGGGGAAAGGAAACACCATCAGATGTAGAAATTTAAAATTGGAGAATGCAAATGATATAAGATTGGTGTATTGTGCTTCTTGTTTGCGCCGCTCGGAATGCTGATATATGTAAATTCGGAATCTGTAACTGTCATATTAACAGCCTTTTGTAATCCTAATTTCTTTGTGAATATTTATCAATTCCATGTAAAGGTACCTGTGTCTTGTATGCTCCAATCTGAAAATTATGAAATTATGAACCTGGCCTGTTTCAAATCAAGATCCTGGCTTCAAATCCTTAGGAAGCAGATCATTTCTTCATGTAAGATAGGAGCTGATCATTGCATGTTATTTTTGGCAATTCAAGTAAATTCTATTAGGCAAAGCGGATGCAAGAAAAGAGAGGATAGATACTTGTGTCCACACGGACTTCCAACTCGTTCAATTCTTGCAAAGTAGCGCCGAACAACTGGGGCAGAAACATAGGGATGTGGTAAAACCTGGACACTCTACGAATCAACTGCGTTGAAGGCGTGAATATGAAAAGTAATCTAGATTATATGTTCTCGAGTTGGACCTCTTCATGGCAAAAGTATAAGAATCAGGTGTGGGTTGTAAAATATGGGTTGGAGTCGCCTGTATTTCATTTCGAAGTAAAAATTTGTTAAAAATTGGAACAAAGGCAAAGATTTGTTTTAATACGAGGTTCCATTTTTTCTTTGTAATTTACACTCACTTTCAGCGTAAGTTTCATTCTACTTTTAGGTTATGTATCCTTCCAATTTTAAAAGTTCTTACATTTCAACGACTTACTTACGCTTCGGAGCTCCTTTGACTTTTCAATCTTGACTCCCGGGATTTAAACAGGTTCTGTGGAACGAGCGATGAATTGAGTGGCAAGTATTCCACAAGCGGTACGATACGTATACAAGGAGTACACGTGATAGGGACCTTCCACTTAAACAAAAGGAAAAAAAACATCCTATTGAGAAATTACCGACCTTTATCAAGAATTTTCAACTGCTTTCTCGACGATTACTTTTTTTATCTACGCCTTTATGGCATTTCATATTTGAAGATTTCTTCAGCAGCACAACGCAATAACTCACAGGGCGTCAGGCGAAGCAGAACAGCAGATCCACCATTTTAAGTGCTCTTTTAGCGTCCCGTGCATGCGCATTCAGGTTAGATGTTGATTGGATCCATTACAAGTAAACAGCATAAGAATCTGAGAATGAGGCACCATAGGCCTGGCAGAATCAGCAGTATTGCCATGTAATTGGAATTCTTTTGGAACACTGGATCAGGATTTCTACAACGTTTATGAATAATGGTAGGATTATATACCCAGAGACTGGCACTATCTACTTGCGACTTAGCTTAGCTTAATCCAGAACCTGCGAATGAGATGGTGCAGGCGTTTAAAACTGTTTTCTATAATTAAATCTGCTCGCTTCAGAGCTGTCCCAAAATGCAATCACCTTAGATTTATACTACCAGATGATCTCCAGCTCAGTCAGCATTGATCTTGATGCCACGTAATGAATTTGAAACCCCATTTTGATTCCCAAGCCTCTGGAACTCTGTCTCTATAGTTTGAGCAATCTTGGCACCCTCTGGATCTGGCTCCGGGAAATCCACATGGAATGAACCCTGTTTGATGAGTGCATCAGCCTCTAGGAGCTTAGCTTGCTCCTTTGTGTAGTTGTACAGCTGTTCATGGAAACTATGGTCCAAGGAGAAACAGTCATCATATGTTCCATTTCTAGAATACCGAGATGAGCTAGAGCCTTCCTTTTTACAAAAATGTGGGAGAGATGCATAATCCATAATCTGCAAGTGAGTAATGAATGAGTTAGCATTCTATTAACCAAACAAGACATGCGAAACATTTGCAATTAGTTTGAGTACCTAATCCACCCGCCACCCAGGTGATCAAGCCATCACTTAGACCTATAGTGAAGTGTGTGTGTGTGTGCCTTTTTGAGAAACACGCAGAATGAGGGAGAGCACCCGATCAACAAACTCAGGAACTTGAACCGTAGTAAACAAGAGGCGATCTCTTAAACATTCTAAGAGCCATCTACACACAACTTTTCTTATTTATACAAGTGTTGACAGAATTTGATATGCAACTTTTGCTTTTCAAGTGTCTGTCCAAGTGGATATAGATGCAAATGATATCTATGGCGTCAGGTATTCATCTTCAGCAACACCATATTATGTTCACTTCGTTTGGACTATCTCTTAGGCCAAATTGAAAAGGGACCATTCTTAGTGAAATTGATTAATAATCAGTAGCATGAGTGAAAATTCAAGACAAAATGGAAAGCATAAGATTGGTTGTTGCAAAGATCAACTTTAAGTCTGGTTGAGGAAACTCCTAAGCTAGTTGCAAAAACAGTCAAACCATAAAAGCAAAGACTGCTTTGGACAATCGCTAATATCAGTATAAAGCAACATTATTCTCAAGATGAACTTTACCATCCAATGGCTGCCTCACCTTCAATAACTCATCTCTTCCACTCCCTGAGAGCACTTGAACTTTCTTCCTTGTTCTTTCTTGCAAAAGAGGTCTCACTACCTGTAAACAACACAAACTTTCTTAAGAAACATTACCATGCAAGCATTCAGTTATCCTTTCTCCTCCATGTTTTCTGACATCGTTTTTATACACATTAACAAGTATAAATATACACATGCTCACCTTCCAACACGCTGAAAATATGTATGGGGCATTTACAATGAAATAAGTGTCTGTCTTCTCTGGGTAATTCTGGTCATCTATTGTAGATAGAACAGTCGTTATCTGCCAAAACAAAAAACACAAATACAGATCAGTCCCAAGAAGGAATTTCAGAATTGAGTTATTATCTCTCCCATTAAAAAGATAAAAAGACAAAACAATGCATGCATCAATGTCTTGAAATTAAGAAAATGAAAAGAAAGTTACAGTCAACATTATAGTGGTAGAAGGTTACAAAATACCACAAGTTACTAAAAGTTCAGCAATCTTCATGAAGTATAAGCTACATTAGTTCATGACTTGCACTTAAACAAAGTTAAAAACAAAAGTACTGATTACTGCCAGAAGATACTGGATCTAGGGTGACGAACTTTGCTGGTAAAGAATTGTATTTAAAAAGAAGTCAAATAGAGGTTCTAAAATCCATAACTCTTTATTTTGGAGGGGGGGAGTTGGGGGTGAGGGGGAGAACGGGGTGGGAAAGCGTTTTGACCAGGCAAAGGAAGCTAATTCATCACTGATTCCTACAGATAACAACAGAACACTTCTGCTCTGAACACAAAAATCAATCATCTGAAATACCTTGATGTGGTTCAATGCAGAAAGCTTCAAACCAGTCATGTCCAAGACCTTTATACAAGTGCTGATATGTCGCCCAAATTTCTTTGTTGCAGAAGGCTATAACACTATAAGTGGTTAGTTTGATAGATAATCACCAGATAAGTTATGAGTAAATTTCATATACATTGACAGTGTATACACTATCAGCATTGGATCCATGACATGTGCAAAAGTTGGATTTTAAATTCAAATTTTACATAGTCATCATTCGTCCAAGGCTGACATTGTATACACTGTTAGCGTAGGAAAGACTAATCCATCAGTTATATGTAGAGAACAAAACATACCAATATCACACGGTCTCTATATTCATTCATTTGGATGTGAGACTGAATATAGTAGTGAATCTGTACAAGGAACAGTTCTACTTAGCAAGTTCACTTGCAGATAATACCACAGTACACAGTTGTTAATCAAGATAAAACTATGGTATCTTACAGATGCTTTGTCAAACATGCTGAGCCCCACACCAATAGCAATGACAGGAAGACCCTAAACATTTAAAAAGCAACAAGAAAACCATGAGCAGAGAGTCAACTAAAACATCACTGTTGGAACACTAAAAGCAGTCACTATTTGTTGAAAATGAGCTAAGGGAAAAGTGATCTAACGCAATAGATATACAGTTGATAAACATCATTATAAAACAGCAATACATGAAAATAATCAGGATAAGCATACATCATGTTACCTCCTTTGAGTATCCTGACATTCCCATAAGATAGGAATCTCTCAGTCCTCTGTACAAATCAGTGGGGATAATAGGTTTCTGCAGAGAACATATAATATTATTAGGAAGGACGAACTTCATCTGCCAACTTCCAATTCAATCTTTGATTCATTTAACATCCTAAAGCCCCTAAAAGTGTAATGCAATTGCAATACCTGCAACTATAATAGTTTAAGAAATTTTGGAAGTTGAAATTCATGCTAGTCTTAATGGGGCAATATCTTCAATGAGTAGGCTAAGCATAGGAGATTCTAAGCTTTTTTTAGCATAAAAGACAATTAACTCCATATGTCGTCTGCAATACCGTAACACTGAATCACAGCCAGAAATGGAAAAATAACTACACTTGTCCTCCATGAAATGACAAACACTAAAAGGAGGCATCATAACCACATCAACAACATATGTTGATCTGTTTGTACAGCATGTTATATCTTCCAAAAAATGATTATTTTTTATACTATTGCACTTCATCTTAAAACCTTAAAAGGTGTATACACAGAAAATTCATGCATTTAAGCAGACTGAACGCAAATCAATCATCGATCCAATCAATATTAATAAAATTATCAGAGGCAACAATATTACATCACTACAACTTGGAAAATGAGTAAATTTTGACATGATGATCAAACTCACCGTCAATATATCATCAATTTCATTTTGGATCCTCCAGTTTAAACTGTCAACAAGCTGCCAAAAACAAAAAAAAAAAAATTGAGAAAAGATGACAACTACAAATATCATGGCAAATGCAACGATTTATTTCAAAATTCTACTCAAATTAAATCAAACCATTTTATGAGCTTTGGAGACATTCCCATCCCTTGCTTTTAGAAACCTGATGAGGGTCCCAGATGGGTATCCTTGATGCACATTCTGCAGTCAAGGTAAAAAAACATTAGATAATTATTATAAATTTTCTGCACAGAGACTTATACTAACCATTCCTGGTTAAACTCAATAATCTAAGAAATTCACTCATGCAGAGACCATACCAAGATATTTCAATTTAACTTCCTATTTGTTTACTTGATCTGTGCCCTAATGCATGATGTCACGAAACCCTTACTGGTGCTTGCTTCATTTCAGGAAAATTCAATCTTGATTGCAAACATACCCAAGCAACAAACTAAAAGCTTCAAGCAATCAACAACAGCATTGAGTTGCATTGCTGCATCATAACCGATAATGGATGACATAAAAGGGAGTTTTGACTTGGCATTGACCATCACAGAGACCAAAAATTCACCAGCAACAGGAATTAATAAATATACACGGAAACAAAACCCCAAAAAAAAATAAAAAGGGGCAAAAACAAGGAACAAAAATTTCCAGCAAAAACCCAGATCAAGTTTGCTCTTTTACAACAGATCAATCACACTTTTCACACTTTCAAGTGTACAACCATACAAAAAAATTACGAATGGGCTAAAGGGCTAACCTGAAAAGTCTTCTTGAGCGGCTCAGCAACTGCAAAATAGGCGAAAAAGAAAGTGTAAACAACAGATCCAGGGAAGAAAGACTATCAAGTCAATGAAATATGGGGTGTAAAAATTGTAAAGGAGCTGACTTTCTTCCATCAGAGTTTGAAATTCCTTGATACTTTCTTCAGTGATGAACACCATTTTCTGCTTTTCTGGTAATCTTGCACTTCAAAAAATTTAATGAGTAGATTCAGACTTTTGTTTTGAATTTTCTGGCCTTTCTCCTTGCTAGCCTTGTATAGTATCCTTAATTTGTATTTTGCGCAATAACTTTTTTTGTGGGTAATTTTCTAGAGGTGAGGTATTGGTTTCAGACAATTAATGTCTGTGGTGAATTGTTGTGGCCCTTGTGGAAGTACGAGCCTGCCTCTGCCTTCTCTGCTCATTTCTATACAGCTTTTTAATGCTGTTGGCATTAAAGTATGATGCATGAATTGAAATTTACACAAAATTTTGTAGTATTCTTCTTTAATTCTCTTTTTTTTTTTGGCTTGACTTGCAATACCGGTCAACTATTTTGAGCAGTACGACAGATTTGACTAATTTATGCAGCAAATTTGTTGTTATCACCCAAAAAATATGTGCTTGATTATGTCAATTTATTTCAGCACTAAGTTTCTTATTTGGTTTTTTTTTTTATTGTTTAGGACACTAAGGTATGTTTGATGAAATTGAAATATAAATCTGAAATATAAATTCGTTAAGTGATTGAATTATTAAGGAATAAATATGATATATTTGAGTATATGACACATCACATTAAATAATAAGTGCAAAGTCATACATTTGATAAATGAATAGTGAATAGTTTATCATTTATTATTTTGGAAGTTTTATTCAAAAAAATTCAATGTCACTTAATTAATTAAAAATAAGTTTATATATTTTATTGTTATTATGAAATGTTTTATTAAGATTTGAATATGAGAAATTTAAAAGATGAATTAGGTCATGAAATAGAACCTAAATAAGCACACATAAAAGTGCTCGATGAGAACTAAACTACCATTGAACCAGACGGGTACGCTCTGCACCCCTATGAATTTTTTAAGAAACCACATATTGCGACAACTGATGGAAGACAATATTTAAACTCTTGACCTCCTACGCCACCAAACCTTATAGGCTTTGTGGTGGGCAAGGTTTAGTGTGCTCATTATTAGATCATTAAAGTTACCACCAACCCCTAAATCATAATATCCTTCTGGGAAAAAAAGATAAAATATTAATTTATTTTTTGTTATTTATACTTCCACCGTTTTTTTAATCAAATAGTCTAATAAATAAAATCTATATGATTGGAATGACAAAGAAAGTGTAATTAACAAAAATGGAAGTGCAAATAATATTTCTCAAAGAAAAAAGGAAAAAATTTAATAATAACACCGGACTCACTTCTGCATAGAGGAACTCCTTTTATTTTTATGCTTCTATAGGTACTTTGATAAGTAAATCCGAAAACGTAATAAAAAAAAAAGATATGATTTGCTGCATCTAAGATATAAAAGGTATGATTGATCAAATTTGTAACCCCAAATTTCGAGAGGGTATAAATTCTTTGCAGTGTATAATATGATCACGGATTTGATGCAAAAAAAGAAATAAATGAAGGTATGGTGGAGATATGAAAATTTTCTTCTAAAATAGGAGCAAAAGTACAAGCCACTTATAAAGGCGTCTACCGTATAATAAGGTATGTCGTATTTAGCAATGTGGCTCATACGAAGAATGAAGTTGTGACGATTGTCGGTGATGCCTACAAATGATGCGGCTGATTACGGCCAAATATAAATGAAATGCAGAAAAAAATAAAGAAATAGGAATACACAAAGCGGTGCATTTACTTTTAGGGCCTAGTTTTTTTTTTCCCTGCTTGTGAGAGTTGACGATAAATAGGTTTGACATTATTTAAATAATTCGACTAAATCATGGCCTCAACCAACTTTAGGGCTAATTCGATTAAGACATTATATATTATTAGTTTAGGACGTACAGGTTGCTAAAATGTCACACTCAAGGGCTGGCTATCATCCATCAGTATATGCAAAGTTTGCATATAAAATTAGGATTAATCTTCTGTACACTGATAATATATATACTTTCACCATTAGATACATGGCGCATAATTCGAATTTGAATTTAAAAATCAAATTTTGTCTATATGTTGTATATTCAATCGTGAATCTTATTTGAATTACACGAACCTCCTATTATTATTTTGAAACGAATAAACGAGAAAATATTTACAGATTTTAAAAATATTCTTATTATACAAAAAATAGGATATTAAATTTAAGTATGAGAATGTATAGCTTGATTTATCAAATTTCTTTTTCTCTTTCCGTTTCTTAAATCTTAAATCTTACTCTTAGAGTGAAGTCTGATTTTCAGTCTAATTTTCAAGCATGAAAAATCTCGAGAGAGAGGTCAAGCCAAACTATAGGCGACACCTTTTATTGGGTTTGTTTGGATAGATTATTATTTAAAATAATTATTTTAGTATTTTTTGTGATGTGATATATTTGAGATAAAAAAATTATTAAAAATATGAAAAGGTGGTTGCGCTACAGCTACTGTAACGCGCTTCCTGCCCTTTTCGCTGTCAGCGCACTGACCTTTTCCGTTTCTGCTCGGTAGAACGGAGAATATACGACAGACTTTTATACGTAATAATTATATTGACTAGCGTTCAAAGAACAGAATAATTTGACAAAGCTCTGAGATGGTTGGGCCAAATTGCCCCTGTGAACTGGCTCTTGTTTTCAGGAATAAAAGTCGAGTAAACCTTGAAATGTTTTGAAATTGCTCTCGAGAGTCTGCTTTTGAAATGTTTCCCTTTTTCCTGCTTCACCAGTTTATACCATTTCAATTCAAAGTTGTCATGCTAAAGCCATTGAATTGTAAAGTGTGGTAAACGAGGTGTAGGGAAAAGAAAAGGATAAAACTAATAAGAGAGAATTAGCAATTTAATATCCTTCTTTGAGAAAGCTAGTAATACAAGTGCCGCCTAGGGGTCGATTTTTAAATGGTGAAGTTTGAAGTTTCTTATAGTTTTTTTTATTTTTCCAATTTGGAGGGGAAGCTACTTGGCAACAGTTTCCCCTATATTTTTTCTGCCATTCCTTACATGGTTGGCGCTCACCAAGAAGGAGTCAGGTGTTAAAATTTTTTTTTTTTTAAAAACGTAACTAATTTGAAAAAAAAAATCTATAATCACGTGTGTTCCATTAAAAAAAAAAATCATTTCTCGTAGTCAAATAAGTGGGAATCTATATATATATATTAATAATTATTATCATCTGTTGTATTTATATACTTGCCCTGTTTAATCTTACTTACCTTGCCTTTTCTTGTATTTATTTACTTTCTTTAATCCATTTTACATTTCTAAAAATATAACATCTCATATAATATTTTAATAGAACACCCTTGAAACAGATCGTAAAAACAAAAAAGCAGTTGCACCAAAAAAAAAATAAAATTCCCTCAATCAAAATATACGTGCGGGACCTTTTCCACCAAAATATGCACATGTCCATGTGACCACATATGCCATCATTCACAAACAGCCAACTTCATATGTTGGTAAAGGCCACCTAACCACTATGATTATTCCTACTAATTCAATCAAGACTTTTTTCTTTTAATACTAGTATATGTCGGAGGTTCGAACTTCAAACCTCACGCTTACACTCTCGTCTAGTGGGTTTTGTCCTTGAGATTCACATTCAAAAATTGCCAATCTCGTCAATCGATCTGGGTTTGTCCTTCACTCTTTATGGATCGTTCGGCAACCTCTCCTTCATTCTCTACATAATCAAAAGATGATTTTCCACCGTACCATAGTATCGTGTTTTCCATCCGCTTCCATATTCCATTCCAAACTCTGCCTATCATCAAAAAAGAAACCACAAAGGAGGAAAAAAAAAAAAAAAAACTGAAAACAGAGAAACGTAAGTGCATGCTGCAGCATTTTGACTTGTCTCATTCAATATCATTATCGGAATTGATGCCATCTTTTATTTTCGCTGCATTTCGCTTTTCCACAGAAAGACGGCACCCCTTGAGTCTCTTGCCACTCATCCATCGATCGATGCTTCCGATCGTATTGTTGGATTCTTTAAGCATTGAGCTAAAAACAAGAAAAAGGAAAAGAATCTCACTCTTTCAAATTCTCAAGTATTGATGGTGCTTTATCTTGGTCGATGGACCTCTGACCATTGCTTCTTTTGGAGTACACATGAAAAAATTCAACTAACGTAATTGACCCGAACGAACAAACAAACAGAGCAGTCGTAAAATATTCAGAAGGAACGTGCATGCATGGTAAACTGTTCGAACATAATGCCAATCTCTTCAGAATATGAATCAATGTACGTGGAAGCTCGCACGAAGCAGCCAGCTAATCCAATGTAGTAATAGCGTGCAGGAGTCAAAAACTTATGAATCCACTTTAGAATCTAAGCATCCACAATTACGCATGCTCCTGTCCTGTCTTTTGCTTTTCAGGCCCGACTACGTACTGTGGTCTGTAACCTTATCATATCCAATGGTTATGTTTCATGCGATAATTTTTATGAAAATAGGGAAAAAATTTGGACGCGCGGTTGATGTTGGCAATTAAACATTTTTCACATCAAGTACCAAAATCAGATAAAACTACATCCTAAGCCAGTCCTTCTCCCTTCTTTTCTTTTTTTTTTTTTTTTGTTTTGAAGGTGAGCTAATCCTTCTCCTTTTGAACCATATATGTTCCTTTTTCAGCATTAAAAAAGAAAAATTTCTCCTGCATCAAGCCTGGCCATATGGGAAAGATTTGCTACCAAGATCAACTAGGTTCAATTTTTATCTCTCTCGTTGCCGTTTGTGAAAAGATGAATTTCCATGGACGTGAGTGAGGACCATATCTGTAGCTTAATGCAAAGACCATGCTGGACAGTTTGTGGTTGATAATTGTGCTTGGGACAAAAGAGAAGTCACAAAACAACGAACATCCGAGCAGCCCAATATTTGCTCCCCACTTAAATATGTTACTGAATTTTTGGTAAGTAAAAAGCCAATAAATAATGCAAATCTTTCCATTTGAGGACATGGAAGATGACAGCCGAAAGAAATAGAAGCGCAGCAAGGAGGAGGTGGAGGAAGGAAATGCAAGGACCACAATTCCACCAGCACTAAATGTTACTACCACATTGGATTATTGAAGAGATTGAGAGACTTTCTCCAGCTCTATTCTATATTATGTCCTACGCGTATGTCTGTCGTTGTATATGTGAATTATCTGTCCGTCCGGCTCTCTCATAAGTCATAATATAAACTTTAGAAAAGAATGAGAACGATATGTCGACCAATGAATGGAAAGGAGGATACCCCAAATTTCATCATGACTACAAGGAGTACTAAATATAAAGTGGTAAAGAACATTTTAAGTGTGGACTATAGTCTTTATATGTGGAGGCTGCATCTTATCATCATCCCAACCAGCATTTTTGTACTGGAATATGCTATTGGCATCCTCGAGAATTTAGCCCAGTAGTTAATACTGAAATTTCAGAAGTTGGAAGTTTTGTTTTGAACCCAAATTTCCTTTTCTTTTTTTGCTTCTTAAATTTTATCCGTCATTTCTTTAAGTGAAAGAAAAAAAAAAAAAAAGGAAAAGGATTGTCGAGAATGGCACGTCATCTTCCATGGCTGATTACAATCGCTGCTAAGGGGCTCTTTCAAAAATTGAGCAGAATGGTGTGTGATATTTATGTCCTTTTTCAAAACATGCGGGGATAGCTCAGTTGGGAGAGCGTCAGACTGAAGATCTGAAGGTTGCGTGTTCGATCCACGCTCACCGCATTTTACCTTTTTTCCCCCTGGGTAGTGGTATTTTGTCCCCTTGCAAAAGGACACATTTATTCGAATTCTATAATGGGAACTTCTGCCTTCAGCCAAGGTTACCACCACCCTTCGGCCTACATCCAACTTGGTAAAAATTGGGCGAGTAAAAGTACATGCTTCAGTAACTCGAAATTGCAGTTAAATGACTCTTGATTGGGATCGCTTCATGGCCCACAAGCATTTTTACAAACAAGGGAAGGAGCATCCCCAAGAAAGAAGGGTAGGAGTGCCTGAAAATGGAGATGATGTTCGCTTCTGACAAATACGTTGGTGTACGTGTTGTTGCTCCATGAAGGCTCACATCATTAAAAAGAGATTTTTAAGTGTCAAAATTCACATTATGGACTGATAAGCGTTAAAACACTTTTCAGTATTTGCAATACAACAAATGGAACTGTTCTTTAACAACATCAAGCAATAATATGATCAACAACTTCTCCAACATAAGAGAACCCTGACTTCCAACAGCTTTGCTATGTCCAGGTAGGTGCTACGTATTTCCCTTGGCGGAAACAAATAGCCAACCAGCTTTGAAAGCCATTAAAAGAAATCAAATTCGAGGTAATTATCAGAATTTTGCTGAAAGGGCATAGCTCCAGGAGCAGGCTTTTCACCGGTTGATGCTGTTGGGACGGGAATCTTCTCAATCTCGAATGGCCTTGGGATCTCTGGAGGGCTTGCACAGCGAATCAGAGCCCAATTTACACCTTCAAAGAAGGGATGTTGCTTAATTTCAGTTGCCCCACGTTTGTATGCCAACCTATGTTGTGGCTCTTTTACTAGCAACCCTCTTATAAGATCTCTAGCCGAAAAACTGACGACAGGAGACTCTGGAAATCGAAGGGGCTGCCCGACAACATTGAATAAGGTCGCTCGATTCCCGGATCCCTTGAAGGGAGTCTTACCAAACAATAACTCGTAAAGGAAAATTCCAAAGGTCCACCAGTCCACAGCACTGCCGTGCCCTTCTCCTTTGATGATTTCAGGTGCTAGATACTCGTGGGTTCCAACAAATGACATTGATCGTGCTCCAGTTGGCTCTGCAATGAGCTCTGGCAGTGGGCTGACTTGGTTACCAATTTCGTTTTTCGGTTTCCTTTCTTTCTTCGATTTACTTGAAAAGATTCTAGGAGTAAAACATGTTGTGGGAACCACGCATGATGGTTGGATACAAGATGGCTCAATGCATGCAGGTTGGACACAATAAACAGGATTCTTCCGGAGAGGCTCAGTTTCGAGGGATGATGATTTGACAAGTGTCGGGCTGACGGTACAGCGAAGCGAGAGGTCAAAGTCGGATAGCATTATGTGTCCATCTTCCCTTACAAGAACATTTTCTGGCTTGAGATCACGGTAAACAATGCCAAGCATATGAAGATACTCCAAAGCAAGGAGCACTTCTGCAACGTAAAACCTGCATGGCAGAAGAAGACTAAGATTAATGCAAATGCAATGAGGAACCAAAAACAATAATAGTATGCCATTCTATTAGGTCTTAATCAACCCAAGTAACAGCTAATCATGCGTAACCAAGTTCAGCATCGAAGATTTACATGTTCAACATTCAGATCAACCAAACGACATTATCCATTGCACGTTCCATATTTAGAAACTAAAAACATAAATGTAAAGAATTTCAGGATAACGACAAGCATCAAAATTATTAGCAGAATTCAAAAAAGTCAAGTAAATGGGATATCTAACATGGAAAAAAGATGAACAAGAAGCAGATACCTAGGATCAACTTGGACTGTGTAATAATCTGTTATCTAGGCAAGACAGGAGACAAATTGTCATGACAAGAGTTCCTAGCTAAAAAAATGCTAAACCAAAACTTTCCTCTTTTTCCACCAAATTACAAGATTGGCCTTAACCGTTGCCTACTCAAACTATTATCTGTCATCATCCACTTAAAGAAGGTATATATATGGGATATAATCTGAGCATACAAAAAGATCTAGCCAAACCATAATGAAAAGGAAATATAGACTTGTGAACAGGTTTTATAAAGGTTTTCATACTGTATCTCAATCGCCTCACATGCTTTTAATCAATTCAACATTTAAAAAAAAAAATCATTCTGCTTTTTCCCCACACAACAAAAGCTTCTCCATATTTCACGGAAAACTTAACCCCCGTCTACAGCCAAAATGGTCTCATAGATGCATAGTGAAGTTTTCAACATGACAATTTACTTGGCTAGAAATTAACTAAAACTATTGTTTTTCAACATATTGAAGAATGAAGGGAAATGCAATTTTTAAGTTCTCTGGCTTAGAAATCTTATAGTTATAAATTATCTTCAAACAGGTTTCTTGCAGGAAGTCATATTGTAACGAAGCTTGATTACACCAGTCCACTTTCCAACCACATACACACTAGGAAGGGCTTAGCAGTGCTAGTATGCTTTTTTGGGGTGCCATGCAAGCATGCTAAATACACTGAGAAGATACTTCGCAAGTCAAATAACAATTGGACTCATAGTTAGGAATTGCCAGTTAATCACACTGTCATTATTTGTCATATCAGGTCTTACATAGAAGCTAAGGCGCGGCAAAAAGTAACTAGAAGAAACCACTCATGCTCAGGAACAACATTGCATAGAAAGTGATGAGGTGATGTGGCATTGGTCACCATCAAAAGAAATTTCAAGCTCTCTAAAAATCGCTCTTTCAAGCCTTGTATGACCTTTGCAGGAACTTAACATCCACAACCCAATGAAGAAAGGAAAAAAAGTATTCAACAATTCCATCAAAAGATATTTTCTGATTTTCTTCACCAGCAAACGCAGTAGAAAGTAATTAGCCAATTAAAACCACACAAAAACTGGTAAATATCAAATGAATGCAAGCAAAAGACTTCCAAATACACTGTCAACCAAAGAAAAAACAAGCACATTTAGTTGAAAGGACATATAATTGTATATATGCCAACCAACTAAACGCTATGAGGAGGGTCAAGTTGCATACTTCACAGCTTGTTCTGGGAAATGCTTTCCTGGTTGCCTCTGCCGAAGTGTGTGCAAGTCACCACCTGGACAGAACTCCATCACCAAACATGAAAACTTTTCAGTCTCAAAATGGGTATACAATGTCGGAAGGAAAGGATGGTCCAAACACTGCAATATTTCTCTTTCTGTCTGAGCGCGAAGCAATTTCTTACGGCTGGCTAGTGATGCTTTATCCATAACCTTCATGGCAAAATAACACTTTGTACCGCACAACTCCGAGAGATAAACACTTCCAATATCACCACAACCCAACTTCTTTAGCAATCTGAAATGCCTCAAATCTAAGACCCCTTCCTTTGATCGGACAGCTTGGATGGCTTCCCATCTCGAGTCATTTGCTTTATGAGGCTTATTAATGCTACTGCTCAAGCTGCTACAAGTACTTTCATCACTTACATTACTACTAGTGCTACCCCTACAAATGCTGCTCTTGCCACTCTCAACAAAATCAGCTCGATCACTAATTTTGGCACTTCCACTTGTTTTTGCAAGACTACTGGCTCCATCACTCACTTTAGCAGAACTCACTCCATCCTTGACTGTTCCACGTTCAGATGTTTTCTTTTCCTGATCAGCTATGTTCTCAACCGAGCCCTTTGTTTCAGTAGCTGGAGGACTCAAGCTTGCTTGTGTTTGCTTAGTGTTTCCCAAACGCAAGCTCGTATCTAGTTTACCAGCTAAACTATCTAGTAACCCATTCTGGCCAGCATTATGCAACTTCTTGTTCGCTGTTGTTTCTATATTAAGCTGCTTGGGTGGAACTTCTTGAGCAACTGAAGCAGTACCTGATTTGCTTGTCTTTGAGGCTAGCAAAGGTGAAGGCTTTCGGGAAATTCCTTCTAATGTTTCAATTCCAAATGCTTTGTTCTGCTTATCCAAGGAACCCTTAGTACCAGATCTCGAGGCCATTGAAAGGAGTACAGACTTCTTAAATTGATCGAACTAAACAGACCCATCACTTGGCCCCCAGGTTCAGCACATGACCCCCTCTGTTATCAAAATCAAAGCTTATCATCTCACTCTCCATCAACAGCTGCAAGATATATACCAAAATTGGAAAAAGAAAAAGTAAATATAGATCTTAACTTTTCTGAGACAAACATGAAGAACGCTAGCAATTAATTTTTTCAGAGTTGAGCTTCTCCCCTTAACCATAGCGAAAAGATTAAAATAATATTGTCAACACAAAATCAGCAAAAATTTGATAATATGGATCCTAAGGAGCTGATCTCTGAGCAATTAATTGCATTCTGCAAACGTAAACAGATAACAGGACATAAATAAATTCAACAAACAGTCCAAACTCAATCAAAACACAAAAGAAGTTGAAAAGTAGTGAGCAAACGACATGTTACCAGATATGATCAAAAGTTGCATGCCAGTTAAATTACATGCAAGTGCAGATCAATGCTGAAAAGGGATAAGAAAGAACATTTCTAACAAGAAAATATCCCAATCTAAGTACAACATGGTCATCTATCTACCTCCAAAGGCCATCCTTTTCTTGAGCTGAAAAAAGCTAAACCTTAAAAAGCAAAGTCGAATGCTTTTACTAAAACCAAATTTGAAGAAAGTGTGATTAATCTCCTACATTAAAATGGGGGTTCCTTACCAGCTCTCCTGAGTCATCAGCCACCACAAAGCAAAGGATAAGAACGAAATAATGAAGCTATACAAAGAGAAATAAAAAAAAACAAGAAAATGGTCAAAGAAAAAAGCACACAGATCTTGAACAAAGACCCACCTCTTTGAAAGAGAACCCTACCAAGAAAAATCCAAAAACCCCACAAAGTCCCAGATGGTTAAAAAAAGGGAAAATAAAAAAAAAAAAAGAAAACAAAGTTGAGAACATAGAGAAGCAAATCCACCAAGCAAATCACACTGGAACAGTTCAAAAGTAATGAAAAAGAAGTCCAAAAAAGATACCTGAAGTCACAAAGATCCCAACTTTAGGGTTTTTCTTGCCCCTTACTTTAACGATTAGCAATGGTGGAGAAAGAGCAATCACTGTTGAGAAAGATAAAAGAGAGAGCGACCCTTCTTCCTCCTGCCTAAAATGCGTGGAGAGAGATTGAAAAAGAAATGAAAAGAAAAGAAAGCTTAGGCCTTTGAGATTGTAGAAAGTTGAGTTTGGTATTTGGTAAAACTGTGTGAGGTGTATTTTTCATTCAGTCTCTCTGCTGTCTGCTCTACTAATATATTACTATTATATTTTTCTTTCGGTCCAAATTACCAATGCACACATTAGAAATGTGTGTGTGTGTGTGAGAGAGAGAGAGAGGAAGTGAGAACATGGTGATGGGGGGTCAAAGACACAAAGCTAAAGTGAAGCTTTTCATGTTCAATTATTTCATTGTATTTTGTCCCAAACACTAGGCTCTGAATCAACATATGGGCCTCCACAGGCTCCAACCTGTCCCTCATGCTCGGGGCCCACTTTCGAATTTTTTCTTCATTTCCCCATTTGAGGCATGATTTACTTGGGTAATGACCTCTTATGTCCTTACTTGCCAGCATCAGTGCATATCATAATGTGGTCCCCCACTGACTCCAGCTCAAATCAGCGCATCTTCATCTTGGCTGAGTTGGGCTACTGTGTAGGGTACTATCATATAGACTAGCGCTATTACTCTACTAATAATTACTAGTAATTAAACCAACAATTTATTAAGAAAGCATTAATTATTGTCCAGGCCAATTTCATTCTATCCTCCACATGGTCTGAGTCTGACAATAATAAGTTCATTTTTTAGACATAAAAATCCCTTTTTTTAAAAAAAAAAAATTTGAATAAGGAGACAACGGGAATATAGTTAAGGGCTCCCTAAATTTTTACTCAGACGTAAAATAAAAATGCCTTTGGTACGTACATTCATTCATAAAAGGGAAAACATTTGCAGCAAGACCATTGAAGCACATGTGTATATATTTGCAACTGTAATTCTTGTTTCCCAACCACCAGTTCTTGATTCACCAAACACATTTAGTATATGGAAAAATAAATCCAACACAAGTTTAATTTTTCATGTAAACAAAATTATTACGATTTTTTTTTTGTTATTGATATTTCTGTAGTTCAACTTGTTTTGCATTAACTCAGAACGTTGATTGAAAAATCGAAACTTCAGCGTACGTAAAAACTTGTCGTGTGTGGTAAAAAAAGGCCTCAAAACACGTAATCAACCATAATAGAAAGTTAAAAGAGTTGGGGCATTTCGGTACAGGACAGTATGTCAGCTAATGAACTGTCAAAAGCAGCAAGATAACGGTAATTAATATTGGAAATAATAATAAAAAAAACAGTAAGTAAGTAAGTTAGTATGGCACATTTGCCAACAAAAATTGGGCAGTGTGACACATGAAATGATTCTAAAGGAACTTCAAGACGCCCTTAAATCAAGGCAATAGGTAATTATCTGTTACTACATTCAACCCCATACAATTACGGCGTGACTTTACAAAAATCAATTACAGGTTTTGCGAACAGATTTTGCAGCGCAAAACCTTTCTTGTCAGACAGAAAGCATAAAACCAAAGATGATGAGCAAGAAGCCTCATCAAAGCAAGTCTACTCCAATGATTTGCGCTAGGAAGAATGTCACCACCCTCCTGTTTTGGTATTCATTCATAAGACTATTGAGTAGCTAAAACACTACTGTTCTCTCATGCGCAAAAACTGAAATGATATTATTCTTTTCTCATTCAACAGGAAGAAATATGTGTGTTTGCTGAAGTACAGTACAATCGTATTTCTTCCCCATATACTCAGATGGCAAATCAGATTCTTCTTCCTTTCTTTCTTCTTCTCCTTTTTTTTTTTGTTGTTGTTTTTGGGGGAGGAGGGAGGGAGAAGGGGTCTTGCAATATCTGAATAATGAGAAACATAAATCAACATCCTTATCTTCCCAGCAACAGGAGATTGGCTTTCAACAAACTATGAGAGCTCGGTAATCACCCGTTCACATTTGTCCTCCAAGATCTTCACAGCTTCAGTAAACAACACTTCAGGAGGCAGTGCTCCGGTTGACTCTACGGTAACTACCAAAAAAATTAATTAACAAATCAATAAGGATTTGCATACAGATTGTCACGTACAAATTATGTAAATTAATTCTACTCATAAAACTTAAAAACATAAATTTCTGCATTTGAAGATTATTTAGGAACGGTTTTTACTGGTCAATCTTAATATTCGAACATTTAAGAGCACAGGGTTTTAGACAATTTATTACTCTAATGAAGTGCCAGGAAAAGACAAAAGCACATCTTTTTGTGCCAGAAGAAAAATCCGGGAACATTGATAAAGAATCATATTTCATAAATACTTTTGCTCTTCAGTCATTTCAAATAAAGGGTTTGAAGCTGTTACTTCAGAAGTCAGGCTTCCAGGGTTGATATTGCACTTTAGCTTTAACAGCACAACTAACAATTTACTTACAGATGAAATGATCCTTCACACGTCGCAGAGCCACAAACTTCTCCCATCCATCTCCTCTTATACATTCTCTACAAAGTGTGCAACTTCGTGGTCGCGCCACATTTGCCCTTTTGCCACCTACGCGGCAATCATACATGAATAAAAATTTTCAATTAAATCTGCTTATTTCAGAAAGAATACTGCATGCAGTCAAGAATACTGCATGTTCATCAACTTGCTGCAGGTCAACTAACCTTTTCCAATGTCTTCAATGTCAAAGACTTTAACAGGACATTTGTTCACTAGTTCTTCTGCTTTGACCCCTTTAACTTCTTGCAACAACACTACCTACAAATCAAGAACTAAGAACTATGAATACATGTTCTAATACAAATTGACGTTTTGAGGTATGAATACAAAGGTACAACTCCTGCTAAAGAAAAGAGAAATGAATGAAATAAACAAACGTTTTGAAGTACCTCAGGGAGCATCCTATACCAAGCAGTTGCCACTGGGGACCACTTTGCATGGGTCTTACCCATGCCTTTGACAGCATGTGCTTCTAGCTCAATTTCCTATAAAAGCCAGCATTAAGATTTCAATAAGAAGGAAGCCAAATTTCTCAGATCATGCAAAATCAATTCTCAAGTTTTCATTGCAAAGTATAAAGCTGCTTTCGACCTTGTTCATAAACCAGAATCAATAATATCATGGTTTAAGTTAAACAGCCTGACTGAAAATGAACAGATCCAATAATGAATACCTTGCATCAACAGCAAATCAATAGCATATACAAGTGCAAAACCAAAGCCTTCCTTACCTGGCCAGGTCCAAGTTTTGCAATAATAATATCCGGATACTTGGGCGCAATAGGATTGTTGGAAAATTCTGGTAGAGAGTCTTGGCTCGAACTAAAAGAAGTATAAGTTTTTTGTTTTGATGCTGTATTTGAAGCTGAATTTTCTGTGGCCAGTAGAAATTCACTCCCATTTGGTAACCACTTCAGCTCATCTGATTTAACTGCAAAATAGTGACAAGGATGATAGACCCAGAAGTAGCATCTCAAAGCCATGCATTTTCCAGATAAATTGACTTGAAAAAAGAAAAGAAAAACTAAAAGATTAATCTAGAAGATTAGACTGCATGAATATTACCTGTACTCCTTGGACCACCTTTTTCACACCGAGCATGGAGTTTGAAGACAATGGTGTTCTTCTCATTTGGGATATCATTTTCTGGAAAGCACCGAAAATGACTTGCATCAGCAAAATGCCAAAGGAGTTCGATTTTTTTGGTAGGAAGGGGGGGAGGGGGAGCGGCAGGCGGTAAATGGTTTTCCTCTATCTTAATACATTTTTTTCCCCTTGCATTCAGGATGGATTACTGTACAAATGCAAACAAACAACAATGCAGATATAAGACCTGAAATATACTCAAACAGCCTTGGGTCAACCTGGAGTGGTATAAGACCCAGTCTGTGGGCAAGCACCTCATCTTGAATGACAGATGTGTTGTTAGCAATAAGCACCTTTTCAATAGCTATCGTTGGAAGCTGCAATAGAAACCAAAGATCAAGGGAAGAAATGTAAGGGCAGATTCACCTTCAAGACAACCGTGTAATGCATGCTTAATTATTTTGACCCACGAAAACGAGCAACAGCCTGTATATTTCGGTATTGATTATGATTTCATCTTAAGCAGGAAAAGATGTTGCTTTACATTTCATTTCACAAAGGCCTAAAAAGAATAGCAACTATTACAGCCAACAACTGTTAAATTATAATGAATGCTACCCATTGTTCATCTCTTCTGTATCTTTTTTTTCCTCCCTTCTCTCCATCATGCCCAAAAATGTCATCTTAAGTAGCTGTTACAAACCTCAGGTAGCTATTAAAAATCAAAACTACCAGCTTCACAAAAGTTCGGCAAAGCTAACCCCTAATTTCTCAGATACGCAAACAGATTGATTATCCCAAAAGGGATTTCACTAGAAGATTCAGGCTTCAATCATCTAAACTCAAAGCACCAATTCCAGCCAACAAATGTAAGCAAGTAATAAATTGAACAACGCCTAGAGAACATATCATCCCATCTTGTCTGAATAGGAACTTCGGGAAAAAAAAAAAGAAGAAAACTTTATAGAACTTACCTCAGCTATGAGAATTCTGCGAAAAGCGTTGGCAAGTGAAGCATCAATACCAATCAAATCAAACTCGATATCATCCTCCGTAAGTCTAACAACTTCCACTCTTAAATTCTTTCTGAAGTCATCAAGCCGTAAGCTGTTATCAACTCCCATGGCCGCATATGCACCCGAATATTGTATATTCTCTGTCTTCAAAACCCATAAAAAACCAATCAAATTTTTTTCCTTTTTAAAAAAAGATGGAGAAATCTCCTAATTAATCAGATAATCAACAATAATATATTACTAAATGTACAGAGTACTACATGAGTTGGGGCTTCTTTATTGCAGACAACACGGGTTCTCTGAAGCTGAAGATGGGATGGCAGATTCCCTTTGGGGACATCCGGCAAATCCCAAACTGGAATCTTTGGAGTTCGCTCTTTCTCATATTCACTCCCACTCCAGCTACTATCAACTTCTGTGTTCGATTCAGAGGACGTCATGCGAAATATTGCAAGCTCAAAAAAATGGGAGGGATTCTCTTTTCTTCAGCAGTCAATTTGGCAGATTGAGTAGAAGAAGAAGAAGAATGATTGGGAGATTTTCGTTGGAATACTGCAAAGGGTTTAGGGCTTTAGGGTTTTAGACCAAGTAGTACTGCTCGGGAACTAATTTTGTCCAACTCATGGGATTTGGATCGTTTCTGTGCAAGTGCAACTGAAACCGCTGCTGGCCAACACGACTTTCTTTTATTGGCAATCAGGAAAAATTTTCCGTCTGAACTTGTTATGTATTTCTCAGGACCTTCTGTCTAAATTAATTTTTCTACAATAAACTCTTTTTTGTCATGAATCGAACAATCGTTTCAAGAGAATAAAAAAAAAGGTAATTTTGGAAGTACAATCAAAATTTGACTAGTGTTAGTGGTCCTTGATTTTTGCTAAGAATAACCGAGCATTGAAGATTTATAATAACACACAAATAATGGTGTAGCTTAAGTTTATACTAACACAAACACAGTGGTCTTAATTGACTGTGAAATCTCTTTTATATTGTGATTAAGTTTCTACTAGAATATGTCCTTTTCACATATAACTAATTAAACAACTTTTATTTTCAAGAAAAAAAAAACCTTAAACGGCTTTCCTCTAGTTTGGTTTTTCAGCAGTTTCAATTTTGAGAAAATCATTTAAAATATCTTTCACATTTTGTCAAATTAATTTTTTCATCCTTCACTTTTAAAATATTAATTTTACGTCCTTTACAAATTCAAATTAGCAAATTTGTCTTAATTTAAGTTTCGGACCACTTTTTAATCTAAAAATTACCATATGACCAACATGCAGTCATATTTTTATACAAAAAAAAAGTTAGATCTCACCTTTTCAGTGATAAAAACCAGTGCAATCTTATTTTTTAAGAAAAAATGAATATAATTTGTGTGAGATCCTACCATTTTAGGGCAAAAAATGAATATCAATCAAGTTATTTTTTTAATTACATATAACATGTAATCTTTTTGTCTCTAAAAAAATGATCATGTTTGTGTTATATGATGAATTCAGAATAAAAGATGGTTAAAAATTTAGATTACGATCAAAATTTATTTACTTGATTTTGTAAGAAAAGCGAAATTATCATTTTAAAAATAAAGACGGAAAACTATCATCCAGAAAATTGTAGGCACGCGAGTTTTCTTTACTTTACTTTTGTTTGGGGCGTACGGTAGGGACGTACAGGAATTGAATGCTCGTCAGATGTCACAGTGCGGTGAGACTATATATTATGTGTTGACTGCTGTTCCTAGTAGTCAGATTTTTCGAATGAACCATATTAACGAAAGACTAATAAATGGAAAACACTAATAACGAAACACTCTAAGGTTCCGTTTGATAAAATTGAATCTGAATTCTGAAGTCTGAATTTTGAAATTTAAATATTAAAATAATTAATTTGCTGAATTTTAAGCATTAAAAAGAAATATATGAATGTCTGAATTTTAGTGCTAAACTTATTTATACTGTTTGATAAACATTTATAACTGAATATTTAATAAGTTAAATTTGACAATTTTGCCCTTATATCTTTTTATCCAAAAAAGAAATAGAACCTATGATTTAATTAGCTAAAAATGTTAGATATGAAAATGACAATATTTATTTTTAAATCAAATCAATATAAAAAATGAATTATATTATATGAGGAGTATGAAGAAGAAGTGAAAGTCATTCAAAAGGGAGAAAGGAGAAATAGAAAATCATTAGATAGAGAATATTATTATGAAACAATTAAAAGTATGGATGTCCCTTTGTATTCCCAAAAGAATTAATTCTTGATTTATGGATACATTATGTATAGAAGTTACAATCCATAAATCTATTCATGTAGTGGAGAAACCGTTTCATAGGTTTCTTCATATTCTTGTAGTAGTGGGTGTTTAATAGAATTGATGTACCTTTAATCTTGTAGTACCTATATATAGAGGTACATTGACACCCTTTGTGAGGACTTTGGTATCTTATTGGAATATAAGAATATCACTCTCCATTTCTCTACTTCTTTCTCCAATATTTCACTTGATATTATAGTAGCTTATTTGATTAGTTTTATAACACGTTATCAGCACGAGTCTCTACTTTTGAGCAAAAGGTGAAAACGGAGGCTCTACCTTGAACAAAAGTGAAACACAAGATTCTGCCAAAATTCTGCCCGTATTTCTTCAAGTAACTTCTGAGGTAAATTTCTGACCCAAAACTTATTTCAATTTCTTATGGCTAATATTTGAATTATCGCAAAATACAAGTACCTGCTGTTGAGCAACCACTAAACACAAACATATATTGTTTGACATCTTTGAGGTAATATTTTTCCTTTTAATTCTACTTATTTATCTTTATAATTATTTGTTATAAATACTTATATTCTGATACATTGAGTTTTGGAGATGCTATTATAGAAAATCAATTATATTTGAGGATCTACTTGTCCTTTGAAATATTTAAAGAAAAAGATTCGACCACCTGAAGATGGTCGTTGTTTAACGAAAATATTTGGCCACTAGAAGATGGTCATTATTTCAAAAGCCTGGTATGATAAATTTACCTGTGGCTACAAGAACATAATTATGCAATCTTCAGAATTACTTCTCAGTTGAAATTGTGTCGAGAGAATTTTACTCATAAGATATATTGAAAATGATATTCTCCACAATTGATTTCTCGAATATGCTCCTGTAGTGACAATATTGAGAGAAAATTTGAGAAGTATTCTGTACTTATTGTATGCTAGTTCTAGTCCATTGCCAGAAGTGAATGTGACTAAATTTCAATTTATTAGTTATGGTTGCTGCCATGACTATGATTTTGGTAAATATATATTTTATCATGACAAGAGAAAAAGCTACCACTTGAAGTGGGATAATAATGATAAGGACAAGAAAATAAGAATTCTGAAGATAAATGTCCCGAAGTACATTTGACGAATCAAAATTATAATATCATCTTCACATGACCAATTTCTTTAAACACCCTGAAGGTGTATGATGCTTGATTTAATTTATGATAGTAATTAACTTTTCTTCCTGGAGAAGAAATGAATGTTAAATATTTGGGATCAAAGGATTATGGTGACAATGATATGTGTCTCGTTGATAAGTGCTACGATATACACTATATTCTAATAAGAGAAACATACACAATCAGTGGTAGTGCTCAAGTGATTGAAAGCTCCAGAAGAGCCACTACTATATTTCTCCCTGTAGGAGAAAAGTTTATCATGAATAAAGTACTACTTTTTACCATGTCTCGAAAAATTTATTGAATTTGAATATCCGTTGAAATGGATATCAAATTGAGACACTAAATGAGACAATAATCGAGATCATGTTTAGAAATCAAATGAGATAAAGGTTAATTATATCATAATAACCATTCGAGAGAGAAATGGTTATCGATATAGTTGTTTTCATTCTCATTTGATTTATAATCATCACCTGCAGTAAACCAGTAGTTTACTGATCCCAATAGATATATGATTTGACGAAAGTGAAAATATTTGAGAGCCGACAAATATTTATACATACCCCCTTTATATTATATATGGCTCCAAAAAAAAATTTAGAATTTATGTCGGGTATGAATCACTTTTTACGATTAAATATCGTAAAATATTTGATGGGTGATCTATTAAATGATTTATTTATTCTGATGAGTTACGATTCCCGACATTAGGGGGAGGAAGAAATCAACCGAAAGGAAATCATCTGAAAAATTGAATTTCCTCGATCCTCATACAAAATAATGTGAACTAAAAGTTCAAGAAATTCTTCATTTGTAGAAAGTTATATTTATCGACTCCAGAAGAGTCATTAAATCAACTATTCCTGCAGGAAATACTCCGATTAAAATTGATGTCCCTGAAGGACATGCACAAGTGCTACAAAATAAATTTAAGGCCGGCCTACCTAAATAAGGTATAAATTGATTTCGAATAACTTCGGAGATTAAATAAATGTCATGACAAAATTCAACCTCTTGAAGAGGTTGCTCCTGAAGAGCTAACTCCTGAAGAGAATGAAATCATAAAAAATTTAATTGGAGTCTAATGAAATGTAGCACTTGATATTATAGAAGTTAATGAAGATCTTGAATCTAGATCGGTTGATGAATGTCGGTATAGAAATGATTGGGAAAGTGGAAAGATGCGATCTAATCTGAATTGGATTTATTAGTTAAAAGAAAAGTTTTTGGACCTGTAGTCCAAACACTTGAAGGTGTAAAGCCCGTAGAAGATAAATGGGTATTTGTGAGAAAAAGAAATGAGAAAAATGAAATTGTGAAGTATAAAGTAAGACTTGTAGCCCAAGGATTTTCACAAAGGTCTGGATTTGATTATGATGAAACATATTCACCAGTAGTGGATGCTATCACATTTAGATATATTGTGAGTTTTGCAGTACATGAAAAATTAGATATGCGTCTAATGGACGTCGTTACTGCATATTTATATGGGAATCTTGAAAATGATATTTATATAAGAATTCCCGAAAGATTCAACATGCCTGAAGCATGCAAATCAAATCCTAAAAATATTTATTTTATTAAATTACAAAGGTCTCTGTATGGGCTCAAACAATCTGGACGTATGTGGTATAACCGTCTCAATGAATGTCTGACAAAAGAAGGTTATACCAATGATCCAATATGTCCATGTGTTTTTATCAAGAAAAATGGATCAAATTTTGTGATAATTGCGGTATATGTGGATGATCTAAATTTAATTGGAACTCCTGAAGAGATTCAAAATAGTGTTGAATATTTGAAAAAAGAATTTGAGATCAAAGATTTTGGAAAAACAAAATTCTACCTTGATTTACAAATTGAGCATTTAAAAAATGAAATTTTTGTCCACTAAACTGCATATACCCGGAAGGTATTAAAGCGATTTTATATGGATAAGGCACATATACATTAAGTACTCCAACAGTTGTCAGATCATTAGATCCTAATAAGGATCCTTTTAGACCGCGATAGGAAGATGAAGAGACACTTGGTTCTGAAGTACCATATCTCAGTGAAATTGAAGAATATTTGAATGCGACAATTAAAAGATCTCAAATGATGTTTGCATCAGGGGGAGAAATTAATACACAAGAATAGTGTACTCTTTTTCCTTCACTAGGGTTTTTGTCCCGATGGGTTTTTCCCTGGTAAGGTTTTAACGAGGCATATTCTTTGTGTAATGGACATCCAAGGGGGAGTTTTATGAAACAATTAAAAGTATGGATGTCCCTTTGTATTCCCAAGAGAATTAATTCTTGATTTATGGATACATTATGTATAGAAGTTACAATCCATAAATCTATTCATGTAGTGGAGAAACCGTTTCATAGGTTTCTTCATATTCTTGTAGTAGTGGGTGTTTAATAGAATTGATGTACCTTTAATCTTGTAGTACCTATATATAGAGGTACATTGACACCCTTTGTGAGGACTTTGGTATATCTTATTGGAATATAAGAATATCACTCTCCATTTCTCTAGTTCTTTCTCTACTTCTTTCTCCAATATTTCACTTGATATTATAGTAGTTTATTTGATTAGTTTTATAACAAATATTAGATTGTTTAATTATATATGAATTTTGAACATAATTAATAAATAATGGTAGATTTGGTAGATAAGATAAGGTAGTTGAAGTAATTCTATTGATTCTTATCAGAATTAAGTATTCAGTTAGGATTCTTATGTTGAAAAAAATATACAAAAGTTCAGCACTACTTAACAAGTTCAGCAAATGAATTTTCATTTATCAAACATTCAAAACATCTAAATGTCTGAAAAAGTTCAAATTCAACACTTTTTTATGTTATCAAACAGACCCTAATATTAATGAACCAAATTAACGAAACACTAATTTGTTTAAATAATTAGCTTTTTTCTTTCCCGATAAAAGGAAAAAACTGGGTTCAAGAACACAACTCGAGATTAGTTGACTGTGAGAATCCAATATATAACCAAAGTAGTGATCGGAATCTCCGAACTTAATGGCCAAGTTGGTGACTCCTACAACTACAAGGAGAGAGCTTCCGACATAAATGGGATCGAATTCACGACAAGAAACATGCTATAACTGAACATACCACGTAAATTCAACCAAATTCAGTGTAACTTAATTAGCCTACTGCCCACTTCAAAGTTCAAACCAACTGATTTTGTGGTAAGAAGAAATCGGGGAATTTAGCAAATATATAATTTAATGACAACAGGAATTCATCAAGGAAACTGCATCCAAAGAAACTGAACCGGCAGCTATAAATATGGTATTATAGCCTTGGAAAGTGTACATTTTCTTCAACTTATTTACGCTTAATTTAACCCTAACCCCAAAGCAGCAGGGTCGGGTTGAACAAGGAAGTAATGGCCGAGCATGTTAATGCAGTCCCTCTATCTCAGCCACAGCAGGAAACGAAGCACCACTCAACTCTTGAAATAACTGGTGATCATATCATCATTCATCAATGCCTCCATCCCTTCTGCATCCTCTAAATTATTCATCCTTCTGTGCCTATCATATCAGTTCTACGTGTGCATGTGTCTTTTCATTCCGAAATTTTTCTGCCCAGTCTGCCATTATCTAGTGTACAGCAAGCCCATTATGTAGATGAACTCAAGGATTCACCCCGCCCCAAAAAAAAATAAATTTATTCATACGCTTTAATCTAAGAATTTAGTAACTTTGCCTGCAGCAAGGGAAAAAAAACTTTTTTTTTTCTCTATAATTTAGTGGAGACAAAAGCTTCTTCATATTTCGTGTGTGTGGTACTCGTATATGTTCGTGGTTAACTGGTAGTAATTTTTGGATTCTGACAGTTTGTACCTTAGAACATATCCAGTATTTTTTCAGTTGTATTTATTTAACAAACTGGTTTCCAATTTTTGACGTCCATATTGTTGACGTAGATGGGGAAGAAGAGAACGATTCACCCATCGAAGAAGTGAGGCTGACGGTTCCGGCCACCGATAACCCAAATTTGCCAGTTTTAACCCTTCGTATGTGGATTCTGGGAATCCTCTCATGCGCACTTCTAGCTTTTGTCAACACATTTTTCTCCTATCGCCAAAACAGTCTTTGGATTGGCGCTGTGGCCGCACAAATTGTAACGCTCCCACTTGGGAAATTTATGGCAGCCACCTTTCCAGACAAAAGCATCGGTTTGCCATTCACAAAATGGTCCTTCTCATTAAACCCGGGACCTTTCAATCTTAAAGAACATGTTTTGATCACCATTTTCGCTGCTTGTGGTGCCAATGGTGTATATGCTATAAGCATTATCGACATCGTCAAAGCCTTCTACCGCAGGAAGCTGAATCCTTTGGCAGCGTTTTTGCTCTCGCAAACTACTATGGTAAGACACGATTGTGATGCATCTTGTTTCAAGATTATCATTTAAATTTATTAGGAGGAACTAACTTTGGATGGACTTTAATTGAATCTTTTACTATTAATTCTCTGTTTCTGCTAAATAGTTGCTTGGATATGGTTGGGCCGGAATGCATAGAAATGTCCTAGTTGACTCTCCGTACATGTGGTGGCCTGAAAATCTAGTTCAAGTCTCGTTGTTCAGGTACCCAAAAAATAATAAAAATCAATGAATTATTTTCCCCTTTTAGTAATGAGACGAATTGTTATTTTCTTCTCATCAATGGTAGTTAGTTAAACTGTGATAGAATAGTTTATCTCTCTCTCTCTCTTCCAATTTTTTCCATCAGAAACTACTCTGTGATATGTAAAACAATGCTTTTGCTCTGGTTGATTGTATTGCAGAACTTTACATGAGAAGGAGAAGAGATCTAGGGGAGGACTTACCAGGCTCCAATTCTTCTTGTTGCTGTTCACAACCAGTTTCGCTTATTACCTCGTGCCGGGCTATTTCTTCCCCGCCATATCTTGCATTTCTGTCGCCTGTTTCATCTGGAAAAACAGTGTACTTGCCCAACAATTAGGTTCAGGTTTGCATGGCATGGGAATCGGCTCATTCGCGTTGGACTGGAATACCGTTGTCAGTTTCTTGAAGACTCCCATCTCTACTCCACTCTTTGCCATTGTCAATACGTTAGTCGGTTTTTTCTTGTTTGTCTATGTGGTTATTCCAGCAGCATATTGGTCTAATATTTATGATGCCAAGAAATTCCCTTTCTACTCCTCGAAGACCTTTGATGCGACTGGCCACAAGTACAATATTTCCCGCATTCTGAATGATGAAACATTCACCTTTGATTTAGCTGGGTACAACAGCTACAGCAAACTTTACATGAGTGTATTTTTTGCCCTTAGTTACGGGATTAGCTTCGCAACATTAACAGCTACAGTGTCACATGTTGCACTATTCTATTCAGGGTATGTTAACGTTCTTAACCTTTCCCTGATTTTTATTATGGTCAGTATCAATTTATCCACCTTACTCGAGTATATATTGGTAAAAATGGCTTCAGGACAATAAGGGAATTAACGACCAAGACAGCAACAACATTGAAAGGAAAACTGGGGGATGTGCACACCAGACTTATGAAGAAGAACTACAAAGCAGTTCCTAACTGGTGGTTTCACGCTATCTTGATTGTAGTATTTGGACTTTCCCTTCTTACTTGCGAAGGTTTTGGCAAGCAACTTCAACTTCCCTGGTGGGGACTCATATTAGCATGTGGCATAGCCTGGTTTTTTACCTTGCCAATTGGGATTATTCAAGCCACTACAAACCAGGTAGAAATGAAGAGCTATTTGTTTTCATAGTAGATGAGATGCTTGAATATGGGAGAATGTCTGCTTATTTCTCTGCTTGTTTCATGTGCAGCAAGTGGGTCTAAATGTTGTCACCGAGATGGTCATTGGGTATCTATATCCGGGAAGACCCCTTGCAAACGTGACTTTCAAGACATACGGCTATGTTAGCATGACTCAAGCCCTCACCTTCCTTAGTGATTTTAAAGTAGGTCACTACATGAAGGTCCCTCCCAGATCCATGTTTCTTGTCCAGGTAAATCATTCATTCTTCGAAACAAATCCCCAGAAGTTATTGAAACGTTTAAAATGATTTGAGTTTCCTGTATCTTTATTTGTGATCAGTTAATTGGAACCCTAGTCTCTGCATCAGTCCAGTTTGGCACAGCTTGGTGGCTGCTCACATCGATCGAAAACATCTGCAACACCTCTCTACTGCCAGAAGGAAGTCCCTGGACTTGTCCTGGTGACGAAGTATTCTACAATGCTTCAATCATATGGGGAGTGATCGGCCCAAAGAAAATGTTTACCAAGGAGGGCGTATACCCGGAGGTAAACTGGTTCTTTCTCGTTGGTCTATTGGCTCCTGTCCCCGTCTGGCTTCTTTCGCGAAAATATCCAGAGAAGGAATGGATCAAGCTTATCAACCTGCCACTTATTCTGGGAGCAACATCCAGCATGCCACCTGCAAGATCTATAAATTATATTTCATGGGGAGCGGTGGGAATCTTCTTCAACTTCTACATCTACAGAAGGTTCAAGGGATGGTGGGCTAAGTACGCTTACATCATGGCAGCTGCGCTCAATGCTGGGGTTGCATTCATGGCAATACTCCTTTACTTCACTCTTCAGGCCAACGGGATTGCAGGTCCACAATGGTGGGGTCTTCAAACCGACGACTATTGTCCCTTGGCTACATGTCCAACCGAACCTGGTGTGAAAGTTGAAGGTTGTCCTGTTTTTTTGAGGTATCAGTGATTATGGTCAGACTGTACAATTCAAGGAAGAAACAGTGAGGATAGGCGGTAGTATAATTTTCTAGGCCAAAGCTACTTATCAAGAATTAGAATGTACATAAATTTGTGTTTTTTTTTTTTAATGTTCTGATCAACAATTACCATTTCTGGTGAAACCCAATGACTCCAATTTGATGAGGAACTCAAAAAAATATCTATGAATGATGTCAAACAAAAGAGACACAAATTAATACAAAAAAAACGTATATGCAAAAAATAATAGAACATAAATTCCACTAAAATTTGAGTGAATAAAAATTTTAAAACAGGAAACTAACGCATAGAGAAATTTTTTTATTTGCTTAGGAATGAGACTTTTAACAAAAAAGAAAAAAAATGAATATAATAGAGGGCAGTTTGGTCATCTGAGGTGGTAAGTGACCGGAAAAAAAAAAGATTGAGGCAAAAATTGAGAATCAAGATACATGTTAGGGGGAATAAATTTTAAGCAACTCCAATTTCATACGAGTTAAAGATTTCATAACTAAGGTGCATTTTTCTACAAATATAATAGAAGGATATATAGTTTATATTAATTTTTTATATATTTAATAAATTAGTAATATATATGTTATTACTGTTGAATGCGTGATAGTTAATTTGAATTTGGATATAAAATTTTGTTGTTACTACTGTGATATTAGTCCAGAAATAGTTACATTGCTGTGACACAAAACAAAAAATTTATTAATGTTGCGTTTCAGTTCATTAAGATTCACTAATCCACACACAATGAGTGTATAATTCGTTTACTATTTAATAGTAATAAATTTTATATAGGGTCAAAAATGAAATTTAATTTAACTCTCTTCCCAAAACGCTCATACATTGAATACTTCCGGAACCAAGGGCATCTCCCTCGCGTTCTCAGCAGCTGCAGAAGTAAAACAATGGAGGATGATGATTCGCAAGGGATTCTTCTTAACTCGCTGCGTAGCTCGGGGGTTCCGATTCCACCCGGAGTATCGGCGATTGAAGACCTCACGCCAGCAACGCTTTTCTTCATCTGCTCTCGATCGCTCTGCCTCATTGATAAAACCCTGTCGTTTCCTACATGTTTGCCGGAGGACTCCATGGCCGACCGCTTCAATATCTGCTCCGACCTCGCCTCTGCATTCAAAAACCTAGGTTTTATCGATGATATTAACTTCCACGAGGTACCTTAGTTTTTGCTTCTCCAATTTTATGGATTTTTTTTTGGGTTGGTGTTTAGAAGAATTTTCGATTATTGAAGCTGTTTCTTTTCCCTCTTTCTTTTTTTTTTTTTTTTTCTCATTTTCCCTTTTTTTTTTATTGCAAGTGAAAAATTGCAGAAAGTGCTGTTTACAACTTTGAGAATGGAATGGTGGTACAAAATGGAAACTAAGGATTACTTTTCTTTTTCTTTTTTTCTTTCTCTGGGTCCATAAAGGAAGAGTCTTTATTCCTTATTTACTTCTTTTGGGAAATAACTACGCGCATAAAAATCAAACAGACACTTGTGTTTACTCTCAATTGAGACTTCTCTCAGTATTTTGGCTAAATATTGATATCATGTGGCATGATTGTCTGACATATGATGTGTGTGTTTTGTTAGGCAGTTTCTTTATCCTTCTGTAGAGGATTTGTATAAGTTGGTGAGGTTCTTAGTGGGCAGGCTAGCTGAATCTTCTGATGTGCAAAAAGCTAGTAATGAGTCCGGAAATTTCAATTCTGGAGATACGTTGCGTGGAGAGTCCAACGAATCTAATTTAGTCTGTGGAAATTCGGTAACCGATGAGGATGGTGCAGTTGGAAAATGGAGAGCTGACACAAGAGCCTCAAATGAAGAAGGATGGATGACTAGGGGAGCCGGAGAATCTTCAGTGCATAAGATTCATGTTGCAGAATCAAATGCCTGTGGAGATGAGCAAACTATTGCTCTTGGGTTCCATGAACATTTTGAGAAGCCTGGGGTGAATTCTCTTGAGGAGCTTTCAACTGAGGTGAACTTGTCTTTATACTGGTTGATTTTCCATTTGCTTATAGCTGGTATTATAACTGTATTAGAGGTATAATCTCAATGATAAGGTTCCAAAATTGGGAATGAAGTTTTCTGACTGAGCTTATCACGGGAAAGATGGTTCTTTTTGCATTTATCTTGCTATTTTTCTCATCGTGTCTAAGATTAAATGCATACTTTTTCAGAAAAGAATGCTCTTGGATTGGATTGCCAAGACTTCAAAATTACAACAGATGCAAGATGAGCGTGAGTTGCTGAAGGCTGCAGAAGCATTACAATGCCAGATTCCAGTTCAATTTTGTGTCCAACAGCTCATAGACCAAATAGAGGCAAGAAAGGACAAGCTTGTGAAACTTGAGTTTCAGTGGTGGGATACTCTTTGCTTTTTAAACATCATCAAAATTATTGTTTCATATGTTTCGTCTTCATGTGTTCATGGATGACTTTGCAGTAATAGTGGTCAATATTAATGCTATAAATTGAATATGTGTGCTCCCTTAAGTACTGGCACACAGATGAAACTGATTATTGATGTAGAAAGTCTGTATTACTTCAGGGGTGCCCTGAGAAGTTCTATAGAAGAGACAAGGACTAATCTTGTGGAGGCTGTCTGTTTGACAAAACCAGATGCCCATGAAAAGCTTCAAAAAAAGAAAGAGATCGGGAGAGAAATTGTGTCCATTTCAGCAGAAATGAAAAGCAGGTAACTCTCTGATGCTCAAGTGCATTGCCTGTTAATTAGGAGACACATCTGAGTGAAATCTCGTTGCTGTTTTATGCCAAATTCCGAGATGCCGTCTCTGAGGGGAAAAATCTACCCTCCACTTCTGCACTCAAATTTAAGTTTATATGTTTACTCCTAACTCAGCTGCAGGCATTTGCTTTTTCTTGTCAGCATGATCTTTTTGTTACTTGGTGCTAATTCAGTTTCAAACATCTAGGCTTAGGCTAATGACAAGATGATGAGCTATTCCTAACCAAGTCATTGGGAAATCAACAAGGACAAAGCCAGCTGATCTTAGCTTCTTGTTTTAGTATGATTGTTTGATATCTAACAATTTTCGCCTGAACTAGATCAATATCAAACCTGTGCATTAAACATGATGGATTCCTAAAGTTAGGTTTTGTCACCAACGATATCTTGGGTTCAGATGATGGAATTAATTCTTATAGATTGATAGCATAGAGCTGCAAATAAAGATGTTGAGTAGATGGCTCTTTCTATTTACTGATTGCACCATGAATCACCCGTCTCATCAAGATACCTTTTCTTTTTTTAATTGGTGGTTAAGGGAGGACGAACTTTCTGTACTTTCCATGGAACTAGAAAAACAACCCAAGGTAGCATCACGAGGATCTTTTGTCTTACGGATTAAGGAGATCACAAAGAATAGCTGCAAGCAAGAGGTTGACATCGAGCGAATCTTAAGAGACACTAGGGAGCTACAGTTGGAGAGCAATTCTATCCAAGAACGCCTTAATCGAACTTATGCAGTGGTGGATGAAACTATATTCAGGTAGGACATAATATAGGGAGTTGAGTTTGTGCCTTTAGTCCAGAATTGTGCGAGTAATTTTTTCTTAAATTTCATTTATGCTCAATGAAAGACATCATTCTGTCAGGGAAGCAAGAAAAGATACAGTAGCCCGGCAAGCTTATAGATTGCTGACAAGAATCCACGATTGCTTTGAACAGACAGCTGAAAAAGTTTTGTCGACTGATCGAACTCGCAGGGAATTGGCAGAATATGAAGCAAAGCTCACAAGCATGGCTTCCAGAAGCCTGAATATTGACAAGCTACGAGCTGATCTTGATGCTATCAGGAAGGAAAATGATATGCTTGAGATGAACCTTCAAAATAGTTGAGCACAGATATCAGTGGTTTCATTGTAGCATTTGAACTCTGTGCAGTCGTGGGAGCAAATTTCTACTTCTGCCCAAGGGCGCCTTAATAGGCGGGGCATCATAAATGCATGGTTTGATATTGGTGCTTCATTCAAGTATGGAGGATTGGTACTTAGATTTAGGCAGATGAAATTTTCTTATTCACAGAAGAGATGAGCTTCATGGGGCTTCTGTTTTGGTTTATTTTCTTTTCGTTTCTATCATGTGTTTTGTATATCAATACCAATTGGTCACTGTAAATAAGAACCAAATTATCTCTGAAAGAAAAAGATGAACCAAATTATCTCTCAAATGACACAATGGCAAAACTGGTAATTTCAGTCAGTGATAGTGTAGCTTTTGCGGCGGCGAGTGCCGATATCTGTCCTCCATTCAACTTCCCATCTGCTTATTATTGCCGAAAAAATAAAAAAACAAAGAAGAAAGAAGGAAAGAAAAAGGACGAGTAAAATGTATGTTTGTTCTCAATCATCTCTCAAGCAAAAATCATGTAAGCGGCAGGATTTATTTTTACAAATCTATGAAAACATTGAAATCGGGGCAAAATAAATTTTAAATGAAAGATCCCAAGTTTAAGTGGTTGGAGATGTGAAAATGATCAGATGCTCTGTTAATTTGAACTAAATAAAAGGGTGAGATCCGCGAAATTCTAGGTACTTTCACTGAGAAGTTTTGACAGCTTCTTGAACATCATCATGGGTAGGGCATGTTATGATTGAATGTTCCTCTAACAGTGATAATAACCATATGTATATATATAGTTGCTGTACTTTCATTAATTTTATTATTCTCGTAATGTAATAATCATCAAATAGTAGTGACACCATTGGATTCTCGTTTGTGGTTGGTGGTCATCCAAATTCACCATTGGATCATAAAATCTGCAAACACAAATCAATGCATCAGTCAAAGGCCTAATTTACCCATTTCATAAAAATCTGAAACAAATTTTCAACTTCAAAACACTTCTGTTCTCGACCATCTATCTCATTATTCACGATCTCACCAGACAGTATGAATTTGTCTTTCGTGCAAATTTATTACTAATACTCTTATGATTCCTTTATCGTTGAATGATATGTATACTACTTGACAGGCATATTGCTTCAAGGTTTACACATGCATTTTGGCGGGTGCATATGGACTTCTTCGGTTCTTCGCCGGGAAATGACGTCAAAAGATTTATCAAACGAAAGGATAGTGATGCAGGCGAAGCAGGTTTCTCCTATTTCCAATAAATTTTCATTTGCTGTTTTCTGAGAAAAGCTTAAGCACGCGTTTGGATTATAATGCTTCGATATACTAATAGATTCTGCGCATTCGACAACCGGAAACCATTTTCACCCATTGGCTTCTACGAGAATTCTGGCTGCATGTTTTTAGCTTTATTTCTCCTAGTTACATCAGATCAAGAATAACACTATTTTTTTATCTGTTCTAGTTGAGTGGTTTTGAATCCTTTTAAAATTATAAAATGCATCAACGATCAACGATCAAGAATTCTGGGTGCATGTTTTTTTTTTTTTTTTTTTCCACTTGCATAACAAAATACATTGTAGAAATTAAGTGGGAAAAAAATGTTGATCAATTTTAGTTGCAATTACTTGGCAAAGACGGAGAGAATTCATGTTCTAGTATTGAGTTAGACATACTGCAAATGTATTGTTGATTCTCATTTCTTAGCAGGATTGTTCCAAGCATGTTCTATGTATAAAGCGTCTTTTTTCTTTTACATGAAAATACAAGCACTCTAGAATGGCTTCTACTGCTCTCAATGCTAATCAACATAGTTATCTTATAGAAACTAAAGTTCGCACCTTAGATTTCTGTTTGTATTTCTTGTATCAATGTTAAGTGTGGCACTTCACAAATTGCTACTTTGCCTTGCTCTTTTCTGAAACTTCATCTTGATATCATCACATTCACAGCTTCAGTCTCATGAAACTGATTAAGACTAAGACCTGGATCTCGAGTCCAAGAGTTGAGAATTAAAATCCACTTAAAGCGAGTTGTAGTAACTTGATTATCTTTATTCTTGACATCCATCAGTTTTGTCTTTCTCTTGATACCAGGCCGTGCATTGGAAGAACTCAGAAGTTCCCTCTACAACGAGTTTCGGACTTCAGAGGGCGCCAAACGTCAACAGGAACGATACTGTGGACCTAGTGCAGCAATGACCTTCAACTTTACGGTTGCTGTGTCGATAATTCTGGGGAACAAATTAGTCTGTTTTTCCTTCTCTTTCCCTCTCGTAGTATTTTTTTGTTTGCAATTGTAGCAACTTAGAGAAGAACATTGAAACGAGATTGAGACGTTACAAATATGCAAGTTTTTTGTATTGTATCAATGTGCTATATTAGGCTGATTATTTGGTCTTGATCGTCTGGTCACAGGTTATGGGCAGAGTTGGATTTAACTACCCAATATTCCTTACTTTGATTCACTACTCTACTGCCTGGATTTTACTAGCCATTTTCAAGGCACTTTCCTTGCTTCCGGTTTCTCCTCCTTCTCGATCTACTCCATTCTCTTCACTTTTCTCTTTGGGTGCAGTCATGGCTTTTGCTTCTGGCCTTGCCAATATTAGCCTAAAGCATAACAGGTTCTTATCTGAGTCTCTTTCTCCTACTTACAGTTCTATTCTTACTTGTCGCCACTTGCAAGCGACAACAATGTCTTGTTCCCTGATTAAGTTCAGCTCATGCACAGTGTTGGATTTTATCAGATGGCTAAAATTGCCGTCACTCCAACTATTGTGATAGCGGAGTTCATTCTTTTCAGAAAAGCAATATCTTTTAAGAAGGTGATCTAAAAATTAGTCTTGCTTCAACAGAAACTTTTTATGTCTATTATGTCAATTGTGTCTCTGAAATTTGGAAACCACCACTAATATTGAGTTCACATATTGATGCAGGTTCTCGCTCTAGTTCTTGTCTCAGTAGGTGTAGCAGTTGCAACTGTAACGGACGTGGAATTCAATTTGTTTGGCGCTGTTGTTGCAATAGCTTGGATTGTTCCAAGTGCTATAAATAAGATCCTCTGGTCTAACCTCCAGCAGCAAGGCAACTGGACTGCTCTAGCGTAAGTTTGTCCCTTTTTTTTTTGTTTGTTTGTTTGTAGAAATGAGACATCAAAATAGTCACCAATGGACTTTAAGGAGACAAAAATCACATGTAGGTTAATGTGGAAGACCACCCCGGTCACAGTGCTCTTCTTACTAACTCTTATGCCATGGTTGGATCCGCCTGGAGTTTTGTCCTTCAAATGGAATGTCCATAACGCGACTGCCATTCTTATATCGGCTTTGCTTGGCTTTCTCCTGCAACTTTCTGGAGCTTTGGCACTTGGGTACGAAACTCTTTAAATAGAAGACTTTAGACTAGTCATTTTATGTGTCCGTGCAGGAGTCCACAGATCTAAAATATTTATGCTTTCAAGGATAGGACTCTGAACCATTTTTTCTTTTTGCCCTAACCATGCAGTGCGACTTCTGCAACCTCACATGTCGTTTTAGGGCAATTCAAAACTTGTGTCATTCTTTTAGCAGGGTACGTAGTATTCGGTTCGGATCCAGGGCCACTTAGTCTTTGTGGTGCCGTAGCTGCTCTTGCTGGAATGTCAGTCTACACCTTGCTTAATCTAAGGGAATCACATGAGAAAGAGGGTAGTTTACTTCAAAAGCAAAATCTTCCTTCTCAAAAACCCAAAACAGTTGAGGAAGACATGAATGAGGCAAATGCAGGCACTACCTCCGGCTCCAATTCTGTCTGAACGAGAATTATCTAAACAGAATAGCTTTTGGTTCTGCCCTCGAAAGAGATTCAGTGAAACTACCGTATGATATCCAGTTCATTTTGCTGAGGCAATGTTACCATCCACAGTCCATGCAACTTTTTTTTTTTTTTCCTAAGCAGTCCATGCAACTTAAAAGAGTGCGATTGCTATGAGCTAAAAAACTGGACAATGTAGCCATGTACAGAGAGGTAATCAAAGTTTTACGCAGATGAAGACACGACGAACCTGATTGCACTTGCATCACTTCTAATATATGCATTACTAGGTTCTTAAACAGAGGTGCTTGCTTTTGCTTGCAGCAGATATGCGCCGCCCCTTCTGATCTTTAAATCTGTGCGGCTCTATTTTTCATAGAACTTATATACCCTATTGGCTCTCTCTCCGTTTCCACATTAATCAATACACTAGTCGATTCCTTTTTTTTTTTTTTTTTTAAGGAATCAATACACTAGTCGATTCATGTACCAGTGTGACTAGGATGATTATGAGAAGCTACTATTTTTATAATAGAACTTTGACCGCTCAAATACTAAATATCTCGTGCATTTTATCAGTTGCCTTGTTCCCACTTTGAGAGCATAAATCAATTAATCGACACTTTCTTTCGGGGTTATGTGCGAATTAACAACCACCCATTGGTGTTTGGTTAGCTAACTTTCAATGTATTTTAATTTTTCTTTTTGTTTGTTTGCTCCCAAACTGTCTTCTCTGTTGCAATCTGCATCCAGTAATACACTGGTGTCAGAAGAAAAAAAAAAAAAAAAAAAAACTTGCTCCGTAAACAAATTGAAAAAATAATAAAGTCAAATTATCAGATAATACATAATACATGGTTGCCATTCATCTAAGCGGCAAATTATACAGTATATCATATCAATTAGCTATCAAAATTTCATGTACAGGTGAAATACAGGGGATATGGAATTACCAAACTATCCCACCTGTCCTAATCTAGTCTACCATATTCCTCTGACCCGCAAATGTCTAATGGATATAAATATATATATATATATATATATTTCTCGAAGAAGCTGTCAGTATACTGCATAGATCAATTTGATGAGGCCGCAAGTACATCTAAAAACCAAAAGGGCAAAAGAAAAGTAAAGCTGACACCTGCAAAGTGTCACAAAAAGCCCTACACTCTTGTATAACAAGGCAAATCGTCCTTATATACTTCCCCCTCCAGACCTGTAACTTTATGGCAGATGTTTCTATTTACACTAGGATCAGGCCAATCCATTGCACTCCAGCCATGCCTACAAGCATAGCACCACCAAATAGCATGTTTGCACCCTTGTTCCTCACACATTCTCTCTGTTCAGAAATTTGGTGTTCCAATTGATCATTGAGTGAGGTTGTTGATATGTGCCTGTTGGATCAACCACAGATTCAACTGATCCTGCAACTGCCTGGGGTTGTTGGGCAAGTGACTGAACAGTTGTTGGCGCCCCCGTTGTTTGAGCAAAATGATACACTCCAGATAAAGGGCCCTGACCAGGGGAATAAGCAAGGTGCTGTCCCTGAGGAAAGTTGTAGAAAATATTTGCTTGCAAAGTTGACATATCTCGTCCAGGAGCAGATGTCCAGACATGTGGCTCCTCACTCTGCACATACAGATTAGAAGTTGTTAGCTCTAGTCTCATCAAACAGCTACATCTAATGGAGAGAAAGTTCTGCTGTGCACCATCATTCTGCTACTCCAGCAATGGTACTCCATGCATACACACGAGTCCTTTGAAACAAAGGAAAACAGTAGAGATTTATGTAAATTGAAGAGTTCCGAGAGGTAGTTGCAGATAATCAAAATCCGGAGGAAGTCAATTTGATTCACATGATTTTTAAAGAGATTGTGAAGGGAAGGAAAGGAATGCAAAGTATGATTGCTTTGCTTCATTAGGTTCAGTATTTACGTAACTTAAGCATCACATTATGTGTTATACCCAAAACATTGTGGCCAATAGCAAGAATTGAACTATTCTAAGTGGAAGGGGGAGATGTTTCAAGCGCAGAACAACTAAGATTTTACACATAAACAGTCTTGATAAGCGCCAATAAAATTCATATGGCCTGTCAAAACCATACAAACAAGAGGCTTGAAATTTCTAAAATAACAGCAAATCATGAATCTTCTGCAATGCTGGCATCAAAGTTTTTCATTGCAACACCATGACAATAAGAAATTGCGACATGGATGTTAAATGAGAGAATACTAGATCACTAAATAAACTCCAACTACATGCTTGAAAAGAAAACAAAATAATACATGTCTACAAGTCAAATGAGAAAAATATAATCGTAACATAAACTCCAACTAATTCGAAAAGAAGACCAAATAACATATGTTTACTGGTCTAGTGACCAAGTAAAACTACTCCTCCAATGATGCAGTAAAACAAGAAAGAGGTTAAGGTGCTTAAACAATATCAAAAACCTGCTTAAGCGTTGAATAAATGTTCTTTTCCTTCAGCTCAGCTGCAGCAAGATCTTCGTTACCAGCAGAACTACCAGGCGTCATGGCTGCACCAAGACCATAACCAACAGCAGAAGACCCGTACGAACCATATCCGGATGGAATACCAAACTGGCCCATATTTCCAGCAATGGCTCCAGGCTTGTACATTGATGGAACAGGGAATTTAACCCCTGTGGCCGCTGCTGGTGGTGGCATATATATGTTGCCAGTTGAAGCTTGTTGGGCGAACCCACTGTGGCCCAGAAATTGGTGGGCGCTATGGGACAAATAAAGCTGAGGGAAATAAGGGTTATAAATATAGTTAGACGGATATGGCTGCCGGAGCAAAGGAATCAATTGCGGTGAAATAGCAACAGAATTCTGTCCAACTCCGAAAGGCTGAGTTGCAGGTTGAGATGAACCTGACGTTGATGGAACTGGAGAATTCCCTACCTGTAAGTTGACATGTATATGCAAGTGTCATCATCATTTACTAAACCAAAATAAGTAAAGGAATGACAACTTTCAAAAACATTAAAAATCTCTTTTGTGTTGAAATTAATATGAGAGAATAGCAAGTCATGAAGTAGAAGGCTCCTAGCCCAACAAACACTGATAACATGTATAGTTCAGTGCAACATGAAAAAGCACATGCACTCAACAACTTCCATCTATAGCAATATTTTAAGTCGGTTATGATTTCTTTCAACCTTCAGAAAACAGAAAACTCTACCTCAGTTGCTTCAACCTGCACAACATGGGGCCCTAGCATTGGTGGCACAAAACCAAAACTATACTCAGAGGCAGTCTGCAGATGAGGGTACTGAGATCCTCCTGTAAGCGGTGGCATCTCTGGCTTCAAGTGGTCAGACTTGACAGCTGCAGCAGATGAGGCATCTACTTCTAAAGGTGATAAGTTTTCAGGTGCATTTGAATGAGTTTGTGAATGGCCAGGGCAGTCATCCTCAAGGGCAGCCGAGGATGCAACATGATGACTGGATACAAATGTCATACCAAATAAATGAGAGATAAAAAAAAAAAAAAAAAAAAAGATGAGCAAAAACAAATCATAGTTCCTCTATCAGCAAAAAAACTAAAAGAAAAAGGTATAGTGAAGTTGAAAAAAGGGGAAAAAAATCTACTGCTAAAAAAAAGTAAATTATCTTCAGTAGGCTGAAAAGTCACCATTTTTCTTGTAGATACTTAAAGATTTAAAAAATGCATATTAGCTATATTAAAAAAAAAGTGTGTCTCATTATTTCACTCTCAGCATAAATTTTAAACTTAACAAGAAGCAGAAAAAAAAAAGGATCTAAAAGCTGAAAGAAGAAAATTATGTTGCCTTACCGAATAGGTGGTTCCCTAGCAGCATCATGGTTCATCAGTACAGTTCGTTCCACACACTTGGAGTCCTTGATTCCATTTTTGCTCAATCCTGAAGCATCATCCAGACTACCAAATGTCAGCCCATTCCGAAAAGCTTCAGGCACTTGAATATGATCAGGAAAAATAACTGGTTGACGGTTGGAGATATTTAGTTTCTCTAACTTCATCTCAAGCTGTGGTGTTGCTTGCTCCAGAACAGAGCTATTCAGCTCAGGAAGTGATTGCATATTGGCTCCAAGTGCTACAGTTTCACCCTGAGATTTCATCACTGGGCCAAAATCAGGAGAAGAGTAAGATCACCAAAAAATAAAATAAAAAAATTGAAAATGAGAGACATATTTCTTATTATCCCTTTGTATAATTAAGGAGACACATAATGAAAGGAAAACCCAGATGATTGACATCAGAAGGCATAGTTTTGTTCAGAGATTATGATGCATTATCATTATTTGCAAGGTAAAAGAACAACTTTATTGGATACACTAACATAGAGCAAATACTGTTCTTTCTTGCTTCTACAAGATGGTGGAGCATTGTAATTGTAATGATTACATGTTGCAGGACTAACAAAACATTAATATCCACAAACGATACAAGATCCATCTCCTTGGAACACCCTCCCCCCCCCCCCCCCAAAAAAAAAGGAACATAACAAAAGAAATTTTTATTGTTTTTCTAATGAAACCCATGAATGAAGAGACCTAAAATAACAGGATATTGATGTAATTGCAGGCAAGTAAGGCATTCTCATCTTCAAGTGATAACAAATCTCTCCAGAATTTTTTTGGGAAAAAAAAAACTACATCATCTCTAAGACAAAATAGGAAGCCTAGGACTTAAAAACTGTAGATGTACCTTTTGAAGGACCATTAACTTGTTGGGTGGGCCAACCATCCTGCTTGTTATTCACAGTGGATGACTTGTCATGGTTCAACAAAGATGATGTCCTTGAAGGTTCAGGATACTGACTCTTCTCAACTTCTTGGGATGCTCTGTTGTTGGTTTCAGTACCAGCTTGACTGCGGTTTCTGACATCTTGACCGGCAGTCAACCTGCTTTCTGATGAAGAACCAATAATCTCAACAGCACATCGCTGATTTCCTGTCTCACGTTTTATGGTGCCCACTGCTCCTGGGTTTCGGGGGTTGAGAGATGGTAGTAGCACTGGATCTGAAGCAGATGAATAGACACCTGAGACAGGAGCTGAATTCATGGAAGTTAGTAAATGACTGGATCTAGATTCCGAATTTCTTCCGTCAAATCTTGCACCTGATGAACTATTGGAGGCAGTAGTCGGTGTAGAGGTAGGAGTGGGGCCAGGATTTAAATTTGAAAGCTGCTTCACAGCAAGAGCTGGCAGAGCTGGCCTTTTTATCAATTTATTGACATCAGCAACAGAAGTACCCCGACCGAGGTCCATAATATTAACTGCAGATGCTCGGGGAATATGTTCATTGCTTGAGCCCCCATTAGATACACTTCTGGGTCCATAAACAGGGGTAACTGAAGAACTGTGAACAATCATCGTTATGCCAGTAAGCTTTTGCATAGGTGACTTCAATTCAAACTCCTAAAGCACTGAAGCTCATTTTAGCAGAGGCAATGGAAGAACTTATGATGCAAATGCTTACTTAGTACTATGAGGTGCTGCATTGCTTGCAGTTCTAGGCTGAACTGGCAGCAAAAGCTTGGCACTTCTCTCTGCATGGCTAGGGCCACTATTTTCCTGCCTGGCATTCACTTGTCTTCTGCATCCAGCATCTGAAAAAAGATGGCACCAAATGGTAAATACATGGTAGCAGAAGACCAACATCTAATCTGAATTTATGTGATCCAGGCAAAAACAAAAGATTCCCTCAGTGTACTGCAAAGAGTTGGCTGAGAAAAAAAGGGAAGTAAGAGAGTCTTCTCAATCCTTATCACACTAATAGAGAACATAGAATTAGTCACATCCAGGATCCTAAGACACCATCTATGAGCAAGTCTTTTAGCATAAAACAATCCGGGTCACCCTGTGGGGATATACAGTCAGAACTTTAGTCATGCTCATGAGAATTACATATACAATTCACAGGCTCAACAATGTACAGAAGGGCAAAATATACAGCTTAACAGCATTCACTACAACAAGAAGCATTTAAACATAATTAATCAATCCTTTAAGACTTTGTACAAGAAAGACAATGCATAAATGAATTTGCATATGCAAAAAATAATAATATCAGGTTTCTGGAAATGCTTATCTTCCTACTAAGTACATTACTTCCATGTAAAAAAAATGCAGCCCAATGTAATATTATCAGAAACAATCAACTAAGTGAGACGGGTAGCATACAAATCAGAAGACGTTAATACAAAATAATCCGTATACAAGTCAAAAGATATTAATGCAAAAGAATCCCCATTAATGGTCAAACTTGACAGTATACCATTAGGAATATTTGTATAATAATCGTTCCCACGACCACCCCTAGCCCCTCGCCGCTGCATGCCAGATGTCCATCTAGGTCGTTCATTGGCTTGGATGCTTACATTCTGAAAGGAAATTGAACAGATAATGCTAGCTTTTAGTATTTTAAAATTTAATGAACTTGCATAGTATTCAGAAAGGAAAGAGCAGAACTGTAATTTGTAAGTGTAAATGTAGCCCATGGATACATACACAGACAAATTGTAAACTTTATTCTTAACCATTGGCCAACTGATTAATTTTAACTTTAGACAAGATATACAGGTTAAACTAGTTAAACATCAACCAGGTTCCAGTTCATATGCACCTGATTACTTTAAAAAAAGCAGCTGTTTGAAAAAAGGACATCTGATGCCTATCTTCTCTGTAAATTCCCACAAAATCTGGAATAAAAGGGGAGATCAAAAGTGACTTCACTAGGTCATGCAAGAAATTTCGACAGATCCAGTAACAGTTTAATCTTTCACGTTGACCAGTGGCTTAGTGCGATGCATTGCATAATCTCAGACACATAACAAATGATAAGATAAGCAACAAATGAAAGCACAATGGATCATTATTTAAACCTAGAAAAGTCCAACCAGGTATTCCAACAAGAAACTAGATAACAGTGCATCTTGTAGTGCTCTACCATGTTATAAAACTAAATTTGGTCCAGGACAAAATTTAACGAACTATGCTTGCATATGAACATAAGGAGAAAACAGCGAGATAGTAATACTTACAGATTTCCTCTTATCACGCTTCTTTTTGACCTCATGAAATGTATCTGCACAAACAAGTGGAAGAGCTCATCCCTTTTTTAAAAAAATAAATGTATAATAAAACATAAAAACCAATATTAGAACAGAAAACAACGAAAAAAGTAATAAAACATTCAGAACAGAAAATGAAGAAAAAAGTATTAAATCATGTAAAACCATATCAGAACAGATAATGAAGAAAAAAGAGTTATTCTAAAAGGGCTAGCAGAATCACCTTGACTAAGTTGGGATGATTTTTTTAAAGAAGAAGAAGATAGTAGATTAGAAACAAACAAAGCTTTCGAAGACTAATCTAACAAAGTAGAGAAGATGAGGTCACCAACACCCAGGAACACAAGAAGTTTATTCTGTGTTTGGTGCATCACTATAAAAGTAAGATGGAGACAGAGACTGACCCCAACAATCTCAAGCTGCTCAGTATAGTCACCATATAACACAACTTCCCATGAACTTTATGTGCAAACACAAAAATGTAGTTCAAGCAGTCATTGCAAAGTAGAACATGCCAAAACTGACTTTTTGATCTTCCTATCTCGACCATGTAAAAGTATGGAGACATTCTAGTATATGCACATACAAAAATACATAAAAGCATAGCCATTAACAATTCATAAGTAGCTTGTAAATTTTGTAAAAGAAAATTAGCACCAAAAGGGACAGTCACAAAATGTATTTATTGCCAATGCAGTCAAACTTTGAGTAGTACTTGTGCATAATTGAAGGTCATAATAGCATTGAGTATTTTGCAAATAGAAAAGGAAATAAACAATAAACAGGATCATTAGAATTTGCAAAGAGCCAACAATGACCGTGGGAGCAGGGTTCGCATTTACTTGGACCATGTTCTTGTAAATTGTCCTTGCTATAAATTCTCATCTACTCACCTTATACTTGGAGTACATATGCCTAAATGCCCAGCTCAAACGTTTCCCTTGACTCACAATTTCACTTTGTGTTAACTAGGACTGCACACAAGTAAATGCCCACATTATACTTCTTCCTTACTCAACTTCACTTTGCATTTACCTGGTCAATGTACATGCAAATGGCCACGTCACACATTTTTTGTTTACTCGCCTTTCAATTTGCATTTACATGGCCCACATTCACGTGGATGCTCGCGTAATACAATTTCCTTTCTCACTTTTCTTAACAAGATACACTTCTGTCATGAATACATCCAATGCAGAGGCCACGTAACCTATCTTATTTAACATAGAAATGACATTGGACAAGCGATAAAAAATCCTCACAAATTGCTTTTCTAAGTCTTTCGTCATCTTTATTAAGTGACTCGTAACCGTTCAGTAAAATGGGAGAGAAAAAAGAAAAAGAAAAGATAAAATTGTTACAGATAAGTATGAAAACCAAGGTTGGCACCAACTCGGCTTAATTTCTCCTGCAAAGGATAACAAGTAATAAAGAATCCCATTGACTAGTATCCTACCTGTCCCTTCACATTGCATACCAGTACATACACTGAATGCAGAGCAATTCACAAATTTTCAATTATATAAAAATGAGAGAAAAAGAAGCCACGGCAAAGAACAAAAGGAAAAAAAAATCACATATGAGTATGTCATGGTCTACTTTACCACTTCCTCTTCTTGGCAATCTGAGTGCCACTGATATGAATCAAACATCACATTTTATCACCAAAATGGAAAATGGAAAGGACAAAATAAAGAAAAAAGGGAAAAGAAAGGCATGGTTTGAGTAAAGGAATTCCTAGAGAAATCACCACTAGACTATTTACTAAAACCAGAGAGAGAACAGAGAAAGTAAATTGTAAGCAAAAGACTGCAGACATTTTTTCGGAGTATCGTCTATTTCAGAAACTCAAAAATGCACAAACCGAAGCAATTCAATCAATTTAAAATTTACAAGAAAGAACTAAAAGAAAAGAAAGAGAAAAAGGATCTTTTGATTGCACCCTCTTTTATCCTCAGCCCGAATTTCCAGATGCCCAACAATAAAAATCAGCCAAACAAGTCCATAGATCAACAGCATTTCGATAACAATAATGTTACACGACCACAACACTTTTACCTCACAAGAGAATCAAGAATTCCATATAGAAACGCAACAACGAACACAAGAAAAAATAAACACATAATTAAGCGCCAACTCAAACACAACCATATACAGCAAAAGTTAGTTCTAAAGGAAGAACAAAAGAAATAGAAAAAGACAGAAATGTTTTACCGAGATAAAGCAGCCTCTGAGCGGTTTCATTGGGATCCATGTTGCATTCTTTGAGCATTGCATAGATGTCATCATCGCTGTGTTTGCCGGCGATCTCCTTGATGTCTTGGATCGTTTTCTCAAGATTTCCGGCCGCAACCCTATGAACATCGCTGGCGTTGCTGTTCATTCTTCCGTCTACGAAGAGAAACAGGTTAAAAATTTTCAAAAAAATAAATAAAAGTCACAAAAAAATCCTAAATTTTCTTTAATCAAACACTAGTTAGTACTTTTAGACATTTGTGCATGCAGAAGGGGGGGGGGGGAGGAAGAAATGAGAATGGGAGATTTCCGAACAAATGTTTGTGAAGAATTAAAACAGAGACCTTTATAAAACTTCTTCGAAGAGAGATTTTGAAAGAAAGATTTTGAGTTTGGGTTGGATTGGTGTGTGTGTGTGTGTGTGTGTGTGTCTGGGAAAGAGGGGGAACTTAAAACTGAGGTGAAGAAACAATTCAATATAAGCAGCTTAAGTATGCTTGTTTGGAGCAAACGAAATGAAAATAAAAATGGAAATTGAAAATGTGGGGTTACGTGTAAAGGCGGGCCTGGGGCTTAAGATGAAAAGTGGGGGGCCCATCTTTCCCTCTCATCCATGATTTCCCCCTAAAACAATAGGCCATGAGTAACAATTTTGATTTATTCTCAGGCCATCTCATGGTGTGAGCGTGACTGACCGAGAATAGGCAACGTGGCTGCTCAAAATTCATCCTCCAACTTTTTTGCTACCACATTATTGATTGTGTTACTGATTTGCACATTGGCAATTCTTAAACGTGAAAAAGTACATGGATTTCAGGTCACCGCCGTCTCCACCTCTCTCTCTCTCTCTCCACCGTCAACAAATTCAATAGATCGTGAGCAACTATTGAATTAATAGGGGTGTCAGATAAATCTAGTGCAATTTGATTAGAAGCTTCAATCCAGTTCAAACTATTCAAATATATTATTGAATCGAATTCCAGCTCTTAAATATTTTATTCGACAACTCATTAAGTTTTTCTTTTTAACTTTATAGATATATTTTTATATTTTTGCAATTATTAACTTATCTAAAAATTGATGCTCCTGACATAAATTACTCGTCTTACAATTTTGAATGTGATCAGTTCTAGTTCAAGTTCAATCTTGACCTCCTTATATTTTATATAGGTCGAGTTTAAGCATCAAAGTTAAAAGGTTCATCGAACTTTTGAGTTTAGGTAAATAAGTTCAATTAGGCTCGTTATCAATACTACCATTGAATAGCATCAAAAGTCAAGGAGTGTATATACAAAATCCAAAACCCCTCGAGGTTGGTTCGATGGTCTCGAGGTAGCTTATTTTGGTTCCGAGGTCACGGTTCGACCCCTGTTAACACTTGTGTATCCTTGAGGGACGGGATTTACAAGCACAGGGATATTAATCCGGCAGAGTTAGGATATTTCTTGTGTTGACAAAAAAAAAGAAAAGAAGTATATACAAAAATCAACGACTGAACAAGGAAGGTCATGAGTTGGGCTAATCCACGGCACTCATAGTCACACACGACGGGCCCACCGATTTATAGGTCGAGCCCAATCCACGTTGACCCGATACCCGCCGAGCTGGAACTGGACCCGGAACCGCAACATTGATGATTGAATTCAGGGCAATTTACAAACCATTTTCGTCAATATTGAATTTTTCTGGGTGGAAGTTTCTTACGTTGTTGGCAGGAATAAAAAGTTAGCTCCCGTTCGATACCAGGAAGGTCGTCTCCACAGTTTGATTCATCCGTAATTCACTACCTTTTCTCTTGGTAAGTATTATTCTCTTGGCTTTTTAGCCCTACGCTTTTTCTCTGCAAATATAACGAGAAATTTGGATGCATTTCTAGTTATGTAAAACTTGAAGCAAGTTCACCGGTAATGCCTTTTGATGACGTTCGTTTACTTGTGAAAATTTCAGTGAGAAATCATCCATTAGCCAGAAAAAGACTAGTGCAAATATAGTAATCTTGGTGAAAGTGTAGAATTGACTAGGAATCATGAGAAGATGTAAAATTGATTGCCATATTCGCCAAAATTAATTGGTTTTTACTTCTATTTTGCTGTATTTTAGTTTATCATGAGCAAACTAACTGCTAAGTTAGGATCTTGGAACTACAAAATCCCGATAACTACAGGTTGCGGTGGGAGGAAGAGAGAATGCTATAACGAGATTATAACTGATGAATCTATTGTTGGTAGCAAAATATGATGGCTTTGACTGCTGCTTAACCAAATGCTTCAACTTTACTTGTGTATCAATACATGTATTATTTCTTATTTGCTAACTGCACCATGCTGATTCAGAAAGGTTACCATCGTTAGGTTAATGATCATCCGCAATTTTTTTTGTGCGAACTACCAATATGTCCATTTGATGGCAGAAATTGATCTCAGCTTTGTGGCTTTTAGTTACTTAAAAATTATGCGCCTGGTCCTTATGCTTAATTTCCAAGACAGATGTAGTTGAATTGACTAGATCCAGGTTTGGTCTGAGCCAGTAATTCTTTATCGTTCATACTTCTTTATGTGCCAGTTTTATCCAGAAAAAAGGAGTTTATTTAGGAATAATAATCTTTGAGACATATCATTAGAATTGTGTCAGAATATCATGAAAAGGTACTACTTTGGGATACATCCTACCAGTGATAAAGGCGTTTTCCTTATATTCATCTCTCCAATTGGATAATCAGTTTCTGCAAGTAGATATTAGTGATAAAAGTGTTCTTGTGAGACTCATGAATATGTACTTACATCCATTGACATATGTCCTGCAGTTGGTCTCTAGGTCGCTTCACTTGTGCTGATACTGAAGGTAGTATTATTGAACATATCTCTGAGAAGATAAAGATTTGAATTATACTTGCATGGCTTCTAGGAGGAACACTCAGTACACTCGTCTACCTGCCTATGATGATGAGGATGATGATTATGATGGCAGTGGGAGAAGGCGGAATGACCCTCGATATGATTTTTCACCAAAATCTTATGATAAAATCCCTTGGAAATCCATTACCTTGGCAGTATTTTTGCTGTTTCTGGGCTGTCTGCTTCTCTTGTTATCGTTCTTCATCTTCACAGGTCACATGGGAGGAGATACTTCCCAAGCATATGGTCTTCTAGGACTTGGACTCCTTACTTTCCTTCCTGGTATGTCAAAAGTACGCATCAATATAAATGTAGTTATTTTATCTAATTTGGTGGAGTGGTCCAAATAAAAAGAGGAGAAGCACTAAATATTTTGGATGAATAGCATATCTGCTTGGACCATTTTGGGGCATAAAGAAATAGAAGGACATTTGAGATTATGAATAGCATTTCTGCAGCATCAGCCTTATCAGTTCTCCATTTGGTTTCTAAAAGCAAACCAAATGGTGTCTTGGACGGGTTCATCCATTGGATAAGTAGTTTCTGTTTTGATTGAGCATTAGAACTTAAAAATGATGCTGCTGTCAGGCTGCAGCATGTGATTTTCCTTCTTTAAAGGCCAAAGTGATTTGTATATCTCTGGCAAGATAAGAGAAGGAGAAACCTCCGCCCCCCCTCCCCCAACCCCCCCTGAATATCTCAAAGCCGGATTTACAATCAACAGGTCCGGCAAAGTAGAATGATAAGCCAAACATGTTATTATCTCGTGTCCTTAACGCCAATTCCCTTTTTAGTGCGCCTGTGTTTTGACAAACAGCTGACTATGCTCCCAGCCTTTTATATTTGCCAATGCTGATTATGATCAACACCTGCAGGTTTTTATGAGACAAGAATTGCATATTACGCCTGGAGGGGTGCTCAAGGTTATCGATTTGGCTCAATCCCTGATTACTGAGGAACCTGTTTTCATTTACATCCCATTGTGCTTGTGCCTATATAGCGTCACCTTTTCTTTTTGGGTTGTTATTTCTCCATGTGATGTAAAACAAGCTCATGTAAACTCACAAAGTGACTTCACTGTATTCCTCTGCTTGAAGTATTGATGTTGCACAGATAAGGGAAAGATCTGCAGCTTTGAACTGAGTGTCAGTGTTCGTAGCATTACAGTTACTCTTGATATCTTTGGATCAATCAGGAGATTATATGTTAAATGACTGGATTCTTTTGCCTATGAGCTTAGATTTTTGCTTGAGTTTGAAAAATTAAAGGATAGAGACGCGTGCAATCAAGAACTTGAAATCGGAGCAGACATCAAGTGTCATTCCTTACACCGATGCTTCAATCTATGAACATTCTTGTTTTCCTAAATAAGCTTAAGTAACGCATAGCTTATAAATGGGGTCATTGTGCAAAAACGACTATTTTCAAAGAATAATAAGAAAATTTCTCTGGAATAGAGGTGAAGACAAACCAAATTACCTAATAATCAAATCGACGAATATGAACACTATTTTGGTGGTTTAAGTTTAAGCCATGATCATAAAATTGGGAATTAATGTGTGAAAGACTCAGAACCACACTCGGTTCAATAAATAAATAAATCAAATTTAAACACAATTTTAAATTTATTAAGATAAACAAATATGATCAATGACAAAATCAGAATTAAAAAATCAAGAATTAAAAGCATAAGAGTAAAACTCTTTTTTTTTCTTTGAAAAAAAGGTGTTTTCCCTACTAATGCATTATAATCTCCTTGTTTCCTTTTTTCTTTTTTTTTTTCTATGTTCCTTTTTTTTGTACATTCCTCCCTGTTTTGTTATTTGTTTTTTCTATTTTGTTATTATATTTTTGAAGTATATAGTACGATTGTTACAAATGATTCTATATTAAAGGAAAGGAAAGGCGGATGAATCAATCCAATTTTTTGAGAGGCACAGAAGAAGTTAAATAACCTTCGATTCTATTTTAGAAAATTCTAGAGAGGAAAAAGGGGTTCGACCCCTAGCCCCTAACCTGCGGCGAGCGAGGGACCTAACATAATTGTCTTTTTTATTTTTAATTTTTCGGTTTGTCCATCTGTCCTGTGAAACCTGTACCAGAGTAATTAGTTAACAACAATACTGAAGCATAGTCTCCCAGCCAGTCACAGACTGGGAGTAAAGACACACGAGCAAGTACAACAGGGACTTATCCAACCTTTTCGTCGGCCGCTCCCGATACCAAATCTCAACAGAAACTCGATCGGACTCACCGAGTTATGGGCGGCGAGACGAAGTACGAGATCCATCAAAACGCTTACATAAAGCTGGTCCTCCACGCCCTAAAGCACAAGACCTCCGCCGTCAACGGAGTCCTCCTGGGCCGGCTCTCCGGCGATGACACCGTCGAAATCGTCGACTCAGTCCCTCTTTTCCATTCCCAGATCGGTCTTCTCCCTCCCCTGGAAATCGCTCTTATTATGGTCAGTTTGTTTTGCAGGAAAGACTCAATCTTGGGATTTTATTTTTCTGGTTTTTCTGTTAAAATTTGAACTTTCTAATTGGAATTTCAGATCGAAGAGTATTATAACGATAAAGGGTTGAGCATTGTGGGCTATTTTCATGCGAACGAAAGATTTGATGATTTTGAGCTAAGCAATGTGGCGAAGAATATTGGTGATCACATTAGCAAATATTCTCCTGGAGCTGCTTTGCTTTTGGTATGTATACTTTATTTAGTTATAACCGTTCAGTTACTCGAACTCTAGCTTTTTGTAGATATGAGAAGTATTAGAATTTGTAAAGTAATGAGAAATATTTGAAACTTTGAGTGAATGGTAATGTATGGCATTGCAGCTGGATAACAAAAAGCTTGAAGCTCTGCCGAAAGGGAAAGATGGGAATCCTGTGATGCAGGTCAGTTTTCTGCAATGTTTCATGTATTTTATGGTTATTGGGATCTCTGTTTTCACTATGTTTAGTTGGAACTGAGGTTTTTAGTTGGTTGTTAACTTGAAATTGACGGAATGGCAAAAGAAGCTTCCTTTGCTAGAATTGATGACGATTTCCTGAAGAAAGCATCTATGCTCTGCTTTATTGTGTTATATTAGACAAATAACTGTGATTGCTCCAATTGATTATGCATGAAAAACAATTTTCAGTCACTCCTTGCACATAAACAACTAGCTCCTACAAATCCTTTTTTATTCTCCATACATGTAATATGTCATGAAACTGGTTACTGTATGAGAAATTAGAAACTCTGATGTTTTTAATGGATGGCTTGACCTTTTGTGGTTTTTGTGAATTTTAGAAGCTATAATTAGCTTGACTTCATCTCCTTTCTTGTATTCCTTTCTTTGATGTCGAATAAAACACGAATTTCTCCTGATGGCTTGATGTTCTGTTCATCTTTACTGATATTTACATGATTTTCTTAATTTTTTTGGACCAAACTATTTTACTAAGATCGCCTTCACAGAAGGTTATACATGTTTTGATTTTACTGGTCATTTCATGAGCTTATAATGAATTAATCATGCATTAAATTCTTTACCATCAAGGGAGACCCGGCATACTGTTGCAATGCTACTTTAGCTATGTGCATACTAAGCTTGAATCTTTTGTCCTCTATTTTCATTGGGTGTTTTGAGGTGGAACCTGTTCCAATCTTCATCATACAGCAATGCAGATATATATTTTCCTCTTTTGGTGATGACCTTCTTATTCCTTATAAACAATATTTTTAGTTATCCATGTTGTTTATAACATATTGGTTGTCCATTTGTGGAAAATGGCATCTTATAGAGCTGGATGATTATAATGTGATTTTCCCCATTCTGTGAGCTTAACATTATTCGAGATTCGTAAGATTAACTTATTTAGTTGTCCGCTCTACTTGTCTTCTTTGCCTTCTCAGCTTTACACAAAGGATACATCTAGGAGTTGGAAGCTAGTTGGATCAGATAGGCTGACTGTCAAGGAGCCTTCAGCCAATGTGATCCTTTTGGATTTTATATCATCTAAGAAATGGAAGGATATCACAGATTTCGATGACCACCTTGATGATATTAGCAAGTAATAACTGTCTCTATTGTCTTCTTTTAAACCAAATAGAAATATCAAATATTAAAGCTGTCTCTAAAGTTTTGAGCGTGTTAGCTGAATTTACTATTTCCCTTTCTATTGCAGGGACTGGCTAAACTCAGACCTTTTCAACTAAAGTTCGATTTCAGAGTCATTTTGTTCTCTGCAACTGCTGGCAATTCTTAATTATTTTTCTCAGTGGCATTGATAAGAGATTGCAACACCAATTGCTCTCTGAAAGACCTAATATGATGAAGATCAATACTTTAAGCTGGCGTAGAAGAAACATTTTTCATGGTGTATTTGATTGTCAATGGTTCTTTGGTAGTATAACTTTCAAATAGAAACTGGATATTTACCTTTGAAGAATAGCTTGTGTATCTGATACCTTAAAAATATTTATCTTAGAAGAATTTGAAGATTCTGTTTGCAGTGCAGCAGATCGCGGTGTCTTCATTGGGAAGATACCTCCTATTTTCTGTGGTGTTTTGTGTTGTTATGGAGGTGAAATGGATAATACCCCTTTTCTTATCATGCGCTGACCAATTCAATTAATGGAGTTAATGAATGCTGGATTTTTTTTATGATGAGAATTGGCATATATAGCTTTAGGTTGTTAAACTTTGCTTTCATATAATTGAAAGTGAAGGAAAAGTTTTCATTTTTATGGCTCGGTGTTTTATTGTTACAAAAGTGTTTGGGTCTATGTTTCAGTGCAACACGGATGGGGTTGTCAATTTCTTCCGTCGTCATCATCAGATTCTTGTTCCTGCTGGAATAACTGCATTTTACAAATAAAGCAATTGTTGCATGTTTGATATGCTTGCATCCCCTGCCTCGAGCGCAAGTGAAAAGTCTTTGAGCTTCTACTCTGGTGCTTCACATGATAACAAATTCAACTGCGGCATGCTTGTGAAGCAGCATGTGAAATTTAGGTGTTTACCTGGGGCCTGGGCTGATGCTCTTTTTCTGGCCAAGTAGGGGGGAAAAATAGTACCAATTTGAAAAGTTGGCATGATATTTCTGGACATTTAAAGGATGGAGACGCATGTCTGATGATGCTTCCTCGGTGTGTAGGCGAAATTGGAAAACAAACGATAATCTGTTAAAGTAAATAATATGACCATTATTGAATCATCCTGTGCAAGCGTACGAAAGAGGACAAGTAAGATTGGATTGCATCCATCAATCTGCTGAGATGCTGCTATTGCTTGATTAATTAAATTTCATTCCTTTCTTTTACGGGTTAGATTTGCTAGTTTGTTTCAGAAGTAGCTCAACCTATTTATCTGTCTCTGCGCCTTTGAACTTTCCTCTAAAGCTAATATGACATCAGAGTCAAATTTCGAACCGGAGTTTGATCACCAACCCGTACTGTAACATTTCTTCCAGCGTCAATATATAAGCATACCACCTACAACAGCTATCAAATTAACTATCATCGTCCATTGAATAGGAAAAATGAAACTCGTGCCCAGGTACTGCAGTATAGCCTTGGTGTTCATCTTGTCTTTCTCCTCGAGGGTGGAGGAAATCCGTGCTCAAGACCAATCTTGCATACAACGACTTCAGCCTTGCATGGACTACCTGAATGGGAACAGGGATCCACCTAGCAGTTGTTGCGACCCCCTAAAAGTTGTAATCAGATCAGAGCCGGAATGCCTGTGTAGTATGATCAGCATCAGGGGAGCTAATCAAGCTGAGAGGGCTGGAATTAACATAACTCAGGCTCAACAATTGCCCGGCAGGTGTGGGGTGCATATTAATCCTCTTGGCTGCATTCTTGGTATGCTGCTTAATTTTCTCCCCGACTGACATATAATTTGGCTTATTCTAGTGGGGTTTTAAAATTTTTTTGCCAGAAATTGGAAAGGGCCTTTTCCTTTTTTTGGTCGTGAAAATTTTGGAGAACAGAAGCTGAAAGTACTTTCTCGGGTGTGCTTTTGTTAAAAATTTTCAAGGTTAACAAAACATTGGAACGAGCAAACAGTTTAAGAAACTTTAAGCTGCAATAAATGGTTAGAATCAGATTTCGACTTTATACATGTTTCGTCATTGTTTCAGGTGCTCCCACTTCAAGTTCTGCTAGCTTCTCATTCCGGGTTCCAAGCATGGCTGCGGTTGCTGGTTCATGGATGATGGTATCAATTATCTTTAGCACGTTGTAATGCATTGGATAGGAGAAATAGTCTAGCAACAATTTTCGATTTGAAGAAAAATTCTTGTACTGACTGATAGTAATGTTAGTAGTTAAAAATATGTTTGTTTGGCTGCTCCTGTTTTCGAATCTTTCAAGAAGTCTAAATCTTTACATGGAGGAAAATATGCAGTTTATCGGCGAATTCTTTCTTGAGTTTTTTCCCCCAGGAAACAGTAGAACGTTTTGCAATAGATTGGAAACATAATAAGGAGACTAATGTCGAATGTGTGTAGACCACAGAAAGGATAAAAAGAAGAAATGAAATTGCAATGCAGCAAAAAACGGACGCAAATTGAATGTCAAAGGTTAAGCATTAGTTTCTTATACCTCATCACATAAGTTTATTTATGTACATAGACGCCCGGAAATTGCACTGTTCCACAAGGATTAATCAAGAATATGGGAATCAAATTGTTCAATTTTTGTTGTTCTGGTATATTTGGATGCCAATTGTACAATGGCCACTTGGGAGGAAGATAGAGAGAGAGAGAGAGATAGGGCGCCGGGACCAGCGGAGGTGCCAGTCGACAATGGTGGTTGAAGGGGCAAGGAAGAAGTGACACGGATCGCACCTCTAGCTTGTAGGAAAACAAGCAGCTCGTGACAGAAGGAAGGGAAAAAAAAAGTTGTGTGTTCTTAAGATGTATTTATTAAAAATTTTAGATGTTTTTAGAAGGTTTCTGTAACTAAAATAAGGGAAAAACAAGTACTGAGTAGTATTATACAAACACCCTAGAAAACCGAGGTGTCATATTCATCTACAAACAATTTTACATCTATGTCAACTGATTTCGAACTCCAAATGGTAAACATAATCAAAATCGGAACTGAGAGCTGGGTACATTGGACAGAAGTCACAGAACTAAAAAGCTAAAGTTAAACTTGGGCAACTCTTACTCGCTTGCTCAAGGTGCTGTCTTTTTTAATCTGATTCATTGTCTGCATTTAATAAAATGGAGATAGACATCTATCGTTTAGTATTTTTAAATCATTTTTTATCTCAAAAAATGATATCAGTTACGTACATATATGGAAAATATTAATAGAGTTAAATTATACTTGCAAATCAAATAGATATAGATTGCTTTATATTTTCTAAACTTTTAGCCTCCTTTTATATTAATAGAATAGTTCATATTTTATAAAATAAAATAGAACTTTAGTTGATTAAATTAGTGTTTCTTTGGATTGTAAGTACCTTCGATAAATTCATAAATTATTAATTTATCGATTAATTAATATCTCTTTAAATTAATAAAATTCATATGGTTCTAATGTTACTAATTTATACAGGTTTTACTGAACTTCGACAGACACGTTTCCAGAATGCAGTAACTGATGGACACAATGCTAAAACCACAATTTACTTTGCATCTCAATTTTTTTTCCCTTTGTTCACAGCCCTTTTTTCTTTTTCATTTGTGCCTCATTTGAGACATTTGTTTGTGCTTCTTAGTGGTGCATCCTGAGAGAGTTGTATAATACTTTCCGTTTTGGTAGATTTTTTTTTTCTTTCTTTTTTTTGGGCAGTTTTGAAATGGGAGATGTGACATATATGCCATATTTGGTATAATCCTCCTACATGATAATCCTGAGATGATAAACTGGAATGCTATATTTGGTGCAAACCACCTCCTACATGCCATATTTGGTATAATCCTGAGATGATAAACTGCCCTGCTTGGATTGGAATCGTTGTTGATTTTTTGCAATCAAAACCAGCACAATAACAATTTTCTTGCGGGCTGTTGATTATGTAGGTTGAACGATTCATGCCTCAACAACAGAAACCGACCCAGCCCCCCTCTGACTGAAGTATATAAGTATATATACATATATCTATGTATATGTTGCCCTGGCAGCTTTATCCTCCAACAATCACTTTTTCCATCTTTTAGATCCGGCTGATGTTGTTAATCTATATGTAGCTCGGTCAAACTTAAAAGTAATCTTCGTGTTTCCCTCTTGTGTTACAGAAAGTTATGCTAGATTTATCAGCATTTCTATCATAATGTGCGTCATGAGCATTTGTATCAAGAACCTCCAGTCTGCCATGGATACAGTGAGTTCCTATCAGCTTTCGTTAGAAAACCCAGAAACCATCACATTTCTACACAATCCCATATGTCCTTCGCTACTACCACCCAATACAAGCCAACAACTTCGGGTAAGCCTAGCTATGTATATTAAGCCATCGCCATACTGGCCTGAGCTTGAGAATCTTCATTCTTTATGCTCTGAGAATCTTCTGATACCATTCTTTTTTTGGTCCTTTTAAAAGAGCTATTCTTCGTCCCATATATTTGACTACTTTGTTGGAGATGGATATTGTTTATGTATATTAGCCGCGCGCCTAATTTCTGCAAGTCAAATACTATCATTACTTAACGGAAAATTTGACAAAAAGATTGATTATTTATGAAGTCCTAAACTTGGACTTAACTTTTCTGGAGATACAAGTGAATTGAGCGTGCAAAGGGCGTGTAATAACTAAATGATGTGTTGAGAAACAAGTCACCTAATGTGTCTCTACTTGTCCCATAGAAAGGATGTGTTCTAACAATTAACCTTCGTGCATTTCCTTTATAGGCAGGTTTCTGCTATGGTTTGGTTGATTCAACAACACATTAATTAAAGGGGGGCTTGAGTTGCGTTATTTGCCTCTGAGAACCATGGAAATTGGAAGACCGGATGAGATTGAAGATTCGTCACCTCCAACTCTGGGCTCCTTGCAAATTGCAGGGAGCCCAGAGTTCATGTCTCAAGCTTACTCAATAAATAGCTCCCACATTGACATAGAGGATGCATCTTCATTTGAGAAAAAAGACTGCCCTCTACCTGTATATCTCAAGGTATACCACTTTCATCTTCCTGCATGAATTTGTTTCATTACTCAGTTATCTGATTCAAGTTGCCCATTACAATGTACAGATGTTGGAATCTTTTTGTTCATGTGAAAAATGTAGCTTCTTGAAGAATATTCACTCTAAATCTAAGATGCGGGATAACTTTATCAAATTAAGTCATGTCATCCTAAGAATGCATCTGGGTGTTCTTACTAGAATTTCATAGATATAAGTGAATCCTGTTTTTGAAGAAAAGTTAAAATTTATCCACTTTGGTCATGCAGTTTGCAGATGTTGAGTATAAGGTAAAATTTAGCCGGGCTTCTTCCAACATTAACATTGTTACAACAGTAGCGTCAAAGGTAGCGTCACAACTGAGCTTTGATCAAGATAATTACAAGCACATCTTGAATGGTATATCGGGAAGCGTTGCTCCTGGTGAGATACTAGCCTTGATGGGGCCTTCTGGGAGCGGAAAGACAACTTTGCTAAAGGTAATAGGAGGAAGATTACGGGAACGTGTAAAAGGAACCATCACGTACAATGACGTTCCGTACAGTCCGGCTCTTAAGAAGAGGTAGGCTAGCTGCACTGCTTAGCATGTTGCTTTGGTTGCCTTAGTTTCTGTTTACTACCGTATTCTGTCTTTGATGTTTGTAATGAAATGACAGGGTCGGTTTTGTTACACAAGATGATGTACTTTTTCCTCAATTGACGGTGGAAGAAACCTTAGTTTTTTCTGCTTTTTTAAGACTTCCAAGCAGCATGAGCCGAAATCAGAAGTATGAAAGAGTGGATATGATTGTGAAGGAATTAGGTCTTGAAAGGTTTCTTCTGATATTGGATCCACCTTTCTCCAGCATTGTCATTTTTTTATAATGACTATTACTTTCCTGAACCACTGATCTTTACTTGTATACTAGTACGATTATTTAATAAAAATGATACAGGTGCCGTCACACACGAATAGGAGGAGGATTTGTCAGAGGCATATCGGGGGGAGAAAGAAAGCGGACCAGTATAGGATATGAGATACTCGTAGATCCCTCACTTCTATTACTTGATGAACCAACTTCAGGTCTTGATTCCACCTCTGCAAACAGAATTCTTCAGATCCTTCAACGACTGGCCAAGGTATAGAACTAATCTATGTACTCCTGTTATGCCTATATGTTCAATTCATTATAGCACTTGTCTTAAATTCTTTTTCTAGCGAGCAACAACCATTAAATGTTGATAGTGAGCAACTGTCTCAAATTCTTTTTCTGGCGAGCAACTGTGGAACCATGGAATGTTGCAGATTTTGGTCCTCAAAATATCTTGGAGCAACAAGAGATCATATTTCCTTATCATTTCCTTTTGAATTTGTGTTTTATTTGTAACTGTTTTTCATTGAGTTACTAGGGATAAAAATCAGACTTTTCAATCTGTGCGTAAATGGAGATTTTTAAAGTCTGTCATTCATTGGTTTGGCCCACAGGCTGGCAGGACAATCGTTACAACCATCCACCAGCCCTCAAGCAGGATATTCCACATGTTTGACAAGGTTTTGTTAATAGCACAAGGCTATCCTCTCTATTGTGGAAAGGCAAGAGAAGCAGTAGAGTATTTTTCATCTTTGAGATTCATCCCAGAAATGGCTATGAATCCTGCAGAATTTTTGCTAGAGTTGGCAGCTGGTCAATTGGATGATATCAGTGTTCCTGAAGATTTACCTGCACCTCAAGGAACTGCCGAATATGAGAGGATTGTTATCAGAGTAAGCTTCTGTTTTTGCTTATTAAACATTTCCTGGTTCGGCTTTATGGTATTTTAAGACGAGTTCTGTATGGGTAATGATTTCCCACATTAACTTGTGCACACTGTGTAGTTTCTGCGCCACAAATTCAAAGTCCAACTGGAGCCAAAAGAAAAGAATGAGAACCATAACATGTCGAAGGTATCAGAGCAGCTCCGAGTAGCCATTCAGATCAAGAAGGATTGGACACTGACTTGGATGGATCAATTCATGATATTATTGAAGAGAACGTATAGAGAAAGATGTAGAGATTACTTTGATACAATAAGGCTAGTCCAAGCACTCGCAATTGCAGTCTTGCTAGGCCTGCTTTGGTGGAAATCCAACTATACAACCGAAGCTCAACTTAGAGACCAGGTAATAGCAAAATTGCCAATATTCTTATCTGTCTTTTTTTTTCCAGCATTGAACCACATTTACATATCTAAAAGAAATCGTTGTCTTTTATTTGCAGATTGGATTATTGTTCTACATCTGTATTTTCTGGACTTCATCATCAATATTTGGAGCAGTATATGTTTTTCCATTTGAGAAGATCTTTCTGGTGAAAGAAAGGAAAGCAGACATGTACAGATTAAGTGTATACTATGTCTGTAGCACATTATGCGACATGGTGGCGCATATTCTATATCCTACCTTTTTCATGTCGATTCTGTACTTCATGGCTGGCTTTAAGCGGACTATTGACTGCTTCTTCTTAACTTTATCCACAATACTACTAATAGCTGTTACCAGCCAAGTAAGTATAAAGCCTTTTTAAGGTTTGAAATCACATCTGTTACTGAGACGTGTGGCACTTGCAAATATCTTCTGTGCTGTTTTATTGTCAGGGAGCAGGAGAGCTTTTTGGAGCTGCAGCTATGAGTATGAAAAGAGCAGGCATGATTGCTTCTTTGGTACTGATGTTATTTCTTCTCACTGGAGGTTACTATGTTCAGGTACCCATATTCCTGCAAATAAAAGTTTCAATCACTCACATACCAGATTTTATGGTCAGGGTTCTAAAGAGGAGATTTAGCACCCAGTACAAAATTAACGAGTGTTTACATCTAGTACTATAATATAAGTAGAATAGACAAACTAGTTTACCATGGATGTAAACTATGTCATGGCCTCGACAGACCTTGTACTAATAAAAAAGGGTTTCAAAGATGACCTGTGGAAGCAGATCCTCAAGTCTCTACTTGTTTGAAAATAGTAGAGGTATGTATAGAACTTCAAAACCACACTTTAAGAGATTAACTATTTCAATTTGGTGTTTGATTGCAGCACATACCAAAATTTATGAAATGGCTGAAGTATGTATCATTCATGTACCATGGGTTTAGGCTTCTGCTGAAAGTGCAGTATGATGGAAATGAGTTATACGAGTGTGAGAGCAAGGTTGGTTGCAGGACACTGCAAAGTTCACCTTCATTTGACACAGTGAATTTGGATGGTGGCCTAGAAGAAGTTTGGATTATGTTGGCCATGGCTCTTGCTTATCGAGTAGGTGCCTACATTTTCCTCAACAGAAAAATTAATGCTGCCAATTTGTGAATCGTACATTATAGCCTCAGCAATTTTTTTTGTCATGGAGCAACATAATAGAATAGAGAAACAATCCGGAATGTAATGTCATGATCTATATGCCTTTCTTGTATAAAAGTGTCTCCATACCCTATAACAGACAAACTCAACACAGGCATTCACTAACTACTGGGAACAAGTTGCTTATATAATACGAGAAATGAATTGATTTGTGTAAAATTTGACTAGTTGTTGATAACTGTCTGTCACTAGTAGTAGTAGTTATGGTTGAAATGGTTCTCTTTTCTTTTTTGTCTTCCTTTGAATGTTTAAACCGCAGAGTTCAGATTCTTAACTTCATGTGGGCTTTAACTGTGTTTCCTCAGTGCTGTTGTAACTCTAATGCAGTCATCAAGTTCATCTTGGTAAAGGTTGTTCACTATTGGCCTTCACCATCTTCAGCTCAGCCCAATCTCGTACTTGTACCATAAATCTCAGCGATTTTTGCCCACACTAGAGATATAGTACCCTATCGGAATCGGACCACTTAAATAAGTAGATGGTTCTGTCATCTCTGTGCAGTATTTGACTTGAAAAAGATTAGTACAATCAACCCCTCCCAGTCATAATTTCTGCCTTATTTCCAATTTGATACTAACTGTGATATTCAACAAATGTAGAAAAGAAGCAAAGCAACTATTCCAATTAATTACTAGCCGTGCAGCCGGATTTTTTTCTGTAACGTGGCTATTGGCTACAAATGATTCGAATCGAGTCTGAGTTTTGAACTTATCGAGCTGAGCTGAACTTGTTAATGTGTGAGCTCGGTCTCGTCGAGTCAAAAAAATGAAATTCAAACTCGACTCGACTTAAGAAAAGGGAAGTTCGATCTCCACTCGTTTTTAACTCGCGAGTTTAGCTCGATTTCTAACTCACAAGCAGCTCGAGACGTCACCTCGAGTTTCGCTCGACATTCTGCTTTGCGAGAAGTTCAAAATTAGCTCGATTTTAATTGATGTAAGGGCATTTTTGTAATTTCACATCAACTCTAACTTTTTGAGCGGCTCATCGAACTATCAATCCTATAACAAATGGCTGCTCGAACCCAACTCGTATATATTAACGATATGCTCGAGCCGATTGCAGCCTAGTTAGGAATCAAGAGTGATCACATAAGTCGTGGGAGAGTACAATGAATACTTATTTTTCATATGCAAAATAATATATTGCCAAAAGAAGAAAAAGAAAAGGTTGTGAGTTGTGACGTGAGATTACTGCGCCCGGCCGACAAATGAAGGAATCTGGAGTCAATAAACATGCACTTGTGTGCATGGCTAAGTTAGAGCGGATTTTTATAATCTCAGCTCTCACGTCCAGGTCAAACTGAGACCCTTGCCGTCCGTTTCGCGGTTCCCACAAGTGAAGTGACAACAAGCCACAGTGCGTCTGAAACCAAAACGGGGCAAAGACGTCATTACGTCGCAAATTCTCACATGCTCCTTAAAAGCTTCAAATGATTGTGAATATCCTTTTTTGCCTTTTCTGACACTGTTCACAGACACGCATCTGAATTCTTAACGTGGCTCAGTCAAATAACTGAGAAATCAGAAACACCTCAACAGCATATGGATAACATGCGCTCCGGACGAGTTATGACAAGCTGCTGAGCCACAAAAATCCCTGCAAACAGAGAATTTTTAACTGCAACAATTTCCAAAGTGTACATCTTTCCCAAAGTTCACCCTTCAACAAAACTTCCGAAAATCCAAACCTCTGATCACCCCAATTAGGCCAATTCACCAATCACCGCCTCTCCCACCTCAAAAGAAAAGCACACACAATCGCACGAGATTCTTCTCTCTGGTTTGAGTCCCACAAATCAGGGTCAAGCCGCAGACTTTCTCTCTCCCTTATTTCCTCAGTCCACACACACACTTAGAGGTAGGGAGCAGGTAAATAAGAAGGATTATTGATTGAGAGGGAGTAAAGGCGAGTGCTTTCTCTCTCTTTTTATCTGTCAAGAAGAGAGAATTGATGGAGCTGGTACCGTATTCTGATCCGAAATCAGAATCCAGTAGCTCCAGTTTACCATGGCAAGAAATGTTCCGATCAGCTTCAATCAGAAAACCTGACGCATCACCTCAGAATCACCAGGCTTCAGCGGAACCCCAGATGCCCTCTGCTTCTACAAGCCAAGAAAATCCCAACAATTTTCCCTCTGGGGACCCTCAGGTACGCCTAGCTCTGTACATAGCAATGGCTCATGCTGGCCTGGCCTTGACCATTTTCATTCTTTACGCTGTCTGCAAATTGCTTGAAGAATATCTGAGACCTATACTTTGGGCTGTACTTTGTTCAATTCCCTTGAGGAGAATTCAGCAGACCCTTGTTGGGTTCTGGTCTGAACCTCTGAAATTAGGCCTTACTGAAACCATCTTGGCTGTCCCTGTAGCCATTTTCAGGATCTTTGTTGGAACCCTGGTTGAGATGAAAGATATGATTTTGAGAACTGTTCTCAGGAAAAAGAAAGCTGGTGTTGTTAGGACTCACAGAAGTGGCTTTTATAAATTATTGAGGTTGCTTGTCTCCTTTGGGGTGTTTGTGATGGCTTACGAGCAACTTGGGGGCGTTGGATCCATGGCTTTGCTTGCAATGGGCTTTATGTTTTCATCTACTGGTGTGGAGTCAACTATGGATGCTGTGACATCCTTGAGGACTCATAGCTTTCGTCGAAGTCCAGTCACTGCATTTTTCACTAGAGGGATACTGAAGAGATTGAAAACCATTGTGGCAATTGCATTAATTGTTGGAATCGGTGTAGGGACTTTGGCCGGCGTAATTTTCTTTTCTTATAAAATTGGAGTTGAGGGGAAAGATGCAGTTATTGCGCTGAAATGCCATGTAGAGGAGAGCAATTATACTGAGAGAATTGGTGTTAGGAAATGGATGGATGAAAATGATGTGCCCGGGATGGTGGATAGGTATACTACCACGTTCTATGAAACTGTGTCTGACCAGATTGATGGTTTGGCAATGCAGTATAATATGACTCAGTTTGTAACAGAGATGAAGCAGTTTCTGATAAACCAACGAGTGAACTCTCACTCCACGGCCCTGAGTAGCCCTTCTCCTTTTGCTGAGAAAATCTTGAGCCTGAAAAGGAGGGTCAAGGATCGTGAATGGGGCCTAATATACACAGAGTTGGATGCACTTTTCAGGGAAGTGCTGATTAGTAGAGAGGATATTGTTGAGAAGGCAAAAGCATTCGCTCTTCAAGGAGTGGATGTGATGCAACGAATTCTTATTAGTGGAAAATCTGTTCTGGGGGTCAGTGCAAATATCATGTTCTTGATTGGAAATTCCATTGTTTCTGGAGCTGCAGGTCTTTTATATTTTATATCTCAGTCCATGGTTTTCCTCTGGGTCTTGTATTACCTCATCACATCAGAGTCTGGTGGCGTAACAGAACAAGTAATGTGTATGGTTCCCATTTCACATTCAGCAAGGACTCGATGTATAGAGGTTCTTGATAAAGCTATTTCTGGGGTCCTGTTGGCAACTGCTGAAATTGCTTTCTTCCAAGGATGCCTGACTTGGCTTTTGTTCAGATTCTCCTCTATACATTTCTTGTATATGTCAACCATACTTGCTTTTATCAGCCCCTTGTTCCCAATCTTCCCATCATGGCTTGCAACAATTCCTGCGGCTCTACAGTTGGTGCTAGAAGGCAGATACATAATAGCTATCGGTTTCTCCATTATTCATCTCTTTCTTATGGATTATGGTACGTCTGAAATTCAAGAGGATATCCCAGGTCACAATGCATATCTTACTGGTCTTAGCATAATCGGTGGGATGACATTGTTTCCATCTGCAATTGAGGTACGAAACGAAGGTCCTCTCAAATTTTTAAGCAGAATTTGCTTCATTATCACCCTGGATAATTTTGTTTGCAATGCATTTTTCTCAAAAAGTCTACACAAATACAGCAAACTCTCAGCACTTGATCATTGAAATCAATGCTACCAACTAAGAAAGTAAGTTTTGCATGCCACCGGCGTACTCGAATATGGTTGCTTCTTTTTTGTCGCCTTGTGCATTAGGATAGTCTAGAACCATGAAACTGAATGCCTCATGAATAGGTCACATTGTACAAATATGTGAAATCCAGGGTTTTTGGATTTCACGCAAACTTTTATTGCTCCATATTTTTGGGAACTTACAACCATAGCACGGCAAGGTGCTGTATTAGTTAGTGCATAGACTACGTACAAAACCTACCGGCAGTCAAACTTTCTGTTCTGTGCTGCACAAGCAAAAGGGAAAGGAGTGGTAGTTCGACCTCTAAAGAGTAGACCATAGATTTGGGTTTAAAATAGGTTACTAGCGTTGGTATTTCTTGTGAAGGGAGAAAATAGGTCTGGATTCAATATGCATGTATTCATTATTTTGGAATATTAAGTTGCGAGTTCTGACTTGTATACCTGTTCAGAATTAAGCACGTGATTGGAACTTTGGGGAACAAAACTGATTATTGGAGATTTGTCCATCATTATGCAGGGAGCCATCATGGGGCCGCTGATAACTACTGTTGTTATTGGTATTAAAGATTTGTATGTGGAGTTCGTCTTCGACGAACCAAAGGAGGGTGACGAATAGGAGGAGACTTCCAAGGCTTTCTTCAGCATATCTGTTTGCTGCTTTGAACCGGCGAGTATTTCCTTGTCCATTGTGCCATTATGCGACCCAACCGAGACAGCAGGTGAATTGATAGCAAAATTTTTCATTTTGCCTGGGGACTTTAGTCAATGGGCGTGTAAAATTGTAGTCGTCAATGTGCATTGCCTGCCCTTTTTCTGAGGCAGATCGTACATACTGTGTGTTTTCGGAAGGAGAGTTGATTTTTGGCAATGGAGGCTTGATTTACACTTGCTCTCACTTTTCTTCAGTTGCATGTAGTTAATTGTTTTGAGATACAACTTCTCCGGCAATTTCGTATCGGAAGGATTTAAAATTGGACCATGGATATACGATAAACCTCATCCGTGAGATTAAGTCTTGAGGTTACAACTTAAGAAGTAGCATTAAAATGCGACAGAAGAAAACGACTTACGGTCGTTCTGCACGAAATAATGTGACGTTACGCATTACAAATTCTAAATGCAGATGATCGCTAGTCAATTCCAGTTCGAGATTCATTACAGGACACTTTCGAGTCCAAAAACATAGCCAATCCAGTGACAAAGACCCAGCAACTCTCTTGATTTCATAACCGATTGAAAGGTTTTCAATCTCCAAAAACTTTTCAATCACCGCTACTTCATGTATTTTTGAAGGAATTTTCGGTGAAAATCATTCCTGATTGTGTCATTAATAAACCGCTTGGCTGTCTTAATTTCACCCCGTGCCTGGTTCTTAAAGACCACGTCATCATCCCACCTGGACCAAAAAAAACGTACAGTTAAATGGAAACTGATCTAGAGCATCAGCAGAAAAAAAGAGGGAATATAGGACAACAAACCTTCTCTTCACATTGAAGGATGTTGGGTTATTTAGCAGAGGATTTCCTCTCAACAACTCTGCTTCTTTAGCTTTAATATCTTCTTCTTGCATTTGTCTTTCCTGCCAGAAACATAATGCATAAATTAATAATACATACATACATACAGCAAGTCACAAACCAAATCAACCTTAAAACCCACACCCCCCCCCCCCCCAAAAAAACCCAAAAAAAATGCTCCATAGCAAACATCAGGCGCCCAAGAAATATCACTTCAACGAGTCATTTGTCAGACTAGTTATCTAAAATAATAGAAGAAGCATGATCACCATGAGTTTCACATTCTGCATAATAGTAGCAGCGGGATGCTTCCTAAATGCTAATAGCATGAACAGTAAAACTTCTTAAGAGCTGGATCACTTTATCTTATTTAAAATCCACCTCTCTCAGGAAATGCATGCACATACATTCACCTCTAATTCAGGAACTTACTTTCCGGAGTTTTTCCTCGGCTCTTTCCTTCTTAATCTGTTCAAGCTCAGCCAGAAGAGCTTCTGTGTCGTCTTCATCATCGTCATCATCATCCTCACTTACATGTAATAATAAATAATTCAGTAAGCATGACAAGAACACCAAAATGAGCTCCCAATAAATAATATGAAGACTCAGGAATTTTAGCAGAAAAACAAATAGAGAGAACAGACTATTCCTAAATTTGTGGAAGGGGAAAAGAAGATGATCTAAAAGATGGTGTTTTCGGAAGGAAGAAATATCAGAAAAATACAAATGAAATCAAACAAAAACAACAAGTAAACATGCACATGATATGGTGAACAAGGGAGAGATTACCCAGTACAATTACAAATGATCGGGCCATGTGATTCAGAAATCCAACAGGGGTAAGTATTTATTGGCCAAAATGTTCTAGAAGAAATACCAACCTCTCATCACTGCTATTGGCACCCACATCGGCATCATCAGCATCTACACTGCGTGGAACGATGCGGTCGTCCGCTTCTCTCTTAGCACCTGCAGGCAAAAATATTTAGTGCAAAAAGAACACAGACACCAATTTCAACTTCAGCACAATCATCCACCAAATAAACAGCACTAACCTTCTAAAAGTAGATGGCTGCCTCTACGACGATCTCTATCATCTGTAATTATATAAATTTAGGTGTTAACTATGTCAAAATACTAAACCCTTATCCAGAAAAATCAAAGTACGAAACAGTATAAGTGCTTTATGCATCTGAGTACGTCATTACCAATATATCAGTTACCTTTTGCTGAGAAGTGCTTCCGCTCTCGCTCCTCCAGTTCATCTCGGAGATTCCTCCTCTGCAGCTCTTCTTGAGTGTCTTGTCCTTCCTTTCTAAAATACCACATAGACATCAGAAAGAAGATTAGCAACCCAGCAATGAAAATGACAAAAAGGGAACAAGAAAAAGACACACATAGAGTCGAAGAACAAAAGTGGAAAGTACACTCTCATAGCTAACAATATTTGCAAGTCAGTCACCAAGAAACTAACCCAAGTTCCAACAACTCCTAGAGAAAAGGCATTATGTACAATAACGAGCAACACCCAGTTTCCATCGAACTGAACTCACACAATCAATCCACTTAAATTTGGAACATCAACCCTAAGAGCATGGCCTACTGAACCAATTACTTGAAGAAAAAAGTTAACATTTCAAATAGCAAGCCAGTCTCCAGAGAATAGTTAAATTCAAAATCTACCTAAAATAAGGTTAAACACAAAGTTTCGTGCTCTTTGGAACACAAAGATTTTATTAAAAAAAAAAAAAAAAAAAACTCCTAACAGAAAATTTTACATACCCAGGATAGCATCAGTGAATTTTCAGGCACCTAGGTTGGGTTACAGAAAAATTCCGTGCTTTTCGCTAGACTGAGTAATAATCATCCTCCCTGTCAACTTTTCCATCCTATACACATTCAGACTAAAATTATAACTCTAACAGAGAATTTCCCCATCAATGATATTTCCTTTCCGACTACTCATTAATAGCAATAACCTATGGTCATTCAATTTCAGCCCTAAGCAAAGAAAATCTAATTCAGAAAAAGACTATTCTCTTTGATATTACCTCGGTTTTAAAGCTGTGTGAGAAGCGAGGTCCCTGGAAGAGTACTTCTGAGAGGGGCCAAAAATTCGAGTGCCACCTTGCTCGTTGCCACCCTTAGCCGGTGCCCAGGTGGGTCTAGCCGCCGTCGTCATCTTTTGTATCCTCTTTAATCTTCACCTAAAATCAATCGAACCAAGTTACAGGTTACGAATAGCACTGAAATTAACGCGGAAACAATACTAATCCGAACCGGTAAGAAAAACCCTAAATTATATATCGAAGCAGTTATCAGCGCTTGATTGAATAAAGAAGAACGGTTAGGGATCTAACTAACTTCAATTGGATTCGACGGAGATGATTCCCGACGGAAAAATACCACGTTTGTGAATCGGAATCGGGGACAAATGAAATGAGGGCACTCGATTGATATTAGGGGAATGGATTTGTCTAACAACTCCTTTACCTCCTTTTAACTTTGCAGTTTGCTGTCGGTTTCTCTTCAAACGACATCGTTCCTACCATAGGCCTCATGCCTGACCGAAATCTAAAAGATTCATGGTCCACAATTGGCCCTCTTGTCTTCACGACTTTTATACCGTCCACCCCATCGTGGGCTACTACCCATGTTTGGGTGCCCAATAGTTTGGGCTGTTAATTTTTTTTTTCGGGGTTCACATGGAGGCTACAAATCTTACAATATTGATATCGTTCCACCGCATTCCGAAGTATGATCTACTTCTCTTGTTTGGCATGGCCCAACTTTTTAACTGTTCATTTTTATTTTCGGCTCAAGGGCAAGGTTTAAATCTCACAAATTCGATATTGCTCCAGCCCATTCAATTAAATCTCTCTCTCTCTCTCTCTGTCTAAATTCAAAGAGAGTCTCCAAATTTTACAAAGGGAAAAGCAGAGAACTTGACTAGGAAGCTAGTTAATGATGTGGAATGGGAAACGAACTTCCTGATGTGGTTAATCGAAATCTACACAAAAAGATGTGAGGGCAATTGTCCTTTTTTTTCTAATTAGCTCTTGTATTATTAAGTGTTCATAGAAATATATGGTAACGTTTGATGAAAAAAGAAAGGAGAGTACTTGAAAGTCGAACCAAAAACTTCGCTATCTACCAAATAATGCTCCTACCGACTAAGCTAGGTTTTGAGGAGTTTAAGTTGTCATTAGATGCCAACTACAATAATGGCTGTCATGAACAAATAACGAAGCATATGTTGACCCAAATTAGCCCATTTCTTTGTCAGGCTTGTATCTTAACCCGCTGTAGTTCTCCATCAAACCAATCCTCTTGAAGCTCAGGCCCAAATTGGGTAAACCTAACTGGCTAAAACTTGGGCTTGCTAACTTTTATACCCGTCATCAAAGAGTAGCTTAGCTCTCAATGGGCTCAATGTTGCAAGATGGATTGAATTTGGCCTACCCTTTTCTTTTGTTTTTTAATCACGACAATGATGTACATTGGGAGAGTAATTATAATTAATTGGTACTTGTGCATCATGTCTACGATGCCAGACACCACACTTGTCAATATACGTACACACAATGAAACGTAGTTGAATAGAACTAGTTCAATATTCTAGTGAATCCAAGTCGGCACTTGGCAACATACACAAATCGCCTATTAGCTTACCATATTTATTGAATTTTTTTTAAATCAAACGTGACTTGTTTACTCGACACCTACTGCTGCTCTTCTTCCTACTCTAGTCTATTTTATTTATAAGGAGAAGGGCCTAATTAGGCCTATTAGGGATCCGATGAGGGATGAATCATCAACACCTACCCTACTTCTATTATAGCCTATTCTAAAAGGTAGGACCTAACTGGATCTATTAGGAAATCGACGGGAACTGAACTATCATCGAATCATACGAGTGCATTATGCATCTATATGGATTTAAGCTACTTAAAGTGGCAAACCACATATAATAGCGAGTGGTAAAAAGTGAGGTTTTAACCCTTAATCTCCCACCCCATCATGCCTTAAAGACTATGGTAATAGCTATAAGCCATTTACTGAAATTGATTGCCCCTCTTTTTCCCTTGAATCACGTATAGAATATATGGTATGGCTACATTGATATTTCAAATGGTAAAAGAATAATCCTTGATTGCACATTCTTATACGGCAAGGTATTAATAATACTAGTTCTTGGTTTCAATAAGCATCAGTGTTGTTAAAATCTTAGATACAATGCTTGTATTACAATCATGTAAAAGTTTATTTTAGGAAAAATAGTTTAAAACATCAATCACATTTCATCAAATGGATTTTTTAGTCATTCACTTTTAAAATGACGACAACTTTACATCTCCTGCAAAATCAAATCGATAAAATTTTGATAAATTTTACCGTTAATCCATCACATGACACATACGTGTCATTTTCTTAGGTGCAAAAAAAAGCTAGGTTCCATTTGTAGTCAAACAAATGACCAGATTTATATTTATTTTTGTTATAGGTTACGTGGTAATTTTAGGATAAAAAGTGGTCAGGAATTTAGGTTAGGACCAAATTTCACGGATTTGAATTTGTAATGAACATGAAATTAATATTTAAAAGTGAAGGACGAAAAAACTTATTTAATAAAATGTGATGAATGTTTTGCAACGATTTTTCATCTTTATTTTATATATGCGATGTGTATGAAAGGTGGCATTTGAAATTCCCTTATCATGTCATCAAAGTTCCTTTTTCTTTTTTCTTTTTTTTTGCATAAATTTCTTGTTCGCACACGTATGCATAAAATTGATTCTGGATAAATCAGAAATGGTCTACATCAAATAGCAGAAGTTATCTAGTCATCCTAATTCCTTGATTAACTTGATCTCCTTGAACGGCTTAATCCCAAGTTCCCAACGGATCATGTTCAACCAAGCCGTAGGCAGCTTTGAAAAGAAAGTGGCTAGCCATTGAAATGCAACCGCATGTCAATAACCAGTGGCCACTTGGCAGCCCCCTGCAGCTGACGACCTGACTCCAGGGCCACCCCTTGGCGCCCTCAACGTCATACGACGTTTCTGGTTGAAGTAGGTGGCCAGCTGCTCGAGCCGATAACCTCCATATCCTGTACCCGCCACAATTCAAACTACTCTTTTTAGCAGCCTTTTCCCATATATTGAGATCCTTTTAAATGTTATTCATGCTGGGATTAGATCAATGTTAACATCAGATGAACGAAAACATCCTTGTCTTAAATTCTTTTGTATTATTGAATTCTGAAAAAACGGAAAAGGGTAAAAAAAAGAGAGGGTGATGTGTTTCTGAAGAACCAAAACCAGTAGTACCTTTCAGCTTTGCTTACTGAATAAACAATACAGGCCAAGAGGACGTTAGGCCAACGGTTATAGTTACAACTCACAACATCCCCTCGGATTCACTTGGAATCGAAGCAAGGCAGCGGTTTGATTCTTGGTCACCATCTGAACCCAATCCTCACCTTCCTCTCCTTGTTTGGTTCCACTTAATTCAATCCCATCGTCTTCCGTTTCTGTTGTTCCATCCCTTTATTTCCCCCCCTCGGGGCTCACCCTCTGCCTTTGTATTCGTTTCCCATGTCAGCTTCGACACATTCCCATCAAGCTTCAGCTCTGTATCTCTTGATATAGGCTTCAAATTTGCCACTAATTCTTTGCAAAATTGAAGCTTTTTGAGAATTATGGAAGAGGGGTGGTTTAGTTGTTGCAAAAGTAGCATCAAGCTTTCAACAGACACCAAATTCATTGTCAATCATGATTGAAGTTTACGCGTGGTGCTTCATCAATTCAAGAAATGGTCCTTTATAGATTTAGGACACTGAAATTTTAGGTGTGTGAAAATTTTCGTGTGTATAGATTTGCAGTTTGAAGCCTGAATTGGTACTGGTAGCCTGGAAAAAGGTTAGCTGTCAGCTTAGCAATGAATACTCGGTACTTCTTTACACCTGAGTTGGTTTGTAACTCTGGCTTTGCGGATGCAATTTCATCAATTTCTCCACTAGGAGATGATCATAGAATGGTTGTGAGCGCACGAAGTCGGCCATCTTCTCGCGTTCCTCCGTCATCATTCTTAATAAGAATGGCAATGAAAATCTCAAGATCAAGATGGTTTAGCTTTTTAAGAAGAGTGTTCCATTACCAAAATGGACCAAGATCAGACCTGGCCTCTAATCCATTCAACACGGGAAGTTGGATGATGACAGAGTTTGTAGTCTTGGCTGTCCAAATTGCTATGGTTGTATATACATTGGCAATTTCCAAGGAGGAGAGGCCAGTTTGGCCAATGAGGATTTGGGTTTCGGGCTATGCTTGTGGGTGCATCCTCAGTCTGATGCAACTCTGCTGCCGCTATCGGGTGCTTCGTTTAACTCAAAATCAAGGAGAAGGTTCAAACATCTCTGATGTTGAACAGCAGAGAAGCCATGATGACTCAAGGTATGCAGCACATGTTACATCCCCCGTGTGTTCTCCAACTCAATATCTATCTGTGGCACTTGTATTCTACTACAGCTGTTACAATCATTAGTCATATATGCAAAGATCTGTTCTATTTACTACTTTGGACCTAAACTTATCATTAAACAGTCCTTGGGAAATGACTAGAACTTTACACTTCAGAGTTGGTACTCTGTTCTGTGATATACTCCTAATTAATATAAAGCAATGATCAGTTACTTTCTGTTTAAGTTTTGGCGGAAGTTTTGAGTAGCTGTATTGCATTGAACAACGCTCAAATAAAGTACATAGAAGGGACTTGTATTCTTTTATTTTTCAATTTTTGACTGATTACTTCTCCAAATAGGCAAGTGTTGAACATTTTCAATTTTGCAGAAGCTTGCACTGCATGAACAAATACCGGACTTTTCTTGAGCTATTCTTTGCAATATGGTTCGTCATGGGAAACGTATGGGTCTTTGATTCTCGTTTCGGATCCTTTCGACATGCTCCAAAGCTTCATGTCCTCTGCATCTCTCTACTCGCTTGGAACGCCATCAGCTACTCCTTTCCCTTCATTTTATTCGTGTTGCTATGTTGCTGCGTCCCGCTGCTGAGTACTCTCCTTGGATACAATATGAATATGGGATCAATTGATCGAGGGGCAACTGATGAACAATTATCCAAGCTACCTAGCTGGAAATACAAGGAAGTTGGCAACAACTTAGAGCTCGGAAATTCAGCCCTGAACAATGAAAATCCAGTAAGTAGTCTGATTACAATCTTTGTCAGTATAACTTCCACAAGTACAGGGAAGCTAAGAGGTCTGATTACGTTTATTTGAACAGGAGTGTTGTATTTGCTTGGCCAAATATAGAGACAGGGAAGAGATGAGGCAATTACCATGCTCCCATGTATTTCATCTGAAGTGCGTAGATCACTGGCTCAGAATAATTTCTTGCTGTCCTCTTTGTAAGCAAGAATTGGAGAGGTAAAATAAAAAGGGGCAAGAGACGGGAGCAATGAACACTCTGTCATGTGTCAACAGCACATTCCTCCTTTCTACATAATGTTTGTTCATAATACTAAGAACAAAGCAGATGGTGATTTTGCACGAGTTTTGTTCCCATCACCACCACTAGACTGAGCATCTTCTTCTTTATGATTGGCTGGTGCTCCTATTTACTAAAGTTGCTCTTGGAGTGGAGATTAACAGAAACCTGCTCTTGGAGTGGAATCAATTTAAAAGTTTGCTTTGTCCCTCTAATTAATACTGGGTATATGCTTCATTTTGATGCATTCTACAGCTGACTCTATTGGATATCTTGCAAGTAAGAAGGCCTCCACAGAGAGAATTGTAATAATTCGTATAGAATATTCGGTTGCACAGATTTTATACAATGCATTGACATTTTTTTTCAACTTTGTTGCCCCCACACAGTTATAAAATTGAAGAGAAATCCATCCTCAGTTTTTGGAGACGTTTTACAGAATTTGGAATCAATACCGCATAGCATGTGATGTGAGTCCCCGAGCAATGTAGACGTCTAAAGCTTGAATGGTACCACAAACCAAAGGAGCCAACAATTAGGTACACGAAACACTGGACCAAACTGCCAAACTATTACTAGTACGTTCAACCAAAGGTTGGGTTGTTGCCTTGGATGCAACTCCCAACTAAAGTGGAGGACCACTTGAGACAGAGACACCCCATTTTACTCAAAACGGGTTTTTTTCTTTTTCTTTTTCTGCGTATTAAGTAAATTGTTTTTTCCAGTTAAACTTGAAGAAAGAGCAGCCAATTAGTAGTAGTAGTAGTGGTCGTAGTGGGGTATTATTATGCTATAGCATGCACGTACAAGATCATCCACCATCCCAATCAAAGTTGTATTGAGATGTAAACAGGGGGCATCTCAAAATCTGCTCCATAGTCAACCTTCTGACAATCATATCTGTTCACACTCAACAGCTTTGCCACACGTTTTTCACCATACAAGAAGATTTGGCAAGAACAAAAGACGAATGTGACATTCACAAAAGGAAAAAAAAAACCAGCGTGACATAAGTTGGCAAACTTACTAGTACGAGTAATGATTTAACAAAAAAGGAAAAAAATGATGAAGAAGAAGAAAAGAAAGCATTTGGCAGAAAATTAATGTGCATAAAGCTCTTAAATTTGGTTTATTCAATGCTCTACTTGCAATCTTTACTTACGACGAAGGGAATTCTGAACATCCAAGTCAGTGCGTGACTGTGTGTAAATTGGACGATTTCAATTTTGGAGTCCATAATAAAGGATAGGGCGGAAATGAATGCGTAAAATAAAAAATTGCGTTCAGAAAAGTACGCCGCCGATATTTGTTTGCTGAGCTACGCCAGTCACTGTTTTCTATTTCCATATTTCCACTACCGCCACCCGCACGACAGACGAAAGTCCTCTTTCTTCCCCCTTACCTCTGGGGTAGTTTGGTTGGCACCTAGCGGCTAGCTCTACTACTTATATCGTCCAATACCCAGCCATATTCATCCCTCTCCATCTCAGGTTTCAGGACTCAGGAGGATCTCACTCTGACTTTCTGAAATCCTCGAGGGTAAAAAAAGAAAACCCACAAAGAATGAGCGATCTGAAAGCTAAATTCTTGGAAGTTTACTCTGTCCTGAAATCAGAGTTACTCAATGACCCTGCTTTTGAGTTTACTGATGATTCTCGGCAATGGCTCGACCGGGTATGCCTTTGCTAGTAGTACTATTACTTTTACATACAGTCAGTGACACCCACGCACGCGCTGCATCTTCAATTCTTTTGGTTGGCCGTGTCATGGAGTATTGCTGAGATTTTTGGCTTTTTCTTCTGCGTATATGGCTTCAATGCTAATTTGTGTGGTACTAGAATTCGGGTGTTACGTGCTACGAATGATTGATTTCAATTGGCTTGTATCCTTTTGTTAATGAAACATGCTCTACGTTTACTCATTTGAGTCTTCATCGTTACTTTGATGTTCCTAGTTTTTTATGTTAGACAATCTTTATGGTATAGTAGTCGGGCCTTCAAGATCGTATTTTCATCTGGGTTTTGGTTTTCTTGTACAGATTGTTTAACAAAATCCATTACCATGAGACTCAAGCAATTTTGCATGCATAAAATTTGCAGTTTTACAGTAAATCCGTTTGTAAAGTGATGACCAAATCAAGCTGCACAAGTACAGAGTCAAGCTAGGTAGAGGAAGTCCCATTTTCTATTCTATTATGTTAATTCCTTCCATTTTCTTTGGTGGCACAGATTACTTCTTTTAACACTCTTAAGCCTCTATAGTCCCCGTAGAACCTCAATTTGCATTATTTAGCTTTTATGGCATGATTTCATGACTTTGTGAAAGGATAAAGAAGATTTTTGCGATCCATTTTTTCTTTATCTCGCTTTAGAATGGATTTGCAACTTGTGATCATGAATGCTTTAGTTGAATAAATTAGGATTTGACTTTCTGGACTGATCAGCATTGAAGTTTCTGTCTTGTGTAGCATTTGATAGGTTATCTAGCACTTTGACATGTCTAATTTTTTTCTTTTTGGGCATTAACTTTTCAGATGCTGGACTATAATGTTCCTGGAGGTGAAAAGCACATCCTTTAATTACTAAAGTGGATAATCATCTCTGTCTTTTACCTTCTCCTGGTCTTTCTGGACTGTCTTATTTCTTTCTTCCTTTTCTGCTAATGGATTTCAGGAAAGCTAAATCGAGGGCTCTCGGTTGTTGACAGTTACAAGCTGCTTAAAGAAGGAAGAGAATTAACCAGTGATGAAACTTTTCTTGCTTGTGCACTTGGTTGGTGCATCGAATGGGTATGGCTGCATTAGTGCTCTCCTATTTGTGGCTCACTCTGATTTTTCTGTGTGATGTCGTGTTGGTTACTTTGGGTGCCCATAACTTTTGCAGCTACAAGCTTATTTTCTTGTTATGGATGATATCATGGATGGCTCTCACACGCGTCGTGGTCAACCATGTTGGTTTAGATTGCCAAAGGTATTGTCTTATCAATTCTGTACTCTCTCCTCTTTGTCTCGTTCTGAAGCAGTTTGACTTCTTGATTCGAGTTAATAATTACTGTTTTGCTTGGAGTTTTGTCCTAGGTTGGTATGATTGCTGCAAATGATGGCATAATCCTTCGCAACCACATCCCACGAATTCTCAAAAACCATTTCAGAGGCAAGCCTTATTATGTGGACCTGCTTGATTTATTCAATGAGGTAGGGTTATATCTGAAGTTGTGGACGTATGATCCCTGAATCAATATCAGATATTGCTGAGAAGTCCTCTTGCTTTATTGTTTTATTGCGTGTTTTATCAGGTAGAATTCCAGACAGCCTCTGGACAAATGATTGATTTAATTACCACGCTTGTGGGAGAGAAAGATCTATCCAAATACTCTTTGCCTCTGTAAGTGAGAACTTTTGTTTCACTGTAGTTGTGGTTCGCACGTTTAATGTATGGCCATTCACTTTGTGATACTTGAATATATTTTTTTCCCTTTTCTAATGCAGACATCGCCGCATTGTTCAGTACAAAACTGCCTATTATTCTTTCTATCTTCCAGTGAGTGGATCTCCAGATTGTTATTGGCTTCAATTGCTGTCTCTATTAATTTTTTTTATCTTCCAAAAAGAATATTTTCTTTTAAATCCTTGTAACTCATTTAAATAGTTCTAGATCTAGTTTATATTCTTGGATGTCTAATATTTTCTCCTTGATCTAAGTATCTGAGCATAACTTGATGATCTTTACACAGCAATACATATTGTGATGTTGAGAACCCTTTGGAGTTTGATTTTTCATATTTGCTGGTTTCTTCTTTTGACATAATCTGTTTATGAATAACGTTTTCAGGTGGCCTGTGCTCTCCTTATGTCAGGTGAGAATCTGGACAATCATATTGATGTCAAGGAAATACTAATTGAAATGGGAATCTACTTCCAGGTGCAGGTGAGCATCCTTAGGCATCACGATAACCATGCATCTTATTTGATGGCAAAGCATCTTTTCCTTTGCAAATTTGTTGAGATTTCATGCCATCATTCCTAATTTTGTCTTTCTGGGTTCAAGATATTGATTGTTTGCTATTTATACTGTCTGATAAGGCTTAAATATGCACTTGTAGGATGACTATCTAGATTGTTATGGTGATCCAGAGGTCATTGGCAAGGTAAACCTTAGGTATAATATCTTACATCATTTATGGTTTGTTTACGTTTTGACAGAAGAACTAGTAAGTTCATGGTGAAATTCGTTTTCTTTTAGATTGGGACGGATATTGAAGATTTTAAATGCTCATGGATGGTCGTGAAAGCATTGGAAGTCTGCAACGAGGAACAAAAGAAGTTACTACACGTGAGTTCGAAAAGTCATAGTCATCATCCCTTCATTTTTACTAACTCCTATAGTCCGTGTGGAATTTGCCATGCTAACCAGATGAGGTACATTACCAGGAGAACTATGGGAAGCAGGATCCAGCTTGTGTTGCTAAGGTTAAAGAACTTTACGAGGCTCTCAAAATCCAGGTTCCTATTCAAGCAATTTTGAGTTTTCTGATTTGTTCCGAATACAAAAACTTGGCGCTTGTGTGAGCTGTGTTGTTTGGAGATTTTGAATGCAGGGGGTTGGCATGTGACACAGGTCTCTCTTTTGATTTACTTGTTTTGTCTTGCAATCCTTATCAGGATGTGTTTCTGGAATACGAGAGGAAGAGTTATGAGAAGCTCAATAAGGGCATTGAAGCTCATCCAAGCAAAGCCGTGCAAGCGGTGCTGAAATCATTCCTATCAAAGATATATAAGAGGCAAAAATAGCCAGATAATCTGTCATCAACATGGAAGGAACTCAATCTCCTTTGTAGAAATTGTTGTACTTCTGCACACGGAAAAAGGATGTCTACCTCAACAGTGTCTCCTTCCTCCTCTGGCACAAGGCTATTGGCCAGATAATCTGTGGAGCAGAAGGCCAGATGTTATTGAAACAACGAAGATTGGGCAGAGGAGTTCAAAATAATTATAAAAATAAAAAGTTGTCTGTTTCTTCACTGAAATTTGGAATTAGTGGATTATTTGTACGCACATGTCAGATTTACGGTTTCTTTACCTATTCACAGTTTTAAAGCAAACGAATAAAGTTAACGCGTAACTTCTCAAATTCTAGATAGAGTTGATGACATATAATTCTAGTAGAGAGTGGTATTAGATTGTGCTAATGTTTAATGTAGCATTATAATTTTTTAACAGTCTTTCCAATATACGGAGCATCTTTAGTATGTCTAAAATGTTAGTGATGGTTAGAGTCAAACAAACAATGTTTGATTTCCAAAAATTGTTGATTGTTTTACGTGCTGCAGGATAAGAAATTAACAGAAATGAGGCGTTTCAATTATATGAGATTGTGTTGCAAATGCAATCGAGCTATGCTGACCTTGAGGAAACATTATTGAGACGCACTTCTTTCTCCATTCTCGGGTTCCAACTCCATCCCTGTAATTCAGGAGCCTTCATCTTCCTCTGATGCGTGACTTCTGTGGCCTGAGCCTGGCTTCGGCAAAGCAGATATCCTGCTCTGCTTAAGTTTCTGTGGCGTTTTATCTGTGGCCTCCTCATTACACACCGACCCTCTATTGTCATCAACTCCCCCCCTCCTTCGCCTCCCAACTGGAAAGAAAAAGGACGATAGAAAAAAAATCTCCAAAACCCCACAAAAACGAACACATTCTCACTAGTTGTCGCAGTGATTTATGCATTTCAAGAATGCATCGCATCGCCACTCCTTGAGATTGTGGAATGAATGCTTCTTCCTTGTTATGTACTCTCTATTTTCTTGTCTTAAATTTGAGTGTGCCGTGCCGTGCGCGTAATTTTCATGTCTGATATTTACATGAAACAATAAATCATCCAAGAGATGGAAAGAAATTTTTTTTTTTTTCTTGTTAACATGTCTCGTTCAGGCGCCAGGTTTAACATACGAAATGGATTTTGTTTTGTTTGTTGCAGACAGAGAAAACCATGCCATCTTTTAACGTGCTGCAGTTGCAGTTTGGGTTATAGAATAAGCATGTCTCGTGGAACTAGTAGTGCAGTTTTTGATAGCTTTGAAGATGGACAAGAAAAAGCCGCGAAGGTTCTCAGGGCAAAATCTCGACATACAGGCAATAAAGAAGTTCTTTGGTTGACTAAACCAGGCAAAGGAAGCAGCAGCACTCACTCGTTGCCTCTGCTCCCCGACTACACATGCCGGATCCTTTAGGTGCCGCCAGCACCGGAACTTTGCAACTACCGACGAAAAGGAATGGGTCGCTTAATCACGCCAACGTTTATTTGCTGCATAAGATTTCAGTCTAAATCGCCTGTTACTTGTACATACAAATCGAGGAATTTTTTGCACGAGAATTTATGTACATTGTGCATAGTCATAATAAAGTTTAACTGCACTTTTGAAGCCTTCTAAATTTTATTTTATTGAAGACTAAGTGGAAGAAACAAATGGTGTGTCCATCAGAGTAAATATGACGACTATCATCATCCACTCAACTCCTAGTAAAACATTCATTTACATTATACGAACCAAAAATTAGTCAGTGATCGTGTCAAAAGAGCCCTTTTTCTGCTCAGGTTGTTGGTCGAACCCATGTTGTTTCTGTCGTCAAAGTATTTCCATAATACACTTGCTTTGAGGAGACATCCCAGTAAGCCTGATCCAAGGAAGCAGAAAAACAACGCAGTAAGAATACTGGGAAACCAAAATTGGATGTAAATTACGTTATACATCACTGAAAAATTTGTCAAATCAATCCGTGCTTGGAAAATGGTTCTGTTGTATAAACCAAGACCGGAGTTAATACAAATACTTGTGGGCTCAAACTTGGCTAACTCCTTAGTTCCAGGGGATATAGTTTCTCAAATCGCTAGTGTAACTTCTGAAAACTTTAAAAAAAAAAAAGAGACACAGAAATTAATTGTGCATAGTGTTAATACCTGCCATCCACGTGGAAGACCTTTGGAGAGTTCACCAAGATCAGGCTGCTGATTTCCTTCAAAAACATCATCTTTAGGAGTCTGAACAGATTCCTTGGCTAATTGAGCTCGCTTGCGCTTCACACGCTCCCGCCTGAACCAAACCAACAAGAACAAGTCACAATAATACCCAAGAAGTATATATCATCATCATGCTGAACTTGTCTTGAACCCATCCCCTGCCAACCCAGAGGAAAGGCAACGAGGATGCAAAAGACATACTACCAATGTTAGTCTGTCTAAGTAAAAGCTCTATTTTCCATGTATATTAAAAGTAAGAGCACTTGCATGCATTATGTACAAATTAACTAGCATAAAGATCTATATCACCAATGCTTAGAGGACTAAGAGTCTACCAATCACCACCAAGTGGCTGAAAATTAGCATTCTCTTTGGCCTCTCCACTAGCAATCTGCTGTGCATGCCATTCCTGAAAATAAAAGAGAATTAGCGACATCAACAAGCTATGTAAATGAACAAACTGACACTAGAACACAGGCAAACCTTGATTTGCCGTTGTCGTTTCTTCTCTAATATCTCATAAGCATTTTCAGGTTCTTTTTCATCCTCTTGAAGTTCCTCTTTTGCAGCTTTCCACTATTAAGCAGCATGACAAACATTTCAAAACTTGGGAAAAAAATGTGCCAAAGGATACAACTAGCAGAAGGTGGGAACAAGCAAGCACCTTGTCAACCAAGCTGGAAACCTTCTTGTTGGACCTCAGGGAGGAAACAACAGCCACTGTTCTCTTTTTGTTACGTTGTACTGCCCAAAAAAAAAAAAAGCAAAATAAGGGAAACTCTATAACACATACTATATGCAAATCCTTCCGCATTTTAAAAAGTTGATCACAACTTCGAAGTATTTTTTGCATTATCACCTTTAGATCGAGCCTTAGGAGCTGTTGTGGAAGCAGTGATAGAGGAAGTGGTAGCAGGGACCAATGGCTCAGAGACACCCTCTAGCTCTGAGATGGTTGCTGGCGCTAATGTAACTTCAGAAGATGAAGGTTCCAAAGATGCCTTTTTAGCATCCACACTAATGGCAGGAACATCAATGTCACCTTTCAGCAATGAAGCAGAGCCCACAGCTGCCTGGACTTCCAGGGATCCAGTGGGATCAGAGATGGAGTTTTGGACAGAATCACCATGAAATACAGAAGACTCTAAGGAAACAGGTTGTGTAATCCCATCTTGAAGGCCATAGTACAAACCAGGCTCAATAGGGTTGACTGCTAATGTGGCTGGCGCATATGTGTCTGACAATGCTTCAAAATATAATGGGGGCTGGGAAACAGTTGGTTGACATCCATCAGTCGGGGCATACATATTACTGGCAGATATGTTAGTGTTTCCTTGAGCATAATACTGGAAGTGTGAACTGGGATATATGTTGTATGGTTCCACATAAGGAAAAGACTCTGTCGACACCAAATCAGATGGTTGAGGGCCTGAGATTTCAGGAGGCTCATCAGGTGGAGGAGGAGGAAAAGGTTCGTTATCAGGAGGTGGTGGTGGAATCCAATCTTCATCAGGTGGAGGTGGGATACTACACAATTCCAATGGGACTGAGGATTGAAGATCTGCAGGCAGAGTTTGATCGTTATGCTGCTCTGACGGAACTGAAACAATTAAATTGTTTGAAGGATCAACGTCCTCAACTTCCATGTCAACATCCATATCCACTTCTTCCCCAGTATGAAGCAAAGCCTTGGGAGTCAACTCCTGATGCACAGCATGTCGAGCTTCAACTTTACCCCCAGCATTCACAAGACGTTCTATGAGGCTTGGATCTGATGGAACATTTTCAGAGCCAGTAGCACCGCCATTGTCCAATTCTGGATTATTTTTCTGAAATTCCGTTATTCCAGCAGATTCCGAAGCACCAAAATCATCAGATGCAACATCAACTGCCTTCTCTTCACTGGAATTTGCTTTAATGTCCTCACCAATGCTTTCAGGCAATATACTGGTCGTGTCAACTTCATGCACCTGTTCAGATTTTAATTCCTGGACTATATTATAAATGACTGCTTCAAGCTCTAGAAGCCGCCTTTCAGAGTGCTCCCAAAAGGGGAGTAATAAGGATCCATGGCACGCTAAGGACTTGATATCAGAGAGTCTCATCTCAACCTCCAAAATGCACTTTGTTATATGGTCAATTCCTTTAAAATAGCCTTTCAACCTGAAAAATGATTGACAAGAACAATATGATGGTTAATGGATCAAAGCAAGAAGAGGGGGGAGGGTGAGGGAGGGGTGTTGGAAGATTATTCACAGAGTACACAGGAGAAATGCCTTCACTGGTTACTAATATGCGCATTATAAGAAGGAAAAAAAAAATAGAACAAAACAGCAATTGTGAAATTCCCACAGACATGAAGAACAAGGAAAAGCAAGAAGATGCATACCCTTTAACAGTATTCAATTGCCCCAACAAATTTTCAGACTGTTTCATCAGAAGGGAAGGGAAGTCCGTCCCAGTTTCATAGCGTCCTCCTGGCTTCAACAACTGAATACTTGTTGCATTACCATCAGTTGGAAAAACATTATCTGACTGACCAGGTGAAACATTGGTTCCACGTAAAGTTCTAATATCATCTAAAGCATCTCCTCCATGATCCCCTTTCTTGTCATCTAAAGTATCTCTTACATACCCTTCATCTAATGTATTAGTTATGGGCACATCAATATTCCCTTCAATGGTTTTCAAATTATGATTTTTGACCTCGGAGACATCTTTCTCTTTCTGTTCAGAAGCATTGCCTTTCGGTTCAGTTGCCTGGGCTAAAACACCAGGAACTTCCCATGAAGTTTCACCAGTTGCAATATTCCAATAATAATACTGATTGCTTTCTTCATGCAGGACAACCTTCCAGCCTGAACTCACATCCCCAACAACTTGTGTATCAGAAGTTGTAGCAGCAGTTACCTGTTCCGTCAAACCATGTGCATCATGCAGGACATCCGTGCCAGTAGCATGGATCCCTGCAATAACACCTTCCAAATTCTCCAAGGAATCCATTAAGACAGGTCCATTTTCTACTGCAAGTTGTCCAAGCTTGTCACCAGCAGAGCCATTCCCTTCTTTGACTCCAAAATCTTCACTTGCTCTGCCAGCAGCTAATTTTTCCTATCCAATGAGATATTAAACCAATGGATTAGCTAAAGCAATAGAGTTCATACAGACTTCCATGTGTGAACAGATTCTTTTTCTGGACTTTATTCTGCATATTCTGGGACAGTCGCAAGGGAAGGAGCCAAACTCAAAATATCTCAATCATTTCTCCCTTAGCCTACACTCTCAGTATAGCATCTATCCGAGAGAATCACCAGATGGACGGATTGAGTGAGTGGCATATATGATTGTCTTAGAGAAGAAAGGTGCTAAGAAACAAAAAGAATATCCTGACACGGAAAACTTACAACATTGCAACTTATAAGGCAGGAGTAAAACAAAAGCAGCCCAAATACAAAAGCAATAAAAGGCACAATCTTCAAAGATACAGGGGATAATTGAAACATACAAAATAATGGAAATAAACTCAAGAGCCACAAAAATAGCAACAACAATGACATACTACGGAGTATTAAAACAAGAATCCAGAAAAATGCAGAGGTAACCAAGTGTTTTACATTGAGTTTTGAGATTTTCTGTCTATAAACTCAAACCAATAAATACATAACCGACAACTAACTTGCAGTCTAAGAAGGAAAATTCCTTTCTCTTCTGCTGTCTTCCATTTCTGTTTTCATCTGCATTCGGAAACTTCCATCCATAAACAATATCCATAAATGGTGAACTACAATCTAGTAAAACAATTTTCCTGTCCATACAGACCCCCTATCTAGGAAATTGAAGTCTTAATGTTGACCATGCTGCACTCATTACTAAATAATATGGGCAGATGCACTTTGACACTAAATATGAACCTATGTTACCCAGACTTGCCATTTCAACGAGGTACCCGTGTCGACACGACACGAAATGACACAGGTAAGGGTGCAGGAAACTGGTACAACACGGCTGGTGTTGCCTGAAGTAAGGGAGGAGAAGACAGAGGCGTGACAAGTGTAGAGGGAGAGAAGCGAGAGCTCATCATTTTTGCAGATCTAAGCAGAAGACAGAGAGAATGCCTTCAGAATGGTCGTTGGAAATGGTTGCCTGAAGAGAGATTAGCCGTAGGCGAAGAAGTGTGGTGATCACGGCTTTCTGGGAAGGTTCTGGAATAGAAGACAATGGGTTGATGGTGGGGAGTAGGTTTTGTAGGGTTTTCTTATTGTACCAAAGCTAATATTTGCACACTAAACCCTCTAGTCTTTAATAAAATATAAAAGTTGCCACAACCTTTTTATTGTACTTATGGATAATAAATTATATTGTAACCCTTATGTCTTTATAATTGGAAAATAATCACTTATTTGTTAGCATATTCCCATCATTCTAAAAAACTTATTTGTGATACATATCCTCAATACAAAGTGAATTAATATAGCCGTGTCCGTGAATCTTCAATTTCACAACATAGAGAATCCGATCCTTCTACACATACCCATATCCAACACTCGCAACCGAGTCCGTGTAACATAGATATGAACCACCCACTCAATCACTAAAACCTTGCAACAAAAAGCTCACTGATGTCTAAGGCTTAAAAATATAAAAGACAAACAGAGGAGGACAACCTATCATATTGGTCAATCGTGTAAACTTGTAAACTAGATGTCATATAACATCCACCGAAACAATATTAACTTTGACCAATTAACACGGGCACATCCTCACTCAGGCAGTGAACATTTCCTGCCCCATAATCCAAAGAAAGTAATTAAACAGTGAAGACAACCAATTGCAACGTAAGGCATACAAAATAGTCTGCCTGATGGAAGTAGTGCTGGCAGAACAAAAAAATTATACCTGGTCATCAACTCCCCTAGCACAGGAGTCCTCAGCCTTGTTTTGTTCACCACTTGATCCATCGTCTAACTCGTCATCACTATATTGCCCAAGCAAAACTAAAGGATTCTCTGCTCGTTTACCTGCATACAAGACACCCGAGTGTCAATGCCAAAGAAATACAAAATTTTCGACTAGAAACAATTTTTCAAAAAAAGAATCTTAAATTATCATTTCCTAGAGGTCATTTATACCAGCCAAATCACAGAAATAAAAAATCAAAAAGCCAATATTCAGAAAATTTTCAAAAATTCTTCACCATCATCACCTGTAAAAGATTGAAAACTTGTTAGCATGGCATAAAGTGAAAAAAAAAAAAGCCAGAGGCATACGAACCGAGGGAGAATCATATCCTTGCCATACTCTCCATTGCCAAGATGCCGCCAGAAATGGGTATAACAGGACAGAACTCAGAAGTACATTCAATAAATCACTGTGGCAGGGGCCTGGTGTAATCTGATGACCAATTGAATGTCCCAATACCACAGCCATTCTACAGTCTGAAAACAAATTCTTTTGGGGTACAAACAACATGTCTTGCACCTAGTATATTTATTAATTTTCCACCAAAATTATGCGGTCACATCATTCCTTCTCTACAAAGATCAGTCCTTTTGAGGAAAACTGACGGAACCCACCTGAAGAAGATGGTGAATTGGGTAACCCAGCATGATTTTTGGTATTATCATCCCCTCCAACTTCTTTTTGGACAGAGGAGCCACCCAAATCTCCTGAAAAGTGAGATCAAACAGCTCAGCGTTAAGACTCTTGGCCTCATGAACATCAAATAACTTGTAACCAACATAAAGGAATGGACTGAAAAACAAAGCTTGCAAAGGGTCAGAAGCAATCACAAACATTTTAAAGGTATGAATAGCTTTTCTTTGGTCAAAATTTTTCATTATTTGGGTCTATAAACAGGATTCTGCATGGGATTAACGAAAGTGGTTGACCACCCCACATATGTGCTTTTATGTACCTAGGATGATCCCACTAGCAGATATCAAATTCCATCATAGTATCGTCTGTCCCCACAGGCCTAGCAAGCTAACTTTTGCAGATCGGTCATACACAATTCCAACCATGTAAAATCCTAAAAATCAATTATAAAAAAAAGAAAAGAAAAACCTTTAATCAACATTGCCTAAACTACAATATGCAGCTTGGGAACATCTATATATAATTTGATGACAAAAAAGCTTCACAAAATTGCAACATGCAGTTGCGCAATCACTCCCGTCAAAAATTTTACAACCTCGACAAAATGCACATGCTGGTACAGGTGCAACAGACCAGTCTTCACCATGATAAACTAATAAGCAAAAGCTAAAAAGTTACACGAGGTGGGGAAGACAATGCAAAGTAGATGTAACAATAATAAGCACAAAGCTCTTAACTCCTATTAAAGCTTAAAAAGAAACTTCTTTTTTTCTTCTTCTTCTTGTGGACAATTTTTTTTGGTGGGGGGTGGGGGAAGGAGGTTTATAAGATCCAATTGTCGGCTTTTCACTTTGACAAGAGTTTCACAACACTTTCTAAATACTAAGAAAGTAGAAAAGGGCAAAAATTGTCCCAAACTTCACTAAGCAGCAGCTAACAGCTTGATTCAGCCAAAGATAATCGGACGCAGCAGCAAACAGCTTGGTTCAGCCAAAGATAATCAGACGCAAAGGAAAGCGTAAAATTCAGAGACCATTAATTAACGTAAAAACCGAAAAGCTCTAAAATTTCAAAATCCAACAGGACAATAATTTCATTTTACAAAAGAAAGTTTATGTTGTACCAGAGGGTTCCGCGATAAGGTCGAGCTTTAATCTCCGACCGGCGGCACTCAACGCTGCGAGTCGACGCTCCTTTCTTCTCCCCATCGAAATTAACAGACTTCAAGATAATCGAATGTTGAAATTCCCGAGATAATCTTCTGATAAAAAGAAAGAATTATTGTCGGAATCCTCTTTGGAAACCCTAGCCTACGAACACACCAAAATTCGATAATTTCGATCTTGTATACCACCTTAAGAAAGGATCCCATTGGACTTCGGTTGCCTGTCAAAGGCCCATTAAAAGGAAAATTTAACTGACAGCCTAACTTTAGAGGGCCTAACCCTTCCTAAGAAAATCCAAACCAAAGATTGGAAAGGCTAAAATAATTGGGCTCTATTGTGGGCTAAGGGCATGGTTTGTAAACAATAAAATGTGCCCAGTGTTATGGTCCGGTTAACAACAATGTCAAGCTTCCCTCAACACCTTCCTAACTTCTCTAACCTGCGTCCGGAAAAAACGTTCATCAGGAATAAATTTTTGTTTCTAGTACACTAAATAATGGAGAAGAATAAAAAATTAAAAAGTTATCAATCATGATGAATCATGCTCCCTCTTATCTATAAATCAAGATGGACTGCACTATTTCTAGAAATTCTAAAAGTATTGAATTTTTTTTTTGGAAGAAAAAAACATTAATTGAAGAGTAGAGTCTGATTTATGTTTTATTTTTTTCTTCTTTTATTTAGATGAAAATGGTTTGACGAATATTATGACAAATATTTTGCAAAATTCTGGAAATTAAAGTGAAGCCACATTTGCCCATTATATCGCATCTTTGTTTTGTTACTATTACTCCCCTATTTACTCTCCTATACTTCCGTAAACTAGTCCCTTATAACATTCATTTTTGACAATTATGTTGAACAAAAATTTTTCCTTTTTTTTAAATACAAAATCGGTAATATATTTGAATACGTGCACTATGAATCTATAATGCATTTTCATTGTTTGTCTGGTCATTATATAATTTTATTCAATTAAACGTTCTATTGCACAACATATAACGACAAAAAATTAGTTCTAAATTATCTTTTGTGCTCATTAAAAAACTAAAAAATAAAAACACGAGTATAGTTTTAAATATTATTTTATTTCATAAAATATTATAATATTTATTCTAAATAATCTCCTACCTATTATGTTCATATTCTTTGGCTTTCTAAATGTGTTTAATATTTCTATATAAAAAAAAAATAAACGAACGATTTATTAGTAAACTGAAATTGGCAAAAAAAAAAAAAATTTAAAAAAAGAAATGGAATCACTAACTCACCGGTGACCCCGATCGCAATCAATAGTGGTGCCAACTGTCAAAATTATCAGTATCATCCTCCTTCCTCCTGACATATGATAAACAATACATAAACAAATACAGGAAGGACTGCGATGTTACATCTCTCTCTGTCTCTCCATTGAAGAGCTGCAAATCCAGCAGCTCAACTAAAGGACTCGAAATTTGTTCCTGGGCTTTTGTTAAGGATACCTTTATAGTAAGGTGAGACAAAAAGGAAAAAGAAAAAAAGGGAAACCATTTGTTTTTCACTTATGTAGTTATCTCTAGGATGATTTTTAGCAAGTTTTAGCTTTCAAAATCAAAGCTTTGGGTGAACAGGATTGCTGCTCGTGGCTTAGATCTGCATAGGAATATTATTGTTTTGTTAACCCCTGTTGGATAATTAAATGGTTTAAAATCATTTCGTCGGGTTAGTTTTCCCTGCACAATTTTGCTGGTATATTAATGTATGCTTGCAAAAAGATTCGATTTTCTCAATGGATTGCTTTGCCATGATCTGTTTAACTTATTTTTTGCTGCTTCGAGATTGTGAATCTGTTGCTTATATCGGGGCTTATGATGAATCTTGGAAATTTTTGTGCTTTGGGTGGTTTCATGGAGTGGACTATTTAAGAGTTTTGCTTCGTAACGGGTCAGGTAATCTGTTTGTACGGGCTTGGTTTGATTTCGAGTACATTTCTTTACGGGGAAATGAAGTTTGATATGCAATTCTGTCACAATACTTTCGTGCTGCCGAATCGACCTCTGTGTGTTTCCGTATTGATAATTTTCATTAACTCTATAAGTGAACACATATTGAGATTCGGTGAAGTTTTAACAGCATACTTCAAAATCCCTCTTCATTTTTTTGATGTTTAGACACCAAGAAGTCTAATTTAAAGTTGTCTATTTCTCGTTGTTTCCTTTATACCTCTGAATTTTACATATATCTGGATTCTGTTGCCATTCTGAAATTATTTTCTGAAAACAGATCATCTTGATATAGCCTCGATAATTGCTCAAGCATTTGTTTTCAGTCCAGAAGAAGCAGAGAATGGTCACAAGGTTCATTTTCTCTCGGTCTCTGTCAATGTATGTGTATCTCATTTTAACTATCGTGAATTAACTTTTATTTTTATTTTTTAATTAACAGGCATGGAGCATTTTGATGTGCACAAAATACAATGTCACAGTGCGTAGAGGGGATTAAGCATTTAGGTGCTTCCCTGCTGCGATGTTGTGATCTTGACTTTAATAGGCAATCAAGAGGCCTTGAAGATCCTGAAATCCTTGCAAGAGAGACTGTCTGTATGCTTTTAGCCTATATCTTGACTTCATCCCTGCGTTAATTGTGAAAACTAATATGAAGAGATAATGGAGGCTATGAAGCTGTTATTCTTGATGTTATTACTGGTGCCTTTTTAAAAAAAAAAAAAAAAAAAATTCCCTCTACCCTGATTATTCATTCATTTTTTAGGCCTCTAGACTTATTTTGTTGTTACAACTCCCATTTAATCCTGGCTTGGACTTTCCTTTTTTTAAAAAAAAAAAAAAAGGCTAAACTTTACATTTCAGTTATGGGCGCATGTTTCTTTTTCTCCTCTGTCTCATGTTTCCAATCCACTCTGGGGTCTCTTTTTCTTTTTCATGGGTTACAAGAACCTGTTTAATCTTTCTGAGATAAAGTTGTCGTTCAACACTTGGTCTCCGCCAGTTCCAAATTTAACTTTGTGGGGCTTGAATGCAGAAATTAGGGAACTGGGAATGTGTTATATCTTGAATAAGTTCTCTTCTAATCTTATGTGGTGAAGCTGTCCTGTTATTTATGATAACTTCTCTGTAGGGCTTAATGAAAATTACATGACCTGATGGTGGAACTAAAGATTGAGTCTACTTGGCTATTTTCCTTGCTTACAATTGAATAACCACTAGCCCTGCTCTTTAATGATTCATTCTTTTTAATGTGTAGTTAGTGTAAGCGAAATTGAAGCACTATATGAGCTCTTTAAGAAGATCAGCAGTGCTGTGATTGATGACGGGCTGATCAACAAGGTACAAAAACATCTCTCTTGAAGTTAAATTTTCTTGTGCTGGGCAAACCAATTGCTCATCAACCGACTTACTCTTTTTTTTTTTAATAGTAATTGAACTGTAATCGGTATCTGCTCATTTAACCTTAATTCCATCTCTTAAATTCTATATTGCAGGAAGAGTTTCAGTTGGCATTATTCAAGACAAACAAAAAAGAAAGCCTGTTTGCAGATAGGGTATTTTCTTGAGAACAAATATTATAGTTTGCTAAATTTCCTTTTCTCAATAAAATCGTTTAGTTTGTTAAACTTTTCTTCTTTAGCTCGGGAAAGCTTAAAATGTGTTAATTGCTGGTGTCGGTTTTATTGCTTCTGGGTTGAAATTCCTGCAGACATGTGCATGCTTTTATACCTCTTCGAATTTTCTAGGAGAACAATGTGATGAGTTATCTCTGTTCTGCATATTAGATTGCAATTTGACTTTTTTTTTACTACTTTCTTGTTTTTCTTCCAATTAAGTATTTCGAAGACTTTTCTCAAAAGCTGTTTAAACTTCCAATACCTTATTAATTGCAGGTGTTTGATTTGTTTGATACGAAGCATAATGGAATCCTTGGGTTTGAGGAGTTTGCTCGTGCGCTCTCTGTGTTTCACCCCCATGCCCCAATTGATGATAAAATTGATTGTATGTCACTTAATATGTTTTTATATTGGTAAAAACCTATTTCTGATTCTTTGCGTTCTAACATTAGCTACAATCATATTCTCTGTTTTGCAGTTTCCTTTCAACTATATGATCTTAAACAACAAGGTTTCATTGAGAGGCAAGAGGTAGTTAATAATCTACTTTAAATTCCACTTCCCAAAAGGATGTTGATTTTATGTCTGAGGAAGAAATTTTTACAATGATTTAAACTTTATGTTTCAAAGTTTGGTTGTTGCCTCTTAAGCTTTTACTTCTCGTTAACATGAACATGAACAATTGAGGTGCCATGAGTTTTGAATTGACTTCTGAATATGTAGGTGAAGCAAATGGTTGTTGCCACCCTCGCTGAATCTGGTATGAACCTTTCGGATGACGTTATTGAGAGTATAATCGATAAGGTGCCTCCTCATTCTTCTTGATTGACTTTCAAAACTTAATGCCCTTTTCTATCCTTGGGGATGGAAGTGGGTTTCCCTTTTTATTATTATCTTAGTGCTTATACTTGCGAAGGCTATTATCTGGTCCGCCTGTCATGTTCCAAGATCAAGACCTCGACCTACATTGAAAGAAACATAAAAAGAGAGGAGGAGGAGGAGGAGGAGGAGGAGGAGGGGGTGGGAAGGAAGTGCCAAAAGCAAATGATGCATTCTACCTAGGATTTGGCAATATGCTTTCTCAAGAAGAAATAGTCATTATTAGGGAGAACAACGTATGAAGTAGCTAATGCTTCTTAGTGAATAAGGTCTGCAAAAACTTGATATTTCAATTAGAAATTGGCAAACCTACAAGATTGTGGACTAGTGTTTGGTATCTGTTTGGCTTGTGGACGTTCACATGTTATAGTACATTAAATTCATCTGATCTGTGTCATGTTATGCTATTTATTAAGTTTCTTTTCTTCGTTGTAGGCTGAACATTTGCTTTACTTGAAAAAGAGTATCCTGACTGAAGCTAACTTCTCAGGATTGCAATGTTGTTATATGTGTGATTTCCTACATGATTTTATTAATGCTTACAAGATGGCAGCCTTTTAGAAGGCTATATTCCCCAAGAATACTTGTACATGTGTAATTGAAATTTAGATTCCTTTCCTCGTTTTAACCTTTTCTTTTTCAGACCTTTGAGGAAGCTGATACTAAGCATGATGGGAGGATTGACAAGGAAGAATGGAGAAGTCTTGTCTTACGGCATCCTTCTCTTCTCAAGAATATGACCCTTCAATATCTCAAGTAGGTTCACGCTCTTATGCCTGCATTTCTCCATTTCGAATTGGTCAAGTTTTGCCCAATATATTTCTGATCTATCTGCATAAAAAATCAAAAAGTTTAATGCAAAAAGTGTTAACTATCTCATGACATATTCTATTGGTTGTTGCTATACTTTGTCTGCATGTCTTGAGTTTCTGAAATTAACTTGAGGGACAAACTTTTCTTGCAAAGGCTTCAATTTATGCGAACACCTTTATCCGGAGAGTTTGACCTAGAACTGTTGCTGTTGGAGAAGTGTTCCTTTCTGATACATCTTTCTCTTTGCATGATGAAGAGTAGAGGAGCTTAACTATTTTTGCATGCCTTCGAGAGTAGTCGAGCTATATGAGAGAGCCTCGTTTATTTCCTAGTGGTTGACATCACATTCCTCTTTTCAACAGGGACATCACTACCACATTCCCGAGCTTTGTGTTTCATTCAAGAGTTGAGGACACCTGATTGCAGATTGGGTTTTTTGAGTTTATTAGGCGGTTATGTAGAAAGTTTGGTTTGTTATTAAATGCGCAGTGCCTGCCCTGACCTTGATAATCAGCTTATTGGCTCGTTTGTTTCAGTATTGACATTTGATACATAAAATTCGTGGGTTTGATTCTTTTGCTCCTTAAGTTAGACGCCTTGATGCCTGGATTGGTAGCAGTTTACAGAGCTTTTCGCCAAGAACTAGATAAAATTTTCATAATCTTGAACCCAGTATGATAAAAACTGAAAAAGTTTCATATAAAAGTAAGTGCTCAAACATTTGGTGACGAAATTAGTCACACAAGAGCTTCCCATTAACTAAAACCAAACTATAAGCTACTGGACTGAAAAAGCAAACTCAGACTCAAAAGTACTGCTACTGCAGGAGCTTGAAGAACATAATAATAAAGTTGATAAGACTTGTTCAATGATGGCAACGCAATTTCCAGAAAAGATCAGCTTGCAACCAATCCACTATCATGCGGTAAGCCTCCTGTGTTAAATGAATTCCATCCCAGCTGACGTATCTTTCGGGATCACGGCAAGCCTTAACGCCTGGAAATCCACACATTCGCGTCTCATTGAAGTTGTACTGCCCTCCAACTCCACAACAAGCTTTGTGCAGCTCAAAACCTAAAAGACAAAACAAATCAGACGACCAGATGTGGATGCTTCAGATGCCCCTTTCTCCTACTGGAAATAATTTATTTCTTTTAAGAATTCAAAATGGTAAATGCCAACTAAGCATACCTTTAGTTTCACCTAGTTTGAGAAGCTGTTCATATGCAGCGTAGTAGTCTCCATAGACGATTGTTACATAAGGGTACTTGTCTTGCAGCTCAGCAATCGCCTTCTTCAGGTGATTATTGTGGAAAGTTGCAAAGCTGTTCAATAGCCATATGCAATGATTCTCGTCGAACTCGTCTACCTCGCTTTCTAGCCCAAACTTTGTAAGATAAATTGGCAGACATCCCATTGGAAAGTTCCCAGGAACCACTATTGTCCTTGCTCCAAAACTAATGACTTTCTGAAATACAGCATTGAAAGAAAAGGAGAAGCAATTAGAAGCAAGAGAACTCAAAGCAGCAAGAGTGCTAATAAGAAGAGGAGGGGCCTGCAAAAGCTAACCTCAACAGCATGCTTAATTTTGGCAACAACTAGAGGTACCAACTCTTGAATTCTAAGCGTATCTCTAGCCTCATCAAAGTACTGAAGGAATGCATAATTATAATCGTTGCCTCCGATTTCACCCACCATAAATAGAGCTTTTTGAAGCTTCCTTTCACAATCTGTTAAACAAAAAGAAAAGGGACAAAATTCAGTGTCATGCCAAAAAAAAAAAAGTTAATAAAAGTTGAGAAAAGTTGAATGGCTGTCACGATCGAATGCGTGACGCATATATAAAATTTGAATATACCGTTGTGACAAAATTTGTGAAAGTGATCGTTCATCCACTGAAGCTGTACGTCAAGGGAACTGTTGGTCGCTGGATTTCTAACATGATGACGAGCGAGAACAGCTGATGATAGTGTCGTAGCACCGGCTACGGCAAAATTTGCTCCATGCTCAAAATTCGCCTTTGTATCCTTGATCGGATTCAGAAGAGGTAGACCCAGCGCCTGGGCTGTGTTAAAACAACGATCCAAACAAATATTCAGTTAGCGGATGTGATTATGACAGCCTACATAAACAAAAGGCATAATACACTTTGGTTTGGTAGCCCAAACATAAAAACTAAGTAAACATCGATGATGAATCACCACTAGGAACATCAGCGGAAGATTGCAGATAAACATCATGCTGCAGGGTTAACCAGTATGACTAAATGGATAATTAGGGCAAGAATTGTGCATTGTTTTCAGTTAAGGCAGCCAAGAACTGGAATAATAATATTCTGGATAATTTACAGTCTAAATTTCCTTGTAACACACCAAACGGCGATAGTTCGAATTCTTTCCATCATGCATGCAACTCATTGGCATCTACGTCCTCCACGCAAATTATTTATTACAAAATAAAAAAAGAAAGAAAGAAAGAAATCCTTTACCAGATTTTGTCGCGGAAAAGAAAATCAGATATAGAGTGAGTTGATAAAAAGCAAAGCTCTATATCAAGCGTTCAAAACAAGAATAAACCATACGAAGAAAAGATTAAAATAGCCTGAATTGTGAAACACACACACACACACACACACAAATATAAAATAGCTAATATATATATACCAATGTAGTCAATCATAAGAAGTCCATCAGAGCAACGGCCGGTGGCTTTGTGGTGGGAGAAGGTCTGACCGTAGGGGTTTCTGGCGAAAGGTAAAGCGGCTCCAAGTGGAGATTCCCTGATCAAATTCCCAGTGTCTGATATGGAGTCCCCAAGTTGGTACACCTGATCAAAACGGCAGGCACTCAGGAGAGGACTAGCATCAGCGGATGGTGAGGGAGAAAGGAGCAGCAAAGCAGATGCAATAACAAAGAAAACAGCACCAATGCTCGTGCCCTTGACTCCCATTATTGCTCAGAAAACAGCCAAAAAAAGTTTAACTATGTAATATTACTGCTCAGTGGTACTATCAAGGTTGCTTGCTAGGTGATTATATAGGACTGAGACCAAAGTGTTACAAACCTGTTGGAACTTGGATCAAAACTTCGAATCCTAGCAGGATTTGTTCTGCAGATGTCAAACCAAAGCAAAAAACAACCAAAGTAGCACTACACAAAAATACAATAAGCAGTTTTCTAGACGGAATTGACTTGTTTTTAGATTAAGGTCTCTGATCCTGCTTTTGTCGATCAACTTACAGCTCTAGCCCCAATTCTACTAGGATTCAAGCATGAGGTGCAATTCCACTAGGGATTGAAGTACATAGAAGTTGTGATGAGACAAACACCTTTTCTTTACAAACTAAACTACATTTTATTCCAGACCACCTGTAATTCAAGTTTGACCAACATAATACTATATGATTTTATTTTTTTTTCCAGCTCAACATGTCGTAATTACTAAAAAATCAAATTTTTAATTCTTAACAAGGCTAAAATGGATGTACATTTTGACCCAGATGCCCTTGATCCTGACGACGAGTCCGCATTTTATCTACAACTCTAAAAGATAAGCGAGTCCAATGTTGGTTCATTCTGGAAAAGAGAGAACGGAATATTATTGGCTCAAAGATTGGTTAAATAATAGTTTTGTACCCAACCAACAAGTGCTCGCTTGAGCTGCTGATCAAATTGCAAATTCAACTGCGTATGAGACACTTTGAGAACTTAAAGATCAAATTGTAAAATATAAAACGCCTCCGGCTCCAGATGTTGCAATTCTTTTATTCTGGACTTCATAGTCTCCGTACATTGGAATAATTTTTTCGGAGATGTTAATGAAATTAGAACGCTAACCCAAGTTCGCATAAACTTTGACTCATTTTCAAGCGGAAGTTAAAGCTTTAGTTTGATTCAGGACTGGATTCAGGAGATTATTATCAGGTCTTCCAATTTCAAGCTGGAGGTGGGAATAGCGGTGGAGATCCTGCGGGCAAAGATGTGAGAGGCGTGATTCGTTTGGGACTTCCTCTCTCGTCTCATCTTCATTTTTGGTCCCCTTTATGCCATTTTATACTATTATTCTTTTTGTTGAACTTAGCTAAGGCATGAGAAAGAGGACAAAGTTCATTTGACCTCTTTGGGCAATTAATTTCTCAAACTTCCGCTTGCAATGTCACTCGCTCTTCTTCATGAATTTGTTTCAAAAGAGTAAAGAACGGAGACTTGAACCGCCTGATTATAATGGCCAGCTTGGTTTCCTGTCTCTGTATTATACAGTTTTCCACGAGAAAAGAGACATATATCTACAGTGCTCAAGAGAAGTGTCCACCTGTGCGCTCAAATTAATTATAATATGCATAGACTCGAACCCTTCAACAGAAACAACCTCAACCACAGAAGGGCGGAAGAAAATTCTGTATTGCTATTGGTTGGCCAGAAAGATAACATCGATTCCATGGACAGACCAATCCACTAGGCAAAAAAAAAAACATGAACCTAGGTAAATTTATATAAAAGCCACCAAAAACTACCAATATCCAAAAAAAAACAGCATTCAAAAGACAGTAGTAACATAACTACTCGGGTGTTTCATCTCAGTTTTGACGCCTAAAATTAAAATAACAAACATTCACTGTTCGTTCGAGATGTGCTTTTCAAGGGTTACTTCAGTCAACTTCCTCCATCTTGCTGCCCTCTGCATCTGCATCACCTTCCTCCAGTGCAGGCATGTCTTCATCAGCGTCACCAGCATCATCATCAATGCTCAAGCCAAGCTTCAACATCCTGTGAATGCGGTTGCCAAAGGTGTTGGGCTCATCAAGGCTGAAACCTGAGGTGAGAAGGGCAGTCTCAAACAACAAGAGAACCAAATCCTTCACTGATTTGTCATTTTTGTCAGCATCAGCCCTTTTTCCGAGCTCTTCCATGATAGGGTTTTCAGGGTTAATCTCCATTGTCTTCTTGCTGGACATGTACCCAGCCATACTTGAGTCCCTCAGAGCTTGTGCCTTCATAATCCTCTCCATGTTGGCTGTCCAGCCATACTCTCCAGTAACCAAACAGCAGGGTGAGTCCACAACACGGTCAGAAACAATTACCTTCTCAACCTTGTCACCAAGAACATCCTTGATCACCTTGCAAAGACCCTCAAACTTCTCCTTCAAAGTTTCCTTCTTCTTCTTCTCATCCTCACTCTCATCAAGCTTGAGGCCTTCCTTGGTGGCAGAAACCAGCTTCTTTCCCTCAAATTCCTTAAGTTGACCAACAGCATACTCATCAATAGCGTCAACCATGAACAGGACCTCATAACCCTTCTTCTTCAACTTCTCAAGGAAGGGAGAGTTCTCAACAGCCTTCTTGCTCTCACCAGTAATATAGTAAATATCATTCTGTCCCTCCTTCATCCTGGTAACATAGTCCTTCAAGCTAGTCAGCTCGTCACCACTCTTGGTGGAGTGATAACGCAGAAGTTCAGCAAGCTTAGTCTTGTTCTGAGAATCCTCATGGATGCCAAGCTTGAGGTTCTTTGAGAATGCCTCATAGAATTTGTTGTAGTCTTCCTTGTTCTCGGCAATCTCAAAGAAAAGCTCAATGCACTTCTTAACCAAGTTCTTGCGAATGACCTTCAAGATTTTGTTCTGCTGCAACATCTCACGAGAAATGTTGAGAGGAAGATCCTCAGAATCTACAATACCCTTCACGAAGCTCAAATATTCAGGAATCAACTCCTCACAGTTGTCCATAATGAACACACGGCGGACATAAAGCTTAATGTTGTTAGGTTTCTTCCTGGTATCAAACAGATCAAAAGGTGCCCTCTTAGGAACAAAGAGAATAGCCTTGAATTCAAGCTGGCCCTCAACAGAAAAATGCTTAACAGCCAAATGTTCCTCCCAGTCATTAGTAAGGCTTTTGTAGAAAGCAGCATACTCCTCCTTAGTGATCTCTTCGGGTTTCCTCATCCAGATTGGCTTCTGCTTGTTGACCAAAGACCATTCATGAGAGACTTCCTTGATCTTCTTCTTTTTCTTCTCATCTTTCTCTTTCTCTTCATCGACTTCCTCAACCTTTCCTTCCTCATCTTTCTTGTCCTCCTCATCCTCATCATCAGAAATTTCCTTCTCAATGGTCTTCTCCACCCACAAAGAAATTGGGTAGCTGATGAACTCAGAGTGCTTCTTGATCAGATCCTTGAGTCGCCTCTCCTCAAGGTACTCAAGTTGGTCCTCCTTAAGGAAGAGGGTCATCTTGGTTCCCCTGCCAAGATTCTCACCAGATGCGTCTCTGGTAACAGTGAAAGAACCACCAGCCTGGGACTCCCACACGTACTGCTCATCATCATTGTGCTTGGTTGTCACGATAACCTTCTCAGCAACCAAGTAGGCTGAATAGAAACCAACACCAAACTGCCCAATCATACTGACATCAGCTCCAGCAGCAAGAGCTTCCATGAACTCTTTAGTCCCAGACCTTGCAATTGTACCAAGGTTGTTCACCAAATCTGCATTTGCATAATCAAGTGAAACTTTATCAATACAATCAAACTTCAAGAAAAGGCAACTACCCACAACAATTAATGGTCTATTTATACTAACCAGCCTTTGTCATGCCAATGCCACTGTCAACAATGGACAATGTGTTATTGGTCTTGTCTGGAATGATGTGGATAAAGAACTCCGGCTGAGCATCCAGCTTGCTCTTGTCAGTCAAGCTTTCAAAACGGATTTTATCCAAAGCCTACAATCAATGACAATAAACCAATCAGTATTAAAATTCCAATACAGGCCTCATTAGACTGGAAATAAAAAAAACATAAATGCAGTGTATTCTAATCAGAAATAGCTAAATCAATATTAATGTAACCAAACAATTACCCAAGTGTAGGAAAGAAGAACAAACTGACAAGCACAACATAGAATTTACATAATGTCCTCGCAACAGTACCAGTGATACACGTACGTAGCATAAAATTTTTGAAACTCACGTCAAAACTTACCTAAAACAAAATTCAGGGGAAAAAATGTACCCATAACATCTCCCACAAAACAAATAGAAGTTAAGTCTATACGCGAGTCCTAGGGGGTTCATATTCACAAGGTCCGTCAATTTAAACGAACATATTTTGATGTCCATTTTCCATCATCCACAAACTCAATATCTCGGAAAAATATAATCTCTTTTTTTTGGTAGGAGAAAAATATAATCTCTGACTTAACCTACGAATCACTTGCTGCTTGCGCCGTCCACACATCAAATTAACAGCAATACCATACTAGACATAGATCAGAAACAGAACACAAAAAAGGCATGAAGAACAGAGCATCATAGATTAATCCCTCCTAACCAAACCTGGTAATATCAAATTAACATAAATTAATAAAAAAAAACCATAATGTTGCTTAAAAAACCGCAAATCACAGAAGAATGCAGTATAAGAATTTAACAATTGAATCAGATCAGTCGCATCAAAACCAAAAAAAACGTACAAAACGAATCTAATTGAAAGCGCAAAGGAGAAAGTTCTTCAGAGAATAAGACCGAAGGCTTACATCAGAAGCGTTGCTAATAAGTTCACGGAGAAAGATCTCCTTGTTGCTGTAGAAAGTGTTGATAATAAGACTCAACAATTGGTTGATCTCAGCTTGGAAGGCAAACGTCTCCGTCTGCGCCATTGCCGATTATCTCTCTTTACTGCAACGATAATATATCACAGAAAGAAAAATCGCCAAGGCTTACCAGAAGAAGCTAGGGTTTATGAGTAAGGAGGAGCAAAGGAGGCAGAGACTGAAGGCCGCGAAGCAAAGGTATTTTATAGGTGGTTTCCTTTAGGGTTTCTAGATCCTTCTATTAGCGATATTTTCTCGTGTAGTTTTCCTTTTCTTTTGCTGCTTTTCATTAATCGGAGGAGTAGATAAAAGAACAGTGCAAAACTCGAATAGTGACACGCGTTGGATTACTGGGGCGGGTTTAGTTGGCCTGACCAATGAGAATTGAGCTTGAGATCCAATGGGTGCAATCCTGGCTCGTGAGCGAATCATAAAAGGCTTTGGATTAAACGGCACTTACTTAATCATGAATCAACTGGGTCAACTAAAGCGTTGCAAGACCTTCGCGATCCTTCTAAGCGGGGTGTTTGGTTAGAGGGTTTTGGTTTTCATTGCCAAATAATAATATTAATATGTCCAATTTTCCTTGCAGTTTTGACTTCCTAAAATTTCCATATCAATACCACCCCAAAAAATTAATCTTTTTTCACTTGTAGTACTGTTAAAGTTTATTTTCCCTTCAATTTACTTGCCTCTAGGAGCCATAAGATTGTTCTTTTATCAACTCACTGCACACACTAAAATGAGTGTTCAAACATCTTTTTGTTTTTATTTTTTTATATCAAATGAATGAAATTTATGAAGCAGTGAAGGAAAATGTAAATTTAAACACAAAATCTCTAAATTTTGAAATCTCAATAATCTTATGTGCTTCTTCCTCCATCCCAAAGCCAATAAACCCATAATCCCATAGCAAACAAGGAAATATGAAGGTTTGTAGTATGATACTACATTAACCATGTTTTAGTGTAATTGGGTAAGCATCAATATTTTTATGTTTTCATTTCCTTCAAAAATGATTTTATAATCATATTTTAATAATTTTTTTTTCATTTTGAGAATTACAGGTTCTCGAGCTTGAATATAAACTACTTTTCTGAAAAGCAAATGCTACATAAAGAATAATTGTTTAAATACCCTTCCAATTGTCAAAAAGAGCTAATAGTTTATTAGCAATTATATATCACTTGCGATTTTGCTTAAAAAGCTAAGAGTAAATTATTTAAAGAGTTCTTAAACTATTTTAATTTTAAAATGACCCTCAACTATTTGCAATATCAAATTTGTCCTTTAATAATAAAAAAAATTCAAATTTGATCCTTCAATTCATCTCCATCACTAAAATTGATGGATCCAAGGGGAAAATTGGACATATTTAATGGTAGAGATAGAATGAAGAATTAAAATTTGATAATTTTTATTATTCAAAGACCAATTTAAAACTTTAAAATAGATGAGGAGATAATTTGAGATAATTGATGTAGTTTAGTGTTTCGTAACTGGTTTACCCAAAAACTAAAAATTGACTACAGTCTCTATTTTGCTAGAAATTTGAATCCTAGATAGATATGGAGTGATATTTTTCTATTATTATATGATTTTTTTTATTATATCTCAATTTACATTATTATATGATTTTTTTCCTTGAGTATAAGAAAACAACTATCATGATTTTATTTGATGTAAAATTTTGGCCTACCACCAAATAAATAAATAAATAAAATGGAAGGACATACGACCAAGAATCAAAATAATTTTACTATTATAATATTTAAACAAAAAGGGGAAGTAGATATATGAAGGAAAAATGACCAATTTCGTCCTTAAACTCTTTTATTAGTGCCGATTTAGTCATTAATTTTTTTTTACCAATTTGATACTTGAACTTATTTTGTAGTTCCAATTAAAGACCTCCGCGGTAGCACCACTATCTAAAGTTAATCAGGCTCATAATTGACTAACCAAACAGAGATATTATGGGAATGTCACTCACGGACTATAATAAAATAAATAAACTATGTAAAAAAATCACCATATAAAACTTTTAAATTATGTAAAAAATCACAAAAAAAAACCTTTTTAAAATTTTAATCTTGTACTTTTTTGACACAATTTACTTGATGACATTCCAACAATAACCTTATTTAGTTGGTTAATTAGAAACCATATCGGTTTAAGGAGGTGGTACCATTACAAAAGGTTCTTAATTGGAACCGCAAATTAAGTGGACACATCAAATTAGATAGGAATAAAAATTAGGGATTAAATTAGCACTAGTAACAAAGTTTAGGGACGAAGTTGGCATTTTCCCCAACAATAAAACCAAAAGCCGTTTGAAGATCTTTCACGTATTGAGATTTCAGCTACATTCTTATCCTTCGACCAGCTCTCCTGGCTTCCGCAGCCCTACCACTGCACACCGCCAAGCTCTCTGGTCTCTGCGTCTCCCTTCACTTGGGCTCATTCTCTTTTGAGTCAAATTCAGAAATGGGAGGTCCAGCTTATCAAACCCGCATCCGTTTCCCAATTGCTTTGGCTTCTCCTAGGTAAATACTATTCCTTTCATTTCTGATAGCCTTATTATCTCCCAGTAAGCTTGCTTGTATCTTCATCATGGCTATTTAATGACCAATGGGATGCATGTTAACTACTGAATCCTTAAACCTCATAAGGAAATTAAGTTGTTCGCCCGAGAAGAAAGCATCCCGCGTTGAATCGATGAACGTTGGAGCAAATTTTTAACTAAAATTTGATTTTGGAATGGTTGATACTTAGCTGTTGTCTTACCGGGACACACTTGATCACTGATCTTGTGCAGGAGCTGCAATATAAGAGTACAACCATTTAGGATTTTCTTCTTATTTTTTTTTTTAAGCACTGCGAGCAACAGGATTCTTACCTGTAGGCTTGATATGAATTTTTGAAATAGGTGTTAAACTGTGTACGATAAAGTTTCATCATGAGTGTGATACTTGTTTGAGCAGTTGCCTGGTTTTCAAGCAGCCTAGAGTCGTGTTGTCGGAGAATTTGGGTGAGAAAGTTACTTCTATTGGATTTAAAAAGGTACCAAGGAGGTCAATATTGCAGCTCATGGTATTTGCTCCAATATTTGCAACTGCCAATACGATTTTAGCAGCACCAATGCAGGAGATGAATGAACCTGATGTGGTAAGGTAAATATTGCTCATGCTGTCATTAGTACTTACAGTTTGTTTGGAGTAAGGTGAAATTCTAGAGAGGTCCCTAGAATTAGTACTTGTTATTGTCAGTTGTTCTCAAACACAATCTCTGCTTGGCATTTGAAGCATCCAGGACATTGAAGCTTCCCAGTGGAGTGAGGATACAAGGTAAGATATCCATTGCTGCTGACATGCTTGTTGAAACGAATGACTTGATTCATTCTGTTTATTAAGGACATTAGAACTATGATACTCTTTTTTCTTTTTCATTCATTCCTTTATCTTTCTACATAAGCTATTGAGACGCATTTTGGCCTGTCATCTGTTACAAATCAAGTTACTTCCCAATTTTGATGGGAATGTGGGACAAATGTAGGATGGTATGCATCTCATTCCACACATACATGCCACCAGAAGTAGCTTTGAAGTAGAAGCACTCATGTATTACATGTACTTGGCTAAATTCGGTACTTAATATACACATTTGCATACAAAAATAATCTATGACTTCTGTCTGTACATGATTTTTGAACTTGAACTACGACTTAAAAAACTGTCAAAGGGGCAGACACCAGATACATTTCTCAATTTACACTATGGAGTGGGAATTTCAGCTATACTACGTTCATTTTTCCGTTTATTTCTTAAATGTCTGTTTGTCAAACCTCTCTGCAAGAAATTGTTGAAGGCAAAGGACGGGAAGCATCTGAGGGTGATCTTGTGGAAATAAACTATGTATGCCGGCGTTCAAATGGATATTTTGTCCACAGGTAAGCTTTCAAACTTCTATTTCTTTGATCAGATGGATTTCTAATGCCTTGAATTTTCTGGTTCTGCCTTCTGAGATTGTACAAGTAACTTCCATTATGCTTTATACATCATTTGAATACAGCACGGTCGATAAATTTAGTGGAGAAAGTGCTCCTGTTATACTCTCGCTGGATGACAAGCAGGTCAATTCTGTTTCTTCTATTACATGATGTGAGAATGATAAATTAAGTAGGAAGCATTTACTCAGAACCATTACTCACTCATAGCTTTTCGCCATTGGGTTAATGACTCCAGAATTTCCTTTCTGGGCTAGATTCTTGTTATGCATTGTCGTAACTAATAAATTGAGTTATGATTTTGTCTTGCAATGGAGATGCTGACTGGTCGTAACGTTTTCAGTCAAGTATCTGCTTTGTAACTAGCGCTTTCCCTGCATCCTGCCGTTTATATAACACCATTACCTGCTTGCGTCCTCTGGGATTCAGGATCTGCTACTTGAACCTACAAAAAGATCCTTGAGAATCACGTTTCAGAAGTATTTGCGAATTTCTTGTAAAGGTTGCTAATCAAGGTTTTTCTGGTTGTCTAGATTATTAAAGGTCTGAAGGAGGTTTTGATTGGAATGAAAGCTGGAGGTTTGTTTTACTTGTCGTAGTTTCTGAAGGGGTTTTGTATGCCAAAAGTCGCAATTGAAGCGTGTTCATATAGTTTGAAAATAGCCCTTCAAGTCAATAATACATGTTTGAGAAAAGCTTGATCATATTTCGCAGGAAAGAGAAGAGCACTGATACCTCCTTCTGTCGGTTACATCAGTGAAAACTTAGCACCTGTCCCGGAAGAGGTAATGACTTCCTCACTTCCTTCTCCAGAACCCATTGTTCTACAAGTTAGCTCTTGGCAGCTGGCACTGGTAAATGAAAGATGATCATGCCGCACTAACAAATAAACGACCGTGCATTCATTTTGCAGTTTGGGCCTAGGCGGAGTCTTTTGTCTCACGCGAAAGAGCCTTTAATATTTGAAGTGCAACTTTTGAAGGTTTTGTGACTTGTGGAGTTTGATCCTATCTTTACATATATTTCGCATATAATTGATGTGGAGCACTAGGCATACTCGAATACAACCATTGGTTATTTATGATGTTGATCCTGGAATTGTTAAGTGATAGTACGTGCTAACAGAAAGGAAACTAGGGGAGGGAGTTAACGGGTAGCATATGATTGAAGAAAAAAGCAAATGCGCCAGAGGGTTCACGAGCAAAGTCAAGCCGAGACGAGAAAGATTTAGTAGTAAACCACCCGCCTTTGGACTGGTGGCCACCGTCAATGCATTAAAGCTTGGTAGGGTGGGAAGCAAGGATTCAAACCTTGTCTTCCACCAACTTGTCACAATTAAATGTGGCTTTATTTAAAAAATTCAAGCGAATGCGTAGTGCATCTGTCTGCTATCGTATAGGAAACTATCGACAAAAAAAAAAAAAAGATTTAGTGGTAGCATATGATCCATCCATAAAAAATGCACACAATTGATTCTAAACGGGAAGGTGAAGTGCAGTATTTCAAATGCGATGATGATAGTTTTGACGAGATACAACGGTCAACTGATCATATGTAAATTTGCGTAAAATTTGTCAAACTTGTAGTATAACTGTTCTAAAACAGTTACATAAGCTAGAGTGAGCTGGACAGTTCAACTGGAGAGGCATTTATCGTTTCTGCGTGAATTTAGTTAACCATCGAGTGCATGTCTTGGGAAATTTAGAGCGCACCTTTGAGTCTTTGACAGAAGTCGGCATGTACCCCAGCCACAAAGGCGTAGTATAGATACGCATTCAGACTCCACGCCTTTGACAATCCCGCTGAAACGGGAAAATGTTTCAGCGCCTCCGCTCCGTCTTTGCTTAATTACCAAGACCGCAAATACGCACTAATAACAGCAGCTACAAAACACGTCAAATTTTGAAACTTTTAGACTAAGGAGTAAAGGCAAGATTGGTGAAATTGGGGTCCCCTGTCCACATCCTCTGCTCGTTGCCTGTCCAAATTCACCAAAAATTTCCTATTTTTTCTCCTCTCAAGAAGAGTTGGGTCGGGTACTGGATCGTGAGAAAACTCGCAAGATGCAGCAGTGGTTTTCAGCGGTTACCGTCGGCGCCAATGCCAATAATCAGCAAACGGCGTCGTCGTCGTCGTCTTCGCCGTCTTTATTGTCAGATTGGAACTCATATGCAGCTGCTAGAGCCTCCGAAGATAGCAGCTCCCTCCTTCCTGGTTTTGATCTCGAATCCGCCGTCAGGTCCGCCAACGACACCGTTTCCGGCACTTTTAACGTGTGAGATTCTGCTCCCCGCTCTACTCTCCTTTCTTTCCCCCAGTAATTTCGAGTGTTTAACTAGCTTCTATCTGTGTCCATGGTTTTTCTCCTAAGAGCGTCAATGTGGAAGAGAAATTCCGGTGTGAGAATGGTGAAATGAATTGTTAGTTTTTAGTAATTCTCCTTATTTTAATCACTAATTTCGTGAAGCTGACTTGTTATGCTCTGTCTATATCGTTAATATCTAACCAAATTCCTGAATCTTTCTCGGATTGATTTGTTTTTGACGTTCAATTCTGCACTAAGACCAAATTCTAAGTCCTGCTGAAGGAAATTCATTGTAACCAAACTTCTAATTTGATTTAGCTAGCTCCTTGCTTAAATTGTCCGTATGAGCTGGTGATGCATTGCTCATTATGCCTATCGAAGGAAATTAGGTACTGCAAGGGGAAAAAACAATAGGAGTGTTTGGATAGAGTGCTATTCGAAATATATTTCAAATGATCACTGTAGCATTTTTTATGATAGAATGTATGCGAGATAAAAATGTGGTTGGGAATGTAATAAGTGTGACTGAAAAACGTATTTGTGATGCAACCACAATATAGTTTCAAATAATGACATATCCAATTATGTGTGTCGTATTCATCCTTGTTTGAATCTTGTATCAGTTTGTATGCTTATATTCGAGCTGATATTCGAATTGGACGAATGCAGAAAAGGAATTTTACGTCTGTGTTCGGTGATATATGCATGTGTCATACAATTGGTATTAAACTGTTCTTTTTGTTTTTGGACGCGTATCTTATTTTCCAGGCAAAGGTTGGGTCAGTTTCTTGAGAATAAAATGTGCATATGGAGAACTTTTTGACTTTTTGTGATTCTTAGTTTTGGTTCATCCGGTATAAGTATAAGCTTATGAAGCCCTACAAATTGGGTGGTAGAAATAAATTCAGTGTAGAAACTATGAGATTTGGCTTACACTTCATTACAGTCTAGAGGTACCTTAAACAACAGGGCTTTTGCTAGCATTTAGTTGTGGTTGATTCATCTAAGAGACTTTGCATAACGGAGATGATAATAATGTCTTAGATCATCAAAATTTAAACCAAATTAGTAATCCACACGTGCACCTTATTCGTCAGGCTCTATCTACTCAGCTGTAAAAACAGTTAATGATGCGAATTTATTATTATGGAGAACAATTTGACTAGAAACAGGTAAGGATTTGGCGTCTTCGTTACTTTTGAGTATTGATTAAAGAACTTGCGTAGATGATGATAATGTCTTATGCATATGTTAGCTGACTCAGATATAAATCGTATTGGAGCTCATTGTTCGTGACATCTGCCTTTCTCAGAATAGCAAAATCAATTAATTTGGAAAGTTTTACAGGAATAATTTCTACATGGAAAACACAATTTTTTAAGATTTTTGACTTCCCTTGTATGGTCACTTCATTTTTTGGATGTTATTTCATATCACGACATGGCTACCTTGAGCTAGCTACCAAGGATAACAAAGCTTCCCATAAATCATTCATGTCACAGCATCCCTCTGTCACTTTTACCTTAAACTGCCTAGGACCATTATTACCTATAATTTCTATTTACCACTGTCATGGTGTTACTTTTCACTGGTTGCCTTTGACAACCTATGCCAATATTAATTTGATAATCAATATGAATCATGTAGAAGACATTGGGGTTGAAATAGATCATTGATTTTTTAAGGAGATGAAAAGTCTTTGGAAGTGATGCATACATGTAGCAGAGATAGATCTCCTTCTTTAAAGCTTAAAAGTTTACTAATTACAAGAACGCACAAGGGGATATCACTGATGTGTCGAAAGAGTTCCATCTCTCACTTGTAAGAGGATGTTGTAGAAATCTTTGTTGGAGGAATGTAATTGAAGATTGTTGCTAATCTCAAGGGTCTGTTTTACAAGGGACAAATTGCCCAGTTTGAATTTCCCCACTCCCCGAGAACTCTATCATGATTATATATTGTTGAGTTTTAGAAGAAAGTATCGTGTCTAATTGGAGAACATGATATGTAATATTCTACAGTTTCTGGTTCATGTCATAGCTGGATGCTGTGACAAGTGGTTGCAAAATTCAGCAACATGTTTTTGCTTTTGCTAGCATTGATTGGTAGAGTTTTGATTATGGCTTGTTAGTTTTATACCTTTAGGATGAATAATTTCTGAAGTATTTTTGATTAGTTTATCCTAAAGTTTCTTCTATTTGAAAAGTCTATACTGTATAAACTCTGTCCTAAGAATTTGAACCCTTTCTGTATCCAAGTGTGGTGATATTTCCTTTTTCTGATGTGTAAAGATGTTCATGTTGTCATTCTTCAGGGTTTCAAAGGGAGTTAGAGAACTGCCTGGAAATTTTCAAACAGCAACTAGCAATATCCCATCTGGAAAATCTCTGTTGTATTTCAGTTTACTGCTGGCAACTGGAGTGTTCTTTGTTTTCATGTCATTTACGCTATTCCTTCCAGTCATTGTATTGGTACCCCAGAAATTTGCTATCTGCTTTACTCTCGGATGTGGTCTTATAATTGGATCCTTCTTCGCCCTTAGAGGCCCAAAGAATCAGTTTTCTCACATGTCATCAAAAGAGGTAGTTTTCTCATGAGTTTTTTATTTTTTATTTTTAAATCTTTAATTCTAAGTTATCTGATATTTCTCGCCTCTCATCTGTATTTCACATTATGTTCACCAGAGACTTCCTTTCACATTGGGGTTCATAGGCAGCATGATGGGTACCATATATGTTTCCATGGTGCTTCACAGCTATATCCTCTCTGTTGTCTTTTCTGTGCTACAAGTATGAATCCTTGCTCTTTTATTCTTGCAGCTCTTTCCCTCCTCCCCACCAAGTTTTTGGGTGCTAAAAATGAGTTTTGTTGAATCCTTTTTTTAGTTGATGTTGATATGAATTTTTGGTTTGGATCCTTGCAGGTTTTAGCGTTATCATATTATGCTATTTCCTACTTTCCTGGTGGATCTACTGGACTAAAGTTCATCTCATCATCCCTGACCTCTTCAGTATTAAAATGCTTCGGCAGATAATAGGAGTTAATGACAACAAAATGCAGGTATTCTCAGTCGTTACACACTTTCCAAGTCAAAGATGGTAACCGAATGCAGCATATGTACTATACTTTGGCTGGAAACTCGGCTGGTTGAGAGAGAGAGCGAAAGGATGTGATTTTGTTTTGGAGCCATTATTAATCTGATACTTGGCTTAAACTATGTACGTTTATCAAATGATTACTTTTCCTTCCAAGTGAACAGTATCATCTTGGGTTGGGAGGGAAGGGGGAGGGTGTATAAGGAGGAGGTCTTGGATTTAAGATCTCTCACTTTAAAAAAAAAAAAAGTATCATCAATATTGGAGCGTCAGTAACATAGTTAAGCTGTGGTCATGAGCCTTTTGGTGTGGCATTCAGTGTTCTTGTTTTGGGGTGAACCTATTTTGTTTCTTTAGTATATCAAACATCACAAAAGGATTTGGTTTGCGGAGTTGTTTTGCAACAATTAGAGAAGTAAACAAGGGCGGATATTACGTACATTTGCATTTCTTTCCTTCTTCTTTTTGTAACCATTGATGCATTTACCATGCCAAAAGGATGCTCATGAAGTAGTAGGTAGTGGCAGGACATGAGGCAGCAGGCAAAGTCAGTTGGAACATGTCCTAGTTCAATACAACAGTACAAGTGCTCATATTGTGGGTTTGGTCAAGGAAGGTCGGTAGATTGGAAACTTTGTACAAATTGCCTAAGAGAGTTTAGTTTTAAATTCTGCTATTTTTCAGTGAAAAGTAATCTGTTAAGCGTTTAATAGAGTCGGTGAAATGCTCTGGTTTTGAAATCAATTTACCTTACCTTCTTCCTGTAGATTTACTAAAGAATTATGTGCTTTATTGAATTGCTCTTTTGAGGGGGGGAAAAAAAGGAAGAAAACTAAAATCAGCAATGCCCTTTGGCCAAGTATTGATGGGAAGTGATTGCGAGATATATCACCTTTCGGGGAAACCAATTTTCCGCTAGACATGAGTTATTATGCTTGTCTTCGTACCAAAAACGCAGAGAATTGTGCGTACATTTTTTACCTCCTTTCATACGAGGACTTCGATTGTCTTCTTCTGTCTCTTTCTCGTCAAGCGAAGTTAAAATCATTTTATTGTGCCACCTCCCAAAAGGCCCTTCAAGTATGTGGTGGGAGAGCACTAATGGATCCTGGCTTTCCACTGAAACCTCTTGTTCTGTTCAGTCTAATTCTTATAACATTTGGTGTAAAGTGGTACAATCTTATTACTTAGTTAGAGCTTAGTTGAGTAATATTTACAACATTTTCATTCTTTCCGTGATGCGGTTTTTTTTTTTTTTTTTTAAGTTTAAGCAGTGGTAAAAGACAGAGCCGTGTAGCACACAGATTTTGACTAACCAAGATCAAAGAAATAGACCTTAAAGTCGGGTTTTAGGTAAAGGTCGATAAAAAAAAAAAAGAAAAAAAAGAACCAAGCCAAAGAGTGAGAACTTCCTCTCTGCTTTTCCACCCATTACCTTTTATTTGATTCTCTTAGGAAGTCAAAATCCCGAAATTAAGGAAAGCAACATAGAGATTAGGGAACAATAATTTCTACCACAAATATATAAACGGCCAAAAAAAAAGGTATAAGAGACAATGATTTGACCAGTAATATAGACATTTGGCCAGATTACCCACTATACCTTTGTTTTTATAAGGAAAAATTTGCGGAAAGCAAAAAGGATGAATGCCTCTGGTGATAAAGACAAGAACAAAGAGCAGAAACTGAAATTTGTGAGGCTGATGCAAACCACGCAAAGCCTGATCAAATCAATCACCGAGTAAAACGAAAGCCAAGTGAAAACAACCTTTTTATTATTATTATTATTATTACATAAAAAAAGGGAAAAAATTTTCATTACGGTTTTATCTAGTGGTATTATCTTTCACTGGTTTGCTTTTCCTTTCAAGTCTGATCGTATTTAGGGCTGCAAACGAACCGAGACTCGAGTCAAACTCGACTCAAACTTGATCAATATCGAGCTCGAGTCGAGTTCGAGCTGGCTCGAGTCGAAATCGGGCTCGAACTCGAGCTCAAAATATTAGCTCGAGTATATATATATGTATATATTTTTTATTTTAAGTATATATATATTTTTTTTATTTTTTTTATTTTAATAGTAAAATTACATATATAATCTTAATATATTTATTATTTATTAAGAAAAAAATATTATTTTTTATTTGATTTTTTTTAAAAAATAAAATAATTATTTTTTATTTTTTTGCGAGCTCGAGCTCGGCTCGAATCAAGTCGAGCTCGAAATCGAGCTTGAAATTGTCAGCTCGTCGAGTTCGAGTTCGAGCTCGAATTCGAGTTCAATGAAATTAAGTCAAGGTTCGGATCGATTAGGCCAAAACTCGACTCGACTCGACTCATTTGCAGCCCTCATCGTATAGTCTTGAATCTTGATGCATGTGTGCTAGGCATTTAGAAGCAATCAAAGCAAGAAGGCCGCTTGTTTGTAAAGATTAGCTTAAAGACTTAAACCTTAATTAATGTCTTAGACTTCATTTATTTTATTTTTTTTTTCTTTTTTGGGACAACAAAAGAAAGGTATTTTATGATGTATTTCAACGAAATTTTCTTTTCTACAGAATTAACATTAAACAAAAATTTACAGAAACTTCCGAGTATCCATATGATCACGCAATAAACTGTCTCAAACAGTTGCCACATTTAGCCGTATCTGAGACTCATCCATCTATATCCTATTAGAATGGACTCCAAAGAATGAGTGAGTAGGATTAGCAAAGCCAAAAGGAGGGGTGGGAGGCAGGAAAATACATGCAACAAGAAATTATGAGTTGCATCGATCACACAGCTCTTTGTAGCCCATATCATATCATATGAAGTGGTAGGCCATCATCATCATCATCATCAACAACAACAAAGTCCAATTCCAATGTATAATTATCGTTAATCAACACACACTCTCTTGCACGAGCGGGTGAGACTTTGACAATTGAGAAGAATTCTTGAAAGCCGTAATAAGATGAATAGCATGCAAAAGTGTAGTCAACTTTTGGACCGGCATTTCAGGATTCTTCTTTTTTAGTTTCTGCATAGTTATTGTTGGAGACAAAGAAGAAGACAATAATATGTAGGTATCCCTTCGGTGTTGAAAAGTATATTTATCTTCATCTTATAAGAGGCAGCTCCTAGCACACGGTACATACACTCACGTCACCATTCACCAACCCCAATAATAATCCATACATACACCTTTATACGTAAAACGAGAGAAAGTCATCCATTTTCTTCCACTTGTACGAGCTTGGAGGATTCTCTCATGGCATTCATTCCACTCCACGACTAATCCAATAAACATCTTTCACCAGAATGGAGGGCTCTATCATGGCACGTTCATGCAAAAAGGTAGCACTACTATAAACATTCATTAATTCCTGATGATCCCATCCAGTGACGGAGCCAGGATTTTTTCCTTGGGGGGGCCAAAATTTTTTCGAACAAAATTATCTTAATATGTTATGTTCAAACTAATTTTTATTTATTTAAATATATGACATCTTAAAATATCAAATATTAATTTTAATTATAAAGGTATGTCTATTTCATAAATATGTAGCATAGTCATAACTAAAATTAAGATAAGAAATAACATTGGATTAAATATTTTATAACATCACAAACCACTTAAGTTGCACGTTATGAGAAGATGCTCCAATATGTTCCCTGTGCAAAAACAAAAATATGACTATGTAATATAAATATAATTATTTTCAATTAAAAAAAGATAAAAGTTATGTTAATATACCTTGAAATTTCATCCTCTTTTATTAAAAATAAATTGAGTTTTACGTTCTTTCATAGAACTAAATTCATCTCTAATTGAATCAATGCCAAATTTTCGAACAACTTCCTTTTTTTATGTACATTGTTAGGCAATCATTCAAGAAATGATCTTTTATCTTGTTTTGGAGCTTTATTTTGATTATTTTCATAATTGAAAATGTCCATTCTATAGACTATAAAACGGAGCCAGGATTTTTTCCTTGGGAGGGGGGCCAAAATTTTTTTGAACAAAATTATCTTAATATGTTATGTTCAAAATAATTTTCATCTATTTAAATATATGATATCTTAAAATATCAAATTTTAATTTTAATTATAAAGGTATGTCTATTACATAAATATGCAGCATAGTCATAACAAAAATTAGGACAAAAAATAACCTTTGATTAAATATCTTATAACATAACAAACTACCCAAATTGTACATTATGAGAAGATGCTTCAATATGTCATTTGTGCAAAAATAAAAATATAACTATACAATATAATATAACTATTTTCAATTAATAAAAGATAAAAGTTATGTTAGCATACCTTGAAATTTCAACCTCTTTTTTTAAAAGTAAATTGAGTTTTACGTTCTTTCATAGAACTAAATTCATCTATAATTGAATCAGTGTTAAATTTTGATCATCCTTTTTTTTTATATACATTGTTAGACAATCATTCAAGAAATTATCTTTTATCTTGTTTTAGAGTTTTGTTTTGATTATATTCACAATTGAAAATGTACATTCTATAGTTGCAATTGATACAAAAAGAGTGAGAACAAATATCATCAATCTGCCAATAACAGGATATATCACTCAATTTCTTGTCTTCACCGAGCCTTCAAGTAATTATTTGTATATTTGTATATGAGTCAACAAGAGGATAGATCACTAATTTTAAATTTTTTTATCAATTAGGCTAAGGTGTATATTTGTATATGGACCAATAAAGTAATTATTTTTATTGTAGCCCATTGATAATTATGAATTAAGTCTTTTATTATAATACATCAAATTGGGTCAATTTACTATAGATCATCAAATTATGTAATTTTTTGAATGTTAAATAATTATTACAATAAAAAATAAATAACTTTTTTTTGAAGAAAAAATTAAATCAAAAGGTGGCTAATTCACACACACACACACAGATATATATACACATATATATATATATATATATAAACTCTCATAATATAAACTAAAATTGTAAAAAATTAGGAGGGGCCAACTTTGACTTATACATATATTTACATATTATGAATTAAATTTTTCAAAACTTAGGGGGGGCCATGGCCCCCCTCTGCCCCCCCTTGGCTCCATCATTGATCCCATCTACACAATTTTAGGGGCTAGCTTTTTCTTTGCCTCATTCTGCAGTATTATACAACGCATGTTCTGCTTCTGTTTTGGAGTAACACAAGTACTCAAAGACCTGATGGGAAAAAGTCAATGCTATGTTTGAACCATAGGGAATTGGTAAATAACCAACCCTTACAGCTATATAATATACATATACCAGCTAGGATATACTATGTACTCCCTCCGTCCCACTTTAATAGTGCTGTTTTCTTTTTTTTGTCTGTTTCAAATTGTAGTCCACTTTCCAATTGAATAATGTAGTTATCTTTTAATTTCTCTAATATACCCTTATTCAATGTAGGTTGTTACTAGTATAAACTACCTTATTTAATATAGATTGTTAACCTACTCCATTTAATACATTTAAATTTAATGTGAAATAATGTGAAACGTTTCTTGACCATCAATTCAAGTTCCCATATACTATCAATTCAAGTTTTCATGAATAATTAATATGAAGTTGTACTTTATTTAATGTAAGGGTATTTTAAAAAATAGTAACCTAATTTTGTTTTTTCAATAAAATTTATTTATTTTTTCTTAAACTGTGTGAAAGAAAAACTAGTACTATCAAAATGGAACACCAAAAGCTAGGATATGTGCATGTTGTATCTGTAATGTACATCAAGGATGCAGCTGTAATTTGCCGCAACTCCGAACTGTTACACATGCAAAGGGAGGTATGGAAAGGCAGTAATACCATGTTATCACGTGCCATTTATCTCCTTTGTTAGCTTTCAAATCCAATTGACAGCACTTGGGAGTCTCACGATCATGTGGCTAGCAAATTAGCAATCACTGCTGACTTATTCGATGGCCACGCATGTGACCACCAGAGCGAGCTTCATTCTATCTTAGTATTATTGGAAATGTACGTGCCTTGCATTTAGATTAGATCCCATCATCAGGAAGAAAAGAAATCCGAAAAAGTGGACAACTAAAAATTTGTTGATTTCTAATGATGAATTAGAAAGAAAAGGGCAGCTTCATTTTTCTCCTGTCATGGAGAGTATCTCTATGGAAAATTATGGTCAGAATTAGGATTGAGAATTGGAATGGGAGACAATGCTTATCATTGTGAATTTCATCCTCAATATTGATTTGGTGGGCGTCTTTTCTTTTAAAGTTTTTCTTGTCTTTTTGTGTTTTGGATTTTATTTTCTGAGGTCAAGAAAGAAACCTTGCATCAATTGGGTTCACCTCCTCTTTACAGGCATTACGGATTTTTGGCCGCTAGGTACTTCTTGTTGTGCCGAGTATCCATCAACCGTATCAGGCCAAAATGTACAGGAGAAATGTACAAGGAAGGTTATGCCGACCCCCTTTTTCGTTTTTTTTTTCTTTCTTTTTTCTGTATGGGTCCAGCAATTCCTTATCTTAATTGTACAACACCTCAAATAGCTTAAAACAAATGGATGAAAAATTTTGGTTTAATAATGATAATAATAATAATGCGCATGATACTTAGCTATTCATCAAATCAAGGCCCCATCTTATTGCTCCCAGAGCCAAAACTAATCATACCCTCCTACTTTGTTAGACTTAATTAAGTCTAATCTTTTTCTTCAAGTACATCTTGACGCCAACTTGCAAGGAAAAGTGTTAAGATCTTGCTTTTGGTAGCAATAAGATCAGTCTAATCCATACACTATAGTAATGTCCAATTGATGATGCATGTATCATGTATTAAGTTTTACTGGGCTTTATGTTACCTGATCGCTCTATATATGTTCCCAAATCTATGCATGAAGGACGAAAGAAACATTACAAGTTTTTTACTTTTTACCGCTATTGACCTTTTCGCATTCGAACCAATGGGGCCAAACATCTCTCGAGTAGATTATAAATCTCTTGGAAGAACGGCAGAAATAAAACAAAGGATAATTGCGTTGGCATGTCTCTTGGAAAGAGCAAATGATGCATGGCATACGAATTCTAACGCTTCACGTTCTGGAATGAGCCCGTGATTTCCCTCAGCATATGTTGAAGTGGGGAGGCACGAGAGCCGATCTGTCCTGTAGTACTACTAGTAATATTTTTATAGCAGTGTTGTCAGGTTTTATGTTGTTGATTTGGTGGATTTGTGACCAAATATAGGATTAACAAGTGTTGAGTTGCTGTGATGTTGTCCCTTCAGCCCTCCACTTCAGGCCAATGACTCCAATTTTTTTTCTTTTTTTCTTCTTGTTTTGAAAACTGACCTTACAGAAAGGCCGCCCGACAGCATGTTCTGATTTGAAACTAATTTAGTTGCCAATTAGTGATAGTTGATTTTCACTTCCATGTGCACTTCACCAGTCACTACTTACCACTCACTACTACTCCATCAGATTCCGTTTCCCACTAATCAACTACTGAATTAGATATTTAGATATGGCCGGCTTCATTATCTCGGCCTTCAAGAAAACAAAACAAGTCCCTTTTTTTAATTTATCTTGCACCTGATTAAAATGAGTGCAAATTAGTAGGAACTGCGGTTTCTTAATAATGTCCAGCAAAAGTAAAGAGATGGTCATAGTCTTATAGACAAACGAGGAGGGGTCATTTGAAAACTAATGTCAGATGGCATTTTCCATCTTTTATTAGCCATCTAAAGTGGCTCAAATTTCTAAGCTCCTTTTCGCTCGGAGCCCTTTGTTATTAGTTATTACCATTGGTGAATTCCATTTGCGACCTGCAAATGTTTGCTTCATGAAACATGTTTGGTGAAAAATGCCGATACAGTTAAAAACTCTCTTGGAAAGTGTCTTGAGAGGCTTCCACAACCAACATGTGGCTGACTCACCCCTTCATGCCACTTAATAGGGGCTGGACCGTGCCTATAGCCTACTGCAGCAGCTTGCAACTGAGAGACCAATCAAAATGGTGGTGAAATTTATTAAGCTACTAATTCTCTAACCGCCTCTTGGGTTGGCTCGGATGGTCTCGTGACAGCCTAGTTAGATCCTGAAGTCGTATGTATGTTCGAACTACCTCTCTATCACTTGTGTGTTCTTGAGGGACGGAGTGCACAAACGCAGAGAGATTAGTCTGATAAAGTTGAGAGACTCCCTGTGTTGAAAAAAAAAAATAATGGTAACTCTCTAACCAGATACCATGCAGAAGGAAGGTGATCATCGAGGGTCCATTCTGATTAATTCCAAGAACAACCTCTCTGAGATTGAGCAGATTAACTGATTGTCAATTTATCAGGAATCAGCGGAAATTAGGAAAATAGTTACAGCAATCGTTCTCTCTCCACTGGATGGAGTATATTACATTTGCATGAAAAATTTAAATGTGGATGTAGACAACTGACCCGAAATGCAGAAACAAGACAGAGTTTTTTTAACGCCAGAATAAGAGTAAGAGAGGAGATTGAGAATGCAGTGTCTGCATCGCATACTCGAAGCCACCAATTTTATCTCCCACAGTAACTTCTGATTAGAAAGAAATCACAGATGGACACTACTTCCCTCTAAGAAAGGAAAAATCCAAGAACTACTTGTACAGCAGTAGCAAATTGCCATAAGAAAAACACCCGCGTCGTACTAATAAAACCAAACGAGCCCATCTGCATCACCACCCCTTAGCTAACAGCAACTCCTCCAAATACAATAATAATAATTAATGAAAGTTCTCTTGGATCCAGATCTTCTGCTTTTTCTCTATAAACAAAACATGGGGTTCCCCCCTCTACAATCCCAAAGAACTGATCATCCTCTGTTCTTTGCTCCCAGCAGCAAAGCAGTCAGCAATGCCTGCACCCTTAAGAAATCCTTTACTTTCTCCTCCCCTCAATTACTTCTTCTTCACCTCACTTCTCTCAATAAACTATCTATTCTTTTCTCCTTGCTACTCCATTGATGTGCAGGGCCAAGCTCTTCTGACATGGAAGAACAGTTTAAACAACTCAAGATACGCACTGAAATCTTGGAACCCTTCAGACCAAAGTCCCTGCAATTGGTTTGGGATACAATGCAACTCAAATGGCCAAGTTGTCAAGTTAAGCCTGAAATCAGTAGACTTGCAGGGCCCATTGCCTTCAAACTTACAACCTCTCAAGTTCTTAAACACTCTCATCCTTACATCAGCCAATCTAACAGGCGCAATTCCAAAAGAGTTTGGAGATTACCAGGACCTGACTTTCGTCGATGTCAGTGACAATTCAATCTCAGGAGAAATCCCACTGGAAATCTGCAAACTGAGCCAGCTTCAAACTTTGTATCTTAATACAAATTTTCTCGAGGGTAGCATACCTTCAGAAATAGGAAATTTGTCGAGTCTCAAGGTTCTTACCCTCTTTGACAATCAGCTTAGTGGTGAAATCCCAACAAGCATAGGACAGCTGCGGAATCTTGAGGTGTTCAGAGGTGGTGGGAATCAAAATCTTAAAGGCCGGCTGCCTTCAGAGATTGGAAACTGCTACAACTTGATAGTGTTAGGCGTTGCTGAAACAAGTATTTCAGGAACGCTGCCATCCTCGATAGGGATGCTGAAAAGAATTCAAACAATCGCCATTTATACATCCCAGTTGTCTGGCCCCATACCAGAAGAGATCGGAAATTGCACTGAGCTGCAGAACCTCTATCTATACCAGAATTCCTTATCTGGTTCGATACCATGGCAAATAGGAAACCTCAGAAAGCTTCAAAGTCTGTTACTCTGGCAGAATAGCATCGTCGGTTTGATTCCTTACGAGCTTGGAAACTGTAAGGATCTCAAAGTTGTCGATTTTTCTGAGAATCTCCTAACAGGAAGCATGCCTACAAGTCTGGGAGGGCTTTCTATGCTTGAAGAGCTCCAGTTGAGTGTTAATCAATTAACAGGTACCATACCTTCTGAAATCTCAAACTGTACGGCTCTGACTCATTTCGAAATCGACAACAATGGTATTTCAGGAGAGATTCCAACTCAAATTGGCCAATTAAAGAGCTTGACTCTGTTCTTTGCCTGGCAGAATAAGTTAACAGGCAACATTCCAGATTCTTTATCAGAATGTGAGAACCTTCAGGCTCTTGATCTTTCTTACAACCTCCTCTTTGGTTCAATTCCAAAACAGATCTTTGCATTACAAAATCTATCTAAAGTGCTACTTCTTTCCAATGAATTATCAGGTTTCTTACCACCTGATATTGGAAACTGTACAAACTTGTATAGATTTAGGGTGAATAGCAACAGGCTGGGGGGTACTATTCCATCAGAAATTGGAAATTTAAAAAGTTTGAATTTTTTTGATATGAGTAAGAACCATTTTGTGGGAGGAATCCCGCCCTCAATATCTGGAAGTGAAAACCTTGAGTTTCTTGATCTCCATTCAAATGCACTCTCTGGTTCTTTGCCTGATACTCTGCCCAAAAGCCTACAGTTCCTGGATATCTCAGACAATAGGTTTACTGGTCCTTTGAGCCCTTCAGTTGGGACGCTAACTGAATTAACCAAACTTAATCTAGCAAAAAATCAATTTTCCGGCAGAATTCCGGCAGAAATCCTCTCTTGCAGTAAGCTACAGTTGATTGATCTGGGAAACAACGGATTCTCTGGTAATATACCAAAAGAACTGGGTCAAATTTCATCACTTGAAATCTCTCTAAACCTCAGCTGTAACCAATTTACTGGTGAGATCCCAACTGAATTTTCAGGCCTTAGCAAATTGGCCATCCTTGACATCTCCCACAACCAGCTCGCTGGGAAATTAGATGTCCTCACTGACCTTCAGAACCTTGTTTCCCTTAACATCTCATTCAATGACTTCTCCGGTCAATTGCCTAACACCCCTTTCTTTCGTAAACTTCCCCTCAACGACCTTGCTGGAAACCAAGATTTGTACATATCTGGTGCAGTTGTAACTCCAGCTGATGCCATGGGGTCAGGTGGACATGCAAAATCGGCTATGAAACTGGCGATGCCAATTCTCATCAGTGCGAGTGCGGTGCTAGTACTTCTTGCAGTGTACATGTTAGTGAGAACCCGTATCGCCGACAGCAGGCAGATGGAAGTTGACACTTGGGAAATGACATTATATCAGAAGATGGAATTTTCAGTGGATGACATACTACGCAGTTTAACATCTGCCAATGTCATTGGCACTGGGAGCTCCGGAGTTGTGTATAGAGTCACAATCCCAAATGGGGAAACTTTAGCAGTCAAGAAAATGTGGTCATCAGATGAATCAAGAGCATTCACATCCGAAATTCAGACACTGGGTTCGATCCGGCATAAGAACATCGTCCGCCTCCTGGGATGGGGTTCAAATCAGACCTTAAAACTGCTTTTCTATGATTATCTTCCTAATGGCAGCTTGAGCTCACTCCTTCATGGTGCTGGGAAAGGAGCAGCCGAATGGGAGACCAGATATGAAGTCATCCTTGGAGTTGCCCACGCACTTGCGTATTTGCACCATGATTGTGTGCCTCCCATTATGCATGGGGATGTCAAAGCCATGAACGTGTTGTTAGGTCCTCGAATGGAGCCCTATCTTGCTGACTTTGGGTTGGCTAGACTAGTCAATGGCCAGAGTGATTCTGACATGTTAAGGCAGCAGAGCCAGAGGCCGCAACTTGCTGGTTCTTATGGATATATGGCCCCAGGTAATTAATCAAGATGGAAAATGTTAACTAATTAGCAATATTTCCCTCTTAGATTTGAATTGTTTCAGTAATAGTTAGCTGAACAGATTTGTTTTGATGTGTTAATCAGAACATGCTTCGATGCAACGTATCACTGAAAAGAGTGATGTATACAGCTTTGGGGTGGTCCTGTTAGAGGTTTTGACAGGGAGGCATCCATTAGATCCAACACTGCCAGGGGGTGCTCATTTAGTACAGTGGGTTCGCGACCACTTACACAACAAGAAGGAATCTGCTGAAATTCTTGATCCGAAGCTCAGAGGCAGAGCCGACCCTCAGATGCATGAAATGCTACAGACGCTAGCTGTTTCATTTCTCTGCGTGAGCTCACGCGCCGATGATCGTCCAATTATGAAAGATGTTGTGGCCATGCTCAAAGAAATTCGACATGTAGATCCAACAAGATCAGAGCCTGATTTGCTCAAGGGAGGTTTAATGGCTTCTCCTAAATCGCCTCCCACTCGGAAGGTGATTTCACAAGGGTCTTCTAATTGCTCTTTCACATTCTCTGATGATTCAATCTAAGCAAGCTTTGAAAGATATGATGCTGTGTATATTATTGCATAGGAAAATCCATCGAAAGCTTGGCAGAGATACTGTAGAGTGGATTGTATTTTTCCTGCCACATATTTTTGTTACTGTAGTGTGTATTTTCCTAGGTATAGTAATTGCTGTAAGAGTGGAATGATTATTTTTATCAGCGTAAAGTTTCAAACAAGAAGCAAGTATATCTCAAATGGTACCGTGTAAAATCACGATTGCAAGCTTGTGGCTGTTTTCCTTTACTCTTCCGTTTAGCGTTTTCAACTCTTTTAAAGATTTGGCATGGAGAGGAAGGGGTTTCAGGTTTGGTTATGAAAGAAAATGGTGGAGACTCTGTAGTTTCTTCCATTTCCTGCTAAATTTAAGGGAAAGGTGTAGAAATGGTCAAGTTTCTCTTCCAATTTTTTTTTTTTGGATCAATCGTCACTTTATCTATATAATTTTACTTTATCCTAACCTAAGTGGGAGGTCCAACTGGACCTACAAGAGACCGATGGAGACTGAATTACCATCGAAACAGACGGACACACTATACATACCATTCTGAATTTTTTAGAGAAGTCACGTATTGTAGCAATTAGTGGGAGGCAAGGGTTGAACCCTTAACCTCCCAGCCACCGAGCCTTAAGGACTTGGTGTTGGCCACCAGATTTTGGCTGAGGCTGGTGGTTTTCTCTTCCAGTGTTTTGGGGATTCAAAAGTAGTAGTAGCGGTACACTTGCAGGTGCAATGATTGGGTCTCCTGGATTTATGCAACCAAAATTTACTGCGGCCGAGATTCTTCTATGTGCGGGTTTGTGCCCAAAGTCCAAACAGGTCTAGTCTTTCCAGCGGTGTTCACATGCTCCAGCTCGCCAACATCCCACATCACATGCTCATGTGATGTCAGAGAGAAACATCAAGAAAAATACTTCTAAAACCGTTTTAGCAGAGACTTTCAAGAAACATACCCTCCCAAAGCAAACTAAGGAAACTTTGTCCAAAAGTTACCTATAATTCTTTTCATCCAAAGAAAAAAAAAAGTGCATGGTCCGCTAGATATTATACAAGGAGATAGTTTTTACATGAAATCTTACTGTCAAAGGACAACACTTCAGTGGATGATAACAGGTAAAGCTGTTACGCATTTACGCAGACAAGATGATGTAATCAACCAGTAGGGGTCCTATCTTGCCATCATGAGATGAATATGTGCTTCATATCAAAATCATCAAACACAAAAGTCTTGTGTGGTCGGTATTGCAAAGTAGTTACTAGCAATCAAGATATGGACACAAGCAATAAGAAGTCTTTGCTTGGGATGCTTTCATTTGCATTATACAAGATACAATCAGTTTTCACAATATATTCCTGACAATCCCATTCGGTCATTTAGTTAAAAGGTAAATATCTTACATGGTCTACTTAGCACAGACTTTAGGTCTACCTGATGCAAAATGTACTGTGACGCCAGAGACTTGATAAAATCGTAACAAGCTGTATGGAATCCATGGCAGATACTAATCGACATATCTTAAATGATTGTGAAGAACCATAACCTGAAATACAAATGCCCAATTCTATCTATTCCAAGGCAGCAAAGTAAAGGACTTTAGGAAGGATAGTGCGACTCTAACTTCTTTAGCACAGAATTGATAATGCTCCAATTGAAGCCACGGTATTGGAGCCAGCGAACAATCCTGGATTTTCTTGTCTCTGTAGACGCACCACAACTTCGCAACCATTGCTTTGAAGCCTGAGAAAATAAATGATCCATTGAACGCTTTGATATACCAAGACCTGATTCTTCATCTTCACAAGCTGAAGCATCATTGAAAACTAACTTTATCGCCTTCTCTGTGTCCATGATGCTGACTCCCTTGCTGTAGAGGGCCTGATATTGGGAAGAAGAAAAAGAGAGCAAGCCAAAGCAATTATTTTCCTTCCACATCAAGTAAACTAATGACTTGGTCCTTTCCTAAATATGAATAGACTGGAATTCTGAGTCACATCAACATTGGTAGCATCTCAGTCAAATGATAAACATCATACATCTGATCTCTTATACCACCATTTTTTCTTTTGTATGCAGCAAATAAAAAAGGTTAAAGAACAAAGATAAAGCTACCTCTAAACCAAACCTTCTCTAATAACTAGATAAAAGAAAGGGTCCTTTGGGATTTAACAGATTATCGGAGGTGTCAGTGGCCTATGTGGATAGACCGGCAGATGCTGAAATACCAAAACAGCATGCCCAATGCTTGATAAAAATTAACAGGATAAAGAAGTCTTCTTGAGCCTATCCACTCCTTAACATTAGAGACCACAGATCATGCCCAGTGTATTAATAACAATAAACAGGATGAAGAAGTCTTCTTAAGCCTATCCACTGTTTAGATATTAGGGTCCATAGGAGGTTTCTCACATTTTGAATGGCAATTTTAGTGGCCAACTTTCCAGCAATAGAGGTCTGAATATGGGAAAAGGGTAATATTAGCAAAATCTTGAATACATTACTTCAAAAGCATATCAATATGGCATTTTGCCTCAACATCTAAACAGGAAAAGTGATTTAAAGAAGAGCACAATTTACCTTTTTTATTCGCCTCGGACCCCAAGTTGAGGACGACCATCTAGAACGGGAAAATGTTTCCGCATACAAGCCATCATTGATAAAGCCTCTGCAGTAAGCTACAAACATTGAAGACTTGCAGAAAACATGAACTTTAGGTTATTTATGTGAAATTTGGGGTAGCATGGTTGGTATTTTCTAACGAAAAGCCATGAAATCATTACAGCAACTAGTATAAAGACCATCAAGGTTCTTTACCAGAAATTGTGCATCCATGTAAGATTTTTTGGTTCGTTTTTGTACTCAGATAAGCAGCAGACAGAGAATTTCAAGTTATGCACCTGGTCTGAAAGTCAGTTATTACTGCATCAACAACCCAAACTGGAAATTCCTTCCCCAGCAGTTTCTTTCTTAGCTCCACAGCTGTATAAGCTCTAAAGGATAAATGCACAGTTTAGTAACAAAAGTTCATCAGTGGCATATATTGTGTAGCAAGATCGAGTTTGACTATTTAGTGACTTAAAATTTTATTACTAAGTAATGAATCTGAGGATAGAATAAAAACAGAAAAAGACAAAACTTTTTAAATTCTCCACATGAACTAAATTGGAAGCCATACTCATTTTCGAGTAGTGAACACATTCTCATGGCCATTGTAGCATGTTGCAGTGGAATTATTATAGTACGCTGGAATCAAATGACAGGACCAAACATAAGGTCCACTTCAGGACATGTAATAAGTATTAACATGGCGAAAATTGTCTCAGAAGTTACTCCTGCTCATATAAGAAATGCATAAGGTTGCCCATACTTAGCAGAAAATCAATAAACCTGTGAAGCTTTACCACCTCGTAGCAAGTAATTCAATGGCCAACTTCTCAACATCTTTCTTTATTCGAGATCCTTGAATCCTATGGTCTTGATTGCTCTCCTCTTCCGAAAAACCTTCGAGTTCCTCCATGACCTCGTAGCTGTCATACTGCATATGATCATCAAGTTCTTCTCCAATCCCTAAAAATGGAAGATGTTGCTACGTATCTCAATTGAACTCTACCAATCTAAAAAATATATATGAGATAAGCGTATCAAAAGTCCTACCCAATCCAGCATGATAATCAATTCTTTTTGCATATTGGCTTTGAAACTTGTTATCTACAATACAAATCTGGCCACAGCTTGAAGTCTGTGCACTTTTGGAAAGATCACGTCTCTGTTCATTTGATTGAACAACTCTACTTGTACCAAATCCAATATTATTTTTTATGCTGTTAATTGGGTTTTCATTTTGATCTTGAAACTCAGTGTCCCCCACAAAGCTCCTGCTGCTGCATGATGTCTGCACACTCTTGGAAAGTTCACTTCTTTGCATATTTGATCGAACAGCTCTATTTGAAGCTGAACCAACATCACAGTCTAAGTTATCAATTGGCTTTTCATTCTCATTCAGAAACTCTGCACCAACAACAAAGCTTCTGCCACTGCATGAGGTCTGAGCACGTTTGGAAAGTTCACGTCTGTCCTCATTTGATCCAGCAACTGTAATTGTATCCAATCCAACATCAGCTTTCAAACTGTTAGTTGGCTTTTCGATTTGACTTTGAAACTCCATGTCCACAACAAAGCTCGTGCTACTGCAAGAAGTCTGTGCACCTTTAAAATGTTCCATTCCCTCTAGATTTGATTGAACAACTTTACTGGTATCCAATCCAGTAACTGGCTTTTCTCTTTCTTTTTGGTATTGAAACTCCGTGTCAGCAACAAAGCCCCTGCTACTGCAAGATGTCTGCGCACTATCCGAAATTCCAATCCTTGGTACATTTGACTCAACAACTCTACCACCATCCAATGTCACATCATTGCTTATGTTGTGAATTGCATTTTCATTTAGATTTCGAAGCTTGGAACCTAAAACAAAGCTCCTGGTACTGCATGAAGTCTGCTCACTTTTGGAAAGTTCAAATCTTTTGCCATTTGATTCTGAACTATTAGTACCATGTATTTTCACATCACCTAATCCATTTGAGGGAGAATAAAAAGAAGCTTCTGGTTCTTTATTTTCTAACAATTTCTTAGGAATGTACCTTACTGGAACCGAATTGCTGTAGTCTCTCCTCCTTGAACAGCTAATAATTCCTATCTTCATCTTCCTTTTCACCCTAACAAGTAAAAGTTCGAGTCCTTTTCACTACAATCAAGTTTGTACATCGAAAAAACCTTCGCCTACGTTCTCTCCACAATTCCAAATATAAGAACAAAAACTCTTAACTTTGTACTAGAATTTCCAGGATTAATATATTTTTTTTTCTCGATAGAAAAAGAAAGGGAAACGGGAGAATTACTCACCAGGGGATCAGAAGGACTTGCCTCTGTAGCTGAATTGCAGTTCTGGGGATTAGATTTGCAGATGAAATCGCCATTATTGGTTTCGAGTTTGAGAGTGGAATCATAAAACTAAAACCCTAGGCAACAAAGCGTAATTGTGGGAATTATGAGGTTTTATCCGTGCCTGATAGCGTTAAAGAGTAGTCTCAAAAAGCGAACCCGCTTCTCAAAGTGTCACTAGCACTCGGAAATGGGCACGCTTCAGCCGTTTTTCAGTTGTGATAATCACCCCAACGACTGAACTCCCACTTCTACTGTGCAGAACATGGAAGAACCCCAGTTATCTTCCTGATGCCAAAACCGTCGCTCTGTGAGGGTGTTAGTCGCTCCAGTGACATCTTCACCTTCAGATGGCTTTAATTGGTATGAAGACGGGGAAGATGGTCACAAATCAGGCAAACACCCTCACAGAGAACAAGGTTCGCACTTGTGTACGAATCAAGATTTTATTTTTAACCAGATACCTCTTCCGTCTACCATTCCGATTCAATATTCCATCTTTAACCGAAAACGGATACCTCTTCTATTTACCAATCCAAGATTTGATCTTTAACAAATCTTCTTGTCTTGTATTTTTCCTATCTTTACCCAAAACGGATTTCGCCTGTAATTTTTTTTGATAATTTGTGGTAAGTGCGATTGTCCTTTTTCTTGAATTTTTTTTTGAAATTGTTTTGTTTAAAAATTATTTTGACTCACCCTAATTTTTTGAGCCCAAAAAATGAAATATTGTTTTGGGCCTATTCGTGATAGAACCCAAAACAAACATTTGTTTTGGGCTCTCACTTTTGGACCCAAAAAATATTTAAGTTTTTTGTGATGGATGTACTAAGTCAGAAGACGAACATTTTTCCACCATTTTTGCCCACTATTTTTGTGATCATTTGTTTTGGGCTCTGTAACATTTGGATCCAAAAAATATACAAGTTTTTTGTGATGGATGTACTAATTCAGAAGACTGCATTTTCTCTCTTTTTGGATGGTAACATTTGGATGGTACTAATTCAGAACATTTGGATGGTAACATTTGTCCACCATCTTGCCTACAATTTTTGTGATCAGATCTGGAACTTTGGCCCATAGATTAATAAGTTTTTGAGCCCATTATAAAAATTGTTAACCCTATCCGTCATTATAAATATGAAATGAGACCAAATAGAATCCTCTGCAGAAGTCTAACTATGCTATGTACGCCTCCTTTTTGCCCTTTTTCCCTCTCATGTTTTCATGTCATTTTTGGATTTTTAATGTCATTTTTTGCTGTGTAGGTTTTCCCAGATTGCCGTTGTTATCTGCACTTGCACCTGATGCTGATGCTAAAGGTATTGGTATTTATTTTTTTATTTTATTTTTATGGAGGAGATTGTAATAATTTTTTTAATTTATTGTGATTTCTTTTTTATGGAGATCTAATATTGGTTTATTCCTTTCAGTTTTTAGTTTTTTAGGTTTAATATTTGTTGATTTTTTTTGTTTTAATATTTGTTGATTTTTTTTCAAGGGTCTGCTATCCCCCCATTTTGCCGTCTGCATAAGGGGGGGACGGAGAATCTGCATTTGAAGAAGGGCAGGTTAGTACGTTAATGTTATTTAAATTAAATTATATGGTACAATATAAAGATGGTACTTGCACAACTAAAGATAGCTAGACTTATCTGGTGCTCTTGGTTTTGAAGTCATTCACATTTTTTAAGATACTTGATCATTATACTGTCATGTCCCCTCTTTATTGTTGGGGGCCAAGAAAAGTTTACCAAGAAAAAAGAGGAACAGAATGATCGAGGGCGGACATAAAATCAATAGAACGATATTGAGTTACTTCTAGGCCTTGGTTTCTTATTACTTTTTTTATGATGCGGACTATACATAACTTGCAAGTTTAGCTCAACAAATTAAGCGCAGTCTGTAAAATCTAAAAGAGGAATTTGGCAAAAGCAATTGATGCTGAAAACCAGGATGCATGTCTTTTTGAATACCGAATGCACATATCTTCTCTGCTGCTTGAACAAGAAAAAAGAAAAGAAAGGTAACAACATATTAATGAGTGTGCTTGATCATTATACTGTCATGTCCCCTCTTTATTGTTGGGGGGCAAGAAAAGTTTACCAAGAAAAAAGAGGAACAGAATGATCCAGGGCAGACATAAAATCAATAGAACGATATTGAGTTACTTTTAGGCCTTGGTTTCTTACTACTTTTTTTGTGATGCGGACTATACATAACTTGCAAGTTTAGCTCAACAAATTAAGCGCAGCCTGTAAAATCTAAAAGAGGAATTTGGCAATAGCAATTGATGCTGAAAACCAGGATGCATGTCTTTTTGAATACCGAATGCACATATCTTCTCTGCTGCTTGAACAAGAAAAAAGAAAAGAGTGTGTTTGGATTGTAAGTTATTTGTCCAAATATATTTGCTTACATCACCGTTACTTTTTTGTTGTGTTATTTGTAGGGAAAGGCTGAAGAAGGCTGAGGCTCTGTTTGGATTGTAAATTATTTGAGATATTTTTACTGTAGCACTTTTTGTGATGTGATGTATGTGAGATAAAAAGGTGTGTTGGAAATTGTAATGATGATATAAACAAATAAATTTTGGCAAATAATCCTCTATCCAAACAAACCCAGATCTTCAGAGAAGCGAACAAGAATCCAAAAATGAAAAAAAAGAGGAAGCTGGAAAAAAGGTAACTTGTATTTGATTGTTTTTAATTTTTTTTATAATAGAAAAATAAATTTCTAATAAATTTTTAATATTTGTTGTTTTGCAGGTATTTCAGTGTTATCATTGTCGATTTCAGTGTTCTCCGTCTCTGGAGAAACTGAAACGGCATTATTTCATTGATCTGTCCAGGAGGCATATGCGAGTTCTTGACGAACATTACGGTTCGGGAAAGAAACGGTCAAAGAAAAATTTGGAAAAATTGGCTGAGTGCGCTAAATGTGGGAACCTGTTTGAGAAATCAAGACTTCACTCTTACGCTTGTAATCATTAGATTGAACTTGGAGGTGTTCCGTTCGAGCCCTCTTACTATGAATATAAAGAGGATGATACATTAAAGGGTCCGAGCAGCAGCCCAATGGAGAAGCCCAAGCCAAAGTCCAGGTCCGAGCTTCCAAACCCCCCAGCCGAAATGTAGAGCCACCGGAGAAGTTTAGCTCAACAAATTAAGCGCAGCCTGTAAAATCTAAAAGAGGAATTTGGCAATAGCAATTGATGCTGAAAACCAGGATGCATGTCTTTTTGAATACCGAATGCACATATCTTCTATGCTGCTTGAACAAGAAAAAAGAAAAGAGTGTGTTTGGATTGTAAGTTATTTGTCCAAATATATTTGCTTACATCACCGTTACTTTTAATGCTCTATTTGGATTGTAAATTATTTGAGATATTTTTACTGTAGCACTTTTTGTGATGTGATGTATGTGAGATAAAAAAGTAATTGAGAATGTAAAAAGGTGTATTGGAAATTGTAATGATGATGTAAGCAAATAAATTTTGACAAATAATCCTCAACCCAAACAAGTTTGTTAGACTAGCTCTTATCTCTAGCTCTTTTCTCTAGTTCTTAGTAAATGTTACCTGATTGCACGTCTCTTAGAATTCTATTATTTCATGTTTTGGAATGAGCCCGTGATGTCCCTTAGCGTATGTTTAAGTGGGAAGGCACAAGACCCGATCTTTCTTGTAATATTTTATAGCAGTGGGGTCATGTTTTATGCAGTTAATTCGGTGGATTTGTGACCCAATACAGGATAATGAGTGATGAGTTGCTCTCATGTTGTCCCATCCAGCTTCAGATAGGAATTTAAAGTTATGCACCTGTCCTGAAAGTCATCACTGCATCAACCACCCCAACTGGAAATTCCTTCCCCCAGCAGTTTCCTTCTTAGCTCTACAGCTGTATAAGCTCTAAAGGATAAATGCACAGTAGTAACAAAAGTTCATCAGCAGCATGTATGGTGCAGCATGATTGAGTTTGACTATTTAGTGACTTAAAATTTTAATACTAAGTACTGAATCTGAGGATAGCATAAAACTATCACATTAAGGCAAAGCTGATGTAAAGCAACGAAAACACCCATCCAGTTAGCACATGTATTGAAGCCATAAATAGCAAATCACTAAGGTGATAAAATATCTCTTGTGGAATCAAGTATAAGACAACTGTGCATTGCTGGAATATCTTATAATTTCCAAACAAATTAACTATGGACTAATCCACTGCAATATTTTTAAAAACAGAAAAAGACAACTTTTTAAATTCTCCACATGAACTAAATTGGAGATTGGAAGCCATACTCATTTTCTAGTAGTGAACACATTCTCATGGCCATTGTAGCATGTTGCAGTGGAATTATTATAGTACACTGGAATCAAATGACAGGACCGAACATAACGTCCACTTCAGGACATGTAATAAGTATTAACATATGGCGAAAATTGTCTCGGAAGTTACTCCTGCTCATATAAGAAGTGCATAAGTTTGCCCGTACTTAGCAGAAAATCAATAAACCTGTGAAGCTTTACCACCTCGTAGCAAGTAATTCAATGGCCAACTTCTCAACATCTTTCTTTATTCGAGATCCTTTAATCCTATGGTCTTGATCGCTCTACTCTTCCGAAAAACCTTCAAGTTCCTCCATGACCTTGTAGCTGTCGTCCTGCATATGATCATCAAGTTCTTCTCCAATCCCCAAAAATGCAAGATGTCCCTAAAAATGCAAGATTGAACTCTAACAATCTAAAAAATCTGTTTGAGATAAGTGTATCAAAAATCCTACCCAATCCAGCATCATAATCAATTATTTTTGCATATTGGTTTTGAAACTTGTTATCTACAATACAAATCTGGCCACTGCTTGAAGTCTGTTCACTTTTGGAAAGTTCAAGTCTCTGTTTATTTGATTGAACAACTCTGGGTTTTCATTTTGATGTTGAAACTCAGTGTCCCCCGCAAAGCTCCTACTGCTGCATGATGTCTGCACACTCTTGGAAAGTTCACTTCTTTGTATATTTGATCGAACAGCTCTATTTGAAGCTGAGCCAACATCACAGTCTAAGTTATCAATTGGCTTTTCATTCTCATTCAGAAACTCTGCACCAACAACAAAGCTTCTGCCACTGCATGAGGTCTGAGCACGTTTGGAAAGTTCACGTCTGTCCTCATTTGATCCAGCAACTGTAATTGTATCCAATCCAACATCAGCTTTCAAACTGTTAGTTGGCTTTTCGATTTGACTTTGAAACTCCATGTCCACAACAAAGCTCGTGCTACTGCAAGAAGTCTGTGCACCTTTAAAATGTTCCATTCCCTCTAGATTTGATTGAACAACTTTACTTGTATCCAATCCAGTAACTGGCTTTTCTCTTTCTTTTTGGTATTGAAACTCCGTGTCAGCAACAAAGCCCCTGCTACTGCAAGATGTCTGCGCACTATCCGAAATTCCAATCCTTGGTACATTTGACTCAACAACTCTACCACCATCCAATGTCACATCATTGCTTATGTTGTGAATTGCATTTTCATTTAGATTTCGAAGCTTGGAACCTAAAACAAAGCTCCTGGTACTGCATGAAGTCTGCTCACTTTTGGAAAGTTCAAATCTTTTGCCATTTGATTCTGAACTATTAGTACCATGTATTTTCACATCACCTAATCCATTTGAGGGAGAATAAAAAGAAGCTTCTGGTTCTTTATTTTCTAACAATTTCTTAGGAATGTACCTTACTGGAACCGAATTGCTGTAGTCTCTCCTCCTTGAACAGCTAATAATTCCTATCTTCATCTTCCTTTTCACCCTAACAAGTAAAAGTTCGAGTCCTTTTCACTACAATCAAGTTTGTACATCGAAAAAACCTTCGCCTACGTTCTCTCCACAATTCCAAATATAAGAACAAAAACTCTTAACTTTGTACTAGAATTTCCAGGATTAATATATTTTTTTTTCTCGATAGAAAAAGAAAGGGAAACGGGAGAATTACTCACCAGGGGATCAGAAGGACTTGCCTCTGTAGCTGAATTGCAGTTCTGGGGATTAGATTTGCAGATGAAATCGCCATTATTGGTTTCGAGTTTGAGAGTGGAATCATAAAACTAAAACCCTAGGCAACAAAGCGTAATTGTGGGAATTATGAGGTTTTATCCGTGCCTGATAGCGTTAAAGAGAAGTCTCAAAAAGCGAACCCGCTTCTCAAAGTGTCACTAGCACTCGGAAATGGGCACGCTTCAGCCGTTTTTCAGTTGTGATAATCACCCCAACGACTGAACTCCCACTTCTACTGTGCAGAACATGGAAGAACCCCAGTTATCTTCCTGATGCCAATTGCTTCACCTGTGAAAGTAGGTTCTCCAATTTATTTGATGAAACATATGGAAGGCTTTCGGGGGCAAAAAGAATTAAAAAAAAAAAAAAAGGTGTCGTGACAGTAATATACCACCCACTTGATCCTTTTACTAGTATAATAAAAAAAAGAAGTGTTGAAACTTTTGGCTTCAATTTTGGATGAGAAACAGGCAAAATTTAGGGGGTTGAATTTCTTTGTTTATTTACTAGAAAGAATCAAGCAGGCCACTAATTCATGGATGCTTGAAGGTCCTCAGACTCTGTGATAGTTCATTTGCTGATTTCATCAGGGGAGTTCCAAAATAAACCATCATATGTTATCAGAAAGCCAAAATAAGATTTTTTTTAAAAAAAAGTGCTGGATGATTACCCAAGATGTATGCAGTTTGATGACACTTCACTAAAACTAAATCCTGACACACTTTATTTGATAACCAAGGAGAAAATCACCAGTACATGTTACAAAAATTTCCAGACCATAATAATCCCACTCATTCTGTCATCCAAGCATAAAGGAAATGGCAGAATTCAGTGCAGGATAATTCTTCCGGTCTTAAATCACAATTTTCACCACTTGGAGCATCATGGTCTAAATTTCTTCTACCATAGTCGTTATCAAATTCACATTCAAGAGTACCTTGCATGAAAATGAATGTCCCAGGTCCTGATTCATTGCTATTGTATAACCAATCGTGCACATCCCAGAAAATCTGTACAGGCACGTCATCCACTAATAGAGTTTCATTTCCCCTGAATCTCCAATGCAAGTTGGGAATTCGTAGCGACTCAACGCCATCCACACTAATCCACATTTCAGGATCATAAGGCCCTGATAGAGCAGACTCGATTATGATGTGATGTTCCTTTTTACCTTTGCCTAACATGGTTCTGGTGCAAAAACACCTCTTGGCAAAAACACTCTCTTTCTTATGCACTAATGCAGCATCCATCGGCGACGGTTTTGACCTGGTTCTTTTATATGCTTCTGTCTTTTGATCACCAAGCAATAAAACAAGCTCTTTTTCAGAGACCAAAGCAACATAGTAATCAGAGACTGGTTCCGGGCTGCTGGAAAATTTTGCTGTCCTTAAATCCCAAAAGACATCCACTCTTCTTTCGCCAACTTTGAAGGATTTTAGACCTTTTTTGCCCCAAAACTGCCAGGTTTTGAGATCTATTTTGCATGTTGAATGATTTTCCTCAGAAGGGTTCTCAACCAAGATGTGAAGGGAGTGGCCCATTAAACTTTTGGACCATGATACCATGATGTCCCGAGACAATCCTGCAAGTCTGGCCCTGTGGATGCAGGTTACAAAATTCTCTATACTTTCATTTGCCACGGCCTCCGTTAATCGTCTCTGCTCAAGTTGCTCAGGATCCAAAGAGGATGCAGTTTCCACAGGGAATGCAATCATTTTCAGTATTTTGCATGAAATTTGCATCCCTCACTATTTTGACAGTGAAAACGACAGAACATGCATTGTTCCTTAAGCAGGGATGATATCATATCCCATTTTCATTCTGGAAATACAAAATCTTCTCTATATCTGATATCATCTTCAATCATCTAGAGACACAAATCTGTTCATGGGTGCGGTTGAATTTCCCCGAGAAAGAAAATATTCAGCCATGGCCCAACTAAAAGAGCAAGAATTTGCCTGTACCTTCCAAGATGAAAATCGTGCCTGGAAATTCTGATTGAATTCCGGTGGATGCCTACATGTGCTGATGTGCATGAAGATTATAACCATACAACATACACGTACTTGTTAAAGGATTTACCAATGTTTTTGCACCATTTCTTTTGTCAATACAATATCATCACACCAAGACCAATGACTGCAACAATTTGCCCTAACAGAGCCTAAATTGATCGCAAAGATGGGATTTTGGATAATGTGGAAGGTCCTGCTACGAACCTGGCAAATAATTTGGTAACAAATACTTCAAAACTCGGTTTCTTGTTTTTTTTTTAAAAAAATTTTTAAACATTTACGTACAATCCGTATGGGCAGCATGCCAAGTGGCCAAATTTAAGTGTCCTTGAATAAAATAATCATACCATCTAACGTCTTTGCGAATAAAGCATGTAAGATGACACGAGACTCACCTAGCGAACGGTGGGAAAAATAAAATGGATTAGAAACCATGATTAAACAGAGGTGTAGGAAGTAGGAGCTGAGAGAAGGGGGGAATACATTTTATCACCGTCTTTTCCATCTTATCAATTATCTTTTTATTTTTACATATATCACGTTATAAAAAATATTTCAATAATTATTCTAAATAATATTTCAAATAACACTCCATCTAAATACTCCAGTTATATTTAGCAACTTTCCGTGTACATGTCAAGGAACTTAATTTGATTATCCACAAATAATAGTCAAAACAAACTGAAAATGGTTCTGGTACACCAGCGTGTTCTGTTCCCTACAAACTAGACATTCTCCAACTGGGATTCATCCTCGTATAGTTTTCTTGATAGAGAGTATAGGACAGTAGACACGAAATAAGATAAGAATAGCTGTACAAAGACTTCACAATTATTAGCGGCTGACGACCTTATCTGACACCTTTCTCAAGGAACAACAAAAAATTTCCCTCGAGGTGTAGATCTGCTTCTTCGGAACTCCGAGGTGGACGAGTTGCTTGCTTCCTTGAGATTTTGAATTGTGCTATTGGAAATTTTATTTTCATGTTTCCCAGCATAGACAGACTCCGTTGGCTGTATCAGTTCTCTGCATTTAGATCTAATAGTAAGTTACAATGGTTAATGCAATAAAAGATGCAGCGTTTTAGATTTATTTGCTGATACAAAGAAAACCTTTAAGAAGTTGACAGAGCTCATACTCAAAAGTTACAATGATTAAATGTTTATCCATACCTAGGTTCAACATTTTGAGAGTTCCTCGAGAAGTTCCTCTGAAGCTTTTTCAACCTCATGGTATTACCATAAACTGGTGATCCAACACGTTCATCACCGTGCTCATTTTCTATTTCCAAGAACTCGCTTTTCTGAGCCTCTTCCATCATTCTACCGTTGTCCACATTAGTAAGCAGAGTAACTCCAATGTCAGACTTTTGGTTTTTAGTAATATTTTGATGCTTGCTCTTAACCTTACTCTCAAGTTTAGTTTTCCTAATACCACCTTGTCGAACATTAAGTGCCTGTTTAAACTGCTCCTGATCATCATGTTCTACATTAACTTTTCTGGAGACAATTCTTTGGAGACTGTGCAGTGTCTCAGAAATGTTATCCTGCTTAACTGGTGGCTCCTGAGAAGCCGGATATGACCTTGTGTAACTATCTGTCGAGGGAACAATTGAAGGTACAGCAACCATGGATTTGTTTGTAGGGACTCTTGCTGGAAAAGGTAGTCTCATGACCGGTGGGTTATCAAGTGTCTCAGGCTTAATCCTACTTCTGATGACAGCACTCCTATCCGTTGAAACTGATCTTCTAACAGGTGGGGATGGTGATCTTGCCTTATTGAAACCTACAGATCTCTCTTCAGCAAGGAAAGGAATTTTTGGTACAATATCCTTGTCGGTGAACTTAGCCGGGAACCGGGACCTCCTCTGCTTGCCTGAAGAACAGCTTCTTACCTGAAATTAAGTTCAACCAGGACTTAGGGGGCTAAGACTTCGTGCATTATAAAAAGTGCACATTAGTCAGTCAGACTTCCAACTTCCAAAAGGATGTTCAATGGTCACTGCTAGTTAGGTAATACCTTAGAATATCATAACCCTACAACTCTCTGTATGGTATGTAATTGGTATAAAGGTTTCTGTCATGTACCTCGGAGCTTCGAGTGTCGTCAATGGTACTACGCTGATTATTTTCAGGCTTCATGCTGGCAGTAACATTGGATTTTGGCATACGAAGAGGTGATATAGCACCTCTTATACTGGCTCCACTTCTTAGTTGCTGTAGTTCAGCATCCTTTTTCTCCAATGTGAGCTTGAGGTTTGTGATCTTATACAAACAAGGAAAGAATAAGTTTTGGTCACTAGTAGAAAACGTATTGACTCTGAAACTAAATAAGTTATCAAACTAGAGCTAACCTCATCTTTAAATTCTCGAATTTCCCCACTTTCCTTATTAGATCGAGCAGCTCCAAGGTCTATTGAGGCCACTCTCTCGGCAAACTTCAGGGTACTTACTGTCTCTCCTATAGCATTAACCATGGGATTTATATGCACAAACATCAGCGTCTTTGCATGGCCACCTAAGTCAAAGATGAAAATTGATCCGTCAACTGTAATGCTTCAGAGATAACTGACTAACAACTAGCTCTGTAGCACTAGGCATACTTCTGAGGTGAATTTGTTGACTAATTAAATCAGCAAAGTGCGTGATATTACCTAGAGAATCCTGTAACACTTGGGTGAGCTTGCTATTTCTGTAAGGAATATGTGAAGTCTTCTGAGCAAGAGAGGAAATAACATCTCCCAGTGCAGAAAGAGATCTGTTTATATGTTGGGCTTCCTTCAGTCTCTCGCCAACGGCTTCAGATTTATCCACTCTCTCACTTCCAGCTAGATCCACCAGGTGAAGGCAGCCCTTTAATGTGGATCCAGAAACCAACTCTTTCCCACGGACATGAACTGTTAAGATACTACACACACCACACACACCAAAAGTGATAAAACTAAGGTCTATTACGAAAATCATTAAGAAACAACATTAGACTAGAGCGGAAGAAAGGGAAAAGAAAATTAATTAAAAAAAAAAGAAAGCAAAAAGCAGTTTACCTATGCGATCTGCTACTCCTTTCATTTAGAGCAGTGGCGCCTACGGCACGATTTTGTTGTCCAATTCTCATCAAATCAAGAACATCTTGGGTACATTTGACCAGAATTAGACACGCATCAGGCACATTGAGACCGTTGAGTTGAGAATTGTTTCTTACATCCAATGTGCTGATAGTTAAGGTTAGACAACAGGAAAAAATTCTCATTGACATATCAAGCTTGAGTTACCAAATTTACGAGCATGATGTCATGCTACTAGAAATGCAACAAATTGGAAAGGATATCTCCTATTAGTTCCATCAATGACCAAGAGATCTCTAACTTGTTCATTGTATATTTCGATCATTTGGACTCCAACTTCGTACTCTATAAATTCCATTCTTTCTTTTGAAATGTGAAATAGGTCACGCAAAGCACGATAATTTACACCCCATGTCTCCTCTGCTGTCAAGTCTGGGCCGCTCTGTATGCATAGGAAGACATAAAAAACGTTATTATGAGTACATGCATCCTTAGTTTATAGCTGCCTTCTCCATCTCAATTAAGCTTAGAATAACACTTAAGGAGGGTGTTTTCATCCACTCTAATAGCATATCAATGTGAAGCACTGTCGCGTATAAAATGTTTCATAGTTACACACCACTGGTCTTATTGATCAATTTATATAAAAATCTGGCCTGGTCTCTTCCACAAAGCCATATTAACTTGTCAAACAACATAGCAGGGGATGATGCAAAATTCAAAAACATGAAATGGTCAGAGAGTTCGTGTGGGGAAGAAAAGGTCATCAAGATGGAACGCCTAATGCTACCACAAGCCTATCTAATCCTAAGGCTTTTGGATTTGCATTATGTTAATGCACTAGGACAGTTAAAACGACTAACTTGAACCAGTTAATGCTTTACATTACCATTGTGTATGTCTTCCCTGAGCCAGTTTGTCCATAAGCAAATATACAAACGTTATACCCATCAAGAACCGATCGGACCAACGGTTGTGTATCCATATATATTTGTTCTGCAAGATGAAAGTAATAGTATGTCGTCAGATAATCACAAAGCCCAGTTGCACGGTGTTCATTACTCCCTCAACAGAGCCTTCATCCCATGCTATAAGGGTCGGCTATCTGTTTTTATGTATTGAGCAAAAGAGACATTTAGGCCAATGTTGCTCTTCTCCTCCTACAAATAACTTTTCTTTATCCAAAGTGAAATTAAATGATGGAAAACAGGAGAGAATCTCAATTGTGAAAGAAATCATACGTTGAGTTGCATTTGTGCCAAACACCTTGTTGAAAGTGAAAATCCTCCTTGCATCTTTACCCTGCTTATGAGGGTTGACAATCATGATATCTCCATTGTCCCCAATATAGTCAACCGTGGACTGTCCATCTGACTGCCCAGGTAGGAAGGGCCTCACTCTACAGTAAACTCTAATAGTCCCTGATAGACACCATAAGATGTCAGATATTCCAGGGTGCCATAATGAAAGAAATAAAAGACTGAACTTTCGGATAACTCGCCTTTTAAGTCTTGAACTTGATTGTAAAGCATTCGATTTTCCTCCAAAACTTTGTGATAAGAAGAAGCTGCTACTTCAAGGCCCTTAATATGATGCTCTGGGGAGAAAATGCTTTGGTAAAGTTAAAGTTTGATCAAGGCTTCCAATAGACGTAACTACACAAGCTGGATTTTTCTCAATACAGCTTGTGCAAGCTTAAGATAAATAATATGATAGCCTCTCACCAAGCCTTTTCAATTCCTCCACATGAACTTTCTGAAATAGCTGAAATTCTTTCTTGGTCTCCCTAGAAAAGGATTTGAGTTCCTGAACAAAGGATATTGAAGCAGCAACAAAATTTGGTCAGATCTCATAATCTAATTTTTGTAATTTCCAGAGGAACTATTGAATAGAAGAGACTAATGAGAAGATGGTTTCACCTCTAGCTGCCTCTGTTGAACGTCAAGAACTTCTACATTGCCCACAGGGGAAACGTTTGTTTGAGCTATGTCTTCACGTTTCCGGCCACAAATGCAAAATTTGGAGAGATTGCTTGAAGCCAGACTACTTCTTTGACCAAGGTACTTCAGTATCATTTCTAAAACTTCAGACTTTGATCGAGGAATGCCATCATCATTCAAAATTTTCTTCAGAATAAGTCCAACCTGTAAGTGGCAAAACAAGGCATTAGGTTGCAGTAGTACTGATAGTGCCAATTCTATGCAAGTTACATGATGAGTCTGTATAATGAAGTTGCAACAAGGTCTCCGCAATCAGGAACTTGGGTTACTACCTGATTGCTCTTAGCAATAAGCATAGAGGAGAAATCCTTAACCACCTTCCTCAACAGAATATCAATAACCTGCAAATTTCTAATGATTCGGTTAATAATCCAAAATGTTACAGAAATGGGCTATAATAATTATAAAATAACTCGTTCTGAAAAAGTAGCAGCTCCATAGTTTCTCTAAGCTAGCTTTTGAAATCCTCTAAGAAGTCTTCATGGTCATCTTGGCAAAAAGATTTGCTTTTCAAGTAACAGAATAAATTAACTCTCCTCCCTATTTTTTTCCTTCTTTTTGTCATGGCCAGGATAAGATTTCACTTGCAAAAAAAAAAAAAAAATGCAGACTATCTTACCTACCATTGAATTCAAAGGCAAGTCTTCAACTCCACTAATTTCGGAGAGATATGCCTGTAGAAGGGCAAGACCAAAATGTTCAAAGAGTGAAGTAAGAGCATTGGCTGCATTGGTTTCCTCAAGTGAGACCTCACTTGACAAATGTAGATATTCCAATAGCTGCTCAAATTGTGATGATTCAGAATCATCGAGAGACTCATCTGCACTTTCACTGCTGACAAAAGAAGATGGAGATCCCTTGGGAAAGGATACAATTTTTACAGTCCCACCATATCTCCAAACTCCAATTCCACCAGCTTGTTTCCACTCGTAATATCCTTTCAAACACAGGATGCAGTCTACAACTTTACCTGACGAACCTCCCTGCTAATTTAAAAGATTAATAGAGCATGATGAAAGCTTTAATAGTTAAAATGCAGAGGGTCAAAATATGTATCTGAAGACAGCATTTGCATGGCTGGGCATAGAAATTCATGAAAGTCCCAAAGCGCGTGCATTTACTGAATTTTGTCCTAAAACAGGTATCTGAAGATAGCATTTGCATGGCATGGAGGAGATAATTCGTGGAAATTCTTTTACATAAAAAATGCACTTGCATTTGTTCAGTATATAACTACCATATTTTTTCAGAAGTTGGCTACATTTCAGTTCTTCCAAATGACATGAAAAAAGAAGGGTTCGAAGGATGTTTATAAGTAAATATAGTGGGCTAATACCCTGAATACCATTCACGCTGCGCAAATTGCAAAAGATGTGAACTGAAGCGAAGTGGTCTAGAGAAGGGTTCATTAAGGGAGGAGTGGACAACCTTTTCCAAATCGGAGGCTTCAAATGTCAAAAGCTTCATCTCGCCAACGGCCACTAGAAAGTTCCTTGTGTTCTCAAAATACTGAATAGCAGACTGAGCTGCACCCTCGGTGAACTGGACATCAATCACCCGATTTTCGACCACCTATTCCATCGTGAGAACAGACAATGCAACATCAAGCATTCGCTTGTGAAAGAATTTAAGCTAATTGTGCCACAGTCGAGCATTTCTGTCCAACCGCTGGCTACATAAGACACAACACAATAATGTCTCACTTTCAGAGGTGGCCCTCGAGTTCAACATGGACACCAAGAATGAAAAATTGTTTGAGAAGTGAAATTCATCGTCAATAAAATTTGTTGACTTGGTTTCAGCTCGCTTTAATTTTTACTTTGCATGCAATACTCCTATAACTTTGCATGCAATACGTGACATGCACATAAATGCCACCTAAGACTGCTAGTACCTTGTGAACGGCGCCAGGGTTGACTTTGTTGAGGACATTGCACAGAATTAAGCCATTGCGGAGGGCCAGGCAAAATTCCTGCTCGGTGGGTTCTTTTGGTAGAACCTCTGATGCACCCTGGTCCATCTCTCTTAGCCATGCTGCTGCCTGGTACCTCCTTGCAGCTGTGATCAAGATCCGTTAGTTCCAAATTTCACAAAACCCATCACCAGCTCCCTTCTCTTCGATTCTTCTTCTATTTAATATATACATTTTTTACTTAATTTTTTTTAAAAAAAAAAAAAACCCTCTTCTTGCATTAGTTTGCTACGTACACAAATTTTTTTTAGAAAAATGGAAAAAAAAATGGCTTCCAGATTTAATTAGAATTAAACTGATATGCCTCCTCTCCTTGATAGTTAGCTACAGACCGGACCTCTGATTCCGGCTGGCCGAGAATGTCGGCCACGTCAGCATTAGGATCCCAAACCCGAAAAAGGATGTTGTCGTGTGGGGTCGGGTCCATGCATTTTTCCGTGGGGCCTTAGACAAAGTTCTTTCTAGTCATTTCCAAACTTTAACGGGTCGATTCTTTTTTCTTTTTTTTTTTTTTGATTTAGACTTTTAACCTTCATTTCCAAAAGTGCCGTCTGCATTGTTATTTTTTAAAGTTTTTGTAAAAATATGTAACTCAATAATTTGATGTATATAAAATTTAAAAAATATATTCACAGAAAAATTTTAGTAGAAAACTCTAATCCAAACACCACCTTATTTCTGAAATATAGAAAAAAGAAAAGAAAATGCAGTTGACTCTGAAATGCGTTGGGTGCGTGGGTAGACTTCAACAGAAGGATTAATTTGTCAAGTACCATGCACTTGGAATTATTAGGCTTGGGTCAAGTTTTTCCCTCAAAATGGAGAGAATAAATAAATAGAGGAGGTGGCGTGCAATAAATGGGGTTTGAATTCGAAATTCGAAACATCTTCGGTGAAAATGGAGGAGGAGGAGGGCCATCTGGCCTTCCCATTTGCCAGTTACTCTCAGTCACTGTCGCCACCATTTTAGGTGAGTTAGGTGTTTTTTTTTTTTTCAGAAAAGAAAAGAAACCAATCACGAAGAAATACACTACTTTTAGATTCGTACAAAAATTGATTAGCAATGCGTATAATTAAACAAATATGGTTAATCATAAAGGCGGAACCATATATATTCTCATAAATGAATCTCATATATCTAATGCCCTTGTGATTTTTTATTTTTATTTTTTTGAATACTTCCCTAACGTACAGTAGTGTAATTCTGAATTCAAAATCTGTCCTAAATAATTTCTTGCAAGTATTCTACATAGATTAGTGGTAGAAACGAATGAGAAGATTTGAGCCCTTATCCCAAATGTGTAGTACAACTTTTTTTTTCCTCCTCGTCTCTAGGAAAATACTAATGGCCCTAATGCTTTTTTTTTCCTTCTTCTTTTATTTTATTGGCAGTGCCTTGCAGAGTCATTGAAACAATACAAATCTTTGGTGGGATGATGAGTTGAGACTTGAGAGCATTCACTAACTCCTTAAAATGGTGGTTGTTGTTTAAATTAGTGTAAAAGCTGGGGTGGACAGCGGCGGACAAGGATAGTCCCACCTCCACTCGAATGCTCTTAATGGCGGTCCAGTTAATTTGCCTGTATGATGACTGAGGAGGGCTAATGGCACCCTTCACTTTAAGGACACTTGAGTACCACAATTCCGCCAACTTGGCCCAACCAGAATACATCATGATGTTTTTGTTTAGCATGGTCTTAGTTATTTTATTCCTCTCTTTTCTTTTCTTTTCTTTTTTTGTGTTTGTGGGGTTGGGGGGACTAAATTTCTGGGTACAACGGCACAATCACTACTTTTGTTTTGGACCCTATTGGAGAATCCTCTCTTCTTCTTTTTTTTCGGGTTACTACCTTTTTCGTATTCCATAATTTTCTAGGCGGCAAAACTAATGCATGCTTAGGAATTAGGATGGATGGAGATTGGAAAGTGTACCTGCTTCTCCGGCTTTCCTCTGAGCCAGTTCACGGTCGTTGATGATCTCCTCAGCATACACTGCATCATCACTACTACTGTTGTAGATCAATCCCTTTAATCCTCTCAAGTTCTTGCCTGGTGAGAAGAACATTGAGCCGCTGGAGTTGCTTTCTTGGGGCATCTTTACTTAAAGTTTCCTTATTCCCACTCTCCTGCGCCGCCCAAATCCTTGAAATGATCAAACCAACTTCAGTTACCCAAAATCTTGAATGCAGGCTACACATTGAAAAGCTTTGCATTGCAGTAATAGAATAAATATGCAATACAACGTATACGTACAACCAGAGATTTAGAAAGAAAAAAAAATCCTTCGATTTGGTGATCGTTCATACTTTGTTAAATTGGAAATGGGGAAGAGTAGAGTGCGACTGTGAATTACATGCGGCAGCATTAAGAGAAAAGTTATCAGCTCTGAGACATTATTATATGTGGTTCAAGACATGCTTCAGACCATCAAAAGTGAAACGGAGGAGGAGGAGTTAGGAAGGTGCTGTTTACCTGTTGGTGTTTGGGGAAGAGTAGTCTGCCGGCAGCTGGGGAGTTTCTTGAATTTCCGGTATGGATTGGAGGCAATGTGGAGAAGTTAAATAGAATAGAGAGCAGCGAGTGGGAGTGAGAGTATATAAAAATATCGAGACGATGTTGGTGGATCTGATGGAAGTAATTAAACAGGGGAAAATGAAATGAGACGAGATTCTCGTGCTTTGTGAAGCAACAATCGAAAAAAATTAAAATCAGGGGAGGTTCATTTATTGCAAGACAAGATGGAGAGAGAGCTCAGAGCTGTCAGTACTTCTTGAAGAAAGACAGAGAGAGAGAGAGAGAGAGAGCTATGGATGCATGAAACTAAAATCAAATGAAAGGTTGTGAAGCTGAAAGAAAGAAAGATGCGTCCGGTCGTCTTTGCTTTCTTGGATCTTCAAATAAAAAGATTTCACTTTAAGCCAAGGGGACATCAACGGAGTCATATAATATAACCTTCTCTTTTTTTTTTCTTTTTCTTTTTCCCCACGAGTATTAATATCAAGGGGCGATATTCTTTTTGTTATTGAATAATTGTCTATATTTAGGTTGAGTGAGACTCTCTTTGATGTGCCCTGAGTGTAGTTTAGTTTTTTCCCTGTAAATGCCTATTGTTGAAAAAAAAATAATTGTCTATGTATGTTATTTCCAATTTCATCAAGGGGCGATATTCTTAAATTTTAGGTATTTGCATGTCTATTGTTTAGACACTCGTGTAAATCTTTGAATTCCCATGCTATGAAAAGTAATGATTGGGAGAATTTTACGGTGATTTTGTAAATTTTCAGAGTTAGATCTATATTATTATTTTCTTAAAAAAATGATAACAGTTATATAATATATTTTATTCTAAACTACAAAGGAGGGGGAGATTAAAAAGACTTGTATTAAAGATTAGGGATAATTTCAGAAACCTCCCCTGAGGTTTCTGACATTTACACTCACCTCCCCTGTGGTTTGAACAATTACACTGACCTCCCCTGAGATTACTAATCCTTTACAAATTCAGTCCAAATGATTAAAATATTGTTTTAAAGAGTGAAATTAGAATTTTGTACCTGATTTGCCATTTATGCTACATGTCCAATGAATGACAAAGTATTACAAATTAATTAATAATTAATAAACTTAAGGAGCGTAGTTTATAGGCAAATACGTAATAGTTATTTAAAGTACCAGCTCTTTACGGATATTTTACTTTCAAACATTTATTTTATTACAAATATTTATTCTCAAATACAAATTTGTATTTACTCTCAAATATTTAATTTTCGTTAAATAAAAAACCTACCAGTTTTTCTTCCGTAGAAATATTAATATAACACTTTTTCAATTTTAGTTATAAATATTTATGTATTTAGCATAAATTAAATGATTCAGGATAAAATACTCATAAAGAACTAATACTTTACTCATGTAATGGATGAAAATCATAAAAAATTAATGTTTTATGGGCCATTTATTTTTTTTAAAAATATTTAATTTATATCAAATAGATAACCTACTGATTTTCTTTTTGCGAGAATATTACTGTAACGTTTTTTAATTTTTAATTACAAACGTTAATATATTTATCATAAATTAAATATTTGAAAATAAAATATCTGTAAAGAGCGGGTACTTTAAATAGGTTATGTGTATTTGCTTATAAACTACACTCCTTACTTAAATCAATAAACTACACTCCTTACTTTAAAGAGTATAGTTTATAGGCAAATACACATAACCTATTTAAAGTACCGACTCTTTACAGATATTTTATTTTCAAATATTTAATTTATGATAAATATATTAACGTTTGTAATTAAAAATTAAAAAGTGTTACAGTAATATTCTCACAAAAAGAAAATCAGTAGGTTATCTATTTAATATAAATTAAATATTTTTAAAAAAAAGAAATGGCCGATAAAATATTAATTTTTTATGATTTTCATCCATTACATGAGTAAAGTATTAGCTCTTTATGAGTATTTTATCCTGAATCATTTAATTTATGTTAAATACATAAATATTTTTAACTAAAATTGAAAAAGTGTTATATTAATATTTCTATGGAAGAAAAACTGGTAGGTTTTGTATTTAACAAAAATTAAATATTTGAGAGTAAATACAAATCTGTATTTAAGAATAAATATTTATAATAAAGTAAATGTTTGAAAGTAAAATACTCGTAAAGAATTGGTACTTTAAATAAGTAATACGTATTTACCTATAAACTACGCTCCTTAAAGTTTATTAATTATTAATTAATTTGTAATACTTTGCCATTCATTGGACATGTAGCACAAAGGACAAATCAGGTACAAAATTCTAATTTCACTCTCTAAAATAATATTTTAATCATTTGGACTAAATTTGTAAATGATTAGTAACCTCAGGGGAGGTCAGTTTAATTGTTCAAACCACAGAGAATGTTAGTGTAAATGTCAGAAATCTCAGGGGAGGTTTCTGAAATTATCCCTAAAGATTAACACATATACAAATTTTACTAGATCAAAAGGATGCTTTGTCAATGATTACTAGAATTCTAATAAAACTATACTTGGGGATTTTGGAGGGTCGGCGGTTGCTGAGCAGGGAAGGGGACTGATTTTCAGGAAGAGAAGTCCTAGGAATTAGTAGATTGCCTTTTGACTTGGGGATTGAGGTCATCATCCACGTGGCAAGCATGGAGTCTAAGTACGTACGTGACAAGTGGACCTCCCGTAGGACCCTTGGAACGTTGGGCTGGACGGCAAGGTCTGGCCAACAATAAATGACGGAACTCCGTTACAATTACAGATTGACGTCTCTCTAGTTCAAATCCGTTTGTATAATTCTTCAAATTCCTTTATATAAATTCGTATACGCTGGATATGAATTTAAATATGTGCATTTAGATAATTAAGTTGACGACTACACGAGCTCACAGCAAATACAGTTAAAATTACACGAATCAAATTTAACTGAACAATATTCAACTTCTGATGACGTCTCTGATCTATACTGATTGATACGTACTCTCATGTATTCGGCATAATCAACAAAAATTTTCTACCACTGAATAAAAAAAAAAAAAATTGTGTTTCCTCTACCCTTAACCTTATCAACAAGAGGAATTGAGAAAAAAAAATCTTAAGTAAAAAAGGTATTTTTTTTTTTTTTGTCCTGGCTTTTCTGTAAGAGTGATGCGAGCTTTGAAATACCCAAAGATTTCCTTAAATCTTGACTCAAATTCCCAGTTTTCTATTGGTCACTTACAATGACTCAGTCCTCTCAGAATCAGCCTGCGAACATGAAACAAAAATAATGACTTTTCTTATGCTAACCAACTAGTAATTTTTAAACCCTGAACAATAATATATCTATTTTAAGAAGCTAAATGCATGATTGTCACCCCAGTCCCCTTTCACGATTAAAGTGCTGGAAATTTATAGGGTCAGCTTAATTAATTCATCCAGTCAAGGCCGTAAACGATGCGGTTGCCTGGTTGAACATTGACAAGATGGAAAGAAATCAATCAGGAATCATGTGAAAATTGAACAGCAAAAAGTGTACGTTGGAGGTTTAAAATGAAGAAAGAGCCAAATTCAAAAGTGTCTCGCTTCCATTCTTCTAAGGTCAATTTTCAAGACGTTGGATCCCATCAACTACTACTTCTTTTGAATGGTTTTGGAGCTAAAAAGCTTTCCTTGCATCTTTTTTTACGTTCTGTACCCCATTAATTGGACCAAACCAACCGAGCAAAAACGCCCCCCCCCCCTTTTTTTTTGTTTACACTATTATATTGGGTTCCTTTAATTTTTACCTATCTCTCTACAACTTACTGTAGAAATTTTCTGGTTCCTCTTATTTTTTTCCTTTCTTTCTTGTGGCTATCTCTCTATTGTTTGAGTGAATGATTGCTGCCTTGTAGACCTAAGATTATACTACTACTAGTCAATTTGGTGACCAAAAGAAGCACCTGAATTGACTCGTCTGTTTCTTGCAAGTGACCAGCATTTGTTAGACACAATCATATATGCTTTACATCCAACTATATATACTGGTATGAGCTTTGTAAAGCTTAATCCATTCTGGCATGGAAGACTATAATAATGAGGTGGCTATTGAGTGTCATTAACTTGAACTAGAAGCCTCATAAAGTCGAAGAATATCGGTTTCAAATTTGAGGTACGTACCCATAGTTCAAGAATCAATAATGTATTGAACTTTGAGTTGAATGCAATTATTGGGATATGGTCAAGATTACAAAAGGTAATTTTCGGGCTGTAATTCTACTAGCTAGCAACAAACAAACAAACAGGCAAAAGAAATGGGCTTTGAATGAGATGACAAACAGGAAATTGAAGTTGCCCGGAAATGAAGGGTTACTTACTCCTCCCTAGCTTTTGCTTTTCAGCTTCATCTCATATTTTATGGGGAAGCAAGGAATAATAACATATCTTGGCTTCAATCACGTAGGGAAAAGCTGAGAAACAAGTGTTAATTCTAGTACCCCCAACAGGTAATGAGTGTGCTTTACTTAAAATCTATTGCTTTAGCTTTTTGACAAGAAGATTAACCTTTGCATGTCAAAAATTATTAGTTGGGCCCTCTTTTGCCCGTCTACCAGGCATGCCTCCCGTCCCCTCGGCCTCGGGTATTTCTTCTTTTTCTTTCTTCTTATTTCTTTTGTTCACAGCTCTTATATATATATATATATATATATATATATATATATATACATTTTTTTTTTGGAGTGAAAAACGAAGAAAGAGTTGTTCACCACATTATACGTCTTATATTTTTGTTCTTGACATACATCTTACATTTACGCCTACACTAACTTGTATGGAGTTTATCTATCACCAATTCGGCACTACAAAATATATTAAGAATAGTAAGTACACATATATATATATATATATATATGTGCCAAGCGAGGGTAATTTTTCTTATCAACTCTTCAAATACATAAGTACACATTCTTTCATATCTGTTGCATCTGCATATGTGTGATGTGTGATGTAACTTCCGCCACTAGTACAGATTAATGAATTATGACGTTTTTTTTATTAAAAAAAAAAAAAGACCATAACATCAGATGAAGTCGGTTAGGATATGAATATTTCAACTCAATTAAACACACGTATGCCATGCTTCAAATTTCAAAAGATACTGCAGAATTGAATGAAAATATTCTGACTCAATGCCCAACTTTACGACTCTTGAATGGGCCGACCTATATGATGGGCCGCTGGAACTCTGGGTCATAGTCTTTCTAGGATGCGTGATTTTGGGCATGGAATAGGTTGCTGACTCGGATGTCCCTGATATCTTGACAAACATTTCTGTTTTTGTTGGACCAAAAAAATCTGTAATTTTTGGTTCACCATTTTATCTTCCCCGTAACTCGTGACGTTTTCTAAGGAGCACTCAATTGAGGATAGGAGTCTCTATATGCTGATCTGATTGATTAGTTTCTTTATTGGTGCTACTTTGCAGGCGCCAGGCAGCTGGAGAATATTTTCCATGTCCCGGAACAGATTAATGGCTTAAAAAGGCTTCAGCTGACTCAAGGGAGACGGGGCAAATTTCTTTTGTGAGCAGCCAAAGAGGAAACAGACAGGTCCTGTCTTCGTTCAAAAAGAAGCTGCTGCATGAAAATCTTGATCAGCATTTGCACCATCCATTTTCACACATGGACGGGGGCGCCCTTTTGGCAATCCAGTCCGGAGTGGCCAAACTAGGATAGTTGACCGGTGAATATTTTCTCCTTTTTAAGCTTTGGTTAATTGGTAGTACCAAAATCAAAACTTATTCCGGATGAACATCCTTTTTCTTTTTTTTTTTGGGTACGAAAGATAAAAATGCATTGTTAATAGTTAAATAGTCAAGTAGCGTTTACAAAACGAGGCAAACAAAAACTCCTGCAGTCATCTTCTAACAATCTAAACATAGCAGCGGGTGGATTTACAGGACAGGTAAGAGAACTCTTGGTCGGTCGTTGTTCCCACTTTTGCTAAAAAAAAAATTCGCGCACCTTCTCTGTAGATGCGCCAAATATGCGCTTCCTGCGAGGCGGTCCTGCAATCAAAGATAACAGGTAGGGGAAAATTCAGGAGCGTCAGATTTATGAGTATTTAGGATATCCGCCACAACTTTGGCATCCAGCTTTATGATCAAAATGCGATATGTTGAGAGATTTAGCTAAGGAAGAGCTCATCCCTTAGTGCCCATAAGAAAATCAGCAGTTACATCAATAGCAGTTTCCAAATTCCTGTAAAAACCCTCTATCCATTCTCCTATGATTCCTAATATGTCCACTTGCCTAAGGAGGATTCATCAGCTTTGAGTTCTAGTTCTACAAGTAGGACCGACGTGTCGGAGATTCATTCCAGACCGACGCATATGCTAGTGCTGACCAAAAATCTTGCGCAGTTTTGGATTCCAAAGCAAGGAATCAGGAATCAGTGGGAACTTCTCTACCTCTCATCAACGTAGCCTTTCGGGTAAATGGATACTCCCTGCAAAAGTAGAAAAACTTTCACGACGACGGCCCTAATAATTTGCTGCAAGCAAGCTTCACTATCATGGGCCATCAAAAAATCTGGCTAGACTGGGCCTTACCATTTTTATTTTGTTTATTATTTTTATCGCAATAATAACATTTGTATTATGAAAAAAAATGTCATTTGAAAGTGAAAATCACTGTTAAGTGGCAAGTGTATAGTAGAAGATCAATGATTCAATCCTTATCTTTCACCCTCACCAAGACTTTACCAGCCGACCGTCCAAGACGCTGTTGGCTAATGTTTTTTTTTTTTACTTCAAGGAATTGCTCATTACGTCTCTCAGATCCAATGCTTAATCTTTCCCTTTTTGTTTTTCTTGCTGTTTTTCGTTTTTATACCGTGCTTATTGGCTATTGCCTTGTGTGGAAATACATTTGGTTGCAGCATTTTGGGCCATGCAAATTGATTAGCTAAATATACTTTGGTTCACCAATAGCATGTCGTGTTTAACGTCGGCCATCCATCTAGCCAATAAGTAAGTTTCGTTTTATGTTACATCACAAAAATAAAAGAGGGGAAAAAAAATCTCTTTCCCCGTCAAAGTTTTGCTTTGAATGGAGGGGAAAAAAAAGAAAAAGAAAAAGAAAAAGAAGGATCTTTCATGTGGTTCTTCAATGCTTGTTGACTGACTTATGAATTTTGCACGTTTAAAAGCTTTAGAATATTTATTATTGACATAAAGAAAGATAGATTAGTCGGTGTCAAGATTCTAACTCTTCATCTTATAGACCATAGGTGATTTGTCTTCAGTTATGATCTACCAATTTTAGATTCTACAAAATTCATGCCACGGAAAACTTAGGTGGTGCTTGGATTTGCAATTTTCTACTAAAAAAATTTTACGTTTCATGTGAATACATCTTTCAATCATCTTTTATTTCATATATATCAAATTGTTATGTATAATACATTAAACTAAAAAAATAAAAAAGAACTCCAAAAGTTAGCAATCAAGATGTCAAGGAAGTTACCTGCATTCCTCCAAACCAAAGAAGTTGAAACTTCGGAAGTCTGGTGAAATTATTGTTAGTATTTTAGGTTTAGGGTACAAAAACCAGAAATTTTGTCCAAAGGCATAGGCGGAGGATGGAGGGGCTGTGAGTAGCTGAGGTTTGGGGCACCTAATTCGTGCGTCGATCGTCAGTTTTCACTGGGGCAGGCGGGGCGAGTGGACCCCACATCCAAGTCAGTGCCAGGTTGTGATCTCCATCTCATTTCCTTGCCTTTCACAGTTTCACGGCGCCGTGTTTGACGGGAGGATATTACGAGCCCTAATCATCTTTGTTGGGCGGGGCAGACATTTTACATCTCAACTGCAGCACTTTACCTAATTATTCACTCAAACCCGATGATTTTGGCCAAACTGTTGTTGCATTGGAGGACCTCAATAACCATGCAATAGCTGTGTTGCATCGTACGTAAATCAATTCAGGAAAAAAAAAAAATCACTAGACATTGACGCTAATGACACAGCGATGCACCAACTTCTTCACCAACTTTAAGAATTTGCATTCATTTCAGTAATCCATTAAGAGAGCTTTTTTTCCAAAAAGAAGAAAATAAAACACATAAACACACGCACAGAGCGTGTAAACACTTCTTCATTACAATTTTGGTTCTGTTTCGATTAGCTGTTTTTTTGGAGTGTTTTTAAAAAATTTTACTGTAACAGTGTATATAAAAAATTTTTACTATAAAAATTTTTTGAAAATTTTGAAATATTATATGGATGAGATATTTTTTGAATTATTGTATATTAATATAGCATTATATTTGAAAATTTTATTTTTGAAAAAATAGCCAATTCAAACAGAGAGCTAGTATAATAACATGATTACAAACTTTTTTGAAAAGAGTTGACCGAACAAGTATTCAGATTTTATGTGTAATTTTGATACGTAGGCAGGCATTAATTTAATTTAAGGGAGTTACAGAACTTTTACGGAGGATAGGATGAGACTCTCCAATTGCTTTTTTCGATTAAAATTTTGTGGTGAATTCTCATACCAGTCAATACTTTAGGGGGTTATTTATAACTGAGACTGATAGTTCAGGGGAAATTTTGCAGTAAAACCAAAACTATACAAGGAAAATGTAAAAGAATCAATCCCCAAAACTTAATGGGGTCCCCGAGGAATTTAACAAAATCTGGAGGTATATATATAAAAGAAAAAAATAAAGAATCAAGACGCATGAAAGGCCAAAAAAGCTCCTCTCTCTCTCTCTCCTCTACCCTATAAATTCATCTTCATCTTGTTCGTTGCTGAGTCAGTGTTGAGTCTGCGCAGGTGTCTGCGTATAACTGTGCGTGAATCTCTCTTCCTTCGAAGCTTCACTCATCATTTCACCAATATTATTTTAACACAATTGCATCTCAAGTCCCTCAAATCCATAATATTTGTGCATTGGAGGAGCTATTTGAGCATTTCCCCTCTTTCTATAATCTGATATCCAGTTATAAGGTATCTCACTCGATCTACATTGATCAATTTCTGCTAAACTTCAGCTGCATTCAATTTAGGACCTTTTTCTGTTAATTTCTGTGATTATTTGAGGCCATATCCTGTGTTATGGTGACTACTCTATGGATTTGATTATTGGAGGCTTAAATCAAAAAGCCTAGTTCTATAATCTTTGTGTTTTGATATATCAAGGGTGCTGCTGTTATTTTTGGATCCAGTAAGTCGACAGTTGGTTGAAAAATGTACGTGTTGAGTCTAGTGGACAGATGTTCAAGTAAAGTATCGATTTTTGAGTGAGATTAGTTGAGAGGGAAAAACGAAAAATTTATAAAAAAGAAACCCAAAACAATCCATGTTTATTGGTGTCTATATGGCAGTGGTCAGCACGTGTTGCTGCTGCAGTTGATGCTTTAGATGATCTTCTTAAATGTTTCTCCTTTGTTGTTGTTGTTTTTATTTTTTATTTTTTGTTAAACTGGCTTCATTCTTTAAGTTCTTGTTTTGTGAGGAAGTGATTTTATTGATTATTATTGTCAAAAGGCCTTGAAGCTAGAATGGCCACTAAAACGTGTGTCCCTCGAATGTTATCATTACTTATCTGCCAAAACATCTGATGTCTGTACTTAGTTTTGGGTACTGATGTATTGTTTATTGTAAATTTGTGCTGCAAGATGGCTAATTTTCTCCTGTTCATTCAGGGGCATAAAATACTGACCCTTTCTTGAATCCTCATGAGTCCAGGGATGTATAGTTGATTTGGAAATGCATTGTTTGGCAGCTTGTTACATGGGATTCGTATGTTTGTTAGTGCTTTATACGCATCTTTTGCTGTACAAGTCTTGAAGCTCATCCCTTTCCCTGCCCCCTTGTTTGCTTTCTATTAACAAATTGCTTAAATGCAGGATCAACTAATGGGTTCAAAACCTGTTGAAGATTTGATAGAGGCTTCTTCAGGGGTTCATTTCTCTGGATTCCACTTGGATGGATTAATCTCCAGTACTTCAGAAGTTGAGCAACCGACAACCTCTGCAGAAGATGTGCACAAGCAACCCTTTGTCATCGGTACCTTTCGATACGGGATACATATTATGATTCAATTGGCAATTTCCATGCTCTGAAATCAGCAAACTAGGGAGCTTTGTTTTGTGTCCTTTAGTCAATCACCTTTTCTTTTCTCCCCAGCTGGCATACTGTATCTAGTTTATTTCTCTAAGAATCAGGTTAAAATATTTTGTTACATTGATCCGTGCTGATGCAAGAATACTTTCGTGCAGGAGTTGCTGGAGGTGCAGCATCAGGGAAGACCACAGTTTGTGATATGATTATTGAGCAACTTCATGATCAGCGTGTTGTACTTGTTAACCAGGTCTAGCATTCCTGTACGAAGCACACATTGCCCTTTGCTGCGGCAAAATGAATGATTGAGCTCTTCATTGTTACTGCTGGCTTTTTTTTTCGTCCTCTGCTCTTAACTCGCATATTTGAGTTGACAGTAATTAAATATGTGCCCCCATTATCTGAATTTACCTGGTTTGTTCTCTGTCAACACTTTTCCAATCTTTGGTTTTTGGTGGCATCTAGTATAGTGAAAAGCACGTTCACCTTCTTGGTAGTAGTATTCCTATTTCCTTCTAGTCATATTACGTTCATGCACAACTTTTATTGTTTCTTTACAAAATGCTTCTTAGTTGTTTGACCCAGCACCGCTCTTAGGACTAGGATAATTCCTTGTCAGATTGACTTCTAGATTGACATTCGAAATAGGAATTAGATGTAGCTCCCACTGTTTCCTTGTTGTGTAGCTGTTCATATCTTCTGACATCTTGTGTGTTATTCTGCTTTTAATTAGCATCTCATTTGGACTGAGCAGAATTGAAATTCTCTGCCATTATTTGGACTTTTTTATGCTTTTGGGTTCTTTTGAAGTTAATAATGTTTCTCTTTAGCCATACACAACTGATTGTGGATTGGCAGGATTCCTTTTATTACAATTTGACACCAGAAGAACTTACAAGAGTGCAAGAATACAATTTTGACCATCCTGGTAAGTTTTGTCTTGCGTAATTCACGAATGTTTGGGATAATTCCTCAGTTGAGAAAGGAAGTAATCTACTCTTACTGGAAGAAGTAAAATGTGATTAGCCTGATAGAATTTCACCATTCAGAACTCATGAATTAGTCTACCATGTACAGTGATTGTCTGACAAGTCTCAATGTTCTGTTCCAAAAAGAAGATTTGAAGAGAGTACTTTCGAGATGTCAGGCATTTACACTTTCGAAGTTGTTCTTTCCAACTTCCTGTCTATCATAGTCTGATACTGTGATATCTCTAAGAGCATTTTATTTTATGCGAAATGAGACAAGTTCTTAGAATATTCTGTGGTAGTGTATTGAAGTCATATGAAGAATAGCTCTTATTAAATTAATGAGGGTACAAAAATTTCCGTATTAAATTAGTTTAAACTGAATTTCTGCTTCACTTTTTATTGTTATCTTTATGTGACTCTGATGCTAGTTTTAATATGATTTTCTTCAGATGCATTTGACACTGAGCAATTACTTTGTGCTATGGAGAAATTGAAGCATGGCCAAGCAGTAGATATTCCCAAATATGACTTCAAGAGTTACAAAAATGACATTTTCCCTCGTAGAAGGGTAATTTGATTTGTTTTTTTAACATGTCTTTTCCTTTAACTTTGAACTTATATCATGTGACAAGGCCATGGAAGATGAGCTGCGTTTGGCACTGGAAAAATTGGAATATTGTTAGTGGCTTAATCATGGATGAATGCATCCATAAGTTTCAACCTCATATGTGTATTATCCTGCGTCTCTTATTCACTCAATGAATCTTAATATTGATTCTTTTTTCTTTTGTGAAAAGATAATCAACTTGATCCTAAAGCGCAGATGAATCCTTCTTAATACTTCTTTCTCATTTCCTTCATAGTTGCATTACAAATTATCTTTTTGTGATGGAATGTTTGCAGGTAAATCCTTCAGATGTTATCATTTTGGAGGGCATTCTCATTTTTCACGATCCGCGTGTTCGAGATTTGATGAGCATGAAGATATTTGTAGATACAGGTTAACTCCCTTCATTTCTGTTAATGTTTGTTTTTTTTTAAATAAATATCTACCTTGGTAACTTAATTACACATCATGCTTTTCTGAAATTGGAAACTTTGGTTTTTTTTATCTTATTCCATATAATAATTGACATGAGATAGCTTCACAATATCGGTGTTGAAATGTGATACTTATTGTAGAAATTTAAGATTTGCTTGTTGTAAGAAGATAGTGTGTTTTCTTGGATCTGGTTGCCTTCCACTTATTATTACTTTTACTTATTGTTATTTTTGTGGCTATTTCATGGAAAATGTAATTTTGTTATTTTTGTGGCTATTTCATGGAAAATGTAATTTTGAAAGATGGTTTATACATAAGGTCTATTTTTGTTCCTTCTGTTATTTCTTGGTTCATTTTGGTTTCACTACCTAAAACTTTCAGTGCAGATGCTGATGTACGCTTGGCCAGAAGAATCAGACGTGATACAGTTGAGAAGGGTAGAGATATTGGAATGGTGTTAGACCAGGTTGGCAGAATCTCATCGCTTATTCAAAAAAGTTTAGAACAACTCGCACTGTTTTCCATCCCTTTCTTTGATAAATTGCCTCTTTGTCACTTATGAATTCAGAGAAGCCCCAGTTCGTGTATGATTTCTGTTAACAAGCTCTCTGAAGTGTTGCATGTAAACTAGCAATTTACTATGACGCATTGCTGAATGAACTTTGGGCTGTTAACAAATTCTTAATCTATAATATTTCATTAGTAAAGCTAATAGTTCGGCTGGTCATCCAATGTTTCATGATCTTATTCCTCCCCTCTTTGATTCTGGTGGGCCGGGAGGGGGCGAGTGGTTTTGATGTTTTCTTGCAAGATAAGCTTGTTCTGAAACTCCATCCTAATTGATTTGCAAAGAAAAACTTCCAACTAGAATTTATCCGGTCTGTTTCCAAATTCTTTGTACCTAAACCTTAACTAGCATTGGGACTTGGGATTTTTATTGTGTTGGGCACGTGGAAGACAACATGGGGATTGGAAGATTGCAGAAGACTTTGAGCTTTGAAATGCTGCTTCTACGGAAAATTAGGGTAGTGTACATAAGGGCTCAGCGAACTTTGTCTTCATCAGATAATATGATGTTCATTCAGAAGTCTTTTATTCCACTGGCACAAAGAGGCCAAAACTATGCCTTTTCATTTTGTTTGAATTTGTGTAGAAAGCAAATTGCTAGTGTAAAGATTTGTCCAAACCATACAGACAAACTTTCCACACTTTTAGATGAGTTCGAAAAGAAACTAAATTATAAGTCATCCTATGAAAGCCAAAACATAGAGGCCTTGACTCCCTTCATCAGACAATATATACGCAAATTCCATAAAAGATGCATTAATGACAATTTTCTTCTTCTTTAAGTGATACATTTTGAGTAACCACTAGCTTTTATTGTTCTTTCAGTACTCAAAGTTTGTGAAGCCAGCTTTCGATGATTTTATTCTTCCAACAAAGAAGTATGCAGATATTATCATTCCCCGAGGAGGAGACAATCCTGTTGCCATTGATTTGATTGTTCAACATATTCGCACAAAACTTGGTCAACATGATCTTTGTAAAATATATCCTAATTTGTATGTGATTCACTCAACTTTTCAGGTATTGTCTCCACCTTTGCTAGCTTCATAAACTGTCCATGCGCCATTCAGATGATTCTTCACTAGATGATTTTCCGTTGTTAATTTAAGGTCATTTAATGCTCTTAATAGGTTAAATTGAGTTACCTGTTTGATCCCAATTATTGTTTCTTTTCCAGATTCGTGGTATGCATACACTTATACGTGATTCCCAAACAACAAAACATGATTTTGTCTTCTATGCTGATAGATTAATACGTCTGGTGGGTAATTGCCACTGTCAGATTGTTGTGACAGATCTTAAGCTTTCAATTTCCAAAGAGAACAATTAATTTATTTTCCGCTTACTTACCAAGTAGACTTTGCGATATCTAGGTTGTTGAACATGGTCTAGGACATCTTCCATTTACAGAAAAGCAGGTGATCACCCCAACTGGTAAGTCTTCTGTCTAGTTAAAATTTAACAAGTGGCAAATTGAAAAATCGGGAGGATGCAGTTATTAGATTCTTCCATTCTGGCTTGAAAGTGAATCCAAGTTCCATACTTGTTAGTTAAATGGGTAAATGCCAGTTTAGGTGGAACCAGTTCTGGGCTTCCTCTTGATGAATGATAGTTAATTGATTTACTTCATCTGCTGCTAAGCAAAAGTATGTTGTTGGGAATGTTGTTATTTTGAAGGACAAGTTGCCTAATGCTATCTTTAGGCTTCTTTTTCTGTAATTCCTTTAACGTAACAATGTCATTAAGAATGAGGCCAGGGGAAATTTCACGTGCAGTAGGCCTTACTTGTAAAGGATCCTGTACCTATGCCTGACAGTTTCCTCGTCAAGCTACATCAGAAATTCATTGCATATTAATTTTTACAAGGTTGGGGTATCATCTGGTTCCAGAGAATCCAGATTATGCCAGTGTGTTTTCTAAGTCAATTAGCACGCATAAGAAGCTTTTCCTGGGTAAAGATTATTCTAGTTTTTACTATACAAAATGATAGACTAAAAATATACCCTTTTTTTTTTGCTTATTTACATGTGGACATGCAAAGCCTATTATTGGCTTAATATTTATACATTCTATGGAATTGCAGGATCTGTATACACTGGTGTGGACTTTTGCAAGAGATTATGTGGTGCCTCTGTAATAAGAAGGTGCTACATCATCCAGTCTCAATGCTTTTAAGTGTCACATTTGAATGAATATTATTCTTTGATCTGCTTGAATGTGTTCTCTTCTTTACATGCCGAATGCATTTTAGATATGCAGAAATCTTTATAATTTGCTACCTATTTCCAATCAGGGGGATGTGATCTTTCCATGTTAATCTCCACGCTTGTTGCTGCTGCTTCTTGCCTTCATAGCAGAAACTAAAATTGCTATGTATTTCAAGCCTTTTGATATTTCTTGTTTGGTCTTAGTGGTGAAAGTATGGAGAACGCCTTGCGAGCATGCTGCAAAGGTATCAAGATCGGCAAGATTCTAATCCATAGAGAGGGTGATAACGGTCAGCAGGTAAGCTGGTTTCCCCAAGCCCCAATTCCTGAAGTGACTCTTTATTTCTTTTTCCTTTTAATTGAACCCTTTTCTTTTGATATTTTGATTGCAGTTGATCTACGAGAAACTTCCACAAGATATTTCGAATAGGCATGTCTTATTGTTAGACCCCATCCTGGGAACAGGTTAGTCTATTTGAAGAGGAAAGCTAAATACGATGAACGTGAAACAATTTTGTTCTGAGCATGTGGGCTTTCATTTATCAATGTCCTGATTGTGAAGCCTTCTTCAGGAAATTCGGCTGTTCAAGCTATTTCTTTACTTCTAAGGAAGGGAGTACCCGAATCCAACATCATATTCCTTAATCTCATTTCAGTAAGTTTATGGGCTTTTGTGTCTAAGTTTATGGCACAGATAAGTGGAAGATTAATGTGGGATTCCTCCGGTTTTTTTTCCCTTTAATTCCAGGCACCAAAAGGAGTACATGTAGTCTGTAAGCGTTTCCCTAAAATAAAGATTGTGACATCTGAGATTGAAGTTGGATTAAATGAAGATTTCCGTGTTATCCCAGGCATGGGAGAGTTTGGTGACCGATATTTTGGCACAGATGATGATTGAACCCCGATCGTCAGCCACTGGAAAGAGTACTCTGCTGAATTTAATGAACCAGTGAGGCAGCTATTGCTAGATTCTGAAAAAGTTTTGACTGTTTTTCCTTTAAAAAAAAGAGGCATTTCTCATATGCTTTTTTGCTGATTCATAAGAAAAACATAGGAGGAGGATAGAAAATCAATCAACTGCAGGTAGCAGGATGTGTGCGATGTATGTCCTACTGCGTGTATTGTCTATTGTTGTCCTGGCATTTTATAGGTGTTACATGTGCCAGTGTTACGTCCTTAAAGGGGCAATATTTACAGGACACTGCAAATTTCCTACCCTCTATAGTTGCTGTTCGTTCAAACATTGGCATGCATGGCACTGCCAAGTTTTCTGGTTGCGTTATTTCTCATTTCAGGTGAACTTTGAAGCGTTCTTATAACAGTCATCTTGTAAGTCAAAATTGCATGTTTTCAATAAAAAGAAACTGCGAACTATCCAAAGAAAGATTGGATGCATTTCCAGAGGCCAAAAATCATTTCAGTGTGACGCTCCTCCAACGTCCTTCGGGGGGGTGACCGAAAGACAGGTCGAAAGGGTTGTGATGGTCAGAGAAAAGGAGCCCACCAAATCTGTTGGGCGCCGGAAACTCTTCCTTGGTTTCTTGAGTTCTAGTTTTGGTTTTCCTGGGAAGGAAGGCTTGGGACCCCGGGGTATTAAAACTCTTTTGGAGGGCTCCCAAATGAACAAATTTGGGATGAGGGATCAGTTTGCTTCCCTCGACACTAATTTAATTTCTTGCCAATGCCAAACAGCGCGCCATTTGGCAATGAGATTGATCACTCGTTCCACTATCCCTACATGATAACTTTCGTTGGGCTAATGTCAGGACACGTGGCGATAACGGAGGTATATTCCGTTAAGGTTATCTATATAGATTGGTTCTTCTTGACGTGCACCATTGTTTCTAATTTGTGTTGTTCGCTTGACTCGCTGCTGCATTATCCTTAACGAAAGCCAAACAATCATGTCGGCCTTTGTGGGAAAGTATGCCGGTGCGCACACCGTTTCTTTCTCTCTTCAACCCCTTATCAACTTTTATGTACGTCTGCATGCAATTCCGTATCCATGTTGCAATATTTATTTAATATATATGAAATGGGACTTTTCCAGGGGGTGGCCTGGCTGATGAAACTTTCCTGCGTGAAATAGATTTAAATGTGTTTCGCTTCATGCATGTAGTCTGTAAATCTTTTGCTGTGTCAGTGAGCTTCGGTATTGCATGGATGATGGATTCCACTCTGTTTATATTCGTTCTGTGCATTCTTTACGCAGTAATTTGTTAGACAAATTTCTATTGCGTGTCATCTATATATGTTATTACTCGTGAATGCATCAACAGAGCATGGAGCTTTATTTCTGACTCGAAAATCTTTGCTGTTGCTTGTACAGCAGAACTCATCAAGACTGCCAACTACATTGCCACCCCTGGGAAGGGTATTTTGGCAGCTGATGAGAGCACTGGCACTATTGGCAAGCGTTTGGCTAGCATTAATGTGGAGAACATAGAGTCTAACCGTCAAGCTCTTCGTGAGCTCCTCTTCACCTCACCAGGGGCCCTCGCTTGCCTCTCCGGCGTAATACTCTTTGAGGAAACCCTTTACCAGAAAACATCAGACGGGAAGCCCTTCGTCGAAGTCCTTCAAGAAAACAATGTGGTTCCCGGGATCAAAGTCGACAAGGGAGTCGTTGAACTAGCTGGGACAAATGGCGAGACTACCACTCAAGGGCTTGATTCCCTTGGGGCTCGTTGCGCACAGTATTACAGGGCAGGTGCACGTTTTGCCAAGTGGCGCGCAGTCCTGAAAATTGGTCCTACTGAACCATCGGAGCTATCCGTCCAGCAGAATGCGCAGGGTTTGGCTCGCTATGCCATTATCTGTCAAGAGAATGGACTTGTCCCAATTGTTGAGCCAGAAATTCTGACTGATGGAAACCATGACATTAAAAAATGTGCGGCTGTTACGGAGATTGTTCTTGCAGCCGTTTACAAGGCCCTGAGTGACCACCATGTTCTTCTTGAAGGAACACTCTTAAAGCCTAACATGGTCACGCCTGGCTCTGATAGCCCAAAGGTAATGCCAAAGCCGTACATAGTTTGATTATACCTTGGACTAGTATGTAAATATAAGGTTTGTTTAGATTGTATTTTATTTGCAAATTTTTATTTACGGCATTATCAACACATTTTCAATCTTTTTTTTTTAAATCTCGGATACATCACATTAAAAGAAGTATTATAATATATATTTTTTTTAAAAAAAAAAAATTATTCCAAATAATTTACTATCTAAACACGATTAAATTTGGCTGCGACAGTGCTAATGGATATTTCTCCAGTGGGAATATGGCATAGAGTTAATTAACTTATTATTGTCTACTTATGAAGCCAATCCAAGAGTGACATCACATATCCTGTACCTAGCCACTCCAAAAGTGAGCTTAATTGCTAGCAGGGAAATAATCTAATGATAAATATAGAGCGCCTTGAGAGTGATGACAACCAATGCAAATGCTTGATCTGTTTGACAGGTGGCACCAGAAGTAATTGCCGAGTACACCGTTACAGCACTGCGCCGAACTGTTCCAGCGGCAGTGCCAGGGGTTGTATTTCTGTCAGGTGGACAAAGTGAGGAAGAGGCAACACTAAACCTGAATGGGATGAACAGGATGGAGGTGCTGAAGCCATGGACACTCTCATTCTCATTTGGGCGTGCTCTGCAGCAAAGCACACTCAAGATATGGGCTGGCAAGAAGGAGAACGTGGAGAAAGCTCAAGATGCATTTTTGGCAAGATGCAAAGCTAATTCGGATGCTACTCTTGGGAAATATGCTGGTGGAAGTGCTGGTGGATTGGCCTCAGAGAGTTTGTATGTGAAAGAGTACAAGTATTAGGTTTTCTCCCTCTTGTGGCATCTAGCAGAGCAAGGGGATTGACTGCAAAATGCCCAAGTGTATTCATTTGAATGATGTCTCCACTGTACTTCCTAGCAAAGTACAAATCCTTGTTCACACTATCAGAGTCTATATTCTGCATATTACTAATGAAATTAGTCTCGCCAACCCTACACTTGTGTTACAGTCTTCTCTGTATGTCAGTCCTACAAATCGTGGATTGTAGTTTTATTTGAAGTTGAAGAGCTAGATTTCTTACTTGGACTGCTTTTTATAGACAACATATAGTTTGTTGTATGTTTAATACTACACAAACTTAAATTTCACGCCTTGAGAAAATTCTTGCTCTAGCTAATTCCGTGTAACATCAACTTTTGATAGAAAACATACGTTGAGCAGTCCTCTTGAACCAACCATATCCTCTACCAGAAGCATGTGTACATAGCGGAAACATATGGAGGAAAATGTTGGGCTGCATCATGCTTTCTTTGGTAAGAAAATTTGTTATGGCACGATATAGTAAATTACAATTGATCTTCATAGAATGGTAACAAGCAATGAATTTTTCCAAAATCCAACCTTTTTATCAACTGAAGAAGGGGAAAAATTAGAAATCGGCAATGGATAGTTTCTATCTCATTGGTGACATACATATCATGAAGGCTTCTTGGCTTTGGGTAGGGCTGTCAACGGGCCGGGTCCGGGCCGGAATTCATTTATTCCGGACCCGGACCCGAATTACTGTGCCGGATCCGGATCCGACCCGTTTACCCGACGGGTCTTTTATTCTATGTTCCGGATCCGGATCCGGCGGATCCCGGATCCGAATCCGGGTCTACCCGAACAAATTTACCAAAATTTATAATTTTTAATAAAAATGAGAAAAAAATATATTTGTAAACTAATTTCTAACTAATGCAAAGAAAAAACCAAATAAGAAAAGAAATCAAATTAACTTTATTAAAATACATCACCCTAATCAAATTATATTGATAAATATATATTTTAAATTATTAATTCATTTATATCCGGATCCGGGTCTAATACGGGTCGGAATACTATATTCCGTATCCGACCCGTTTTTTTGTTTGACAAAACGGATCCGGATCCGGATCCGGGAAACGGAATTAAATCCCTACCCATACCCACAATAATTTCACGGATCCGATCCGGATCCGGGTCTAGACCCGACCCGTTGACAGGCCTAGCTTTGGGGGGTTGGACTTGCGCAAAGGATTTTGCAATCCGGATGACCACGCTTTCCCGTCAGGAAATTGATGGCCCGTTCTTTGAGGGATCAAGGGTCCTCATCACTCAATTGGGCCAGCCCTTTTCACGCATCGTGATCAAGGCCTGCCCAAAAGTACCCCTTCTTCCCATACTGCACAAGGAGGGGGACTGGCATCTGATTTTGATTAATGTATCGATCTAAGTTGAATCATATTTTATTCCCAGAATAAAAGTTCCGTATCAATAATTGACCCTTTGACTTGAGAAGCCGAAATTGCATTCAGCAGCCGCTGGAGTTTCAATTTTTGTGGTCAATGGTGATTCTGGTTTCTGGTAGAGACATTTTGTATTGGCGATTTTGTCTTTTTGTCGTAGCATTGAATCTTCTTCTTTTGTATTTCCATCTGCTGGGACATCACATGAGAGCAAGAACAACAATTCAAGCCCTCAGCTCGTCTCCTCCCTTTCCTCTCTTCAACCCCAAAGCTTCCCTTCAAAATCTTAGTTTGCGAATTCCAATCCCTGTCCCTCTTTTCTGTTCCCAAATCGAAAAACCAATGTCAATTTCCCCTTCTTTTCGCTTATTCTCCACCAAAAACCCACAATTGCTCGCGCGCCCACGCTATTCACCAGACTCTGAAACCCCCAAGATTGCATCTTTGCACTCAAAACCCACAAATCTTTTCTCCTCTAGGCCTATTACAATTCAAAGAATACCCACAAAGCCAATATTTTCAACACCATCAGCTTCCCCAGCTGCCACTCTCCAACCCATTGAAGAGCTGCCCCCGAAGCTCCAAGAAATCATCAAACTTTTCCAGGCCGTTGAAGAACCAAAGGCCAAGTATGAGCAGCTCTTGTTTTATGGAAGAAATTTAAGGCCTTTGGATGGTCGGTTTAAGACCAGTGAGAACAAAGTACAAGGCTGCGTTTCGCAGGTATGGGTCAGAACATACATTGATTCGGATAAAAATGTAGTCTTTGAGGCTGATTCTGATTCAGTTCTTACCAAAGGCTTAGCTGCTTTGCTTGTTCAAGGCCTTTCAGGCCGTCCTGTGGAGGAGATTTTGAGAGTTACACCTGATTTTGCGGTGCTTCTTGGGTTGCAGCAGAGTCTTACACCTTCTAGGAATAATGGGTTTTTGAATATGTTGAAATTAATGCAGAAGAAGGCCTTGCAATTGTATTTGGAAGCTCAAAAGGCGGAAGATTCGGTTGGTCAGTTATCTGAAAGCCCGGATGAAAGCTCGATGTCAAATTCGGGATTAAACAATGACGGTGGAAATGGGGATGTAAAGAGTAGAGTGAGTTCTGAAGAAGATGTTACTGATTTGAAATTGGATTCTGGTAATGGTGGTGCATTGGGGAGTAGGGGGATGAGGATCAAGGCGAAGTTAGTGAGTGAGCTGAAGCCTGTAGAATTGGAAGTTGAAGATATATCTTATCAGCATGCTGGGCATGCTGGGGTTAAGGGCAGTGATGGGGAGACACATTTTAACGTCAAGGTGGTGTCGGAGGAGTTTGAAGGTAAAAGTTTGGTTAAAAGGCACAGATTGATATATGGTTTGTTGCAAGATGAGTTGCAAAGTGGACTGCACGCTTTGTCTATTGTAGCAAAGACACCATCTGAAGTTAATAGTAGCTAAACCATTGGGGTTGAATGAGGTTTTGTACTTTTTTTTTTCACTTCTCCATTCCTGTTTGTTTTTCATTGCTTTAAGCTATGCTGATGCTTTAGACTGTTGATACCATCGAGCTTATAGTCCTTCAGAAATGTGAGGAGAGTTATAAGAATGTAACAACGCTGTTTGAGAGTACAGAATAAAAGTTATATTAGACGATACTTCAATGCCTCCTGTTTCAGTCTTATGCTTCCTTCTATTACTTGTTTTCCAAATAAAGTTCAATCTTCTGCTTTTGGAAGTATACATGCCACTTTGACTTTTCTAGCATTCTCAAGAACTTAGGTTCATATTTTACCAGCATTTGGAAGATGATCATCTTTTCAGTAAACTTTGTGTTCAACCTGGTTATGACATGCAGTTTAGCTAATGATAGAGGAAGCGCGAATGTGAGATTGATACCTTTAGAATGAGGCATAGTGCCCATATAGAGTGGTCTTAGGATTTTGCTTAATGTGGGGTTGTCATGAAAAATCTAAAACAGATGGAATTTGGAGTAAATATTATCATTGCCAGTATCTGGTTGACCCTATTTAGACAGTATGCTGGCATTCTTTCAGGCTATTCCTCTGATAACCACTGCGTTGCTTATTTTTATTGGCTAAGAATGTATAGTTGCTGCCTATTGAGTATACATTAAATTATTTTGTCTTTTTCTTTAAGTTTCTTTAACTTGGTAATAGTCCCTGATTTTAGACATTTTTCCTAGCAATAATTCTATTTTCATCTTGTACTTTCTGAAATAACACACAAATATGTTGGGGATGGTGTTGTTGTGGACATTGTTGGATGATAGCATATTGTTGTTGGCAGTTGAGGAAAATGTGTTAAGTCATGAACATTTTATAAGTCAGGCAATCAGTGTGTACAAACAATGAAAGGGTTACATTTACTGTAATTTTTCCAAATCGTCTTTCCATTTGAAATTTGGTTTCACATTTGTGCTAAGAATATGAGATATTGGGACATCTGGTCATTGTAAGTGATTGTTGTCTTCCATCTTCTCCGCCAAATGTGACCCTGCCCTCCATCTCCTAATCAATGAATTTTGACTGAGGAGTTCCTTTAGTAATATGATCTGGCATGGTTGTGTAAATCTGTCGGCATCATAGCATTAGGAGATGCAGAAGTGGCTAATTTATCTTGCTATTGTTTAAATTTCTTGTCCACCCTTGAATTTCCTTGCGGCTTGGTGTAACCAATGTGACCAATACAAATAGGGCCTCATCATCCTGGCTTTTATATTTGCTTTTATATTTCCTTGCGGCTTAGTGTAACCAAATGTGACCAATACAAATAAGGCCGCATCTTCCTGGTTTTTATATTTGCTTTTATCTATATTTATCAAATGTTAGGGCTTCCCTTTCATTGGACAACTTGACGTATCAGTAATGACTTTTGCCGACAATATGTCTTAGAAAATAATGATCTCTTCTACTAGGAGTTTAAATCAAAAGCTGGATCTCCTATAAAAGTTAGAATCTTCTATTGTTGAACTGAATAAGAAAAACTTCTGTGATTCTTTTTTGTTCTCTGCACTGCCTTTCAGCTAGTTAGTACAAGTGCTATAACCATGAAGATTTCAAGAAAAATAAGTCTGACAATTAGAATAAGCTGATTGGATCAAAAACTCTCTAACAAATACAGCTATCTAAATCAAGGATCCTAATTGTTGGAGTCACAGTGGCAGCACACAAGAACAATGAGGGTCTTTGCAGTGTGGAAGAATTGGGTTTCAATCATTTTGCCAAGGGATATTGACCAGGATGCTTACATTTGGACAGTTGAAGATCTACTTGTGCTAAAACCAGCAAAACAGAAAGGCCAATTTCTTTCATTAGCCACGCGATGCTCATTTAATGACTTACCTGGTTCTCTTTAATCGACATTTTGCATTTTATTTGTGTGCTTTATTTATTTGGTTTCAAGTGCTTAATTGCAATAAACTTACATGTAATGATGCAAGCCATCAGATTCAATGGAGCCCATTTTCTACATCCAGTGCTGTGATTATACATTAGTGCAACCCATAGAAAATTCCTCTACCTGCAATAGTGGTATGCAGAAGGGATGTGCATCATCTATGATGTAAAGAAACAAGAAGCTGAATGGATGTTCACAATTACAACCCATAGAAAATTCTTCTACCTGTAATAGTGGTATGCAGAGTGGATGAACATCATCTGTGATGGGAAGACACAAGGAGCTGATACAAAAGGACAGACTCTTGTGTCTTGTCATTTTTTGGTACTGCAACTGTGAGCTACAAGAACGCCTGTTGGTGGGCTTGTGAGCTCTAGCTGGCATGTAGCATGCAGCCAATACGAAAAGTGAATTACACCTAGACTAAACCTTACTCTGAAAGTTCCTCTGATATGATACACAACCCTGTTGTTCTGCACTTGCCTTAGAAGTTCAAAAGCATGAGTGGGTGGCATATAAACCAGGCTTGATATCATTTGAACAGCAACTAACTTTGTTTCTTTTCGTCTTTGAGTGAAAGGTTGAAGAGCTTGAGCTGCAATCCGAGTGTCAAAAGAGTACAGCTCAATGCTTAAATAGTCAAAACTGATATCAAGTTTTGGGTTTGGGTTGGAGAAGTTGGCTGTAAATGTAAAATCACTGTTTAGAAACTGAGGAGAGTCCATGTAGACCACTTTAAGGCTTGCAGAGGGGGTGTCAAACAAAGGAATTCTTGGTTTTATGGCGAGGAAGATGATCAGAGTCGCAATGCCAAAGAAGATGAGGAGAAGGCTGAATATCAAGCAAAAGATTGATCCGCACCAGATGAGGGGATTGGTCCTGCATGGTCTCTGGAGTTTAGAGTAGCCTCCCAGTTGTCTCTTGCAGCTATGTGGCAGCTCTGATGGGAAAAGATGTTGATCCATGGAATCCTTTGAGGTAATAATAATCTGTTTCAGAGGAGAAGCAGCTGCTTGCTGCTGGGATGGTGGTGTACATGGCGGTGGTGGTGGGAGTGGAAGGGAAAGCATTTTAACAGAATTACTAAGAAAAGAAACCCTTATCAGCGAAGTAATGATAGGGGTGGGAAAATGATTGTTGCCTTGGTGCCAAATAAATAAAACTTGGAAGCGGATTGGAGAAGCAAGGAGAAAAATATGCTTTTATCTTGAGATGGTAGGACCAACCATATTTCGTTTTAAAAAATTAGCCAAAGGATCTAAAAGTAAAAGTGCTACAGATGTTTGGCTTTGAATAACGATTTTCCTTCTGCTGTTTAAAAACTGTCTTAGGAAAAACTGGTGACCATAGGAAGGGATATGGGAGTGTCCCAAAACTCGAAAAAGAGGGCCTTGTGCCCCTTTCCACTTTCTTGGGAGAGTTTTGACCTGTCAGATGACGAATGGCTTTCTTTTTCATTTGTTCCTTGAGTTGCGTATAAATTGCCATTTACCGATTACCAGTGGCCCCAACTTTGCTTCGATATGTTAATGCTTAACCATTAAGAAAGTAGTCCTCGAACGGCATGACATTACACTTTCACATTTTAAATGAGATCTTCCTCGAGCAATAACGAGCTTTGAGACATCTGGTTCGGAATGCAAGCTTTAATCAACCAATTACGCTTAGTGATTCGTCAAAAGAACCTGAATCGCGAAGGGTCGCTAAATACTACTATTAGCCATTGTCCGGATGGTTATGTATTGCTATCGCATGGAACGGCAGCAAAGCCTCGCAACACCTATATTGGGAAAATATATTTTTGTTCCCTTTTTCTTTTTTTTTTTTGGGTATTGGTCATGGCATATGATCCTATGGCCTTGGTGAAGGAATTTGTGCATGAGTATCAAGAACCAACCATGTTAGGTTGTGATTATAGGCGGCAAACAAATCTACTGAGTTTAATTTATTCATACGCGTTCATGAATAGATGTGCATGAGTATTTTAAGTTTTTGCATATGGATATAAATGGATTATCCAATAATATTCATTTAAATCAATGGATATTATTGGGTAATCCATCAAACCTAATTAACCCATTTAGAATTGTCTTCCCTCAAATCTCCTTTTTTCACCCACTCATTTTTTTTTTCAAATTTTTTATTTTGTCATGATGTTAACTACTTTTGTTTCATTATTATTATTATTTGTTGGTTTTATTTTATTATTTTGTTTTCTCTTAATTTGTTAACTTGCTCATTTTTCAACATTACCAATTTATGACAAATTTTACCCTCTTTTCCTACCTTTTCAAAATAAAATTTTAAATTTACACGCGAAAAAAAAATGTTAGGGGTTCAAAATTTTGGATTAAGTTTTTATGTGAACTTTTATAGTATTCAGTTCAAATTTTTATATTCTTATTGTTCAATCATTAAATAGTATATAATTTTGTGGCATAGAATACGGATGGAAAGAAAATTGGTAATTAGACTTATTGAACATTATAAGTAAATATTTAAAACTAATGATTGGTGCAAATAGTGGTATAAATTGATAACTTAGTTTGCAAAAATGAATTTAAATAAGTTTATAAAAAGTTAAAAATAAATGGGCTATAAATGGATAATTAGGTTACCCAATTTATTTTTTGACTTATCCATTTATACCTATCTAATTAAATGAGTATAAATGGGTTGACTCACTTATACCCATTACCTATTTTAACCAACCCAAATCTCTCCAAATCACCCATTTTGACACATCTAGTTGTGATCATGTAAATGTTCGAGGGGCTATATCCGCAAAATTGCTTCAAGGGACTATTTTGGCTACGTCACCTTGCAAAATTGCGTTTGTACTTTTGTACAAAAGAGTCTCCAAATTTTATAAGGGGAATTTAAAATAGTGACCTACAAAATTAGTACTAGTAAATTGGTAGTAAAATATAGTGCTCTACTACTTAGAAACCATGTTACTACTCTTGAGAAGTCCTCATGGATAGTCCGATTAGTTCCATAATCTGATAGTATTAGTAGATCCGTGATCAATTCTCTGTATGCTACCTTGTTATGTATTCTTGGAGCAAAGTTTTACGCAACTTTAAAAAATTAATTTGATTGAAATATTGGAATATCCCGTGAAAAAAAAAAAATACTACGCTTGAGAAACTAAATAGTGAAACAACCCACTTAAAGACCTGCAATTATCACGCGAATTCAACAGAGTAGGTTGGGCCACGACTACTGTAAAGTCGTATGTGGATTTCGCCCAATGGGAGTCCAGATTACCTTAGACAGGTCCGGTACAGGAGAAGAATGTTCAGGAGTTAGTTTATATCAGTGCACAATTCAGAATTATTGACCCACGTCGAGTCCATCTGTCCACGTAAGAGCTGCCCCGCCTTGGGACAATATCATACACATTTTGACCCAGTCATTTTAGTCAAGTGGTACTATAAGCTGCATGATGTGGCAGTGTGTGGTTGATGGCCCCGTCGACATCAGTTCCTTCCTGGAGAAGCCAAAATCAAAGCTAAGAGATTGTTTAGATTGCTATTTTTAGACTTTTTATAAAAATAATATAATTTAATGGAGCAAATTATTCGGAGGGCTATTGAATTTTTGGAATCATCGAGTTTTGACTACAGAATTATTAAAAGTCTGATTTTATTCACTGAACTATTTAAAGTCTAGATTCTCGGTCATTCTGTCAGATTTAATCATTAACTATGCCATTTTCTTTTTTGTCTAGTGAATCGTACGAACATTTAGATCTTTCATGTTTACCGATTAAATATAGCAGAATGACCTGAAATCTAAATTTTAGATAATTCAATAGTCAAAAACAGACTTTTAATAGTTCAATGGTTAAAACTTGATGATTCCAAAAGTTTGATGACCATCCAGATAATTTACTGAATTTAATATATGTGAGATAAAAAAATGATCAAGAAATGTGTTCACAAAAATATTAAAAAAAATTTAAAGAAAAATGGCAATTCAAACGAGACTTAAATGATTGTAATCAATTTTCAAATAAATTTACATCACATCCCCAAATCCCGAGAGATTTTATGACTCGTTTAATCTTGTTTAATTTCTCAAAATTAAAAGAAATGATTTTTTAATAGGTATCCACAGATATTCATTAACACATTTGAATTCTATCTAACCTATAACGGGTGTCTATTGACACTCATTAACGCATTAAGAATTATTATTCTACGGTGCATATGAAATATATCTTGTATATCTTATTGAATATTGTGTGGGTATCTGTTAAGCAGACCTTGAAAGAAATTATGAAAAGGCCAAACGTCATTAGACATTTAAACTCCTCCCTTAGCCCAACATTCATAAAAAGATGTTTGATGCTTCAAACCCAAAAAAATAAAAAATATATATAGTGAGATGTTTGTTTCATCTTCTTAGTTCAAGTCCATGATAGGTGGCATACATGTTATTCAATTGAACAACAAGGCCCTTGGTCACCAAAGAGAGTTTTAAAAGCTCTTTTAGATTTTAGATGTAGATTAAACGATCGAATTTCTTGGTTTGTATTCGTGTCCAAGATTTCATAATGCAGGTCAAGAGATCGAATATCTTAGCCTGCATTTTTGTCTAGGATTTTATGAAAATTTTATTGGCGGTAGCAGTTCAGTCCCTTCTCAGGTTCTCTTAATATTATCACTTTACCCTCTTAAAACTATATCCCTACTATCAGTTTACCCCATAATGTTATCTTTTAGTTACTTTACCGCCATAAGTATTTCAATTCAATATGTTAAGAAATTTTGGACAAAAATACCCTTTTACTTTATAGCATTACTACATTATTATTATCACTTTATTCGTTTGGATTGTAGTGATACAATCACTTTAGTTATTAACATTATTTTCTAGGCATTTTATCTTATCATTAATCTAACTAGTATGGTTAAAAAATTTTAAATATATTTACCCTTTTTATATATAATTAAAAATAAAAAGTTGGAATGGTTATTTTTAATTTTTTTTTACTTTAAGAGATCAAAAAACATAAAAATAAAAGGTTTTCTCAAATTTCTTTTTTCACACTTATTAATACTAGGAAAAGAAAAAGAGATAGGAACGAAAGAGACAAAAAATTAGATTTTGCAAAAAAAAAAAGAAAAAGAAAAGTCTAACATTTATCGTATTGCTTTTAGGTTGTCGGGATTAGAATTGGAATTTAGTGGTAAATAAAAAAGTGAAATAATAAAAGTATTTAATTCTTTCTTATTTGTAATTTTTAAAAAAAGAATTGAGCTCTCTCTCTCCCTCCCCCTCTCTATCTTTCTATTTTTTTCAATATTAATAAGATTGTCAAGAATAAATAAATTAATATTTTGACTTTTTTTTTAAACTAAAAAGGAGAAGAGTCACTCTAAAATTTTTATTATTTTTATTATGCAAAGAGAAGGATATTTTCTTCTAATGTTTTTTAACTTGCTAAGTTGGTTTAATGGTAGGATAATTTGACTAAAAAATAACTGTAAAGAGTAAATTGATAATGAAACTATATTTTATGGGGGTATAGTGATAATAATTTTAAGTATTAAACATGTCTTTTAACTTTAATTAACAAACTCTTTTAAATTTGACCGTTAGTCTTAGGGATAAAGTGATTAAAAGATAACGTTAAGGGAGAAATTGATAATAGCAACAAATATTAAGGGGGTAAAGTGATAATAACCCTTTATTTTATCCGGAAAAGAAAAAGAAAAGAAAAGAAAAGAAAAGAAAAAGGACCTTTCTAACTGAACAAGAAGCAAGAAGCCCAACAGTCTCGTCTAGATGGGGAAAAAACTTGTGTGCATGTGGTTTACTACTTTACCATCGACCGTGCCTCCAAGGAGTCATTCAAGTTGTACACCGATGACAGTCTTACAAATTTGTGATGATGGTACATTTTTATTTGATGAGTGCCTGGTCTACTGTGAACCGCGGAGTAATCGCCTAGTGATTTACTAGTAAGTTCAGTACTGAACAAGTTTTTCCACTCTCAAGTCAGTCTAACCAGAAGCAGAAGAGGCGAAGATCATGAGTCACCGATCGTCAATGGCGGATGGAGGAGCAGAAGAGGAACAAGTAGAAAAATGGGTCAAATATTATTCATCCTTTCATGAAATACTGTTAGTGGGTGAAGGGGACTTCTCATTTTCTTTGTGTTTGGCCAAGTCTTTTGGCTCTGCTTCTAACATTGTGGCCTCTTCTCTCGACTCTTATGGTACACAGCTAGCAATATTCTCCTCTTTATTTGTTTATCTGTCTTTTTTGGTTTGTTTTCCCACATTACTTGTTAGGGATGCGTTACTTTCTCTAGGTTCATGTTTTTAAACTGGAAAAAGGAACCTTTTGTTTTTTCCCCCTCGATTAGCTGCGTATGTAGCCTATGTAGCAAGCTTTCCTGCTTCTTGCTGTCTCTAGAGTTTTGTGAAGGTTTTCTTTTCTCTTCACATTTGAGGTCTGATTTATCATGATTGTTGTCTTTGAATGCCATACTTCGTTTGTCCGTGGATAGGATGATTGAAAAATCATGAAAATTTCAATTTTTTCCCCAATTTCTAATGTTATTGGAAGGTTGGAATTCTGATTGACTTGCTAGTTTCCCGAGCATGATTTACATAGATCGATGAATCTTGGGCTTCATTTTGTTGCTGGTTGCTGGTGTCCTGGATAGTGGCAAAGGTGCTCAAAGGCGAGGCTATTGCTGCAGTATTCCAGTTTTGATGGTTTTTGACTACTACCTATGTGCTTTAGCAATTGTGGGTTATAAGAGGAGGGGCCAAACGAGGGAATTTTGTTAGTGAAGTCTTTTGGAATCAAGAGTTGCGGTTTTTTGGCTGAACAAAAAATCGCTGTTTTTATATTGGGTATGTAGGCTTTATCTAGCAAAGAAAGATAAACATATTCCTGGCATGGTCTTGATGCAGAGGCACGTGCACATGTTGACTCACTTTGTCAACAAAATTAGTCAATTTACTTGTAGTATATGATATCATTTTGTACTGTTTAATTCAATTTGATTTCTGTGTAGTTATGTTTTTGCCATTCTAAAGTAAGTTACCAGTGCTTTAGGCGTTTCTTGCATTTTTTGAATTTTTGTTCCACGTTTGTTGCTCCATGTTAGCTTCTGCTTGGGCAAATCTATAATTTGTACTCAGGGATTTCTTACCTTTCTGGTTTTATCTTTTTGCGGCTGGCTAGATGATCTGATCAACAAGTACAAGAATGCGAAATCCAATCTTGAACTTTTGAAGAACTTAGGAGCATCCCTTTTGCATGGTTTGGATGCGACAAAGATGAAGTTTCACAATGATCTCCTGATGCGAAAGTTCGACCGCATCATTTTCAACTTTCCTCACGCAGGTTTCCATGGAAAGGAGGATGGAATCCATCTTATTGGGTAAGCACTTCCTTGTCACAGCTAGTGATTTCTCGTTACTAGTTTTTTGTAAACGTGCTTTGATTGGGGACCTTCCCAGAGATATTTTTTTAAGATCATTTTCTCTACAGCATCTGAATGGAGTGACTGAGCTTAGTTATATAGGTAGTCGTAAAGCCGTTTGCCTTAATGCTCGAGACTAGCACTACTGTTTCTTGAGTCATTGAGATAGAAAATGAAATTAAATGGAGTAGCTGCATTTGTGGTTGAATATGGGACCAACGATGTCAAAATACTTTTGTGTTCAGCTCAAGAAAAATGCCATTTGAAGTTGAGATAATTCAATTCCATGCATTGCATCAAGTCACTCGTCTCTGTTATTATCGTCTCATTTGCAGGATGCATAGGAAACTGGTGTTTGGATTTCTCCGCAATGCAGGAGGAATGCTACGAGCTGATGGTGAAATTCATATTAATCACAAAACTACCGCACCATTTTGCCACTGGAATCTCCACGAACTGGGAATTAGGAATTCTTTGATGTTAATTGAATGCGTCGATTTCAGAATAGAAGAATATCCAGGTTACAGTAATAAAAGAGGAGCCAGTCCAAGAGGCAATGACTCATTCCCCTTGGGTGAATGCAGTACTTTCAAATTCATAGTCTCTCCTGCTGTTAAGAACGGTAAAGCAGGGAATTTGGATTTAGCACCAGGGACGTCTCAGGCTTTGCAACTGATTCCTAAACCTGTCCACCTCCTGCAGAAGCAGCCAATTTCTTTTAATTTGCTACATCCTCAAATGATTTCCGGCGGTCGCATTGATAACACGCTAGAGCATACCGGATTGCCTTTACGCAGCCACCTGAGAAATGAATGCTTTAGAATTTTTGGGAAATATTTGCATCATGCTGAAGAAACATTTGGTAGAACAGATTATGATGTCTCTCACTCCGTCCGTGAGGCACTGAGGCTCGGTTACAAAAGTTACATGACGGGGGATTCGGGAAGATCCTTAAGTGGTTATATAAGCATGTTGCAAGAGCTTCAACATCAGAGCATTTTGAGATCAACATGGCTCCGGAACAGGCTAGCAGAAGTTTGTGATCTGCAGCTTTGAGCAAGAGGATAGGGAAATTGAAGCGCCTCACCTTTTTTGTTACAGTCAACTCGTGTATATGCTCTTCTCTTTGGACTTTTTTGCAAAGCCTGTTTTGCTAAGAGTCGGTGGTGTTGCTTGAAGCCTAATGGTTGAATCTTCTTCAATAGTGCTTTCTCAATATTCCTGAAATGAATGAATTGTATCATACCTGTCCTAGAATTCAGTATGATGAGTGATTGATTATACGTATCAAAACGTTAGACACTACTTATTATATTCTAGCGTCTCTATCATACCACCCTTTCTTTAAAAAAAAATTATGAAGAGGGTCAACAATAATGAAAGAACACCTACCCTTTGAAGTCTCAATTCTGTCACTCACTGATGAAGCATTTTACTACGCCAGCCTCTAAATTTTTCAGAGAATAAGAAGCCAACAAGCTTTCGTTGTAAATGCAGCGAGCCAGAGTCGAACTGAAGACCTCGACTGGAGGACTCGAACGAGCCTAGACTTGGCATATATTATATTATACCCCTCTGCAAAGAAGTCAAAATTGCAGCGATGTATGCTTTTAACGGAAATGGGGCAGGGACGGTCGCCATGATTTGACCAAAAAATTTTGTGCGATTTAAATAACAAGTTGTGCATCGATTTTCACATCATATGTGAGACTCGCAAAATTTTGTACTAAAGTTATACGTTGTGTAAACAAAGTTACGCCGTGTGTAACCAAAATTACGCGCTGTTGAAAATGACTAAAACCGTTGGAGACAGTTGCAGGTGCCCCTTGTACGCTTTTAACGGCCAGCTGCTGAAAAAATGCAGCTACTAATGTCAGATTTGGTTTGGTATTCTACTTTAGAAATTAGCTACATAATCTGAAAGGAGATAGAAAAAAAAAAAAAAGTAAGCATTACAGCCAGTCACGAAATGACTACTAGTGAAAGTGGTAATCAATCAAGAAAGTGGGAGGCGAAGCGATCCAATCCAATCTTTTTTTTTTTTTTTTTTTTAATCTTCATCATCATCATCCAAACCGCGTTATACCACAAATGAAATGTAGCCCATAACAATAATAGGAGATGATGATCACAAAACAGGAAAACTTGAAAGAATAACAGATGGAATATTTTACTACTACTATGATTGGACTGCTCCTCCTCCTTCAAATGGAGCCTGAAAAGTGGACTTTTTAAGGATGAAAATCTAGGCAGGCATGCCTTCACATAATTACATCCCTGAATATGATGTGCTCATTAACATTTCCCGATTACACTACTCACATCCAGGCAGGCCCCATCCAAATTCCAAACAGATACTTAGATAATTTGTCAGTCCTCTTTTTTTTTTTTTTTTGAGAAAAAAAAAAAAAAACCAAGGCACTTGGCTTTAATGACTTGCTTGTATTATAGGCCTCCACCACTCCAGCACTTGCTTGTAAATGACTTGCTTGTATTTGGGCCCAAGTCACTACCAGCTGCTACAAAATCTTAATCTAATGTCATTGGCCCTCTTATCTTAACCATAATTATTATTAATTGTTCCAAAAGATTCTTCTAAAAGTTGCCTTAATTGTGGGGTTCAAGTCAAACCACCAGCAATTCCTTCCTGCAAATCAGTCAATTACGTTAAAACGCTGAATCTATTAACCCTCTGCCTCCAATTGCAATCTTAATCTTAAAAAGATCTCTTCTGTTAACTTGTGATGACTAACTCGCCCTTGCCATCAAGGGCTGAGAACTTGTTGTTGTCATATTTGCTGACTACTAATCGATTTTTTTTTTTTTATGTTCCCAAAATTCATTTAAAGGAAGGGGTAGCTTCTGCTTCTAAATTTCTAATATATATATATATAGGAATGCTTGGAGATATTCTTTGTCCCATGCCGTGTGCAGAGGCCCCGTCCTGGGCCCACACACGTGGCAGCCCAGGGAGACCTGAGTTGGGCTTAGACCCCAGGCCCATGGGAACCGTCCCGCGGCCCCCCGCCGCTAGGGCTCCAAGGGGCTCCAGAGAACAATCCCGCATAGGTCGGGATTGCTCCCCCTCAGTGCGGGATTGGGGCTATTCTGGGCAGGTCCCGCAACGTACGGAAGTCGGGCTCCTAAGCAGGTATAAATGGTAACACACATCAACTACACAAGGTACGCTCACTATTGGACAATTACTCCCGACCGTTTTTACTTCCCGTGTAGGGCTGTCAACGGGCCGGGTCCGGGCCGGAATTCATTATTCCGGACCCGAACCCGAATTACTATGCCGGATCCGGATCCGACCCGTTTACCCGACGGGTCTTTTATTCTATGTTCCGGATCCGGCGGGTCCCGGATCCGGATCCGGGTCTACCCGAACAAATTTACCAAAATTTATAATTTCTAATAAAAATGAGAAAAAAATATATTTGTAAACTAATTTCTAACTAATGCAAAGAAAAAATCAAATAAGAAAAGAAATCAAATTAACTTTATTAAAATACATCACTCTAATCAAATTATATTGATAAATATATATTTTTTAAATTATTAATTTATTTATATCCGGATCCGGGTCTAAAACGGGTCGGAATACTATATTCCGTATCCGACCCGTTTTTTTGTTTGACAAAACGGATCCGGATCCGGATCCGGGAAAAAGAATTAAATCTCTACCCATACCCGCAAAAATTTCACGGATCCGGTCCGAATCCGGGTCTAGACCCGACCCGTTGACAGGCCTATTCCCGTGGATCTCACTCACCGGAAAACTAACTTGACCGTCGGAGTGTCCTCGGGGACGACCTCGGGGCTCCCCCATTGGATCACCTTCTTGTTCGTCTTTCAGGCTTAGGACGCGCTCTTCTCATCAGCACGCCGAGCTTATCAGGTCAGTTCGGTCCGGGGAAGTTCTGTGCTTCTTCACCGTGGATACCTTTCTTGTCGATCAAGTTGCATAATCTCCATCGATCCAAGCAAACAATATATATGCTATCATTTTTAATGCCTTGAAGATTCCAAATCCTCCCAATCGATCAAATTAAGCCCTACTACTTGTAATGTAAACTTCCAGAACCACCAATTCCTTAATTCATCTCGTACCACTCCCTTAGTTTTAAAGGGTTTAAGAACTACCGGCTATAATGTTTGGATAGCCAATTTTTCAAAAAACTATTTTCGCTTTCATCATCATAAACACATTTCTCAATCCATCTTTTTATATTTTTAATCACATTTTTATTTCACATACATCACATCACAAAAAACGTTACAATAATTACTTCAAATAATTATTTGGAATAATACTCTATCCAAGTAAAAACGAAGGGAGCATTGCTTACTTGTGAATCAAGTAAAAACAAAGGGAGCATTGCTTACTTGTAAATTTCACTTGTTTTTCTTTCTTTTACTAAGCACGAAGTTTGTTTTAGCTTTTAACTCACCAAAATACCAACTGGGCATGAAGGGATCGGCGTGCTCCTAGTCCTGGCAACAAAACGTCCTCTGCTTTCGTACGAAGGCGTCGCCAAGTTTTCCTCTTCTTTTGTTTGTTAATAAATCAATACACTGTACACTGACGTGGGATTCCTCTTCATTATTTATACTATCATCAATATTAACATTTTTTTATTGCTAAATATCTAACCTTACATGGAATTTAAGAATACCAAAAAGCAAATCTAAGTGTAATATTTGGTGAACTACGACGGCATAGGCACCTCGTTCAGTTGCCACAAACGCTCGTGCTTGTCGGGTGGACTGGACGCGTGCTTTCTTGCCTAATTTTCGTAGTCTACTCTAAATACTGAACCTTTTTGTTTTTGTTTTTTTTTTAATTTCCTCTCTCTGTCTTTGGCCTTTTCATTGACAGCAACAACTTTTTAAGGAGATTTCCCCAATTGAAACAACAAACATTAGACGCTTATACTATCTATGGATGAGATGGTATAGCTAGGTAAATTAATCAATCAGTTCCAAGATTACTTCACATTCTATTATCAATGGTTGAGGTTGGATCGTTATTTTCTTAAGTTTGTATAAAAAAATGTACTATAATAATTTGATGTTCGTAAGATTAAAAAAAATTTGATTTAATAGATGCAAGATAAAAAAGTGATTGAAAAATATATTCACGATAAATATAAAAAAAATTTTAAAGAAAAATTGCATTCCAAACAAGGCTGACTATTTATTGAAATTATCACCGAATTTTATATCTACTTAAGAAATATGATACCGTGATAAAACATTCGGCAACAACTTAGAATCCTCCCTTCTAAAGATTGAACAGAAATCATTATTCAAAACTCTCATTTAATTACTAGCCTACATTTGTATTTCTATATTTTTCATTTAACTTTATTTTCTTAAAAAAAATATTCATATGCGAACTCCATCTTAACGAGTGCTGGACAATGCCCTTAAAAATTAAAAAATTATTACTCAAAACTCAAAAAAGGAAAAAAAAATCCTAATGGATTCCTTTCCTTTCCTGGTAAACCACCCATCTTTAGCAAAGCAAAGAAGATACCTTGCTTGAAAGCAACAAAATTTTAAAAATTCTGTTCCATTCCAAGTCCCAAGCATTCGACCATACCCCTCCCCAGTGCCCCCTGACTTGTAAACAACTCCGTGGCATAGGATCTCCAATCAAACAAATGTTTGCACACAAGAAAATTTTGCCATTAAATAACCATCAGCCTGAAGTGCAGTATAAGCCAACAAAATCCCTCTCTCTCTCTCTGCCTCTCTCAGAAACCGCAAGGCTATAGAATTAGACCACTCATTTCCCGTAGCAAAAACTTCACTATCAATGGCGTAAAGCGATATCAACATGTAGCCTTGCGTGTCCGAAACCTTCAATACGAATTGGGTCCATCCGAGAAAAGCAAAAAGAAAGGCCTAAAATCTAAAATCCTCAAGTGGGCTACGTTTGTTTAAAGAAGAAAGAATCTTGGCGTTGGAAGGAAACGTTGGACATCGTTAAGAGTATCAGACTAGTGGAGTAATAATATATGAATATACTACAAGAGTTGTTGCTGTTTATGAATAGAAGTCCAGGAGAATTAGTAGAGCTAGTTGTAGTTGTTGTAGAAGTAGAAAGCAAACCTGGGAAAGCCCGGAGAACTGACGTTGGAGGGATTACTGGACTGCATCCATGAAATCACGGCGGCCCTTGTCTTTTCTAGGATGACTGACTCTGCTTACCGCGTTGAAACCACCTCGCGCCTCGCCCAATGGCGGATCGACAACTTGGCTTCTTGCACTTATCGAAAGTCCGATCCTTTCAAGATCGGAAAGTGGAACTGGTAATCCCATTCTCAAGTCAGGCCTCTGTTTGTTTATTTCTCTTTTTCTTTTCCTTTTTTGACCCGGGAACTCCTCTGCTTTCGTCTTCGTCTTCATTGTATACGAAAAACAGAGGTTGGATGGAAACAGGGGTAGCTAAAGAGGCTTGACCCTGGTCATCAACTGCGTTATAGTGATCTAGGATGGTGGTCAATTACCGAAAGAAAGAAAACCCAAAATTTTTGTGTCTTTGATGAAATTAAATTGAGTGAATTTAGAGCTATGGTGATTAATTGTTTGAGTGGCTGAGACAGAGAAAACAGGGGACACTAAAGAAGTGATGAGATTGTAGATTAACATATTCCTATGAACTTGAAATCCTCGTCTTGAATCATTGGATAGACAGGTAATCTTATTGTATGGTTTTAACGAAATGAAGCTTTTAGCAACGTTAGCTCTTGCCCCAAGGTACAGTTAAAATATTGCTGCCAAGTTTTGATCTTTGACTTTTTTCTTGCTTACTTTTAGGAAAGTGGAGGGAAGAACTGCTTTGGCTATTCGTAACATGTAGATGCAAGTGTTGGGAGCTAATTTTGTTTCATTGCAATTGAATGTTCGTTTCCCTTTTTTTTTTCAATTATTTTGGAAATGCAGGCATTTGGCTTTGGAGAAGAATCGGACTCTGTTCATTAAATTATACCCAGAGATATCAAATCTAACCAGAGAAAATCCTCCAATTGCATCTTTTATTATTAGAGTAGTCTCTTCAGTGGGAGATCGCAAGACTTTGGTTCATCCAGGTAAATTGTCTTTTTGTTTGTCTGTCCCCTTCTATTGATTATTGTGCAACTCTGGATCTATTACCGGTAAAGATTCCTTTTTTCATCTCATGTTAGTAATTTGTTCCGTTGTTTTCCTCTTGTTTTCCATGCAGAAATTGTCGATAGGCAGCTCAAGAACACCGACGACTTTGTTTGGGCTGTAGAAGTTCCACTCACAGGGAAATTCATCATCGACGTTGAGTTTCTTGATTTGAAGGCTACATCCCCAAACGTATGATTTCACCTACCACATATATTTGCTCCTTTTTTGTACTTTGATGTGTGTATCTATGACGATCGCTTTAGACGTTTGCTTCTGCCAAAAACTTGGTAGGCAAACGAGGATTCTCATTTTTTATTTTTTTTTTGTAGCAGTTATCATGAGCACGACACAGTGCAGATATTTGAAAAACACACTATTGTTAAAGTAATTTCATTGCATGAAAATCAAATTTATACATGTGGCTTGCCAGTAGAGCCTTCTTGAGTCTGTTGGTTAAATTTCTGATAAATGTCATTCGAGACATGCAGGGTGGGGAAATTTGCTCTATCTGGGCTGAAGGGTTCCAACAGAAACAATCAAATGCAACAGCTTTAGCATCACTAGGACGAATGTTGTCTGAAGGTATCCACACAGACATTGTAATCCATGCTTCTGATGGTAGCATTGGGGCACATCGTGCAGTTCTTGCCGCGAGATCACCTGTTTTCGGGAGCATGTTCTCGCACGACCTCAGGGAGAAAGAACTGTCCACTATAAACATCTCTGACATGTCGATTGAAGCTTGTCAAGCTTTCCTTAGTTACATTTATGGGAACATCCGAACTGAGGAGTTCATGACTCACAGGCTAGCCCTCATACGAGCTGCTGATAAGTATGATATTTCAGACTTGAAAGAGGCATGTCATGAAAGTCTACTTGAAGACATTGATACCAAGAATGTGCTGGAGAGGCTCCAGAGTGCTTCTCTTTATGAATTACCGAAGTTGAAGAAGAGCTGCATGCGGTATCTTGTGAAGTTTGGTAAGATCTTTGAAATGCGAGGGGAATTTGATGCTTTCCTGCAATGTGCAGATAGAGAAGTGATTTCTGAAATCTTCCATGAAGTTCTCGCTGCCTGGAAAGGATTCTGAATGACAGCTGATGGGGAAAAACAAAAGTTTATAGCTTGTTTAAGCCCATATGCTGCAGTGCTAGTGCACAGATTTGTTTCCCTGAACAAACATTCTTTTACTGGATGCAATTAGTTTGTGTACATGTACAGAAATTGATTCCAGTTCAGTTGATATTGCTCTTCTGATATTGGATATGTATGTTCTTGAACTGAACTTGTCTACAAATGCAGGATGATAGAAGGATTTATATTCAGCAAACTACACTAGTCCAAGTACGACTGTTTAATTTTGACATGTGACCTAGGTGTACTTGTGGAACAGCATATGTTCTAGCTTCGCTGTAACCCCCATAAAAAGGAAAATAAAAAGTTCTGCTGCTTTCAAATGCGTGAGACTGTATTCATGAAGAGCATCTAATTTGTCCTACTCGATGCATATGATCGAGTAAAGGCTGCTTCTAGACTAGAAAAAAACAGAGATGATTGAAGTTGTACTAGGATTGATCAAAGCAGCGACATACTTGGGAACATCAAATGGCCAGTAAACCATCACTTACAAAGCCTCTTTGACTAAATAAAGAAAGGGGAAAAGGCCAAACCATGACCATACAAATCTTATTCACCGAATCATTCATGCCAGAGTTGAAATAGATGAGGGTCATTTCCAAACCTGAAAGTTCCTTACTTTTGCAACCCAATAATTCTGAGAGTAATGTTGGGCCATTATTGAGGGAATTGACTCTTAACTACCGTATCTCAAGAACCTGAAGTGAATGTTGACAGCGGCGTTCCGGCTAAAGCTGGGAAGGCTGTAGTCTTCGTCACGGTCAGGCTGGCCTCCCAGTTCAGTAACGTGGGAGAGGGACGTTAACTAATACTAACTGGTACTACCAATTCAGACCAGTTACTTTCATTCAGTACCAAATTAGAGGATTTTTTTTGCCCCTTTTGCATTGCAAAATGAATATAGCACAGAAAAATACATATATTGATGGAGTAGATTTATTGGTCACAAGTCACAATCAAAACCACCAAGAAGTGGCCCCCTCTGGCGACTTCCATATTGTTATATCTTATTATATATATATTTTCTAAATAATTAGTGGTTGTTAGTTTTAGAATAAAACGGCTTCTCTTGGTAGACTGGAATGTATTTACCAACAAGCATATCAGGACATGTCACCAAACTTGATAATTTACGTGCGAGTGATGGGCAGCACTTGCATTACAAGTAGTCTAGGAGTATGATTTGTCACCCTCTAAAGAAAAAAAAAAGTAGTATGATTTGTCGGAAACCTTTACAGCTGAAGTGATAGATGGATAGAAAGATGAAAGAAAACCAACCAAAGCAATCGCTAGTTTGTTTCTTCTATCCGCAATTTGCCCAAGTGAAAATTGAAAGGAAAGGAACAAAACAAAAAAACTGCTGGAAAGAGAACCTGGTACAGTTTAAGACCCAAAAGGAACAGTAAATTGGGGAATTGATTTACCTTTGGAAGACACAAAAAACTACGCCAACCTGGTGTCAGTTGCTTAGCTAATTTCTTCCCCTGTTGTTCAGTGGCATATGTATCCCACCAGATGGAGAGTTTGATCTGGGAGGAGTCAGGAACAACGTTAACGTGTTGATCCCTGTGCTTTCAGACTGAGAACGTTTCTTTATATGGGATTCACGGTCTCGAATGGATAGAATATGCATGGGAATAGTTTTCGGATCTATAATCTATCGCAAAAAGTAGAGCAACATCATTATTATTAATTGGTCGGCCCCAGTATTACCGCTGTCCAAAGAAAGTTATCTGTAGTGTCTTAGGGGTGGGGGGGACTTAGGGGCAGGGATATAGATAGATGATTACCAGAGAGCAAATGGAAATACAATCCTGTTGTTCTACAGCGGACATAGCAATTTATACGGTTCTACACAAACGCTATTTGTCTTGTCAGTTGTCATTATGTCAAATTCTGCTTTTGCGGTAGAATTATATGTAAATTGTGCATTTAAAGGTAGCGTCTTTCCTGGTAATTTGTCTCTTTAATCGTGTCTAAAAATATTAATGCAAATTTTGTGCACAGGTTCTAGCTTGAGCCTTATCTCAGTTCAGACGTCTGGCAAGTGTCCAACTGGTGAATCCAGGCACCAAGTAGAAGATGGAAATGAAGGATTTCCTGAAAGTTGATGAAGCTGCATACACGCTTGGGTTTAAGCCGGATAGGAACATAACACCGAGCTCTCGAAGAAGGATGGTAGGAGAAGAAAAATACATATTGCGAGGATCGTACTTTAACAAATATCCATCAGTAATGGCGCAATTTCCAGAATATTGAGCACACCCCCAACCCATTATTCTCATCGTACCGGTCATAATAAGATCTGCAACAGTTGCTGTGCAGTCATTGATTAACCAAATGATTTAAGTTAAAGAATCCCCTGATTGAAAAAAAAAAAATTATATTCAGCCCCCAAAAAGATATGCAGCTGCTTGTTCTTCATTACCATCAGAGAACTTTAGAGCTTGTATAACTGCCTCTCTGCCAAAACCCAGCTCGACAAGTTTTGCAACTTTGGCTTCAAAATCCTGTCCCTGCACTCAAATAGATGATAAGTCTGAGGCCGGATCAAAACTTGAACTATCGGAACTATGAACATTTTACAGGGTTGATGATGGAGAAACACCAACTGGCCAAGTGCGATAGCAATACTGAATAGAAGACGGGCTGGACTATTACTCAAAACAAACTGCAAGACAGAATCTGGTATGAAGTCTCTCCCAACTTACCTGTGTCAAGTTGCCTTGTGAACCTCCTGAAACCAAAGAAAAACGAAATGGTAAAGTTTTCTATTTGTTGAAAAAGAAACAGAACCACAACTCACAAATATAACCACCATAAAATCAAGCTTAATTAAAAAAAAATTGATGTGGTACAAATTTAATCCAAAGAAGCAATAGCATATGTTTGGGTATTTAAATTATAACCTGAAGGACCTCGCTTCGGTGTATTGTCTTTCTCTTTATTACCAGATGAGGCCTGGAAACGAAAAACGGCCAAAAACGTCATATCCATTGCAAAATCAGTTGAGAAACCAAACAAATAGGTAAATGATTTTAACAGAGAAACTCTCTCTTAAGCAGCTCTCACAAGAAGCAATATCTTCATACATGCATAATTCTATAACTTCCCCAGATCAAATACAATTAATCTGTTAACTCAAGATGCAATTGTAAAGAACAGCGTATCCACATTACATGCAATGCTAACTATAAGTTCAACTAAATAAGCAGACAATCCGGTGTCCGTTAGCAAAACCAGAACTTTCATAGTATTCAGTCTTAAGGGTAACAAATCTAGAAAATTGTAGGCAAGTCTTAATGTGAACTCATTGTCTGATGCTTTTTTTTTTTTATAACAGCATGTATATATGCATCCAAAAGAAGCAGATAGAAGTGGAATAGTAAGAAAAGGCCGGGATAAATAGTATAACCAATTAAATAAACAAAAATTAGCAGTATCACAGGCAATTACAAGATTTATAGGAGATTCCTGAGTAGAAACATGGCATGATGAACAAGACACTTACTTGTGCCCCAGAACTTGAAGCTTCTTTGGCTTGCGTTCCTTCATCCAAAAAAGTAGACGGAATGTCCTTTTCTAAAATCACAACTTTGGGAATAAGCTCTAAATTGATCCAAAGTGAAAAGAAGCCTAGGAAAACGGAAAAGCAGAAATGTGGGACCAACCATGCAAAAATGGCACGGAAACCTCCCCTCCACCAACTCTCAAGACATTCTCCTTCAGATCAATCATGCACTGCAGGCACCAGCAAAAGCTTGTTTTTATGAAATAAGTTTGACTTAAGATCACAGAAAAAGATGCACCATAGAACTAATACATACCTGGTGCTTACGCAGCATATCCAATCCAAAAAGAAATTCCATATTAGGTGCATCCAATACCAGGAAGGAACATGGGTAAAAGATGTTGCCGATCTATCACAATAAGAGGGCAATAAGCACTTTTGAAAGTACTCGAACAACCCCATATGCTTTCACAGGAAGGCTATTTTCAGTAGACTCTATATATATATCATCCGAATTTTAGCAACAAAAACAAGCACTGACAGAATTTTCTCTGATACCACTTATATCTACAAATAAAGACTAATAGTGCAAGGAACTGCAAAAACATTGCTTAACCCCGTTACTTAAGGCTTAGGAAGCGGCATTCAAAGGCACAAAGAAGCTAATTTTTTTTTTCAACAAACACAAAGAAGCTAATAGACCACCACTTTTACCTACTGGATGGGTTTTGTAAACTGTGGGGAAAGTTAAGCTCAGGGTCATATTCTTAATACTACTCGAAAACTACAGAGTTCTGATTTTTGTTTATCTGGGTTGACTCTTGCATGTATTACTTAGTTAAACTTAATAAATATGTACTTCTTGAATTATTTCCTTCTAAACTAATTATGACCTAATCCAGACAAAGTACATGGTAAGACGTGCCAGAGTAGAATGATTAAAAATGCATTAACAGAATAAACTTCATAAAAACAGTATATGCATTTCGAATTAGTCCCAAACTCACAGAGACATGAAAATAGATACATGCTTATCAAATAGAAATTGCAACAATATACAGCATCCATACTTTGATTGGAGCAACATGTATACGGCCAAGTATCTCTGATTGACCAACTCCATGAGCAATGCCACGGTACCGTGTATCTAAAAGCCTCAACAACCTGAAAGGTGGACATGTAGCAGCACAAACCTTCAATCAAGCATTAACAGAAAGAGGACAAATTTTCTGTTTATCTTTATAGGTAACCATCAGAACAAAAATTGTCAACAACTAAAAGTTCATTTTGTATCATCTTGACTAATCAACAAAGAAGTTGCCCAATCTAACAGGTCTGCTTCAGGAAAACTACAGTTTTCTACTCGGATCAGTTTAGGACTGAAAGTCACTTTTTACAACATTACAGTCGGGAACAAGATGCAGGTATAAAACTATGGAGTGGCAGACAATATATAAGCTTATCATTTGAATTTCTAAAAGGCCATGAAAGAACCAATCAAAATTTGAAAAGGACAAATCTGGAAAATGCATAAAATCAAAACTTGATAATTTCCAAAAGAATCACTTTCAAGCTAACTGGAAAAAAAATTGTAAAAATCGAGGAAAACAAAGCTATTTAATAGTAACAAATGAGGCTCATACCCACAGCGTTCTGCACAGCTTTTAGAGATAATTGTAGACTGAGCACCACTATCGACAAAGGCCTGAAACAAAGATGGTTTCCTACTGAATCACATACTAAACAATAAAAGGGACTGCAAAGAAACAACCTAAAAGCATTCACAATTGAGTTTCTAAAAAAAATCTCAAAAGTATAAACAACATTCAAGTCTTTCCTTCTCATGGCACAGGATGAAGGGTGAAAGCTTGAGTAAACAATAAAAAGGTACATGAAGGAACCAGACTAATCCCTTTTACCATCTATATATACCTTCAGAGGTACTCCATTTACTTCCATGTCAACATACAACATGACCTGAAAGAAGCACAAACATGAACCCGTCATTGGTTAAAGAACAAAAGATATGATTTCAACACTGGTATTCTTTTATACATACCACCCTTGCAAAACCTTCAGGATTTTGTTCCAATGCAGCTGCCCAGTTCTCATCAATACCTTTCTGGCGAATGGCAGCTTCAATTCTCTTTTGAGCCTCCACATCAAATGGATCAGCATGGAGGAGAGCCTAGGTTACAAAGAGAACAATGTAGTGAATAGCCAGGTCAATAAAATGGTCAAGACATTCACACTACCAGGTTTACACTTATGGACTCGGTTGTGAAAAAAGGTCTGCAAATAGACTTGGAAAGACTGCACTTTTATAAAACAACATATAAATAAAAAGGTTGTTATAACTTCCCACCCACCCACTTCAGAGACCGTACTCATTGATTTGTTACAAATTGAAGCAAGTATCCCATTGCATGGGCTCATTTCTACTGCATAATGATGAAAACCAGAGTAGGATACATTTTGAGGCTAATACTGCTGCAGAAAACTGAGGGTTTTACACTCTCAAACAACCATTTTCTAAGACCTTCACTGTCCCAGCCTAAAATAACACAAACACTTCAGATACCTTCGATGCACCTAGCAAAAGCTTAAACTAAAGCTTTAGCATGATATTAGGCCATCAGTGAAGGAAATGAACCAAGCCACCATACTAAGGATTACTAGGTGCCGAAAGGATCAAGAACAAAATATCATCAACATAAGACACTAACCAACTCCTCATCTTGTTGACGCTGTAATTCAGCTCTCTGGCGATGACGCACACGCAATAGATCTTGCAAGCGGTCGAGATCATTTCCAAGAAGAACTTGAGCCAACTCTGGATCATTCTGTAAGTTGAAACAGTGAACGTACCCTCATTTGACTTCCCAGTTAGGACATCAATAATGTAACAGCAACGAGATGGAACAAAATACTAGAGAAGTATATAACTCTTTCAATAATTGTTAAGTAGAAAAGTGAAGGAATGCATCACACAGACACACAGAGATACAGACAGACAGAGATGTTAAACCAACTCTACCTGAAAAAGTTGGGCCATTATATTAGAGTCATTTCGCAGGTGTTGTTGGAAAGCTGAAGGGTTGACAGCAGAACCATCTGGATTGAAGCCCAAATCATTTGTAGGTCTATTGTTATAGTCAAAATCACACAATTAGCATGAAATCACCCAGATAACTAATTAAAGTGAGTAGTAGGCCATGAAACTGATATAACAACCATAAAAGTAAAAACATGGTGCAAAATAAGGTGCAATCAGTGTCAAGGGTGCAACTCCTATGGAATTCGAAGACACAATAAAGTGTATTGATCTCACATTCCCTATTACTTCTCATATGCAATACAGCAAAAGATCATGGCTGCCAAGATTACATTTTGACACAATTAATAGCAAGTATTAAGCTGATAAAATGATGAAGGCATAAGATCCAAAATATTATAACTGATCACTAAGAGTTCTGCTTTTTCTCTGTTTTCTTTTAACAAGTAAACAATCACCAAAAGTATGGGATGAGGAACAGATGGTTCAGGTATTTCTTCCTTGTGCATGCCCTATTAACAGATAGTTTAGGTATATGTTTCTAGTTCTTAGAGCCACATTATGGTAGGGCAGCGTACAAATTCCTTATTTCTAAAGAAAATTCTTCTTGGTTAACAGAAAAAGAATTCTCTGATAGGAGATTGGACCACGATTAACATCATTCACTATGCTAATGTTACACAAATTGCAGTAAAACTCCTAAAGCTACAAACTTTAAGCAATTCAATAGCTGCAAAGCAGACTACTTGGCTTAAAGTAGGAAATTGAATATTAGTAGTACTCAACAGTAATTTGTCCCAAACAACAAAAAGGAAAAAGAAAAAACCTTTAGCTGTCAAATCGTCAATCCAAACGAGACCAATTTGCAGTATAACTCATAAAGCTACAAGCTTTTAGCAATTTCCCGAGGTGTGAAGAATACAACCTAGCATAAACTAGCAAAAATCAGCAAATTAGCAGCTAAAGAACGAAGATTAAATACCTAGATGACGACAAAGCATTGGCATTGGATACCATCATCACCAAATCTCCATCACCAATACCAAGCCCACTCAGTTTCTCCGCATTCCTCATCTCCGTCCCATTATATAACAGCTGCTGTTGCTGAAGCGGCACTTGTGTCTGATTATCAAAACATATGAATTACTCATCCAGAATTCAATCAATAATTTGGGGGATAAGAAATAGTTAAAAAGGAAGAAAAACTAACCTCGACTTCCAGTAGAGCTTTGAGGTTCTCAACCTGTAATGGATGAGTTGATGTATTGAACAAAGTAATCAGCGAAGACAAAACTAAAAAGGGAAATACAGGGGAAAGAGAGAAACGAGGATAAATTACGGATTCATCACGATCGACATCCAAGGTGAGAATTTGTTCGTCGGCGGTCATTACGGTGATCTTCATCTTTTTTACTCCGGTTGGACTCGTTTCTTCTTCTTCTTTTCGGATAAACTTGGAAAAAGCTGTAATTTTGTGATTGGTAGATGAATGAACTACACTGACTAAATAAACAGAATGCCTATATATATATATATATTCTTTTTCTTTGGGTCTTTCTTTTCTTATTGACAAAGTTATCTTGCAGGTCCGTTGACCGGCTCGACGGAGCTGGTTGATTTGACCGACGACTGACAGCTGCTTCGGTTTTTCTCTCTATCTCCGGCCGGGGGGCGGCGACCGGCGCTCGTAAATACGACAATTTAGCAAGTAGTAATAGTAATCAATTATAACCTCTACAAAGTCGCATAATTCCCGTTTGCTTTGTGTGGGCTTTTTATTTTGTATGGGCGCTGGTAAATGCGTTTCACGAGGACAGATTTTGGAGGCATTCGCATGATGGCGTTAGCTAAACATCTGTCATCGACCAAATATTAATTGATGGATGTAAAAGCCTTAATTATATTTTATATTTTTCACTTAATATAAAATTCAAATTATTTTTGTTAGTTACGTACTCAATATTAAACATGATCAATAATAAATAATTAAAAAATTTATAGCCAAAATATTACAGAAAACAAACTCTAACGTCATAAATATTCTTATCAACATATTAAGTTTAGTTGCTGAAATTTTTATAGTATTAAAGTTCATTTTTTGTAATGTTTTGGTTTTTTTTTATTATTTGTCATTGACCATGTCTGATAATAGATTTGTAACTGAAAAAAGTAATTTAGATATTATAGTATTAAGTGAAATATATGAAATAATATACTACTTTTTGATGTTATATGTAATTCGACCCTAATGATAACTAGCAAATTCTAGTATTTTCTTGAATATTTAGGCTGATATTAGATTATAAATAATACAGTAAATAAGAGACAATGGCGAAATCATATTATTTTGTCTTTTCTAAATATCACTTTTAAATTATTGGTTAAATCTAAATATTACAAGGTAATAAATTTTAAGGGAGGTTAATATAATTTTCAAAAATTATAGGAAGGTCAGTGAAATAATTAGAACCAGGGAAGGTTTCTGAAATTATTCCTCGTTTAAAAGAACTGTTTCCCGATGACAAGTTTTGGTGGCATTCGCATGACGGCGTTAGCTAAACATTTGTCATGGACCAACTAATATTAATGGATGTCGATATATAACCCTTAATTAAAATATCTTTTTTTCTTTTTAAATTGTTCTAAGGGGTGTTCCAGAACGCTTGCTAAATTACATTTAATACACATATTCAAATTTGCTGTGCCTCTACATTTAAAAACTTTTTCCAATTAGTTTCACCCATGCCCCCAAAAAAAAAAAAAAAAAAAAAAAACACTCGAGGGCTGTCATTCGAGGTGAAATTTTTGCAGCTTAGGCCAATAGTACCAATATATAATTATTATAAAAATAGCTCTGCAAAGGTTCCATTCGAGGGCCAGGAAGAAAGACGGAACAGAATTGATATCCAGTCTTCTTGTAAATCGATTGTACCAGGGCAAGCGCAAAACTCAGATGGAGAGGCAGGCAGCAGCACTCGAAGAGGAAATTTTTAGTTCGAGTTCTCTATTTCCTTTTTTTGCGGCTAAAAGAGGCACTGAAGAAGGTTGAGGCTTGGTAGTTGCTGAGGCTACTGTAAAAGCTTTTCGAGCTCTAATAAAATCCTATCGTTCCAGAGTCCAGACCAAAGGGCAAAAAAAAAAAAAAAGACAAAAAATCTCAGCCGCCGTGCAGTTGCTGCTGCCTAGAATCTGATCCAGGATCATAGACTTGATCCCAAACCCAGTAGTCTAATTGTGAATTGAAATAATCGCTGAATACCAGGTTGGCTACCTGCTCAAACGCAAATTCAATTAACAGGATAATGCTTGCTGCTGAACCTGAAGGCATATATTCTTGTTCCGCAATGAACAAACTTCTGAAACCACAATGCAAATGTAATTTACTGATTAACGTAGATGAGATTCAAGAAAAAACCAATCATGAATCAAGTGTTGAACAGAAAAATCACAAACTTAAAAGAGTAGTAGGACGATACAAAAGAATCAGGGCGGGGATAAACCAGCAGCACTATAATGCTGGAGTAAATTGAGCTTGCAAATCCAAAGTAACGGTAGAAGAGAAGATGACGATGAAAAGAGCCTATTCTATTCTAGTAGGGAGGAGGGGCGTTGAAGCCTAAGAAGGGCCTCTTCATGGAGGAGCCGCCGCATGAGGAGGCGGCAGCGGGATCACAGGCATGCAGGGTGTCCTCCAACTTGTGAAAACCATGCTTGAAAACTCCAAATCCAAACAAGAATCCGATGACTATCACCGCCAAAATCAGGCATGTGCAGAACATGCAAATTCTGGCCCCACAACACATGTCGGATCTCGATTCGGGACAACCTTAATTCTCCAGAATCCTGATAGATGGTCTAATGTTGTTTGCTTTTTCGGATAAATGATACTCCAGAATCCTGATAGCAGCCTGGGAAGTCGAGAAAACAGAGGGGTATGTTGGAGTTTGGGAAGGAAGGATGGCAAAGTCTGGTGAGCGTTCAAGAAAGAGTTGGGTTGGGCTCCTTTTTGATAGGTGAGGAGGCAGACGATAGATAGATAGATAGATTTGTCCTATGAAGCGGTTACTCTACGCATTCTGTCCGTTAAGCAAATTAAATCGTGCACAACTCCACCTTACCATCCTTGATTGCCCTCTCCCGTCAGAGATGTTCCCCATATTCATCCCCTTCTCTTACTTGAAGGAAGAATGGATGAAATTTAAGAAGTAATTATTCGTAACTTATTTCTTCTTTTCGCGGGTTAGTTCATCCATAAATTGCGATTGTAGCAATGCACCCCCTGGTTTATGAGAAACTGCAGATATATTTCTTTGTCAGTTGCAATTTTTGTGTTATACTTTACCAAAAACCTGTAGCTGCAGCTGAATTTGGACAAGTCTACCTTCAAAAGTTACGATATATATATGTGTGTGTGTGTTTTGGACACCTTTAAAAAGGATTCCACAGTTCTCGGGCCCCTTTATGATTCTAAGTCCACGTCTTAAAGCATGGTGAATTTGTAATTCTTATTACTTAATAAACTGGAAATTCTTCTAAAAAATAAATGGGTTATACCATCACAAGGGGAAAATGGTTAATTCAGTCCTCAAACGTCTATTCTCCATCCTTCAAAATAAAACCGTGACCCATTGACATGTGACTATTGTCCCACCCTACCAAATACTAAACAGGGGGAACATATGAAGTGGACTCCTGTCCGCCGAACCTGATATTATCCTCAGCGCAACCAGCATGAATGATTTTAATGAGATAAGGGGTAAAAAATATATATATATAGAAAACCATATAAAGCTCTGTTAGCATTTTCCTATCCCCCAATCTACTATCTTCTATAAATATTAATGTCCACCGCAATATTCATCAATCAACAAATATAAGATACTCCCTCCGTTCTATTGAAAGTTTTATATATATATTTTTTTTTTTGCTGTTCTAAAATATTTGTTATGTTTGACATTTCTAACTATTTTATACTCTGAAATTTTCCTTATACCCTTCATTAATGATACATAAAGACAAATGTGATGAGATTACTTTCTACTTTTTACTTTGACCAGCACATGATTAAGAGTAAAAGTAAAACAGAAGGAAAAACTTTTTGATAGAGTATGCTATGTATAAAAATCCATATTTTCAAACATGACTAAATATATGAGATGAAGAGAGTACAAGATACGGATTTAGAATATAAATGTGTGATCTAATAAGGCATTAGTCTTAGTGACTAAGGATTTAAGAGTTGCATTCAAGGGTTAAGAGTTATAATTCTCGTCACTATGAGTTGGTTGCAATGTTATCCAAAAGAGAAAAATAAAAAGAATTCAGCCCTTTTAAATATTGAATCTGTGAATTCAGCCCTTTTAAATTTTGAAGACTTCAGATGGAACTAAATGTTCGGCCCCATTAAGGAAGGTTAATGTGGGCCGTAGACAAACATTGATCCTGGATGCTCCAGAGAAAATAGACTTATAATTCTCGTCACTATGAGTTGGTGGTGATATTATCCAAAAGAGAAAAATAAAAAGAATTCAGCCCTTTTAAAGATTGAATCTGTGAATTCAGCCCTTTTAAATTTTGAAGACTTGAGATGGAACTAAATGTTGGGCCCTATTAACGAAGGTTAATGTGGGCCGTAGACAAACATTGATCCTGGATGGTCCAGAGAAAATAGACCCTAACCGTGTAAATGAGAAGGGACACTGTTGGCCCAAGTTGGAATCGACTGTTATGGGTTTGGCCTTGTATTAGTCCCTAACAACAAGCTTAGTTGGTAGGGATACTAACAAAAGTCTGAGGCTCTTGGTTCCATTCTCAAACTCTCTCATTTCTTCTCTTTCCTCTTCTCGAAAGACCTGTAATCTCCCTTTGGACAAGAGCTTTTTGTTTCATCCGATCCATCCCTTCTAAAAAAAAAAAAAAAGGCCATTCTTGTTTCATCAAAAATCCACATATTGTTGCCGATAAGGCTTACTCTCCATCCTTTATCTGCTTTTTAAATTTCATCCATTCCCTGTTAAAAAAAAATCCATAAATTGGAGTAGAAAATGAGGAGAATATTTCATTTTTCATGTGTAAGTTTTTTTACTTTAATGTGTACCTTTTAGAAAATATGCTAATTCGATGTAGTTAAAGCGTCTTGCTCGGTCATCTTTTATGTGTATGATGATGATAGTACTGACAAGTGTGCCATATAATAGTAATACACTCCAAAGATAAAAGAGGACGATAAAATAAAAGATGGAATTTAGTAACACGGGTAAATTTGTGCTAAAACATGAATAAAACTCCTAGTACCCTAAATAACATATAACATCACAAGCTTATGTCTTTTGCATGGCCAAGTTTGGTGGAGTATTTGATTTGATAGCAATTCAATTTGTAAGCGGTAATTTATTTCGTGCAAGATTTAAAAATCCATTAAAGCATTGAGGGTTGGATAAAAGGCTACTCTTTAATCGTGTAGGTGCATCACAAAAAAAAAAAATGGTTGCCTACTTAATCTATCCAACATTGCCATGCATGGTCCTCATGGGATGATCCAGCAGTAAGCGGACTTTTAAGAACTCTTGTGATCTTGAATTCGAATTTTACCCTAAACTTGAACCTCCGTGACTTGTTTGAGGTCGCTGCGTGGGGCCGTGGTGCATTCCTGCGATTTGATGTGCCGGCTCGGGTCCTAAGGATTCGAGTTAGGGTATGTTCCAGATTACCAAAAAAAAAAAAAAAATTGCCATGCATGGAGAGTGCTTCAAATGAAGGAAAAGGAATACCAGAAACAAACGCTAAATTGTCCACAAATAATTTTCAATTTTTTTTATCTCATATACATTATTCATAGGAATATTATATTATGAAAAATACTACTATACATATTACTATTCTATTTTTTTTTTCAAAACAATCTCATATCCAAATACGCTCGAAATAAGAATAGATCTCCAAAGAGAGACAAATTCCGGCAAACAATAATAATAATAATAATAAAAGAAAACCTAGTTGCCTTATTACCCGCATCCATCTTCTTCTCTCATGTATGCTACAGTGTAGTAGACTCGCAGTGTATTTTGGTCTCCCCAAAGTCTCCAAAATCCCATAATAATACTCAAATCCCGTCCGTCCCACCACCACAGTTGAAACTGAGAGAGAAAAAAAGACCCACCCCCGCATCCATCTGGGCCTCTGGTCCCTCCCCCTCCCTCACTCCCTTCTTGTCTTCTGCTCAATCGGATCTTAAATCTCCATAACTCCGCTTCCTTCTTCTATACTGTGGAATCACACACACGCACACACACACACACACATACACATAATTATATATTGGACTCCGTATATATTTTACGCAGCAGAACATTTTTTTGCAATATTTTCTCAGATCTCAGTAATCTGGAACTATTGGGATTGTGAGATTAGGAGTAACTATAATTGGATAGATGGCTTCCCCTGGCAATCCAAATCAACCAGGTGGAGGACCATTTGATATGCATAAATTCTTCAAGCCCTCTTCACCGTCATCTGCTGCTGCTGCTGCTGCTGTTGTCCCCAACCCTACATCTTCTACTCCTACTCCTCCTCCTTCTTCTTCCCCCAATCCCCAAAACCCTAATAACCCTAATTTGATTTCTGGCCCATTCCCACCTCCTTCCGCCTCTTATCCACCTCCTACTGGTGGCGCCCCTGGTGGGGCCTACTCCTACGCTCCTCAGACCTCGCCTTTCCACCACCATCCTCCGCCCCAATTTCACCACCACCACCACCATCTTCCCCAATTTAGTAACAGTGGTTCTAATCCTCCACAACTTCAGCCGGATCCCTCCTCTCAGTTTACTAGTAATTTGCACCAGCAGAGGTCCATGTCCTTTCCTACACCCCCGCTTCAGCCTCCTCTTTCTGGCCCTCTCCATCACCAGTTCCCCCAAAATCCCGGTAATAATAACAATAATGTTGGCAACAGCAGTGGGAGTAATGCCACTAACCAGAATCCAGGGGCGAGGCTGATGGCTTTGTTGAGTGCTCCGCCTTCTACCCTCGAAATCCCGCCACAACCAGCCATGCCAATGCCTCCCATTCAGCCTACTAACTCTGGGGGATCAGATTTTTCCAACCCCCAAAGTTTGCCCATGATGGGTTCTGGCCCGAATGTGGGTTTTCCCCATCCGGGGCCAATGCGGATGCCGAGCAGTAAGCTGCCAAAGGGGCGGCATTTGATAGGTGATCACGTGGTTTATGACATTGATGTTAGGTTGCCGGGTGAGGTGCAGCCTCAGCTCGAGGTTACTCCAATTACCAAGTATGGTTCAGACCCTGGTCTGGTTCTTGGAAGGCAGATTGCGGTGAATAAGACTTACATTTGCTATGGACTCAAATTAGGAGCCATTCGGGTTCTCAATATCAATACGGCATTGAGATCCTTACTTAAGGGCCTTGCCCAGGTTAGCCTAATTGCTTTGCTTGATCTATATCTGTCTTGATTATGCATTTGTTGAGTTTCACATCCCTGGATATGATCATGGTGAACTTAGAGATAGGATTTTGGGAGTAATATGCAATAAGTGTGAATTAACTTCTTGGCTTGATCTGTGGTGGTACTTGGATGAACTTTTGTTGTCTTATGGATTGCATGGGATGATATCCAGTGAGAGTAAGTAAAATTGTAGATTCAAGGATAATTACCAAAGAAACTACTCTAGACTCCTTGTATACACTCTGATTATAGTGATGCTGTTGGGTTTTCTTGCATGTATTGCGGTAACTAGAATTGGAATACATACGGTATATTTTGGTGTGGACATGGGAATGGCAATATCAAGAGTCGTGTCATGTTCGAATTTTCTTTCCCAATTCTAAGGGAAGCATACTCTGGGGCTTGCTATAAACGGTAATGCTCGACACTAGGAATTTAGGTATTGGCTTTTAGTTGGGACCCAGTTGAATTTCAAGATCTCACAGCCACTAGGGGCATAAGAAGTGTAATTAAGACTGCTGCTTGTTGTTCTTTTTGTCTTCTTTTTTTTTTTGGTTTTTTTTGTTTGGGGGGGGGGGGGGGAAGGGGTTGGAATGCCATGCTGTTTGGTACTTTCCATCTATTATTATATTAATTTTTCCCACCTCCATCTTACACGCTGGAAGTTTCACGCGTCACAGGATAGCAGGAGTGATATTAAGTCGAGTCAAGCTCGAGTATCGCCATACTTGAGCTCGAACTCGATGCCTAGTAGCAATACTCGAGCTCGATTAAGAGCAAGTTGTTTGAACAAAGCTCGAGCTCGACTCGATGTAATATTGGGCAGGCTCGAACTCGACTCAATAGAATTCGAGAAGTTGGCAAGCTCAATATTGAGCTTTAGTACTCGAGCTCGACAAATGGTTAGGGTTGTAAATATTGCAAATAATCAACCTAAAAAGGTGATTTAATTATTTATAATATATTAATTAAATATTATGCCAAGTACTCGATAGAGCTTATTGAACTCTCGAATATATGATATACATACTCGAGCTTGACTCGAAACCTCAATCGAGTAGCTTGAGCTCGACTCGAACTTGCTTGATTAAATTGCGCCCCTTAAATGTGAATAATTTATTTTTTTCCATGGTCCAACAAAACCATCAAGGCCACAATCGCAATGTATCCTGGCTTGTCCTTTACCTTTTCTTTGGCAGACGTTGAAAGAATTGAAATCAGGGAATGTGCTATTCATATCTGTTTGTGCAGTATAACCCTATTCATATCTGTTTGTTCATCCCCTTCGTACAACCCAATTTGAGAGGAACATTGGTTTGTCACTGAAAACTATTCTTAGAATATATGTTGTACCAAACTTTGTTGGTAATGGATTGGAAGTGATAGTTTGATTTCTTTATTGAAATAAGAAGTTCTCAGGTGCAATATATTTTTAAAAAGCGTATTATCCAGTGCAAGACCCCTCAGGGGATAAATCCGATTTTATGACCTTTCTGGTGTTTATTCATTTTCCTAGACATGACATGTGGCACAAAGTAATTATTATCGACAGCTGTTGGGGTTGAGAGGATAAGAATGATACGCTCAAAAGTCGGACTGAGTAGTCAAACATTTCATCGCTGGTTATCTGAATTTTTTAAGAATATGCTTAAATGGTATTAACTCAACTAAATCTGGGAACATTGTTAATACTATCCTCATTATTAATAATCATGAAGTGGCTAATGCACTCACTGGAATTTCCAAAATATGGAAGTCATTTATGTCAAATGCATTTGTAGCTTTAGTGGTACTCTGAGATTATATATACACACACACAGACATAGCGCGAGTAAGTTTCAGAGATATAAGATATCTTAGTTCTTTATTCTGATGCTTAACCGTGGACTTTCTTTCTTTGTAATACAGTTCATCTTGTTAATAATAGATTTCACGTATCTCTCACATTGATTCCAATTCTTTGCCTGCTACTTCTTAGCATTTATCTGTTCAAAATTTGCTTATTTTATGAAGAGATTACAATTTCCTATATCTTGTTTTCTTCCTGAGAGAGCAAATTATGCAATCTATTAAACTACTTTAGTTATACATGTTATATTATTTATCAGATTTTGGTATGGAGATCTCATTGCATGTGGATAATGCTAATTTGGTCGTCTGTTGCTGTTGTAGAGCGCATTCCTCCAATCGCTGCTTAGTTATTGTGCATTAATTTGTTTCTCTGTTTATTAAACTTATCTAAGTAATGTGCATTGTTTCAGAGGGTCACAGACATGGCTTTCTTTGCTGAGGATGTTCATCTTTTGGCTAGGTAGTATTCTTGTCTGTTTTTATCACTTTCAATCTTCCTTTTGCCTTTGTCATGCTAACGTGCATCTCTACAGTGCAAGCGTAGATGGGCGTGTATATGTTTGGAAGATTACTGAAGGTCCAGATGAGGAAGACAAGCCCCAAATTACTGGAAAGATAGCTATTGCAGTTCAGTTCACCGGAGAAGGTGAATCCGTTCATCCACGAGTCTGTTGGCATTGTCATAAGCAAGTATAAGTCCTTCCAACTTTTCATTTATATCTACTAGTTTTGCTCTGTTTTTCTTTGGGCTTAACTTGTAAAGATAATTACTTTCAGGAAGTTCTTGTTGTTGGCATTGGAAGGCATATCCTGAAGATTGATACCACAAAGGTCGGAAGAGGAGAAGCATGTTCAGCAGAAGAACCACTCAAATGTCCTGTTGATAAGCTGATTGATGGAGTACAACTTGTTGGGAACCATGATGGAGAAATAACCGATCTTTCAATGTGTCAGTGGATGACCACTCGTTTGGTGTCTGCTTCAGTGGATGGCACGGTTCGTGATTATCTTCTTTTCTTTTTGGAATATCTTTTATATGACCTGCAAGATCTTCATCCTTTTGTGGGATAGAGGTTTTTAGATTCGTATGCAGTCAAAGGTGTTGGTATTTACTTGTTATGGTTAAGCTTAGTGTCATACACCTCGTTTGCCTTCCTCTTTCATGTGGTTTCTTCTCTTTTCTGTTTCGGGGTTTTCAGTTTTTCCTTTTATTTTTCTATTTTCATATTTTTTGAGTGGCTTTGTGCAATGACTTGAACCCTTTGGATAAGACGTGTACTCTCAAGTTTTCTACAGTTGGATGCTCCTGCTTCAATAATTTCACTTCCTCCGATGTTAGTGGCGTTTCGTGATCAGTGCATATATGCTTGTACCCTTGGCAATTTATATATCTGGTGATCTAACAATAATCTAATACCATTAGCTTGATTCTTTTAGCGTTTTTTAGCTGAAAAAGGTGCACTCTTAACTGTTAATCTCATTCAAAAAAGTTTTTAGGACCTTTTTTATTGTGGTCACCGGATGGGAAGATTGACAAGTAGCAGAAAATGTGTGAGGTAGTTGATAGAGAGCCACCATTTACAACTGTTATGTGAAGCCCACTGATTTATTTGATTACACCCATTTGGGAATGTTGGACAGTGCTTCCTATGTGCTTAATGTCGTCAAAATTTTGTTTAAATGTTTTTGCTGACTTGAACATATGATTTGTCTTCTAACAGATAAAGATATGGGAAGATCGCAAGATGCTTCCAATTGCTGTGCTGCGGCCACATGATGGTCAGCCGGTTAACTCTGTTACATTCCTTGCTGCCCCACACCGTCCAGATCATATCATACTCATCACAGGGGTGTGTAATTCATAGTTCTCTTTCTTCAAAAATGTCTTAGTTTAAGCATTTAGTTCAGTTATGCTAATCATAATAATTAAAATATGTTCTCTGTGTTTCTCTTTTTACTGAGATTCATAATTACCCAAGTTTGGAATTCATTTAGATTATATGTTAGTCATATTGAAATGCAATATGCTGTCATGCTTGTGTGTTGATTCTCAGTCATCCATCTAACATCTTCATCTAAATTTACTTTGATCCGGCTATGGGTTTCCACTTGAAAGGAAGAGCCAATGTGTCATTTCTGTTGTCTTCTGTGAATTTACAGAATGTGCATTAAATATTAGTATAATCTGAATACTTATTCCTGATCATTCTTTACAACCAAACCTAATGTGGAGCTTGCATGTCCGTTTCCCTTTTTTGGTGGCTCCGTTGGCTTTTTCACCTTTGATGGTTCTTTAATTTACAAGTGATTTCAGAGGTTTCTATACCTGCAGCTACAGAGAGCTAAAGCTTTGTATCAGCGACTACAACTTAAATATGCAACATTATGAAAGCAGACATTTCTTAATCATGAAATGTTATGAAAGTAGACATTTTTTCAAACACAACCTAAAATATCAAGCAGGAAATTCCATCTGTGATATAGGGACTACTATCAAATTTGACTTTGGCTTTAACATTTTTTATCTGGGATTTTCTTGGTTTGTTGATATATTCACTACACTTTTCATTTGAAGCTATTTTTTACCCTATCTGACCTGTGAAAACTGTTAACAGGGTCCCTTAAATAAGGAAATAAAGATATGGGCATCAGCAAGTGAAGAGGGCTGGTTGCTTCCCAGTGATTCTGAATCTTGGCATTGTATTCAGACTTTAGAGTTGAAGAGTTCAGCTGAAGCCCGTATCGAGGAGGCATTCTTTAATCAAGTTGTTGCATTGTCTCAAGCTGGTCTTCTCTTACTAGCAAATGCCAAAAAAAATGCTATATATGCGGTGCACTTGGATTATGGTCCAAACCCAACAGCAACCCGAATGGATTATGTAGCAGAATTTACTGTCACCATGCCAATATTGAGTTTTACTGGGACTAGTGATTTGCTACCTCATGGTGAACAGATTGTTCAGGTGTATTGCGTCCAGACACAGGCTATTCAGCAGTATGCTCTGGAATTATCCCAATGTTTACCACCCCCATTGGATAATGCAATGCTCGACAAAGCAGACTCTATTGTATCTCGTGACGCTCTCAGTAATGATGGATATGTTTCTTCTGAGCTCTCTGAAAGCAGAGCAACCGAAATACCTTTATCTGGTTCTGCCCCAAAGCTCTCCATACGAGACATTGGTTCTGAGAATGCAGCTCCTGTGATACATCCAGTCAGTTCAGTTTCTGTTGAGTCAGTTACCTCACAGGATTTTGTTGCTTCAAGTATGGAATCTAAACCAGTTTCTTTGCCAGCAGTAACTGCTAATGCTGATATTGCTTCCATCCCATCTCCTCCACTTCCTTTGAGTCCTAGGTTGTCTCGTAACCTATCTGGTTTAAGAAGTCCCTTGAAAAGCTTGGACCCAGGGTCCTCATTTAGCGATCGTGGTGGAGATGCAAAAATCATTGAGTATTCAGTTGACAGGCAATTGGATGCAATTCATCCAACTTTGTCTGATGTTCCTTCATTGGATGGTGAATCTAGAAACGAAGAAAGTAAGGTTCTGCGTGATGATATTTCCACTACTCTCAGTCATCCTGTTCAGTTCAAGCACCCCACTCATCTTGTGACACCTTCTGAGATTTTGATGGCCAATTCTTCATCAGAAGTTAACCACATTAATGAGCAGAAAAGCGAGGGTGAATTAAATATTCAAGATGTAGTAATCAACACTGACGGGCGAAATGTCGAAGTGGAGGTTAAGGTTGTGGGTGAAACTAGATTTAGTCAGAATAGTGATATTGGTTCTCATGAAGAACTTCACAATTTTGTATCAGAAAACAAGGAGAAGTCATTTTACTCTCAAGCCTCTGATCTTGGAATAGAGATGGCTCGAGAATGTCGTGCCTTGTCTCCTGAAACTTATATTGTGGAGGAAACTAGACAATTTGACGCTGCTAGTGGAAGTGAGACCCCAGCTCAACCTTCAACTACTGAAGAGGAAGCCCGTGACTCTGCAAAGGATGTATCTGGAAAGATTGCCGATTCGGCTATTCCTGCACCTGTTCAACAGACGACAGCATCAAATTCAAAAGGAAAAAAACAAAAGGGGAAGAACAATCAAGGATCTGGCCTATCGTCCCCATCACCCTTCAATTCCACTGATTCTTCCAATGAAGCCGGTGCAAGTTCAACTATTCCCTCTGTAGAAACTGTATATTCGCAAATTCAGGCAATGCAAGAGTCGATAAATCAGGTGATTCCTTACACGGTTCTATGTAATATTTCATGGATTTAGCTTAGCTTGGCATGTAGTCAGTGCCTAATCCTATTTTATATGGTGATTTTTTGTTGGAACTGGTTTTCTTACTTGTTCATTCATATTGGAGGCTGGTTCCAGTGTCGTGATTAATGCTTTTATACAGTTGATTGTCTAGCACCCTATTTACCTCAACTGCTACTAAGTTTTGGTTGAATCTCCAGTAAGTAGCATGAGTATGGCTCTTTGTGCCTTTGAACAATGCTCACTTCTTAATGTTGCTTGAGCTAGTAGCATAACTTTTTTCTTGGACAAGTGTCTCTAATTCATCATGGTGACATGCAGGCTAATCAACACAAGTACCATAAATGAATGAACTCAAGTACTTGGAAACCTTTTTAACATGGTAGTGCTGCATCTTAGATACTATTTTACGATATCCTGCCATCTGAAGTATTATGGTCCCCTAACTTAAATGTGCTGTACTCGTGCCTTTAAACCTTACTGAGGGTGATAGAGATATTATTCCTGGTATAAATGTTTCAAGAATTAGTTCAGCTGGTTCGCCATGAATTTTTAAGTCTAGAGCTTGGTTCAGCACTTTTTGCCTTTGTATCAGCAAATCTTTCAAGATACAGAAATGTAATTTTTTGAATGTTACTTTTTTATCAATTTGTTGATGTATGTTTTTTGTTTGCTCTCGAACCTTACAAGAAGAAATGGGAGGCGCAACCTAGTTACCAAGGTTTTTACCTTCTGATTTTCTTATGGGTCAGCTTAGAAAAATCACATTACATTGTGCTTTTTTTTTTTCTTTTTTAAGAGGGACTGCGGTTTCAAGATTTTTTTTTTCGCTGCCGGAATTTTCTAGAGTGAGTCAACATTCCTTGACCAGACTACTAGCCCAACCAAATAAAGGATTTGCGCTTTGTTACCAACATGCTTGGTTTGTAGTTCTCCTATTTATTTCCTTCCTGCCATCTCTTGCAGCTCATGAGTATGCAGAAAGATGTGCAAAAGCAGATGAATATGATGGTTGCTGTCCCTGTTACCAAAGAGGGCAGAAGACTTGAGGCAGCCTTGGGGAAAAACACAGAGAAAGCTGTCAAGGCCAATGCCGATGCACTCTGGGCTCGTCTTCAAGAAGAGAATGCAAAACAAGAAAAGTCATCACGTGACCGCACACAGCAAATTGCAAATCTGATTACTAGTTGTTTGAACAAGGACTTGCCAGCTATGGTGGAGAGGGCTGTTAAAAAGGAATTAGGTGCTGTTGGTCAAGCTGTAGGAAGGACAATTACTCCCAGTATTGAGAAAGCAGTATCTACTGCTATTACAGAAGCTTTCCAGGTCAATATTCTTAAGATTTAAGCCACCGGTTGGATGTGCTTTTACTATTATCTAACTGCTTCTCTGTGACACAGAAAGGAGTTGCTGATAAAGCAGTTAATCAACTCGAGAAGTCAGTCAATTCTAAACTAGAAGCTACTGTTGCTCGGCAAATCCAGACACAATTTCAGACTTCTGGAAAGCAAGCTCTCCAAGTGAGTCAGAGAAATTCAAATCATTCTGCCATATCGTCTATGTTATTTCCAATTCGTGTTTTAGTCAACTGGAAATTATGAAAACATATATTTAGTGGAAGAATGAAGATTGGCTGAAGTTCTTTCTGGATGATCTGAGTTTTTTTTTTTTGAACTTGTGACTAAGTCAGGTTTGCATGTAAGGCTTTTATTGTGTTGCAGATTCTTTCTAAATGTTCTTATACAGCATACAGTTAGGTGTAGGTGTGTTTCTATTGTCAGTAATAGTTAAATATTAATGCGACAATTAAGTTATACATTCATGCTTATGTGTATTCATCTATGTGCTTTAACTTGTTGATTGTCCAGACACGTCATTCGCATGAACTGCTTTTCTTCAACTTGTCATGGTTAGAGAGTTTAAAATTTCAATATTGTTCTAGGTTGTAGTTGTTGAAGAAGATGTGTTGATATCTTTCAGGCTATCTCGTCCTGAACTCATTTGTTCTAAGAGTGAAAATTGGTGTTGCAGGAAACTCTCAAATCGAGTTTGGAAGCTTCAGTTATCCCAGCCTTTGAGATGTCTTGCAGGTCCATGTTTGAACAAGTTGATGCTACATTCCAAAAAGGAATGGGTGAGCATGCAACTGCAGCATTGCAACAATTTGATTCATCACATTCTCCATTGGCACTTGCTTTAAGGGTATGGAGTTTAAGCATGTCTGTCCATCATATGTTTTGTTCCATAACAAAGCTATCTTGTCAACAGGATCTTTCTGATTGAACTGTAATATTTACAGGATGCTATTAGTTCAGCATCATCAATGACTCAAACTCTGAGCAGTGAGTTGGCTGATGGTCACAGAAAGTTGTTAGCTCTCGCTGTTGCGGGAGCAAATTCAAAAGTTACCAATCCACTTGTTAGTCAGCTCAGCAATGGTCCATTGGCTGGTCTACATGAAAAGGTTTGTCCGCTCATGTTTATCTTTAGGTCTTCTCAAGGCCACTTGAAGTTTTTTCTTCTCATCTTAGCTGCGTATTCCTAATCCATCCTTTTTCATTTTGGCCCTGTGTGGTCTTAAATAGCTTGAGGCACCGTTGGATCCTACTAAAGAGCTTTCTAGGCTTATAACTGAACGTAAATATGAGGAGGCTTTCACTGCAGCCCTGCAGAGAAGTGATGTTTTTATTGTTTCGTGGCTGTGCTCCCAGGTATGCTGTTTGTCTCACCTAGTTAGGATAAAGAGTAAATGATGTATAAATTAAAAAGCTATCCTCGTTCCAAGTGCCTAGGGACGATTACTGTGAGTTACTGAAAGCATAGTTGCCTGATTTACCTTCGCTTAAGGTAGCATAAATGCATGGGCACAATTGCTCTTGCATAGCTGGGTGTTTCATGAGATTTCACTTTTTGTTTTTCTGGTAGTCCTGTTTTAAGTGTCCTAGTCAAGGGAAGTCCAGTTTACTTCATAACTTAAAGAGAGAATCTCATTCTGCTTGGGGTCTGTTTTATTCCGCTTGTATTGTAATTTTATCCTCCATTCTACTTGTATTTGCGTTTTTACCCTCCGTCAAGGAAGATGATATTCTTAGTACTATTTTGGCCTCAACGTTCCTTTTTCTTGGGTTTTCGGTCATTGCTGTTAATGTATTTTTGTACTCATCTTGGTTGTCTATATGGTTGATCTACTTGCGATGTTCATAAACCATCTTTAGCTACTTTTGCTTGTGTTCCCATTAAGTTTTCCTTTGATATTTTGTGTGTTCACCAGGTTGACTTGCAGGGGATCTTGTCCATGAATCCTCTACCCTTGAGCCAAGGGGTTCTCCTTTCTCTTTTACAGCAGTTATCATGTGATGTCAGCAAGGAGACGCCAAGAAAATTGTCCTGGATGAGGGATATATTATCTGCGATAAATCCTACTGACCAAGTGATTGCAGTTCATGTGCGTCCTATCTTTGAGCAGGTTTACCAAATATTAAACCATCATCGCAGCCTTCCATCAACTTCAGGTGCTGATCTTTCCGGTATCCGTCTAATCATGCATGTCATCAACTCCATGCTGATGACCTGTAAATGATACCCGAAGTATCGCCATAATAATGTGGACATAAGGTCGAAGGAGAAGGATTTGTACAAAGTTTTAGGGACTGTTATGGAAAGGGATCTGGTTATGTAGAGTAAAGTACAATTCCTTTATTATCCATTCCCCCCCCCCTCCCCCCGGCTCTTCCTATTTTTCTTGTATCGTCTTGCATATGAAAACGTTAAAATTTGTGCAGTAATCACTGTGGTTCTCGAGTTCTGTTGAGTCTTTGGTTGAAAGGTCTGTGGATATGAGGTTTTGTATCTATAGAAATACCAGCATCTCATCTGCAACAAATTCTAAATGAGGGATTTATTTTTTCTGTTTAATACAATAATTGGAAACTTTTCTTTCTTTTTTTTTTTTTGCTCCCTTTTTTAGGGTTTTTTTCCCTCAATGGGCCTATAGATTCTGTGGAAGTAATTCGTTCACTTGTACGATGCCCCTTCCTTCTCTTTCCACTGGCCGTTCCTACTTCTACTCTGATTCAAAGCTGTATGTAGGTGCTGTTGAATCCATCTTTGTTGGGGATTGAGGCGAAGTTTCGTGTCTGCCAAATCATAGGTATTCAAATGTCTGCGAAGTTATTTGCTCTGATTAGTAATATTTATAGTTTGAGCGGTGTGCGTAGAAAAGAGTGATGATTTCTTGATAGCGTTGATTGACCGGAATGTGTGTGAAAATTCGAAATGGACGTTTCTTCAATCCTTTCATGATCCGGAGCTTTGCATTCTCTGCGTGAATTACAACCTTCCCCGTATGAATCCTTTCCCTTCCCCAAGTGTCTGTCAGAATATGGTGCTAATTGATTTTTCCTCTGGGATAGAGCTGTCCGTCCATTCAAAGTTTTGACTTCCTCTTGAGGGAGTTTGATCGTTGACGAGTTTCTTCCAGGCTATATGGTTGATTGTCTTCTGTCTTTACAAGGATCCATCAATCTTGGCGTCCACAAAGGTCGTCTTCTTCTTTCCTTTCTTTATTTATTCGCACTTGTAGGAAAAAATCGATTGGATAATTTGTATTTATCAAAACTTGGACCGAATATTACTATGGACACCAAATACTCCCTCTATCCTATTTTATATGTCTTGGTTTCTATTTTAGTTTATTTCAAAATATTTGTTATAATTTAAAATAAAAATAAATGAAATCCAACTTTTCTAATATACCCTTACTACAATTTTCAAGGAAAAGCATTTAAGTCATCTTCTTTTAATAAATCAGACGACAAATTATTTTTGTTTTTAGGTAGTTATGCCTTCTTTAAAATTCCAAGCCCAACCAACAAAACGTTGAAATTTAATTGAGGGGTAATAATGTTAAAACATTCTTTTTGATAGCTTATGTGTCTTTTTTTTTTTTTTTAATGCCAAATGATAACATTTTCATATATAACGAAAGCTGTTACAAAATTGGAGTAACTGCTCTTACTACATCTTTTCCAGCTAATCTAACTAACCAGAGAGGGAAGGAATCCTTCCACTTAATTTCACTAATCAAGTGTATGGCATACTTTGCCAGCTTGTAACTAACATGATGGTTGCCTTCCCTTTTAATAAAAGAGAAGTTACACTCACTAAACTCTTTCCTAATCACAAAGACTGATATCTTGTAGAATTGATCCTATTTTGGGGTCATTAGTGTTGCCTTCTAACCTTGCTTTGACAAGTGCGTGCATTTGATTTTTCTATCAATGAATGGTTCACTGATTCTCTTTGTTCAGGACCTACCCAAGCTCTTATCAGGGCTCCTCCATTAGCTTCTCTAGCAACAATTCCCTAGCCTTTCCTTGTATCTACCGTTGCATCAGTATTGAGCTTGATTGTACCTTCGTGCGGTGGTAGCCATTTCTTCTCGCCTCATGAGTTTACCTCCATTTCTTCTTCTTCTTCATCTGCTTTCTCCCTCTGTACATTCTGATATTCGATCCACGTCCGCACAGCCCCCTTAATTGTGTGGACACTTTTTTTTTCCCATTGAACTGTATCTAATTTCTCAACTTCCAAATCTACCATAATCTGTTTACAGTTAGTATAATATGATCTTTCCTTTCCGCTCTATCTTTGGCTTTCATGATACTACCCACTTAATTGGGGCGACTTTCCATATCATCTCAGGATTTCTACAAAAGAACATCATATATGTTCAATTGTTTCTGTACCTTCTCCACAACACCTCGTTCACTGGGATTATTCTATGCAAACACTTCCCTATGAAATGTTTGAGCTTCTGCTTCAATATTTAGACTCCACAGAAACTTGCAAGCTCCAGAATTCTGCTCATTTCTGCAACTATGAACTACTTCCTTTTGCTGTGTCCTTTCCTTTTTTCCCTGTTGGATTTCCTTTGCAACCATGTATCCGGTTTTAACAGTATACACTCTTGTAGCTGAGAATGACCATACTAACCTGTTTTTCCATTATGAATGCCGATTGGGGTACTGATGATACGCTTGCAATCTTCCTCACTGAACACAGCACTTATCATATCCACTTTCCACTTTCCATCTTGTATTAATTTATTTATGTACCTTCTACAGTTGACATTTTGGTAGCTTCAAAGTAGATATCTTCCCTTTTCCCCTATTCATTATCCGTCTGTGCTTCCAAATGTTAATACTATGTCCATTTCCCATCCTTATGTGTCTTGGTTACATTTTATTTTTTTTAAAATTATGTGTAAAATTGACCATGACATATAAAATGAGATGGAGGGAATAGTATTTATTACTACTTATTAGTACCACAAGACCGCCTTTTTTCCTACTCGCACACGCTGTTCTTAATTTAGAAAAAAAGATTCCCAAAATAAAAAAATATACACTACTATAAAAAGAATAAGAACAAAAGTAAAGGATAGAATGCTTAAAGGCCAAAAAAAAAAAAAGAAAAAAAAAGAAGAGAGATAGATAGTGGATTTCAAATGTTAAAATTTTGAAAAGATGAGATTAATTAGAAAAATTATATAAACGAAGGATAGTAATTATTATAGTGTGTATATTCAGAGCAGGTTATATGCAATTTAATAGTTAATGAGTTAAAAAAACACCTCCTAGAAAAAAAAGACAAAAGAAAGAAAAGAGGACCAAGAGAATCTAGTATTTACTGATTTAATCATTTTCACATAATCCCTCGTTAAAAATGGTGGAGGGTATTACAAAAGAAAAGAAAAAGTATATCTAGGATAAATGAAGCACGAGGATAGAATTTACACGGCACGACGTTGCCGGCTAAAAGCAAAACCCCCAATCCCGGACTGGCCAGTCGCCATTTCACATATACGATATATGCATCCCGGTTGTAATATGCATCCGTGGGTCCATTGCCGGCGAAAATGTGGGTCCCCCCACGTCTAAGCTCTCGAAACGCCAAAAAAAAATTTTGAAGCTTTACCAGCATTGATCCGTTTCCCACCTCCGGGTCGTATAAAACCCGGCATGCCTCCGAAACCCACCCGGCGCCGAGTAATTAACCCCCAGCGGTTGTGGTTGGCTCCCAATAGTCAAGGTCAAGTCATAAACCGCCCTCGAATCCGGATCAGACAGCGTCGAATAAGCCTTGTGAATTTCAATGAAATCGCATCCGTCCAAGGACTCCTCCGGGTGCTTAGCAGCGACGGCGGCGACGTCCGGGTGATAAATCTTGGCTAGTGTCCTGTACGCCGTCTTGATCTCTACTTGAGACGCGTTCTGCTTCACTCTTAGCACCCGATAGAGATTTCCGGGCTTTGTCCTAGTCTCCACCGCCGGCGGTGATGCCTCGGATACAGCTGCGCAAATCGTAATCCTATTTACAGCAAAGGACATGTTCCTTTTCCTGCGAGATTTGGGAAATTTGCTGGTGAGAATTTGACAGAGAGATTCCAGAAGCCAAAGAAAAACTTTAGGGTTCCGACCGTTCAAATAATTGAGATGATGTGTTGGCAATTTGAGATGGGATATGGATTACGGAGTAGACATATATATAGAGGTCAAGGGGGACGATAGGGGGAGAGAAGGGGAGTGTTTTGGAAATGAAGAAACCGAGAGAGAGAGAGAGAGTGTGTAGTGGGCCCCAGTGATGATGCCGTGGGCTCTCTCTCTCATATTTCCCAGCGGCTGCCGGTGCGGTGCTGCTGTCTGTTTTGGGCTCAGCTGCTGACATGGCTCCAACGGATTTTAGAGGACTGCTCATTTCTCTCGTCGGCTTGGTTTATCGAAGCCGCCGACTGCTTTAGTTGTTTAAAAACTTGTTTATTCTTATTCTTTTTGGATTTTGTTTCTAATAAATCTAAACCACTACTGTTTCTTTCTTTTTTCTTTCGATTCTTTCCTCTATTAACCAAAATTTACTTCGCTATTCGAAAAAAATAAAAAGAGAGAGAGAGAGAGAGGAGAATAAAAAGAAAAAGAAGTCTAAGTATAGCAATACCTGGAGTAGTTTTTTTATCATCAAAAGTCAACTTCTATATATATAGCAATACCTTAGTTAATCGACATGAAAATATATGCAAGTAAGTACAGTAGAAATAAATAAGCGCCCTCAGGGGCTTGGTCTGGTGGTTGAGGTTGTTGAAGATGGGGCTTCAGGTCCCTGGTTCGAACCTTGCTGCCAGCAAGTTGTTGAGGGTGGTGAATAGTCTGCGGGGTCCACTCCCTGCGGGACACACCTTAAAAAAAAAAAAAAAAAAAAAAAAAAAAAAAGCAACAAAATGACAGGGTTGACCAGACTCCAATGGCCAATGGGCTATTCGGCTCAAAATCAGCCCACAGATAGGATAGGGATCAAAAGGAGTCTTCGGCGGCGCCAGCGGTATATCAAGTGTAGTATGGCGAGTGTCGTTTGGCACGTGCCAGAGCTTCTAGACACTTTGCAAAGCTGTGGCCCGCAGAAGGCGTGTGTTCGAACTCTCTCGCCAGAAAATAACCTTCCTCTTTACCAAATTAATTACAGGTTGAACCTTGACCTCCTTTTGAATTGTGAGTTTTCTTTTCCCATCGCTTGCCATAAATCACAATATACTCTTTTTTTTTTAATAAAAAATTTAAAAATTACAACCCAAATAATGTCAAAAATAATGCTGCAGGAACTCGAATTCATGTTTAAAGACAAATAATTGATTTTGACTTTCTTGATGTCCCAGAAGCAAATCTCTTTGTTCTGGTCCTTCTGATTTCTTTTTTTAAAAAAAAAAAAATATTTGATGTTATTTGCAATTTAGAGGATTATATGCTGAAAATATGAGTGATTTCTTCTGATTTCTTTCTTGATTTCCCGGCTAAATGTTTGGAGACAATCACATAGGAGCAAATTTTATTACATATAATCACAAAAAATAAATAAAACAAAGATATTTCTACGTGGAAAAGCTAGAGATGGGAGATATTCATGATACTGCCTTCCTCGTGCCAAGCCTTCTAGAAGGCCTTTCTCTTTCACTCCGCAATGGCTAGGGGCCCACAATTTCAGATGTGGAGGTGAAGGAAGGTCATCGGTCTTCTTTCTTGCTGTGCCTTCATTTTGTTATTTTTGTAGTGTAGGTCGCACCCAATCACTAGTCAGTTCAGGTTTGTCCCATAATTGTTCGTATGGGATTAGATATTGGCTTCTAGAAACGTATCCTTAAAAGGGTTTGTTTATTTTAGGACTATATTATTATTAATATATATATATATATATATATATATAAAATGCAGGCAACTAAGGTCCTAATGATTTATTATTGTGTCTCAAGCAAGATTGTGGTTGAAACGTCACGTACATTGAATTTGAATTTTAAATCTATACTTTAATTATGTGATATTTATCTGATAATAACAATGTATACACTATCAATATATATAAGATCGAGTTATAAAAAAATTATTCTAATTGACAACGACATGAAAATTTTGATCTACCGCTCCCTCTTTAACATTTTTTTTTTCCCCAATACCATGCTGCAACAGAGGATGATGATGCATACAATCACAAACATGTCAGGTAATTATAGAGAATTTCAAGTCACGTCGACATCCCTTTCAACGAGGGAAAATCTTGATAATAAACGATTATTATATTATTCATGATTAAACAGTAGGGCATCATCAGTCTGTGAAAGAGAGTAGCGTGCCCTGATTGATTATTGTTGCGCTAATTAAGTGATAACTCAAGATTTTGCATGCACCGCAAGTCAAGTCCACTATTCCACTATTCGACATCATGCTTGTTTCTAGAAGAATACCTAAGAAAAGGCTGATTCCAATGGTCCACTATTTTTGCTGCTGAATTCCGCTTACATGGTTGAAAATTTTGATTTATGTCACAACTAATCAAAGTACCTTAATTAGGAATCTTATTAGTGATAATCATGTGGTGTTTTACCCAAAGCTGTATATACCAAGATAAATTGAATTTTTTTTTTTTTTTTGTTTTGGGGATATCCTAACCTGGAATGTGCTTGTTATTTGTCACGAGACGGAAAAGAAGGGAAGGGGAAGTTAGCCTGGAATGTGCTAATGCATTATTAATTTATCAGCTCAATACGATATTTGCGGTAGCTTATGTCGATGGTCGATGATATGATTCCTAGTAGGCAGGAAATTAAATCACCTTAATACGTACATACACCCAATCATAAAACAGAATGACAACTTAAATATTTTAATATTAGACTTTCTTTTAATTTATACACTTTTGTGGGGGAGTGGATTATAGAATAGCCAACAAGCCAAAATCATAACTTGTTTTTCCCCTGAAACAAATTAAAGACAAAATATCTTCATAAATAACAACCGAAAATCAAAACGTGGGCCCATCTTTTAGCTTCTAGCTTGCCACAATTCTTTCCTGAGATTTGTTATCAAAATGAACTTGATCGACACATCCCTGCAGGTCGCAAAAAGCTGAGTCAAGCTCGAATACTGTGGTGCATTCAAGCTCGAGTTCAAACTACATTATCTGAACTCGAGATTGACGAATCTTCTATTTCAAAACTTGAGTTTGAATCATGAAAAATATAGGGAGTTCGATAAGCAAATTGAGATCAAGATCGCGTTCGAAATCGAGTGGTAAAAGATATAATTTTTCTAAAAATAGAGATTTTTAAGTAAGTTGACAATTATTAAAAAGAAAAACTAAAAAATATGTATATATATATATATATATATATGAAACTCATAAAGTTCAACAAGCTTTTGAACAGAATACCTAAAGGTTCAAGTTCAATTTGATGACCATATTCGAATTTACTTGAATTCAGCTCGAGGTGAATCAAACTCGAAATCGAGTCGAAATTTGACCAAATAGCTCAGGAGCATTTTGCAAGCAACTTGCTCATTTGGCACCCCTACACATCGCTAATTTCTCGTGTGTAGATCATTATTGTTATCTGGATTTTTTACTTGATCCGCTTTTTCTTCAACAGTTAAGGGCAAGATTAGATTGATTTGAAAAGCTCTTGATATGTGGGATGATGATATTTGCTAATTACAGCTTGAAGTTTCCGACATGTATGACTACTTAAATCAAAGATATTCTATGGTCCATTTATGGTATCATTCCTTAACTTGTATTTCTCAATGAAAATAATAGTTCACACTCTAAGCCTTTTGAAACTGTCATATAATTTAAGAGTCAACAACATTTATTTCACCATCTAACACTGAATTTAATTTGAGGATATAATACCCAAAAGTACTATAAAATCTCCCCTTAAATTATATTAATAGATATCTACTGCAATTAATGATTCAAAATTTTCCCTTTCTCTTTTTGCCTAGTTTTATTAAATAACCAAAAAAAAAAAAAAAAAGAGGAGCAGACGCATGGGAATCTGTCTGCAGCCAGGACTGCAACGAACATATGAAATAATTAGTGAGTGATTAAACTGCCCAGACTGCAGATGCATGTAGTACGTGTAATGCTGCAGGTGGTCGCTAATGTAAGCCGCCGCCGTCCAATAATGTCCACTTTCGCCCACTAGCGGCTGCTGCCAATCATACAGTTTTCGTTTGAACTAAGTAGACATATAATTCGTTGCCTTTTTTTTTTATTTTAAAGAATCAATAATCTACATTAGATACTCCAGTCTTGTCCACAAGCGGCTGCTGCAAACCAAACAGTTTTTGTTTGAATAAAATAGACAAAAATAATTTGTTCAAATATTAACCCACAGAAAATGTCTTCAAATATTAAGATGTCTTTGCCAATCCAATATGAAACTATTAAGACTGCAGAATATAGAGCTATAACTGAACGGTCTTCTAATGAATGAGAGCTCAGGTCATTGAAGGTTATGGCGATGAGTCTGTGGAGCACTGCACTAGCATTATTATATCAATTTTTTTTTTGTGTCTAGTCTACTTGGAACAAATAAAAATATATATCATTTTTTAGAGTATTCTAGTGTGTGTTTATGTTGGTTTTATCCAATATTATGAGTAGTAACTAAAGTCGTTCGTTCGTTCGTTGACGGATACATTTGGGTAAAAGAAATGCTACGTTGCCGTTCAACGTTATTTGAGATAGGAGTTTATTTGGATGATTTATTTGAGATAATTAATGTAGCACTTTTTGTAATGTGATGTGAGATAAAAAGGTGATTAGAAAAATAAAAAAATAATTAAAATTTATTAAGTAAATTATTTTATTTGAAATCAAGTTAATCCAAACAAACCCATTTGTTTTTGAAGGAATAAAAGCTTTAATCAAACTAGTACACCACTACCACACAACAGACAACAGGAATGAGTTTTCATATCAACTCTTAATCAATCAATGGTGAGAGGAATGTCGACCCAAGGCCAAGACAAAGGAGGAGGCTATGATGATGGACGGGGATGGTGCTTTAACAAAATTTTAAAAGCCAAAGTCAAATTTAGTTGGTTCTGCTTTTTGACTTCAAAATCACCAAATCGAACATTTGCATCATCAATCTTCCCTCAATAACATATACTCCCTCCGTCCCACTTTGATAGTCTTGTATTCCTTTTTCATCTGTCCCAAATTGTAGTCCACTTTTCAATTGAATAATGTAATTGTATTTTAATTTTTCTAAAATACCCTTATTCAATGTAAGTAGTTGTTACTATAAACCTATCCATTTAATGAGAGTTGATTCTTTTTTTACCATCAATTCATGTTCCCATAAAGTTGTACCATATTTAATGTGAGGGTATTTTAGGAAAATAACAATCTAAATTTACTTTTCCAATAAAGTTAACTATTTTTTCTTAAACTGTGTGAAAAAAGAAACAGGACTATCAAAATGGGACGGAGGGAGTAATTATTATAATAATAAAAGCATTTGCATCAATCTTGCTCGTCCAGTCCAGCGCATGATGATAATGGATTCTTCGGTGCAATTGTTGTCAACATGCTACTACTCGATTTGATTTTAATTTATTGGAGCTAAATGGCTTTCATCCTAATATTCCATTTCAATCAATGGGCATAGAATGGCTGAATTTGATAACAGGATTCCAGAAGGTTGATGATGCTGATGAATCGGAAAAAGAAAGAAAAAACCACCATGCCAGAAAATCACAAAGAGAAACATAAATAAATAAACACAGAGATAAATAATAATTGTACGTACTAATGCCTAGTCAGTTGAAAGACTTGCGACAAAGAATTGTCATCCAAAGTTGAAACACGGACCTATGAATTGATGGCCCAACAGCTGCTCTGGGCTTTTTGACTGTCCAGGTCTTCTCTCTTCTGAAAGCACCCTCGCAAACCTTTTCAGAGCAGCCTCATTTGTGCCACCCACCATTCTCAGGTTTCAACTGCGCCACAATGCCCGCAGCCAACATTTGAAACTGCCTTCTCCAGTAGATAGATTCTAACGGATCTCACCACCAATCTCTATCCATGTTTTCCTTTTGCGGCAATATCCAACCCAGGATTCCGTCCCAATTAACGTATCATCCTGAATTTTTATCGTCTCATGCAAGCGTGCAAGTAGTTTCTATGTGATTAATAATTTTGATTGCATAATTGTGTTTACCACTTTACTGTACCATATATTTACCTGATAATAACACGCATATGCAAGTACTCAGGCATTTATGGCGACTTACTTGGATTCGAAGGTAAATTGTCCAGAGAAGCATATGTTGTCGGAATTCTGTGTCCATGCAAATGTCAACCATGTCAGCACTTGCTTGAGCGAAGAGATCCACTAAGGGTGAGGTATATATTAATTTAACCAACCACTGAGTTTTGGCTCAGTCGTCACAAAAAAGGATTGAGTCCCTCTTTGAGTTATAGATCCAAGTTTAAATTCCACCTACAGTAAAAAAATTTTGAAAGAGGTGTCTCGGGACCCTTTTGATTTAGTCAGATCTGTATACCTGCTAGTCCCTGACGACACACAGCATCATTAGGCTGCTCCATTTTGCTGTTTTTTCACAACTGTGCCTGGGTTGGAATCTTGCCGGTCCTGTGCCAACTGCCCAGTGAAATCACTAGAAAATGACCAAAATCCTTGGCCCCAATCGAAAAGAAATCCGGATTTTGGTCCAGTACTTTTTTGGTAACTTGGATCGTCCCTAATTTTGTCTACAAATACAATAAAACCAGCATATCACATTTTTTTTTTTGGTAATACAAAAACTTGATTAGATCTAATTCCGATCACCATCAAAGGTAAGGGCATGCCCCTGAAACCTTAAATTACTTATAAAAGTTCTTACAAATCATTCACCAACATAATTCTCACATTGATAATGAAATTCGAATATATGACTTTTTTGTGAAAAAGCAACCTATCCTTACAAATTAAGCCAACATTAACAGGTCAACGTTTATTCATGTGATGAGCAACACTTTAGTTGCGAAACATTTACCACAAAAAACAGACCTATAGTGACATTAAAATAGCATTGCTAAAGCGACGATACCGGATTTGCGACAACATCACCATCAATGAGATTGAATTCTTGAACATTCCCTTGGCCATCCCGTGTCTAGAAATAATGGCCAGGTAAATATGTTGGAGCTGCCGAAGTACCGATGCAGATGTCAGACAGTTGAGCAACCAAACACGACGATCTTTTGGGTTTGGGCCTGCACCCAAGATCAAAGCCTTATGATTCGTGTTACGTGTCCATGCGAGACTTGATCAATGTACTTAAAAGGAAAATCTTTAAATGCCCAAAAGTTTCTTTGGTTGGCATTGTTGAAAACTAATTATATTCTTGATTGTGGAAAAAATTAATTAACTCCTAATCATGAACTAATTATACCCCTAATCAGGGAAAAAATTAATATCTCCTAATTATGAATTGGTTATGTGGTGAATGCCAGTTGGTTTCCGACAAAAAAATAGCTTTTTCATTCCTATTGTTTGCGGGATGAGCTGGTTTCGATTCTATTGTTTTACCACAAATATATTTTGTCCCGTATCTTTTAATTTTCGGCCAGTTAATGATAATTGATAAGTAATCTCTTAATTTGATCTAAATTCGATCGTTAATCAATCAATTACAACCAAATCAAACAAGTGACGAAAGCTAGCAAACTCATTTCTCACTCTCCGCTTCTCTCTTTGTCACGAACTCCCATTACCTTATGAACCATAGCAAAAATCAGAACCAAATCTCCAGAAGGACCACATAACATCATAAATTTAATTTTTTGATTTGTGCTTGAAGTATTTTATTTTATGCGGTTGTTCTACAGATTTGTGTTTGATGTTTCGCTAAGGTTAGCAAAGTAAAGGGAGTTTGCGACAATAAATAAATTAGTCTATTAGCTTCTATCTTTTGCCTCCCATGCTTGATTCTCACGCGTTTCATTAAATATTAAATTCAGTCCAACTTAAGAGAGTAATTGACAATTGTCCTTAATTGGCCAAAAATTGAAATGTAAGAGGCAAAATGTGTTTGAAATAACATATAATAAGGACGCAATTGGCTCATCCCCAAATAATAGGGATGAAAAAGGTATTTTCCCTGGTTTCGGATAGTGCCTACTCCTACATTTAAAAAAACAAAAAAAAAAACAAACCATGAAACCATGATAATTGTTTTCAATCAAGATGAAGAAAAATATATAAATACGTACCGGGGTCGAACCCATCTAAGAATCGGGTGACGTCATCATGATGTCATAAATATGTTTAATTTTAAAAATTAATATGCTATGTAAAATTTCTAAAAATGTAATAATCTTGAGAAAGGTATGTTCATGGATATTTGGTGGTTCTAAGATATTTTACAAGAAAATACAAATAAAGTAATATAGTCAAGTAGCAATCTATATCATTTAATCATATTCAACAAGTTTAGAACTAAATTAGAGGGCTTACTTGAAAAATAATACTAGAATTTGGGGCAGAAGCTATAAATTATAAAGATTTTTAGGCATGTTTACAGTTTTCTATCACTCTAGGGGTCAAACCATAAAATTGACAAAACTTTGAAACCCCAAAGCTGATTTCCCTAGATCTTTCCGTTCTTTTTTCTCTCAAAATCTCATAGGCCGTCATCGTCCTCTCCATCCCGTCCTTTCTTCTCCAGAGTCCAGACGCATTCCTCCTTCTGTTTCTTTTCTTTCTTTTTTTTTTCTTTTGTCCCTTTTTCACTTCTATATCTTTGCATTTCTTTTCTATTTACCACATGAAAATCATCAACACTATTTTTTTTGTTGGGCGAATATCATCAACTCACATTAAGTTTCTTCTGTCAAATGCTGAAGCTGGGTCTGCCAAAGGAAAACGTGGCTCAATTATAAATGATTTCTAGACACAGTCTGGAAAATCATCAATTTCTCTTATTTTTTTTCTCAATTCTCTTAATTTTAACTTTAGATCTTTCAATATTTGTGTTAGAATAGCCATATGTGACTAAACCACTGCTGTTGCCGTCGAATCTGCACTCAAGGATCGATATCCATGCTGAAAATTTTGGGAGAAACATAGCAGAAATTGGATGTTAGAAAAAAAATCTGGTAAAAATAGCAGAAATTTGATGCTCAAAAAGAACCGGGTTTTCCCGGTTGTTCCAAGTTTCCGGTCAAACCCGGGTTTTGACCGAGTCTTTGTCACCCGAGTTTTTGAACAAATTCGGACCGGACATGTCTCCGGTTCCCGGTTCAACCGGTCGAACCGGTCGGTTCGATCCGAGTTTAAAAACATTGGTATGGAAAAGAAGTGAAAGTCATTCAAAAGGGAGAAAAGAGAAATAGAAAATCATTAGATAAAGAATATTAGGTTGTTTAATTATATAAGACTTTTGAACATAATTAATAAATAAGAATAGATTTGGTAGATAAAATAAGGTAGTTGAAGTAATTCTATTGATTCTTATCAGAATTAAGCATTCAGTTAGGATTTTTGTGCTGAAAAAAATACACACAAGTTTAGCATTACTTAACAAGTTCAGCAAATAGATTTTCATTTATCAAACACTCAAAACATCTGAATGTCTGAAAAAATTCAGATTCAACGCTTTTTTATGTTATCAAACAGACCCTTAGCATTCTCCCACACCAAATATGTTATGTTATACAAGGCTAGAAGGCTAACTCATGTCCAATATTTGTACAATTTCAAGCCCCTCCCCCCTTCCCCCCGCGATTAATCCTGGGTATAGTACTGTAACCTAAACCCCCGGCGTTTGAGGGAGTCTTGAAGGTTTCCTGAGTTTGATAATTTTAATGTAATAATTTTTATTATCCGAATTCTAATCTGATTTATTTTCATATTCAACCAATCAATTCAAATCTATCCAAACTTTATTACATTATTATGTTGTGTTTTTGTTTAAATTATACGATCGACACACTTATTTGTTAACAATTATTTTTACATATTTCAAATACTACTATCAAATCTAATCTATTTGCAAATTTAATAACATCTAATCTGCTCTCAAATTCAACAAAGCAGTTAAATTCTATCAAATTAATTTTATTACTTTAAATATTATGTTAATTGTTGAGCTCTTCTTAATCTATCTATCTATCTAACTAACTTATCACCTTTTTCACCTGCTCTCCACAGCTTCTCAATTTATCTATTCTAAACTCATCACTTAACATTCTCCAAAGCCAAACAAACATGTTATGTTACACAAGGTAAACATGTCCAATTCTTGTATAATTGTAACATCCGAATTCTAATTTAATAATTTTCATTATCCAAATTATATTCTAATTTACTTTCATATTCAACAGACCAATTAAATTCTGTCCAAACTTGCTGCTGGAAGTATTAAAACTTGGAAGGATGATGCATCTACACCTCCATCAACAAAATATGATTTGGGGAGTATAGCATTTGGTATGTGCAACGTGATATTGGTAAAGGTGCAGCATCCTTCCTTCTCTTGAAATAGGGCGGCAAATACAAAGCATTGGAGTAAGTAGATTTTTTTTTTCCTTTTCACAAAGAATGCAGCAAAGATCGTGGAATGCGGCAAATACAAGTCCAAGTTTATCTTATGCCCGCAATTCAGGAACAGTGGAATGGGTTTCAATAAGCCTTAAGACTGCTCGAAATAGATGTACAATCTCACGTTTCATTTCAAGCTCACTTTTTTCAAAGTACCTCTTAATCAACACCGTGGCAGCCAATTAGCAATAACGTGAGCATCAACGCCTCAAAAATAAAAATTCTTGCAAGATAGAGAGTCAAGCGTCATTGAGGCATCGCATCAATTGGTAATCAGACATTTACGCGATGGGACTCGGGGCAGGGACGGTTGCAGGTGCAACCGTCCCTGTCAATTGTAGTCATTATCAACTGGCTGTAACTTTCTTTGTACATCGTGTAACTTTTTTTTCACAGGATGTATTTTCACAACAGATAGTGGTGGGCCCCACACTTGGCGCGGAAATCGAGTTACATGGTGTAATCTCAACCGCACAAAATTGTGAGGGCCAATCTTGGCCCTCAACCGTGCAGGGATGTTCATACTGAGCAGAACCTCTTCTTCAGTAGAACTGTTGAGTGTCTTGTGAACACGAACACTCAAGCAAACTCAGGTGTTATGTTTTTGACAAAAATGTTACTATTAATTTGAAAGAAGTGTTTCAATATGCGAAAAATTTTGCGTATATTAGATAGGAAGCACCAGCTAGGGACCCAAAAAAAAAATTAAAAGAGAGATGGTGGACTAGGGATCTACTGTATTTGAATTGCTATTTTTTAAGGAAAAAAATTTAATATTTTCTTTAAATATATTTTTTAAACATATTTTATATCTCATATATATCAAATTGTTACAGTACATTTTTTCTAATAAAAATAGCAATCCAAATATATTAACATATAGAATGAATTGCTTATCATCATCAGTATCAATTAATCATAGAAATTGCGAAATCCTATTAGTATGGAAGCTGTAATTACGTAGCGTGCACGATCTGACGTGGCGACACGCATTGCTGGTTCTTGGCAGCCGCCGCCAAGCTATATTGGATGGGAGCAAGAAATGCATCATGAACGTCGTAATTGAAATATTTTCAAAAGGAATTTCCACGTCACCTTGACTTGGCTTCCCTGTTTACACCTCATGTCGTGTCACATCTCACTAATTTCAGCTGCAATTTCGGTTCCACCGTAAAATCTTCTGTTCCAACATTAATATTATCGACTTTAATTTCCTTAATACTACTATTAGAGAGTAGTAGTATAGCACAAATCAGACCAGATCCTCTGTTCATTATATTTATCTATTTTTTTTGTTCAATATAAAATTAAGTAATTTTATTTACTAATACTGTTGATGTGGCATATAATATTGAATGCATATTTAGCGGGTATTTGGTAAATGGATTTTAAATTCAATAATATTCTAATTGTATCTGTAGTTTTCTACTTTGGAATTTTATACCGCATGATTCAGATGAGATTAGGCAAGCATTTGAAGACGAGATCCTTGAATTTGTCAGAGTTGTAGTTACGTGCAATCATGTTGATTAAAAAAGTAGGCCGTCCATGTTAAAATTGAATTTGAAACCCATTTATCAAACATCTTCTAAATATGCATTCAATGTTACGTGTCATATCAACAGTATTAATAAGTAGAACTACTTAATTTTGTATTTGACAGAAAAAGTAATAGTATTAATAAGTAGAACTACTTAATTTTGTATTTGACAGAAAAAGTGGACAGATAGAATGGACGGAGTATACCGTCTGATTTCTGACCGGTGCATCCAACAAAATGACGATCAATCCCTGTGGATTATGGACAGGTGTCCGGTACCATACGAGCTTGTCGAAAGTCTTCCACCTACCTACCCACCGGACTAGCTTTTAATCTTGGCCCCCGTGAATGAATCTCAAGAATTTTTTCCGCATTCCAATCGAGTTCCAGTTCATGCTGATGCAGCCACCTTTGGATTGCGTCAACAACATCAACAAACCTCATTAATTCATCACAGCCATCATCAATGGGGCCCAAGAAAAAAAGGACCACCCCACAACAAGGCTACAGTCTTTCATGAATTTGATGACTTTTTTCTGGCAATCCCGTTTAATTTCTCACCGAACTGATTATTGGAATGTCTCTCACTATTTGATTAGTACGTACTATGATTATGCACATACGACCTGATACTGGTTTAAAAAGAAAAAAGAAAAAAAGACTCGCTATTACACATATAAATCACATTTGTATATTTATTGTATGAACATGTTGAAATCTGCAATGGTTTACTGCTTGAAAAGTAAAGATATTTGTTGATTGACCAAGATACAAGGCTAATAACAAAAACTAGATAAAAGTGTGAGATGACGCCAAATGAGACCAGTGGGGTTTGCACAGGATCACGGGGCTACCTACGGAAGAGTGCACAGATCTCCTGTCAGCACCCATATGGATTATTCCCACAGAATCTAATGCTTTGTTACTATAAATACCCTCCAGCAATCATGACATGAATAGGCAATCCCAGTATTTGACTGGGACAATCAAATCTACATTCTTAGTTGATACTGCTACTCTGATACTACGTTTTCGCTCTAGATTTGCTTCTTTTTTTCATATATTTGGTTTTTGTAGAGTGGTGGGACTTTGATTTTGCTTCAGCATTTTTTTTTTTGTGTCTGAATTTTTTTTTTTTGAAATAGTACTTGTTCATTTTAGCTTAAGAGGAAGCTTAGAAAATGACCGTAGGTGCTGGAATAAGCGTGGCTGATGGGAAGTTGAATGTGCTGGGGAGCTGCATTCTCAGCGATATTCATGACAATGTCATTGTGACACCGGCAACTGGCGAGAGCTTCATCAATGGCGCTTTTATTGGCATTCAATCCGATCACAAAGCCAGCCGTAGCGTCTTCCCTGTTGGCAAACTCCAGTATGTTCTCTAATTTTTTACTAATCATTAATGAGCAAATTCTTGGAAAAATCACTTTTTATCGTAATATCACACATCACTCACAATACACAGAATGATTGGTGTGTTCTCAACCGGATAAGGCGCCAGTCTCACCACAAATTGAACTTTTTTCCTATCATGTTTCTTGCTCGCTTTCCTTCATTTTTTTCGTGGGATTCTTAGCTCACAGAGGTGAACCTTGCTTTATTTAGGTTTTTGGGTGAAAGGGGAGGTGTGGATCTCGTATAAAAATTTTATTTGCATGTGTAGTGATGTTTGGGTGGTTTGTCTTACAGGGGGTTGCGTTTCATGTGTGTTTTCCGGTTTAAGATGTGGTGGATGACTCAGAGAATGGGGACAGCTGGCCAAGAAATACCATTTGAGACACAATTCTTGATTGTTGAGGGTCAAGAGGGCTCCCATTTTGGTGAAGATGGCGGTGGCCAGTCCGCAACATACGTTGTTTTCTTGCCTATTCTAGAAGGTGATTTCAGGGCTGTTCTTCAGGGGAATGCCAACGATGAGTTGGAGATCTGCTTAGAAAGCGGTATGGACTTTGCACTGGATTACCTCCCATTTTGTTTCCTACTGTTTTGTAGTCGTTTGTATCTTGAAAGCAAATAATGTAAAGCTAACTTTTCTCCCCCTTTTTTTCAAATTTTTTTTATATTCGGGTTCTTACTTTGCACTAAATTCAGGTGATCCTGCTGTCCAAGAATTTGAGGGAAGCCATTTAGTTTTCGTGGCTGCTGGATCAGACCCATTTGATGTTATCACTAATGCAGTCAAGTATGCTCTACCATCTTTGTGTTGTTCTATTATTGCGTTTGCTGATTCTTCCACGGAGATATCACTCGATGTCTTGCTCTAAAGTTTCGTTTTGGCAGGCTAGTTTTTTCTGTTCTCAAGTTATGGTCTAGAATCTTGGCATAAATCTTGTTCTGCTTGTTTCTGCTAAAAACTGAAGTTTGGGAACATATATGTAGATCTAACTTCTAAGCCATAGCTGCATGTCTGTCCAGAAATTCTAACCGACTTCTTGGTGAATATACGTGTATAGGAGTGTGGAGAGACACCTACAGACTTTTTCTCATCGTGATAGGAAGAAGGTATTAACATAACATCTGTTGTCAAGGAGTATTATGATGCTGTTTGCTATTTGATGCATCTCCTTAATATGTTCCTTTCGTCATCAGATGCCGGACATGTTAAATTGGTTTGGGTGGTGTACGTGGGATGCTTTCTACACTGATGTTACTTCAGAGGGAGTTAAGCAAGGTTTAGAGAGGTATCTTAACAAAAACCAATCTAGACATCTAATCTGCTGCAAATGGACTTAGTATGACATGTTGATGATCAACAGCATTTTCTTGCAGTTTGGAGAAAGGTGGGATTCCCCCAAAGTTTATCATCATTGACGATGGATGGCAATCTGTTGGGATGGATCCTACTAGTTTTGAATTCAAAGCTAACAATGCGGCTAAGTGAGTGCTCAAAGTGAAAACCGTATTTTATTAGTAAATTTGCGAGATTCAATCAACCAAGCTGAATATTTGCAATTCCTGTTTCTCTCTTCAGTTTTGCAAATAGGCTAACTCATATCAAAGAGAACCACAAATTCCAAAAGAATGGCAAGGAGGGTCACAGATTGGAAGATCCTGCCATGGGACTTCGCCATCTCGTCACAGAAATTAAAGATGCATATGCTCTGAAGTATGAAGTCTTTCGTTCTGTCCCCTCTGTACTTTACTTCATAGGCACTTGTTAACTCAGGTACCATGATGCCCTTGTAGGTATGCTTATGTCTGGCATGCAATCACTGGGTATTGGGGTGGTGTGAGGCCTGGTGTCACTGAGATGGATCACTATGAATCTCAGATGGCTTATCCGATTTCCTCTCCAGGGGTTCAATCAAATGAAGCCTGTGATGCTCTGGATTGCATTGCCAAAAATGGGCTAGGCCTTGTGAACCCTGAGAAAGTGTTCAACTTTTATAATGAGCTGCACTCATATCTCGCCTCTGCTGGCATCGATGGGGTTAAAGTTGATGTTCAGAACATCCTCGAAACCCTTGGAGCAGGCCATGGTGGAAGAATCAGACTAGCAAGGAAGTACCATCAAGCATTAGAGGCTTCAATTTCTCGGAATTTTCCCGATAATGGAATTATTTCTTGTATGAGTCACAACACAGACGGTTTGTACAGGTAAAAGTAATCTTCCATTTCCCATTTTTGACTTTGGGTACTTGCAGTACTTCACTGAGTCTGACGCGACGCAAAGGGTACACACGGGAGACAATGATCTGATATGAGATTATTTTGGATGCTTGTAGTGCCAAGAGAAGTGCAGTAGTTAGAGCATCAGATGATTTTTGGCCAAGAGATCCTGCCTCCCACACAATTCACATAGCATCAGTTGCTTATAACACCGTCTTCCTGGGCGAGTTCATGCAGCCAGATTGGGATATGTTTCACGTAAGCCTTTGATTACAGAAGTCCCATGTCGGTTAGGATAGCTTGAATTTTTCTCAGATTTCTGTAACTTCGATTGCTGAACTTCATTTGTCATACTACTACTACTACTACAATTTAGAGCTTGCACCCAATGGCTGAATACCATGGAGCAGCACGGGCAGTTGGAGGTTGTGCTATTTATGTCAGGTGGCGTGCTACTCCTCTAATCTAATATATGATTGATGCTACGCTACAAAATTATTAATGTGGTGACACGCTCTGATGTCGAACGATTCTTTATAATATTCAGTGACAAGCCCGGGCAGCATGACTTCAATCTCTTGAGGAAGCTCGTGCTTCCTGATGGTTCCATCCTGAGGGCTAAACTTCCAGGAAGGCCGACGAGGGATTGCCTGTTTTCAGATCCTGCTAGAGACGGAAAAAGGTTGAGTTTTGCTTTGTTTGGTGCTTCCCTTCATTTTTGAAGTTGTTGTAATCGCTAATAACGCCTTGTGACATATTTGCAGTTTACTAAAGATTTGGAATCTCAATGATTTGAATGGAGTGATTGGAGTGTTCAACTGTCAAGGGGCTAGATGGTGTAGAATTGGAAAGAGAAACCTCATTCACGACGAACGACCGGATACAATAACTGGAACCGTTCGGGCTAATGATGTGGACTACTTACCAAGAATTGCTCCTGATGGATGGAGAGGCGATGCTGTTGTCTATTCTCATATTCATGGTGGAACTGAAACACGCGCCCGCCCTTTTTCATCAAAGGCTTAGTTGAATTTTTCTTTAATTTGCTTTGTTATCTACTGCAGGAAATCTAGTCTACCTTCCAAGCAATGCTGCTCTGCCAATTACACTGATGGCACGGGAGTACGAGGTTTTCACGGTTGTTCCTGTCAAGGAAACATCAAATGGTTCTCGATTCGCTCCTATAGGCCTCATCAGGATGTTCAATTCAGGTGGAGCGGTCAAAGAAGTAGGTTATGAAAAGGTTGATGCGGGGAACATACGCATCAAAACACGGGGATGTGGTACTTTTGGAGCCTATTCATCAGTCAGACCCAAAAGAATCACAGTTGACACAGAGGAAGTCCAGTTTCATTTTGAAGAAGCCTCTGGATTGGTAACCCTCGATCTCTCAGTCCCAGAGAGAGAGTTGTACCTCTGGACCATCAACATTGAAGTCTAAACAATTAGTTACAGCATTGAAGGCCGGGCCCCATTAATTTAGAACTCTGTAAACCTCCTTTAACACAACTACTATTTCGTTGCAACGGTAAAAGATGGCATGCCCAAAAATCAGCGGATGGTTTTGGATTGGATAGGCTCTATATGTTTCGCAAACCCATCATCTCGAAGAACCTTTTGCTTCATACTCCTAGATTTTTTACCATTTCATCTTATGAACGAGACAAAGATATTCCATAACGAAAATAATGTTGGAATGTATGCCCTAAAACAATGTATTTGTTTTTATATTATACATTCCTTATTATATGTTTTGTATTTTAATAACTTCTTATTTATCTGTTAAATACTCTATTAGATACAACCGATAAAGTCCTTATAATATTACTAATGTGATGATAGTCACAAGAGTTGGTGACTATGAGATATCAATCACATTTATAGTAATATTATTAAAATTCCCTAGTTTTTGTACTAATGAAATAGGACGTCTTTAGTACGGTAAAACTAGTACACAGTTAGCCTCTAATTAATGTAATTAGTGGTTGTTCTCATCAACTATGGTATGAAGATACTTAGGCTAATGTATAGATGATTTGAAAAGTACAAATGCATTGGAGTGATCCGTTTAGAGATCCCGTCAGGATATCTATCTAGTGCCAATGGTGTATCTCTAGTGAAAAATTGTGTAAGTGATCCTACGACTTGAGATCACCATAGTATCTTGAGTGTGAATCGCTACATTTTGACTCTATTTACTTGTTACTCTTCGTGAGTACCTTAAAGTGTAGAAGTTGGATGTAGTGTGAAGCACGTAAAGAAAATGGGTGATCAAGATAGGATTTACCACTCTGATAGAAGGAGTTGATATCCGGATGGCCACTAGTGAGAAATTAACCCTAAAGTCGACTATTAGGTAAATTGAAGAATGTCTTCAATTTAACCTAATTAAGGGTAAATTTCGGGAACTAGAAAATTTAATTAGTCATCAGGGAATTGACACTTATTCCTTATTCCTGACTAATTGGATTTCTTTGGTGAAAGGATAATAATTACACGGTAATTTTTCACGGAAAGGTTAGGTCAAATTCCCTTGACTAATTCCGAATAATTGGGCAATCACGATGTGTTGCTAGACACCGCTCGTGATTTATAATTATGGATTAATTATATATTATAAGTTATGATAAAATAAAGTCGTTTATTTTATCTAATTATTAAACCATAATTATTACCAATGTATTCGGGACCTATTGGGTCACACGCAATAGAGATTTAATCCTGGATTGAAACTATGTGTATTATAGGGGTTTAATTTTAAAAGAAAATTAATCCCAGGCCTTTTTGAGCAGATAAGAGTAAATGGTTATCTCTTATCTATCAGATAATGATAGATAGAGTCTTGTGTGATGAGAAGTCTTATGGTTTTGATTTTGAATCAGACAAGAAGACTTATCATTCTATATCATCATATATCTCTCTCATCATAGATCTCTCTGGTTTTTCCAATTGTGGTTTTGGGGATTGAGATACAGATACTAAAGAAAAAAGGTTTTGTGATTGTCACACACAAAAGAGAGAAAAATATACGTTTGAAAAGAGTAAAAAAGGCTAGCACCTTTTTCTCTTCAATACATAGTTCGTGAGACGATCCAGGGTTGCTCTAGCGTGGATATCAGTAGAGGCAGGACGATTGGACTGCTCAAGGGCTGACCATCCTCAAACAACGCTGCAGGGAGACGCCGCTTGGATTAAGGTAATCCTAAAACCCTACTTCTTGTACATCATACGTAAAATTTAGGGTGATTCCTGGATGGTTTTAGGGAAAATTTTTTATTTTTCCGCTGCGTAGTGTCCCTAAAACCCAACAAATAAATGATAGAGTAATTCCTTGGACTCGATCATCTTATCATCTACAGCAAAACTTAAGTTATGGGGCTCGACCCTGATCTTAGGAGAAGCAGGAGCAGGGATCATAGTGGGCGGAGCGCTTTTGGGCATGATGGGATTTAGCTTCGTAGCAACTTTTGACTTTGCTTCTTGTAGCTTCTCCGTTGGGTTTGTGCAATACATATTATTGATCCAACTTCACTTGCAGGCCCAAATATTTTCTAGTTGAATTCTTGCACTTGATGCTAAAATCTGAAGGAACAAATTAACAAGCAATTGTTTGCGGTGACGGTTGAATGAGCAGTACTTTTCTTGATCCACTGAAATACGCAAGTTGAATCATGCTATTCAACATCGCCAACTTCAACTTTGCTAACCTCAACATCTTTATTACATGTACATACTAATATGTCGGGAATCTTTTTAGGGATGATTCAAATGAGCATCTGAAAGTGATACTCATGACTACGGTACTATCCTATAAAGCTATCCTCATTCATGACTAGTTTATTATGCATGCAAAGAGATCTTTTTTGAATTGAATATGCTTTTTTGTGGGTTATCATCACAAAATTGCAGAAATACAACAGACGACAACAAAATTAATTAGTCGCGGACTGATACGCAAAAGGATACACACAGACAGCTAGTGCAGTGACCTGACATCCATCGTCACTCATCAGCCTGCTGCCCTTCGTCCATGTTCGACAATAGTACTACTTACTAGGTAAAACTGTTCATTTCTTTTGTCATAGCAGTAGTTTCTACTGGCCGTTGTCATTATTCTTCAATTATTTTTTGCATTTTTACTCTTTCAGTCAGTTGTACTGCTCATTTGGATCGTGGGTCCTTTTCTTGCCTCTCTTTTTTTTTTTGGGTCGAAAAGTTCCTATAGGCATTTACATCTACCTTTTCATCATGATTTAAGTAGTTCTGGAAATTTGTTGGTTTTAATTTTTCTTGCTAACATATTATTTATATTCGTTTCCTTTAAAGTTGAAACTTTCATCTTTTTTTTATTGTCCGGATTCTTCTTGTCTTGGACATACATAGCTATGAAATACTACTACCAAAAGACACGACGGTTCCTTCATTTTTTAATAATAATAGTTGGCTACGCCATATTCAGACAAGGAAAGGAGCAGTCAGCAGAGAACAGAACACTTGGCACGCATACGCATATATCAAGTCAAGTGGTGAGGATTCGTTTCGTTTTTCGTTTTTCGTTTTTATCCTCTCTCCATTTCTTCTTCCATAAATTGTTGGTCAATGAAACAAACCCCCCGCCAGCCACTGGTCCCCCAATCGCATCCGTTTGGCGTCCAGACGACACGACACTTGAAAAAAGAGTCCAAAACAAAGGGAGCCATGCCAGTTTCTGAGTCGTCCGGACGACTGAAAAGTCGCAAATGCAGCAGCGAATATAGGAATTAGACAGACAGGCTAATGCAATAAAAATATGTCAGATTCAACGACTGTGAGAGAATTGATTTGCACAAAACTACCACTAGTCAATTACGTGCCCCGCCCCAGTTGTGGGTTCTTGGTCTCCGAGTGCTCAAAGATCTTTTTAGCTGCAATTTAGGACCGCCAATTACCATGGATGGACTCGGACGAGACGAGTGTTTACTTATGCAGCAACGCTCGAGTCAAAAAGATCAATAATTTAGACGACAATGAGACGAGAAACTCTGGCTGGTTACAAGCTAATTTTGGAGAATCAAACAAATTAAATTTAGTTCACTCGTTTGGCAATCTATTTCAGTTTAGTCATCGTCAGCAAGCAAGTATATTATGGTACATATGAATTCGCAATTCTCCAACAACTTGGTTTCGAAAATCTGGCATGGCTACTGCTGCTTAAACCTCAGTTCTGCAATTTGTTCTAAGCAAGATTATTGTTAATGAATCAATTCAGCTGTATTTGTTTCGAAAATTAATAATAATAATAAATGTTGTTGGCTTCTTTTTCCCTGTAGCATTGAGCCTTCCTTTCACGACTTGTATTCTTAAAAGTCAAACTCGTAGATGGTTGGTTAAATCTAGATCTTAAATCAAAGTTAGGCAAACATAGATCTCAACAGTGTGTGGAGAGTTTTGGGGGGGAAAATAAATGCTTTAAAAAAAAAAAAATGCTTTAAACCCCCTATTAACCCGTACATAGTAGTGCAATTACTGCAAAGCAGAAAGTGCTAGATCTTAGAACAAGTTGGTGAAAATGGTCATGTCGGGACTGCGGTCCTAACCCTTAGCTCTCAGAGTTTGAAAGAAAGAGAGAAAGAAAGAAAGCGAGGTTCAACAACAGGCAGCGGCCGTCCCGTTCCAGACACAATAATATATAGAATAGGATACTAAACGCAGGAAAAATAGAGAAAAGGACTCTTGCTAGTTTGGTCAACGCGTTCTTCCAAAGATGCGATATTTGGAGATCTCTGGATTGAAATCTGATGGCGATTTGGTGCCGCAGGACAGAGAGTTGAAAAATGACATTCCCCTAAAGAGAGTAGGAGCCACTGGTATTATTAATAGGGATGACACAGAGGGCTACTACGAAGAAACAGCAGCGTTTCTCATGACCAACTCAGAACCTTTCGAGGTTGAACAATCTGCAGTTCCTGATCAGGAACCCTCCAAAAGAACAGGTAAATGATGATCTCCTGTCTAAGTTCTTGAGTTCTTTTTTGACTCAGTCATGTAGCCTGATGTTTGAAGCTGTTTCTTCCTCGTCTAGAATGAGAGTTCTGAATCTCACTGCTCCCACTTCCCACCCCCCTGTCTACTGACTTTGTTGTTTCGCAACGCATTTGCAATTGCAGGGACAGTATGGACTGCAACAGCACATGTAATAACAGGTGTGATAGGGGCAGGTGTCTTGTCACTTGCATGGAGCACTGCCCAGCTAGGCTGGATTGCAGGTCCATTGTCCATGATATTCTTTGCACTCATCACCCTTTTTTCCACTCTCATCCTCTGCGAGTGCTACTTGACTCCTGATCCCGAGAAGGGTCCAATTAGGCACCCTTCCCTCACCGGAGCGGTCAAATTCTTCTTGGGTAAGTAGTCACTAAGTTTAACATTGGCCTTGGTCCCTTGATGATGTTTCCAGAAACAATATAATATTCAGAATGAGAAAGGAGGGGCCGTTTACTTGTTGATTTATCATTCTTTTTAGTAGGAATTTAGTAATGTTTCTCTTAATTTTCCTGTACATTGAAGGAACAAACTTTCATTGGATGATGAGGATTAGTGGAATGATTTTCGGATCCCTTTTTAGTGGCCTTTTATTGCTGAAGATACTAAAGGAATCCCTGTATTTGTTACTGTCCGTTAAGAGTCCCGTGACACATCAATTTAGGGAATATAGACGCAGTTAGGCTGCACAAAGACGTATTAAGATTTAATAAATGTGTACTGTTCAATCTTTTGGTTAAAAAAATACTAATTGTCTAATAGCTTGCTCGTATCATTTACTTATGGTAAACTGTCCTTAAAGTTCACAAGTTCAGAAGAATTACCTGGTAAATATTTGACAGATTGAAATCAATTTCAGGAGAGAAGAGACAGAAGATATGTGCACTTTTTGTGCTGGAGAGCCTATATGGCACTGCTGTTGCATATACCATTACGGTAACCCAAAGTGTTAGGTGCACTTACAAGCTCTCCCACTTTTTTGATTCTGCAAACAGCTGCTATATTTGAGTTAAAATCTATTGGGGATTTTTCTTATTAATCTTAAGAGGTACTTTACTATAAGATGAAAAAGTTCTAAATTTGAGTAACTCTGAAGAAGTTTTTGCATAAGAACTTCTTCTTTTAAAAACTTTTACACACAAATGGCACTTTCTGCTTCATAAATAGCCATTGGAAAAATGAAGCAAGCTAATTAAACCAGTCGGTGATCCTACTATGCGATACTTCATGTTTAATACTCTACTATTTCCTTCTTCATTCTTATTCTAAACTGGAGACTTTGTATACGAGTTCTGGTCATACCTCCCTAATACAGAATCTTTCCTGATGTTCTTGTTCTCTTTCGACAATTTCTGCAGTGCAATAGAGAAATCCAACTGTTATCACAAAGAAGGGCACGATAGTAGTTGTGGACGTATCCATAGGAATATGCTCATGCTAATCTTTGGGGCTGTTCAGATTGTGGTGTCTCAGATACCAGATTTCCATAACATGGCATGGCTGTCTGTTGTTGCTGCTGTTATGTCCTTCACCTATGCTTTCATTGGAATGGCACTTGGCCTGGCAAAAGTCATTGGTAATACGCTCTCTTTTCGCGAGTAAAACTTCAGACTATCTTGGTACATATACTCTCAACAAAAACTTCTGCAGGAAATGGAATGGTCAAGGGCAGCATTTCTGGAGTTTCAGCAAACAGCGGAGCAGAAAAGTCATGGTTAGTGTTTCAGGGAATTGCGGACATAGCTTTTGCCTATCCCTATTCAGTTATTCTTCTGGAGATACAGGTGAGAATTCCAAACTTGGTTCATGATTTCCATAGTTTTTTTTCCGGTACCAAAAAACTTTGAGGCCCCCTAAAGATTGATTGGAGGGATTTATGAACTTTTGTTTGCATTCAGGACACCTTGAAGTCACCTCCATCTGAAGACCAGACAATGAAAAAGGCCTCCAGGATTTCAATCGTCACCACCACCATCTTTTACCTGTGCTGTGGATGCTTTGGATATGCAGCCTTTGGAGACAAAACCCCAGGAAACCTCTTGACTGGATTTGGCTTCTATGAACCTTATTGGCTTGTCGACTTCGCCAATGCTTGCATTATACTGCACCTCGTCGGGGGATATCAGGTAAATGTTTTGGTCTTTAGAGTCAAATATATAGGTAGCAAGAATCTTGTTCCGTCACTACTGTTTCAGGGCCTGCTAACGTGATGGTTTTGATTCTCTCCGTCCGTATATCCCAATCCAGATATACAGCCAAGTAATCTTTGCAATGGTGGAAAGATGGTTTGCTGCGAAGTACCCAGATAGCACACTAGGAAGGAATTTAGAGCTGAAGCTCCCTCTATGTTCCAGATTGGAGTTTAATATATTTAGGCTTGTTTTCAGAACAGCATATGTGGTTTCTGTAACTGGAATTGCAATGCTATTCCCTTACTTCAACCAAGTACTGGGGGTGTTGGGGGCCTTGAACTTTTGGTCTCTGGGGATATACTTCCCCGTGGAAATATACATGGTGCAGAAAAGCATTGGCGCTTGGACAAGAAAATGGGTTCTTCTTGAGGCTTTTAGCCTCGTTTGCTTGGTTATTTCAGTAATGGGCTTAATCGGCTCAGTTGAAGGACTGATAAGGGCGAAGTTTAGATGAGAAAAGTTTACACCGAAGTACTGGTGCATAGTTGCAGAAAACATGCCATTTTTATCTGTTTCTTTTTCTTTTTTTTAAAGATTTTCCCAATCTTTAAATATTCTTTATTCATATTAATCTTAAGTAGCAGGCACAGAGAAGGGTAGATCATCTGACAAAGAAAATCAACAATGATTATTATTAGTTAGCTGTGTCATTCATTATTACAACGAGTGATCAAATGCACACTCGATGTCTGATGTGTGTCCGATCAATAAAATTTATTGACTAAGTTGAGAAGACATAGCGAATCAAGCAAACAAGGAAAAAACCTTGACATGGGTGATGGAAATCCACAATCAGCCAGCAGGGGGGTTGTTGCATCCAACGACGGAAAGGTGAAGAAGTCACGGCAAGGGACAATCTCTGGTGCAAAAGATTGGAATGAAGGAGATGGAGTGGGTTCCTTGTGGACTTTGTAGTTTACATTTCAGTAATTTTATCCTAATAGCAATTAAAGTCCAAGTAATAAACATTATAGTCTATATAACTAGTTGGGCAATATTAGATTTAAGTGATGTGTGTAGAAGGATAAAGGAAGAAATGCCTAGTCAAGTTGAGTAGGATTTGTAGAGGAGAGCATTTGAGATAATTTTTTGCTATCAATAATACTGACTACTATAATTGATTTGAGTATTAGTTGAATATGTGTATTGAGTGAATTATGAGGGTAAATTTGAAATTTTTTTTTTTAAAAAAAAAGTGACATCGAGGGTGTTTATAACCAAAAATGTAAAATTGAGTACGGTGACTCGACTGTAAGAGGTAAAATAATACATCCGTACTATAGTGGTAGTTTGAGCACTGTATATTATCTGATAAATATATATATATATTTTTTTAAATTAAAAACCTTAAATATCATGGACAATAAGAGAGAGTTAATGGTAGGACACAAAAAATAAAAAAAAAAGCCTAATATTTGAATTGGGAACACCGATTCAATCATGTTCATGTACGCTACATCTATCGCACTGTAGTACGTTCCCACCAAGTTAAGTTCCGAGCTTCATCACACTGCCTGTCAACATCTTTAGGTTTGGGCTTTGTGTACACTAAGTAGTGGATTCTATTCCACGAGGGATTGACAACGGTTGAAGCCCAAGTCTAGCGCTTCTCTGGTTGACATCATCCCTTCCCCCACCACCGGCCCAAGACGTAGCATTTGCCATTTGATGACGATATTTGACCCTAATTCCAAAGGCGAGACAGCTCCAAGCCCAGCCTGGATCTATTTATCTATTTATTTTGTCTGACCCAAATTTAAATGATAAATCAAAACTATTTGACATGCGAATTGAATTCGATTTGATAATAATTTATTAGAATTTGATTCATCAACTAATCAAATCAATATTGAATAGCATTTTATTTTATGTTTGATAAATTTTCAAGTTCGGCTCAAGCTTGGTTTGATTAGTATAAAGTTCAATTTTATATGTAAAAATTACAAATTACTTGAGTTTGACTTGATAAAAACTCTTTTGAATTCAATTCAACAAAAAAAATAAATCAAACTTGAACAAAATTTAAAAATTTATTAAAATAATCAAACAAGTTTTAAAATTACGGTGTTCGTTTTAATTAGACTTATTTACTATCGTACTTGAACCTTGATTAGCTTGGGATTGCAGGGAGGGGGGAGACAGTTGTGGTGATATCCATTCATAATTGCAACTGACAAATCAAATCAAAATTCAAATCGTCAAACGTAAAAGGGTAGGTACGCATTGAATAATCACACTCTATGAAATCAAATCAAACCACTGGTTCAATGTGAATTTCGTACTCTATGAATTAACAAAATCAAATATCCTAATTTCACAGATGGCGTAAGAAATGCCACCAAAGAATTCAACCCATGCCTCCCACCAATTTATCACTATATGTGGTGGTCTTAATTGGACCTCTTTCGATAGAGTCTGTATTCACATCGAGTCCTCTTCCCCGATCCTTCTAGATTATACTATATTAGATTATAAAAAAGAATCTTTTCGTTACAACAAAAACAAAAAAACAGAAGGCGTAAGAAATAGCTTAATTTCGCACGCTAGTTGTTGTGTTGCGTCTCCGCATGGTGTGCCTGAGCAAATCCAATATATTCGTACCGTTTGTTTATTACAATTGAAGTTTGAACTCCGAATTCTGGAACTTAAAATTTTGGTGTTGAAAACATCAAGTCATTGAAGTTTAGGGAAAATTTTCATTTAGATGTTAAACACAAATTACCCAGCAATGTGTATTAAATGATAGACATTTATGTTATCAAACACGGAGAATTAAAAAAAATCTTAATAAACTTATTTCTAGCATTAAATATAGTAATCAAATAGGCCGTTAGATTATCAAATTTTATGCAAATAAGTCTTCAATCAAATCCTTTTACTTAATCAATTCACAATTTTTTCCCTTCTTGCACAAGTTGCAACTTAAATGACACCTTTATTTTATTATTATTCTTTTTAACTCTTTTTTTTTAAAAAAAAAAACTTAACGTTAATTTCCACCATTCACTCTTTACAGGAGTTAGGAGTCAAATTCATTAGCGCAACAGGGTTGGCCTTGTTTGGACTTGTTACGTTTTTCGTAAACACATTTTTCAATCACCATTTTATTTCATATATATCAAATCGTTACAGTAATTTTGCTAAAATAACCCAGAAAAATGCAATCAAACAAGGTGATATACCGTGTTCGTGCGAAGCCTCTCCCCAGTCCCAATAAACAATTGCTCCATTATTAGAGACTGGAGGAAAATTAAACGAACGTAAACAAGAAAAGGACCTTAGCTTACGTCTCACTCCACAATTTACAACACTTCTCTCCTAATTTTTATTTTATTTTATTTTTATGAATATGTTGGGGCACCTATAAAAATGAGCATTTGAAAAGCTGCAGATTGCACATGGCTTTTTCATTCCGCGTGGCCGAAGGAAAGAAAATTAATCCAAGTGTACGTCTACCATCCTCCAGGCTCTAGGCTAGCCATATGGGTATTACTACTGCAAGTGAAGCACAAGAAGAGCATCAAGAGACAGCATGTCTCCTTACAAATTCTGATTCATCCGATGTCGATAGCTCTCGGGAACTCTCTAAAAGAACAGGTAATATTTGTGGTTGATGATGATAAGAGAGTGAACAAGAAAGTTGACTGGTTGGTAAATCAATCTTTGGATGATGAAAATGTAATACTAAATATTTGTGGGTGTGGAATGAACTGAAGGGACGCTGTGGACTGCAACGGCGCACATAATAACGGGAGTAATAGGGGCAGGAGTGCTGTCTCTTGCATGGAGCACAGCCCAGCTGGGATGGATTGCAGGTCCGCTCTCCATCATCATCTTTGCTCTCATCACCCTTCTTTCCACCCTCTTCCTCTGCGACTGCTACACCCCCACCTCCCCCGATGCTGATGCTGAATTTGGTCGTCCTATCAGAATTCCTTCCCTCACTGAAGCCGTCAAATTCTACTTGGGTAAAACTACTAATATTTCAGCAGCATTAATCGTCATAATACTAGCTCTTTCGTACATGCTTACTCCTTCTGATCGAGATGGCAGCATGATTTCCCCATTTGCCTCCTAAAAATATGGAGACAGAAAAGTTATAATAATAATAATACGAATTATACATTAAAGGGGTCGCTTTCTTGATTTTTATTTTAACTGGTGGGATTCTGATCTTGTTGACAACTAATTTCTTTGCCATGTAGATTGCATTATGTATAAGAATATGACGCTTGTATGTATTAATCTTGGAATTGCTTCTACGTTACACGTTGTACACCTGAGAAGCCACCATGAATCTTTGCTGTGTATTTTGTTCTCGGCATTCCCAAAAATATTGGGAGGGTGTGTAGTAGTACTGTGTAGCCTGCCGACTGTTAAAGGCAATGTATGCTAGTCAGTTGTTCCAACTTCCAACTTCCATATACCAAAAACCAGTGACCTAACATTTATTTGACGCGAGTACAAAACAACCCGCTGCAGAATGAGTGTATTACTAGAAAAATGTGTTTTATGTATGGGAAAAAAAAAAAAAAAAGAAGTCAAAAGAGTTGAAGAGCAAATTAAGAGTTGCTAATAGATATGGCGCGTAGCGTAGGTACGAGCATGACATCATGAATGAAGTTTGATTCCTTTGTAGTCTGATGATGGTAGTTTACTCGAGTTTCATCCCATAGGCCATAGGTGGGGGGAGCATGAGCATATGCATATGCGGCAGACCGCGTCAATGGTTGAAAGATTTGTCCATTTTTGTTATGGTTTTTTCCATCAATAAAACTACTACATATGTCATTGAAGTAAGAAAAGAAAATCCAGAAATGGGTACTATCGAGAATCAATCAACTAATTTGTTGTACTTTCATTCAATTTTTTGAGGATTCCGACTTATAGTTATGGCTTCCTCGTACTATTTATTTGACGTGGAATATTTTGCTATGAAGTTTAAATATCTGTTTCTAGGCCCTTCAATCAAAGATTGATTAGACTAATTACTAACTCCAAGTTTTAAGTGGGTGGATCGAAATGTGATTCAGGAGAGAAGAGGCGACGGATATGTGTACTTTTCGCGGTAGAGAGTTTATGTGGCTCTGGTATTGCATATACCATCACGGCAACTGAAAGTGTTAGGTAAGGTAGGTGTACACACGCAGTTGTATGCTCTAGTCTACAACTACAATTCAACGTAAATCTTTGGACCTTTTCTCATTCAGTTTATGATTTGGTTTTGTTGCTCTCTAAGTTTATGCATGAAATTCAAATTGAAGAGAACTGATTTTACCTTGCCCGAAAGGAGATTTTGTCAACAAAAAAAAAACTCGCATACTTCAAACTTTTTTTTCTTTTGGCTATTTTCACTCTTTAATTAGAATCTTTTTTTTTTTTTTAATAGTTGGGGAAAGATGGACCTCATCCTCCCCTACTATTTAATTAGAATCTCTTTAATTAGAATCTTTGGACCTCATCCTCGAGTCGTAACTTTGGCCATAATACTAAGGCCTCCTCGGCTCTTTAAAAATTAGAATCTTTCTTCTTGGGCTGCATATTTAATTTTTTGAGCCAGGTTGGACTAATACAACGTTTGCTGCTGCTATTTTTCTACTTGGAACACAAAAAAAAAAAAAAAAAAAAAATGTTGCAGTGCAATACAGAAGTCAAACTGCTACCACAGAGAAGGGCACCATGCCAACTGCGGGCATGATAATTCTACTTTCATGCTAATGTTTGGGGCGGTTCAAATTGTAATGTCTCAGATACCAAATTTCCATAACATGACTTGGCTGTCTGTCATTGCCGCTGTTATGTCCTCCTGCTATGCTTTCATTGGATTAGCACTTGGCCTCGCAAAAGTTATTGGTAATAATCAGTGAAACCGAGTATTCTCTTTTTCGTTCCAGTGTCCTCTGGAATGTGGAAACAGTTACTACCGTGCATCGTCTTATGGAAAACTAAAACTTATATTGCAGAAAACGGGAAGTTCTTGGGCAGCATTAGTGGAGTTCCAGCTGATAGCCTGGCGGAAAAGTTATGGTCAGTTTTTCAGGCGCTTGGAGACATAGCTTTTGCCTATCCCTATTCAGTGATTGTTCTGGAGATACAGGTGGGATTTCAGAACTTGTAAGCTGCCCCAGAAAACCTTTCTTTTTTTTTATATAGACAAGGGTTCAAATTATTTGCATTCAGGACACTTTGAAGTCACCCCCACCTGAAAGCCAGACGATGAAAAGGGCCTCAACGGCTTCGATCATCATTACCACTTTCTTCTATCTCTCTTGCGGATGCTTTGGATATGCAGCATTTGGAGACAAAACGCCAGGAAACCTCTTGACAGGATTTGGCTTCTACGAGCCGTATTGGCTTGTTGACTTCGCGAACGCTTGCATTATTTTGCACCTCGTTGGAGGGTTTCAGGTATACATTTACCAGATTGCGTCGTTGACTTCCCTGACGCTTGCAATAAAGTAGTATTTTTTACCAATTATTTTGTGGGCCGGATTAAATGTTTCAATTTTCTCGGCAAACTTTCTCCTCCACAAACATGTCTGTGAAATTTTATTCCGTACGTTATCTTCTTCAGGTATACAGCCAACCTATATTTGCACTAGTTGAAAAATGGTTCAACACAAAATTCCCAGACAGTGCAAGTGCAAACAATTTGGATGTGAAGCTCCCATTTTTGCCGGCTTTTCAGTTGAATATCTTCAGGCTATGGTTCCGAACGGTGTATGTGGCATCCGTCACTGGAATAGCAATGCTATTTCCTTACTTCAATCAAGTCTTGGGATTGCTGGGAGCCTTGAACTTTTGGTCTCTGGGCATTTACTTCCCCGTGGAAATGTACATCGTGCGAAGAAATATTGGCGCTTGGACCAGAAAATGGATTGTTCTTGAGGTTTTCAGCTGCTTGTGCTTGGTCATTTCAATAGTGGGCTTGATTGGGTCAGTGCAAGGACTCATAAGTGCTAAACTAAGCTGAAAGCATACCACACTGCTAATATACTACTCCTACTAAAAAGGCCCACACCTTTTCCCCTTTGGTTCATTTATGTTTCTTCTTCTTCTTTTTTTTTTTTTTGAAATTCTGAATGTAAATTTAAAGAGCAGCATTAGGTTAGGATGAAATTGTCTGTTCTGTGACGTCATCTACCAATAATAGACAAGAAAATAGTGGATTAATTATCGCTTCTTCTGTTCTTTTCTTTTGTAAGTTTGATAGATTGATTGATTGTTATCGCACATACGTTGTGACGATATATTCAAGAGGCGATTAATTTTGTCATGTTAGAGGCTTTGGATTTCAATTTCTTTTCTCCGTTTTCGATTCTTAAACTCCACCTCTCCTCTGCTTCAAATAAATAAATAAATAAATTTAAAGTTTAATTGGTAACTAAGTATGAAGACATGAATAATTATCAATGTTAACCATACAGACATTAATTATTTTGAAAACTACTATGACCAAATTTGAAGTGTTAATTAGATACACTGTCCTCTTTTATTTTTCACTAGTAATTTAGGTATCGAATTTATTAGTTTTTAATACAATGAAACCCATCTCACTTGCAAATCAAACATATATCAAAACTCATAAAAGTCGTACTAGTACTTAATAGTGGAATTTACGATTCCAAATCCGCTTTTGACACGCTTGTGGTGGGGCTGGCTTTTTCATTTTTTGCACGCCAAAAAACTCTTTTCTTCCACGTTGATAATAACCCATAACGACTCTGGACAGACTATTTTGGTCTTTGGTTTGAATGGAAATTTCCAGCCTGAACATAGTTTTCCAACCCATTTTTTCCGCAAGACTATCAAATTAAAGACAAATGAAAACAGGTCCCAACTTAACCATGGAATGGTTAACAACTTACCATTTGAATAAGTAAAGATTCCCAATTAGTTACATTGACGATAACATATCCTAAAATGACACGCTTCAAGGAAAAATTAGGGCCAAAATTGGAACTTGAGTGGATTATTTTGAGCGCTTTCAAAAGGGCTAAAACTGCCAAAAAAAAAAAAAAAGGGCTAAAAGAAGGAGGAGGAAAAAATTACACCTAGTGATTGGTGGGCAATCAGCATTTGCAAATATTTATACATGCTGCTATTGCTATTATCAATGTGGTGGAGTGAGGTCAGACGTCACCGGCTGCAGAATCCATCTCTACGCTGTCTGAGGTGGGACAAGGCATTAAATAAAGGACAACCAAACCTGTGTTGTGTTAGATGCTACTGCTTTATTTGATTACTCAATTTGTGGAGCATTTCTAAATAAACTCAACTCCAATAATGGAGCATCGCAGATACAGAGGATTTGGTAGTATGATGGTAGTAGAATTAAGCAGCACCTTGTTAATTGTCCAACAATAAGGAGAAATATATTCATTGAGGATCTGATATTCGGTAGAATCTTTGCATTTACAGGCCTCAGTTACAGAATTATGGGAGGAGGAGGAGAAGATGGTGACGTAAAAGCTTCCCTCTTAGACTCAAACTTCTCTTCGGCATCAGCAGCATCCTGTACTGAATCGAAAGGGACCTCTCTCGTTCCCGCAATGAAAAACGGTAACCGCATCTCTTTCTGATCTCCGTCTTTTCTCTTCTCTTCCCTTTTCATGTAATCCAAGCCTTATTTTTAATGATGATCAGGTAATAAGGATCTTCTGGGACAACAAAACAGTGGCATCCTTCCATTTCATTTATTTTGCTAGTGACAATTTTTGCCATCACCAAAATCTGGACCATCCATAGCATTTCCATCTTTAGATCACGATGCAGTGGTTTTCAGGCCCATCCTGCTTTTAAGCACTTTACCTTTCATCCACATATAATTGGCATGATATACTTGTGGAACCCAAAAAAAAAAAAGGAATCTTTTTAGTGGGAAATCCTATTGTCGCCCTTCTTTATTGATTTACTTTGCCCAAGTCAAGGTCATTCTCATCTTCATCTTGATATAATTTTCCTGAAAGATAAATATGTACTATATGTTTTTTTTTTTATTTTAAAAATCCCCGAATTTTGTTCATCCGGGCTATTCCTATGCCCAGCTGACAAATGTGTGTTAACAACTCCAACAATTCAGGAAATGTATGGACTGCTTTGGCGCATATAATAACAGGAGTAATAGGGTCAGGGGTACTGTCACTAGCATGGAGCATGTCAAGACTAGGGTGGATCGCAGGTCCTCTGACGATGCTCTGTTTTGCATCGGTCACCTTCATTTCGGCATCTCTTCTCCGAAATTGCTATAATTCTCCTGATCCTGAGTTTGGTCCAAACACAAATGCCTCCTTCCTTGACGCTGTTCAAAGGATTTTAGGTAAGAAGTCCACTGGGTTGTCATGGAGCCCAAAAACACTACCGTCTGTTGTGTACTTCTAATGTTTTGCCAATTTTCACGTTTTTATGATTATAGTAAATTTTGGATTCTTCTGCGATTGGTTTCGTTCTTTCCTGCATTAAACAGGATTCTTCGACTTCTTGCATGATGAGGTTCGACATAGTCTCATGACGAACTGACTCTTGTTGTTTTTTTTTTTTTTTTTAACTTGAAAATAAAGTGAAGTTAGTAGTAATAAAAGTGCATGCTCCACTTGTATCTCAGGGAAAATGAATGGAAGGATTTGTGGAGTAGTAGTTGTTATAAATTTCATCAAGGTTGGAATTGTCTATACAATAACAGCTGCTATAAGCATCAGGTATTTCATCACATCCATCAATAATTCCTTTAACTAGAAAATCCATCTGGCTTGATGATTCTCACCTTTTTTTTTTTTTTTGATTTGTTAGAACCACTTTAATAGAGAATGCACAGCAGATTTTCAGTGTCTTTAAAATTAGAATCGTCACACACCATGAGTTTTACTTGACAATTGTCCTGGCCTATCATGATCAATAGGACAATTTGTTACGCTAAACCATAAAGCACCTAAGCAGTGCAGTACAGGAGAATTTGGATGATCTCTAAATTGTTCTTCGGTCATGCCCAGACAAGAGCCTTTAGTTTTGTAAAGACCGATGACTGTCATATGAGCATTCTTTCAATTGATGCAGGGCAATTCTGAAATCAAACTGTTACCATAACCAAGGACATGAAGCTTCCTGTGATTACAAGACTTCTACTTACATGCTTTTATTTGGGGTGATCCAAATTTTAGTATCACAGATACCTGAATTCCGGAATATGAAGTGGCTTTCTGCTGTTGCAGCCATCATGTCCTTCACATACTCTTTGATTGGTTCTGGACTTGGCTTAGCCAAAATAATAGGTACATCCTGAACGTGCTACTTCTTTCATCGCCATAATATTATTGTCTGAGGAAACGAGGAAATAATAAATTATAAAGTTTCTTTCTAGCATCTTAACCGAACGGCTACAGGAGATGAAGCCCCCAAAGAAAATTGACTTTCTTAACTTAGAATTGCAGAGAATGGAGAAGTAAAAGGCAGCATAGGAGGCGTTCCTACTTCTACTGCTGCTGAAAAAATATGGTTGGTTTCTCAAGCACTTGGGGACATTGCTTTTGCCTTTCCCTTCTCTCTTTATTTTCTGGAGATACAGGTGCAGACACTTAACTACCATGTGGAGCTAATTTGCTTGAAAGAATTATTATGGTAATACGGGTACATATATGAAACTTCTTTCAGGACACTTTAAAATCACCTCCATCAGAGAAGGCCACAATGAAGAAGGCATCTATTAGTGCCGTCTGCATTACAACCTTTTTTTACCTTTGCTGTGGAGGGTTTGGGTATGCAGCTTTTGGGAATTCCACTCCAGGAAATCTTTTGACAGGATTTGGTTTCTATGAGCCGTATTGGCTCATAGATTTCGCTAATGCTTGCATTGTTCTTCATCTCGTTGGAGGATATCAGGTACCAGCACCACTCTCTGTTAACAATTCTGTTTGCCACTCTAGGATTTCTTGTACAACTGGTATATGTTTGGAGTCACTTCACGTTGAATATCAACTCATATTAACAGTTGCTTCACATGCTTCATTCGCTTTTTCCCTAGCATGCATGTGACCTCAATACATGATAAAATTAACTCATGAAACTTCTTAATAAAAAAACATTCAGCAAGTTGCTGCAAACGAGATGTGCCTTCCCCTTTTTTGTTTGTTTGTCTCTTTGCTCCTAATCATCATCATAAATTCTTATACTACAACTTCTCAAGAGCTTTTGCTTCTTCAGATATTCAGTCAGACACTATTCGGTACTGTTGAAAGAAGATTAGCCAGGCAATTTCCCGGGAGTGGAATTGTGCATGATAACTATAGCTTCAAACTCCCTGCAATGCCAGCACTGCGACTGAATGTCCTCAGGATCTGTTTCCGTACTACATACGTCATATGCATTACAGCAATTGCAATGATCTTCCCTTACTTTAACGAAGTTGTGGGAGTGGCTGGAGCCATTAACTTTTGGCCCATTGTCGTGTATTTCCCGGTTGAGATGTACATAATGCAAAAAAATATAGAATCATGGACACCCAAAGCTGTTATTCTGCGAACCTATAGTATTATGTGCCTTGTGGTGATAGTGTTTGCATTTATTGGCTCTGTCAAAGCCCTCATAAGTGCAAGGTTCAGGTAGTAATATTGTTGACCCAAAAAAAAAAAAAATTTAAACCAAGCTAATTAGAATTTTAATAGTTTTAGAAGTTGATTTGTTATTTGGTAACTAGATTAGAATTTGTCTCAAAGTTGTGTTTGGTATTGGAAATTGTAATGGTGATGTGAGCAAATATATTTGGGCAAATAATCTCTTGTCCAACTTTTGTTATTGAGAGACTTGTGATGTTTGAGTTATAAAATTATTTCCTCTCCAGCATATAAAATTCTTTTCATTCCTATTATTTTGCTCATTCGCCTGTAGTTTGATGGTTCAGCTGCGTGACAAAAGAATTACTATGATGCCCAGAAACTGTTCAAAGAGGGCAAGTTCGAAGAAGAGAGAAGAGTTTGCCAGTGGCTTGTTTTGGTGGTAAGCGAGCCAACGCAGTTTAGTTTAGTCGTACCTACTTGTACGGAACCAACGAACATGCAATGCAATAGCACCACCATGAATGAAGAGGAGAATAAACACCCACCAGCCAGTCTTGGCATCAGGAAAGCTTTGCAATGCCAACGAATTATGATTTGTTTAACTCCTTCAAAACGAAGATTGTTTTGCGAAAATTGTGAAAGAAGAAGACAAACCCACTCGTGCTGAGAACCTTAAATCCAAGCCAAAGTCCAGATTCTAGTGATTTTGCATGACCATATCAGAAAGCCCACCCAACTCCAGGAGTCAAACCTCAGCAGAACGAGAGAGAGAGAGAGAGAGGGAGGGAGTTGACCGGGCGTCTTGAGGGTGAGCTACCGGCCAATGTCTCACACGCTCAGCAGCGTTGAATTCTTTAATGAAATCATGCGCATTTGATGTCATCCCTTTCATTCCTATGCTATAAAACCATGTTCTATTTATTTACACTCCGTGCTATACCAGTAAAATACATCCCAGATTAATAAACTCCAACGAGCAAGACTACCCCTTTTGTTTTTTCACGTTTTCGGATTTGTTATTTAAGGTTAGGTTGAAGAAAATTGTTGCAACAACTAGCCTATCCTTCCAATCCATCTCCCCATCTCTCTCACTTGCACTACAGCAACTGCCCCGGAAGCTTTTTCTCCGGTCTGCTACGACTGGTAACTAACAGAGTGGAGCTTTCTGAGATGGGACGAATTCCATGCTGCGAGAAAGACAACGTCAAAAGGGGTCAGTGGACCCCGGAGGAAGACCACAAGCTCTCTTCCTACATTGCTCAACATGGCACCCGCAACTGGCGTCTTATACCCAAACATGCTGGTTTGTGCTGAATCCTTTAATGCTATATCAGCTACAAAGAGTAGAATATTACTACAAGTTTAAATGAGAGTAATGCGGGCAGTGTGTGACTTTCATGGCGGTAACGCATTGCCACTCTTTGTCAGGTTTACAGAGATGTGGAAAGAGCTGCAGATTACGGTGGACCAACTACCTCCGTCCTGACCTTAAGCACGGCCAATTCTCGGATGCAGAAGAGCAGACCATCGTCACTCTGCATTCAGTTCTGGGGAATAGGTATCTCATTTCATATATCTATAATTATGTAACAAAACAACCTAGAATTTCTACTTTGTTTTGAAGTACGATTTTTCTCTAAAAGATTAGCTTTTATCATTTTGGTACAACAGATGGTCTGTGATTGCAGCTCAGCTGCCTGGTCGCACCGATAACGATGTCAAAAACCATTGGAATACCAAGCTCAAAAAGAAGCTATCAGGCATGGGTATCGATCCCGTCACTCACAAGCCTTTCTCTCACCTCATTACTGAGATTGCCACCACTCTGGCTCCACCGCAAGTTCCCCACTTGGCAGAAGCAGCCTTAGGGTGTTTCAAGGATGAGATGCTCCACCTCCTCACCAAGAAACGTATTGGCAGCTACCAAATGCAGCAAATAGGTTTAACACCAGTTAACACAGCAGCTACACAAGTTAAGCATGAGGATAGGGACGAAACCATTGAGAAGATTAAGTACGGAATATCAAGAGCCATAAAGGACCCTGAAACTTCACCTACAAACAAGCCTTGGGACCCTGTTGTAGCAGGACCCGCAAATTTTGCTGGAAGCTGCAATGCATTTGCTGCCCCAGATTCCGGGTTTCATTATGGCCTTTCATCCCTTGTCAATGAAGGAAATGGATCTGCATGGAACCAGAGCATGTGCCCTGGAAGCAGTGCAACAGGAGACCGACAATGCCAGCTGGATGAGAAACTCGAAGATGAAAATGGTCAAGACTGGAAGGGTGGAAAAGAAATGAGAGATGGGGCCACCCTTTTCAATTCAGACTGCGTTTTGTGGGATTTACCATCTGAAGAACTAATGAGTCCAATGGTCTAAGGAAGAGCACAGAATGACCACCAACGGGCAAGAACATCTTATTCATGTAAAAATAATAATGTTCTCGAACTGACAAAGATATGTAAATAAATTCATAATAAATTTGTCGAGGCAGTAGAGAACACTGCCCTATGTTCCAATAATTTTCCCTGTACATGTCTCCGCTATCTCTCTGGCAGGAAGAATTATATTAAGCGAAATATGATGATGAGGAGGATGTATCTGCAAGAACCTGCATATACAAACAAAGCATTAGAGTTGATACGTGCAAAAAAATTATTAAGGTACTAAAAAGAGCAAATTTGTACGAGCAAATATTACTGAGATGAATATACCTCCAGCTGGTCTTCACTAAAAGCATCTTTTTGGATATTCCAGGTGTCAGCATGCGTCCGTCGGAATTCTGCAACTGCTTTTGTGACCGTGGATTTAACAGGTGATGGCTCCGAAACAAAATGAGCAAGTAATGTAACATGCTCAGGCAGCCAGCTGAAACAATATATTGTACTTGTCACTGAGTGGATCACTGATAATATAAAACGTGCTGCTTAGGGTGCCTAAAACTAAATATGCTGAAATTGAGACTTCAGCCCTTGAGAATACTCTTTTTCAAATGCTGCAACTGGACTCAGAAATAATTTTTGTCTCCTCTCTCTTTTGCGCAGCTTCAGTTCGAAGTTGACATTCTTTGCTAGATATAATGCCCTTATGTAGCATATAAATAAAATTTTCCAGTTATACTAACAGTCGAGGGTGGAATTTATTTAAATCCATGCTTTTCTCAAATGTCTTCAGCACACACTGATGAAAAGGTGTGAAATATCATTAGAAGACCATACCTTGTCAGACGATTTTCAGTTTAATGCAATAATACCTTTCATGAGCTCAACAGTCACTTCTACAACAAGATAATATATACAGATATATAGATACCATGTGCTTAAAAACATTAAGTTCTTTACTAAGAAAAACTGATGAGAGTAGGACAAGTAACATGAAAAGATGGAAATCAACAAAATGAAACTAGTTTAAATGCTCAATACGTAATTGCTACAGTTAAAGTTCAGGAAAGAAACGTCACATCAGTTCATGCCACACTTTCACCCAACAAGGCAATTATACTTCAGCCACATGATAAAAAATCCTCTGCGTTACTAGGTCTTTAAACCTTCTAGATTGGCCTTTACACTTTCTAGAATGAATATATTTCTTGCCCTTCTAACAGTAAATGGCGTAAATGGTGACCATACTAAAAAGCTCACATGATTATTGATATAAATTAACCAAGACTCATGATTAACTTTTGCACATTACACTATCCCAGCAAATGCCATGTCCACTGATGCCAATGCCTATAAACATAATGGAGTCTGGCACAAACCTGGGCATATCGTACGGAATGGATAATACGCAAGCTGCTAAAGCAAGTACAGGACCATGAATTGACGCTACAGAAAGCCCGGATCTCAAATTTCTGAAATTACAAAAACAAAAGTTGAAACTTCAATGGAATAGTAAATAAGCCATTTTTAACAAGTTGTAATCAGATAAAACTAATAAGACATGCACAAGGAACCGGCTTTCACAGTGGCTATATGACAAAAAAGAATATGGATTGCATCAATTTCATTTAGCCATAAACAAAAGCTCAAACAAGAGAGCCATGTACATGAGACTAAATATCAAGGCATGTACCAACTAATACAGTTAATGCATATATCATGTATATTCTGTGCATTATGAAGCCAAACCGAATTGTGGATAGCATCTAAGCATATAATTTGAAATTTGGCTTTAATCAACAGGTTAAGTAGAAAATCAACCAAATATTTAACCTTTGCCTTCTTTTCTTCAGGATGATGTTTGCTTCCCTAAAAGCTCTGTTACGGAAGTCTTCAGCTAGATCAGCATCTCCACCCTTCATGAGGCCAGCTAATACTGCAGCTGCATGCTCCCTTACCTGAATCATTTATTGTAAATTCCAGAACTGAGCAACACACGATAATGCCTAGTTTTAGTTGGGTATCTAGGATTCAGTGCAATTCTCCACCATTTGGAAACAAAAACAGTACAAGCAATCTTCTTCAAGCAAAAAATCAGGAATCAGAACTAAAAATGCTCAGGAATAGAATTTCAGTTTTTTTTTTTTTGGGTTATGTTCCTAGGGATGTTAAACCACTAAGTTTTTTCATTCCAAAACAGAGCACCAAAAGAATGGTGTTTAAAACTTATGCGGTTAACCATTCTGATTACTTTTTATTTCCCAAGACACTCATCCAACCTCACAGTTTGACATTCTCTGGAGATATCATGCAGTTTGAGTTTCAAAAAGAAGAAAGGCCTAAAAGATAAAATTTCCTACAATTTGACTTTGTCATTACATTTTTTTAAGGCAACTTTGTCATTACATAGATCCTATGACTTTCAATTCACACGACAAAGGGAAAAAAAGCTGAAAAAGGAACAAAATGCAGAAACATGTTAAGTAATTCCCAAATTTTTATGGACATTCATAATATATGCTAAGCAAGCTGATATTCACCTCAATTTGATTGTCTGCAAGTAGCTTTTCAACAGTATGCCATATTTGCCTCTCATCCACATTTGAGAGGATGAAAGTGTGCCTGTTAGAGCACACAAACTATTAGTACAACGTGAGCATATGATTAAATCTCAGCAGCAAAGATGACTCAAAAATCAGGATAAGATACCAAAGTTTATCGCAAAAATGAGGTTTACCATAACATAGCTTTTCAAATGGATAATTTGAAGCAAGGATAGAAATGTTCTTATAATTAAATTGTGGACATTTAGCTTTTCCTAGAAGGAATGTTCTCACATAGCATGGCACCTGACTAGGGCCCCAAATAATCTAAGCTGCAAGTAGCTCAGTCTCAATTGTGCCATCTGTGAAGTTTGATCTCAAACAGCTCAAATAGTAGTTTGAGCCAAGTCCAGCTACAAGATAGTTAATTGTGCAGGCAAGCCAGTCCAAGCAGCCATTGTTTTAAGAATGTATAGAATAAAAAGAAATCATATTTACTTGCTTAACATGTTTAACTCTGTAAATGATAGAGTAATATCACTAGGGGTGGTAATGTCCTTAATACAAATAAGGTAGCTCTTTAGAGAACTCAGTTGAGCCAAACCAAGCTTAAGTTCAGTATATTGAGTATGGGTTCCTGATGGACATCCAGGCCATTCACTTCACTTGATTTGGTTGCATCTATTCATTAGATATGTTCATCAAGTACAAAGACAACTATACACAGTAAAAGCTGCATTCTAACAACACAATGACTCGAAAAAGCAAACCATACCTGTACATAAAAGTCCTCAAAAACGTCAAAGTTGCAGATCTAGTTCGCCAGTTGGAGTCACTTCCTAAAGAAAGAATAAGAGAGATGGCTTTCTGGGTTCTTGTTCCATGGAAAACCCTCCATTTTAGCAATTCAAAAGCTGCTTTGGCTAGAGTTGACAAATCTTTATTTGATGTTTCCTTCATAAAAGGAGCAACACAACATTATAAAAAGCAACCAGCACCCCGAGCACCAACACCATTATTTCAGATAGTTGAATTTCTCTGGCAAAGTTAAACGATCTCTTTTCTATTTTTTGTGTCTGCCCCCCACATCAAACTGTTACAAGATCTTTGCTTGATTTATCAGACAAATACGATTTCCAGCTTATTTTACAGATGTTGCATCATTGATCCCAGACAGCTGATTAGCCATTCAGTCACCAATTAAAGCCCTAGTTATATTCAAATAACTCAAAGAGCAACTATTCCAATAAACTTGTGTCCAACTCAAAGAGACAAGTTAAGCAACAATAATTTTTCTTAAGCATATAAGTATATGGATGTAAACCAAAATTCAACAAAAATATCAACATTCTGACTATGATACACAAACATAAAGTGAACTGATTAACATCTCACTTCATATGATTGAAATCGTTTACCTTACTATGCTGTGTGTACATAGATCATTCTCTTTCCATTAGATAGGACACCAGACAGTATAATAGGATGTGAAAGTTGACATCTTATCCAATATGTTTCATGAAATCAGTGGCATTCTATGAAAAAGACGGGGTGTGTTTGGATAGGAGATTATTTGGAAAAACACTATAGCACTCTTAATGATGTGATGTATGTGAAATAAAAAGATGGTTGAAAATTGTGTTTATGATACAAGCTGACTGATATTTGATTTTTTTTTTCTTTTTGAAATCATGCTAACCTACCACTCTCTCTGCTCATTTCTCTGCCATGCCATACATGAGCACTCATTAAAGCTTTTACTGCTTTCATTAGTGTCACTATCTTTTAAAAGGGTGGCTACATATAATGGCTAATAAAAAATCATTCCAGAATATGGCAGAAAAAGAACCGCAAATATATCAATGGAGAGAGCAGAAAATTTATCACACCTGCAAGGAGATGATGGGGTACAGTAGGCCCGCAATAACATCCAGCAAAACTGAAGATCTTCCAGACTTCAGAGAAGAGATGACGAAATGGAATACCTGTCCAAAACAGAAGAGAGAGTGAATAATCAAAATCAAAGTGTGAAGAAATTTAATCATGTGGTATTTTCACAAGTGACTACCGTTTCCATCCAATTAACATCATCTCTAGAATGGTCTTTTGATATTCCATTGTCTAAGGTTTTGTCCAAGGAGGTTTCCAATATGTCACAAGCACTAATGTTGTGGATATTCACTGCAAGTTCTGAAGCTCGTTGCACAATATATTCATCCCAACTTCCACCTTCAAAATTTCCATATACATCACCCCTTACCCCTTCAAGAGAGTTACTAGGAGAACAGGATTCATGAAGCCGAATATTTGAGCATAACACACATAGGGTAACTCCAATTGATTCTCTCACCTGTCAGGAGACATTTATGTGAAACAATTAGACTTGTGTATTTCATTACAGTCAATTATTGCCACATCCAACAAATTTTACAAAACATCCAATTGTGGATGGGTTCTTTAATATCGATAAATGCTCGGACAGGTTTTGTGATTTCCAAAGCGGCCGAGGGTACAACTGTTAACTAAAAAGGGGATAAGTGCGCAAGACATAATTCCTTAAGAGGAGAGATTGAAGAAACTATACACATCAGGAGAAAAAGATTGTGTTTTTTTTTTTTTTTTTTGGGGGGGGGGGGGGGGGGGGGGAGGGATGGTGGTGGGGGAAAGGGGGACACGAGATGCTCCAGGAACAGGCAAACCAAAAAACCATGTGCTCGACAGAATAGCATAAATTATTTGTGGCTCACATTCTAGATACATTTCAAGAAAGCTCTATGAGGTGGCACATGATGCAGCAAAACAATAAGACACAATTGACACGAGGGAAGGGGTTGTGATCAAACAAGTTATTAGTTAAAAGTAGTATCCTTACTTGAGCTGATGAATGACTCATATTACACACCAACTCCTTCAATAGCGTAAAATGAAGCTCTGTTTCACCTCTTAGCATCCTTTGTGGGGATATTTCTATAAATGCAGCTGAAAGAAAAGTGTAGCGCTTGGCAACTACTGAAGAAGTAACTGTCTGGCTCAATGGAGTCATTAGACAATCCATGACTCTTTGTCTCAGAAGAGGTACCCTAGTACCATATTTTCCCTTACCAGTAACTGCATAACGAATACAAGCAGCCCACTCTGGAACAGATTCCACCGATTGGGAATAAATAACATTTTGTAATTGGGTCATCATCCAGCTGTCCCATGCTTCTGAAACACCAGCGACATCAGAATGCAAGACTCCAGCAAATGCCTCAGCTGCAACACATTGCTTAGACCTCTCCTGGGAATTAACAAACTCTATCAATGCATCTCTAAGTGCCAGCAAAACAGGCATGCCACATTCTTGGGTTAGACGTTTGAAGATTCTAGCAAAATTTGAATAAAAAGGATCACTTCCTAGCAAAGATATCCAGTTAGGAGTACGAGGCCATGAAGCAGAGAAGTCAAAATAGAAGTGTGTGATTGATTTGTCTGCCAAGCTCTGGAAGGAAGAATTTCCGTGATGTCCTCGGGAGGATGCACTATCTGCATCAGCAATTATATGCACATGAGAAAGACTACTCAGAGTCTCATTGAAGAACCCCTCTTCTTGAAATATAATACTCAAAGCTCCTTCAAGCGAAGATTTGGTGGTTCCCTGTACATCCCGAATGAAAACAGGGTTTCCAGCAGAGACTTTGTAAGGTGATTCTTTTAACAGAGTATTTAAGGCAGAGATAGCTAGAATTCTCGTCTGTGGAAGTTGACTCTTCAAATTCTTTAAGAAATGACCTGAAAAGATTTAGTCTCAAATAGTAAAACTATATGGACAATCACACAAACTTTTAGTAACAGAATATGCAACTGCAATTGATCAGAGAAAAGGATAAACTAATACCAGAAGTTTCCTTAAGAATATTTGTAGATGAATGTGGATCATTTGCAGATGCCATAGACAAAAGTAGCAGCACTCTGTTAGCCATCAGATTATACCTGAAACATGGGTACAAACAAAGCTAATAAGGATTCTAAGTACAAAACCAACAGGTCACATAATACCACAGGGCAAAAATCAAGACAGACGTCTGAAGAACCAAGGACTCTGACCATGACAGTAGATACTTACCTCCAATGCAAATTTGTACTTTCAAAACTCATGGAACCAATCTCAGAAACCAAATCTGAGAAATCAGTTGCATCCGAATGAATCCCTGATGCCCTTAAAATGCTTCTAGGTATACCTTCAAAATAGATATTGTACTTGACAAAGAGCTGTAGATGTCATCAATGAATTGGTTGTCAAGAAAATATAAAGTGTAGAATCAAGTATAAAAAGTTTCAATGATAATTTGACTTCCAAGTATTTGATAGAATATCTCACCTCAGTAATTGCTTTCTGAGATTTTAGTGATTCATGACGAGAGCTATTACCAACAAAGAAGTGTGTTAAAAATACTTTACAGAGGAGCCAAATAAAAATCTTGATAGAAATTAACATAATAAAATAATGTAACCTTGAAAGAATTCCACGAAGAAAACAACAGAGGGCCTTTGCATCCTGGATACAAAAAAGAATATGACAGTTCTCAGTAAAAATCACTTCAGAAACTTAAAAGTTTTTCATGTTAATAATTACCGATGTCAAACGCTTGAGAACAGTTTGGGTTGAAAGGACTGCACAAGAGCCCAAGACAGCATATTCTGGTGAACTCGGAGCCTTTAAATTTTCACTCAGAGCATACACACAGCTCGAGATTGTAGAAGGCCATCTTTTCAGCATTTTCAGAAGAGATTTCCCAGCAAGTCTGAAAATGCCAGAGAAAAATTAATCAGAAATTTTAAAAAAAAAATCCTACAGCAGAGGGAGGAAGAGAGAGAGAGAGAGAATGCAAATGCTAAGTTACAGAAGGCAATATAATAAAGAAAAGTGTCATTTCACTTTTGCAATGATCTCTTTTCTTAATGCATTATTTATTCAGTCATCACCATCCATTAGGCATGACTTATGCAACAGTAGATTAAAAGATCACAGCAGATTAATTCCTTTTGATAGGATAAAAGGGCTGAAGCATTTCAAAGATCATATGGAATAACATAGTTAGCAGAATCATGAACATCGAACTAAAATCAATCTTAAAACTTCCCTCACTTCCAGATTAAGACCAGAAAACCCCACAGCATGTATAAAACTCATGATACATCAAATGCACAACCACCTCACAAAAAGCATGGAAGCCTGTCTTAAAATTGGAAACAAATTATAACTCAATTGCTTTCAAATTTGCAACTTACACTAAAAATACAGGAACCCCTAGAGAACCATGGCAAGAAAGTACAACTTAACAACTTGTATAACAAATATCTGCTTATGTGACAAATTTTATGGTATCAGAGTATATTTATTTTTTAAGCACTTCAATCTCCTGGCTCTGAACTTACGTCCGGACTGTTTCATAGCTGTGTAAACACAGATTAAGAAGATCATCCAGCAAGATAAGCACATGATCAGATGGAGATATGTTGCCACTCGTCCGAAACAGATGGTATGATGACTGTGATGATCTCCAAGTGCTGTGCATATATGCTTTGTCGATAAGAGCCCATCTAGGCCTGTAATTAATTAAAGATGTAACAAGGAAAAGTTAACAGCACCATTGCATGCACTACAGTGGAAATTCAAGGAGAAAAGAGAGTAGACCTTCTTTTTCCTTTAGAATGAGATGACACAATGAAATTGATCGGAGGTTCTATTATGGCAGCAGATTCCAGTTTCCAAGCCTGCCGGTGACTCGACCACTCCTCATATTCAGAACTTCCTGTTAATTCGATCAAAAAATGAAAAACATAGAATATACGCTTATTCTGATAACTTTTCATCTATTACCATATGTAAGTAACTTCCTCTCCATTGATTACCATAATTTCCTAAAGCATCCATTATACGAATGACAAGCAGCAAGAGAATGCTATCATCAGATTTTTCCTCCAACAGGTATCTGCAAGAAGTACAACAGAATGCAAAAAATGTAAACCTATGGTTTGCTGAAAGTCAATAGGTAAAAGATGGGTGGAAAGATAGATAGATGATAAGATAGATAAATAAAGACATGTAGATACTCACTTGCAAGCAGCATGGATAATCTCAGCAGCCTTTTCTCGCAATTCTGTGCTGCCAACAAGTGAACCTGTTGCTCCAGCAATTAAGAAAGAAAAAAGACCAGAATCTTCTACCATCCCATTCCCAACAGACGGTCTGAAATCGGGCAAGCATGACAAAATGCCTTGTAATGATGAATCAATACGCAAAAGAGTCACTTTCAAATGCTCTTTCTCATTTCCTGTCCATCAATGTGTATACACTAGTCAGGCAATGCATTGCAACAGGACAAGATGGCAGAGACAGAATTTTAACAGGATCACTGATCAGCGTTCTAGTATTTCTTTAACTTTCTGATGCGATTAGAGTAACCAAAAAAAATTTCATGTGTGCTTAACAAAAACTTAAGCGTCTCAAATATTCCAATGAACATAGTGCACTATATTTTGGTAGTTATTCTTAAACATCAACCTTCTATATGTTCTGAAAAAGGGTAGGAATTGCAATTAAAGTTTAAAAGCATTAGAGTTGAAATATCCAAGTAGCACCTGGATCACAGTGGATCTTAGATTGGCATATCTTCTGAAGGTCATCTAAAGCACAGTCAAAGTGCAACTTCAAGAGTTCATTCGCAAATTCAACTTCATCATCACAAGGGATATGCCACTTTGGACCGACAGGTGGTACAGCATTTGAAAAATCTTTTGTGCTAATCCATTCCTCTAATGATGCAGCAGCAGAATGACGCAAAAGACACCTGAGAACAAGGAAGTTCATTCATATCTATAATTGTGCATCTAGAATGGTGCACGTATATCATATGTGTGTAATCTAAGTAGTTTCATTGTGGTAAAATAGGAACACGAAGTGTACAGACTTGTATTGGTCAATAGGATAGTAATGAATCAAGCTTCCAAGAAGAGATCTGAGAACGTGATCACCAGCACCATTTACCTGTCAAGATATAAAGTCTCCATGAAGAAAAAGGAAACATGATGGATTTGATTGCATTACAAAATAACCTCCAAAACTAGAAGACTTGGAAATATTTTAAACTATTCAAGGTCCTAAAAATGCAAGCATATAGCAACATGCTAATATTATGTTAGTTTTGATAACAACATTAACCTACTAGGTTGTTAAGGCCCATGTCTCTTAAGTTCAAAATATAAAGTTAAAGTTGACCATAAGATACTCTATATCTTCAGTTAAATGGAAATTATGATTTTTACACCGAGAAGCAGAATATATGCTTTATGTCTCTTTGTTAAAACATTTGAAAATAATTGCCAAATCGAATAGGACCAGAGAGAGCATCAGGTCACACTGCTATTAAATACGTTAAGTATCCTGTTTTTGCTTAACAGAAAGAACAAACATTTGTATAGATTGAATTGATATCACTTAAAAATCATGAAAAGTCTAGCAGGATGACCACCTTCCAAGATGTTGAATCAAACGCAGAAAAAATCACTTCCTTAAACTCATCCTTGTAGCGAAGAAGTGCAGGACCTCCATAGCTGATCGCAACTGATAATATTTTCAATTGATACTCAATATTTGTTTCAAGAGCTGGAGAAAGTGTGGCTTTTTCCTGGAAGAAACACTGCTAATTATCAGGAAGAGAACTCAAGACAATTTTAAAGCCAATAAAAGATCCAATTACAGTTGAAGAAACCTTGCTTCGTCCAATGGCTACAGAAGTTCTTCTCCCTCCATAACCCATAACAGGTGTCTCTCTCAAGGAAGATATAACAGACAGTAGAATTGGCTCAACGATATGAAGAACTGCCTCTTCTGGATTTGAATTGACACAGGCACAACATAGTAGTCCTACTTCAGCAATTGCCCCAGGAAGAATATTTGATTTAACAAACTTGGAAATTTTGTTTAAAGCCTGTTGAAGATGATTAAAATCACAATATCTTCAAGAAATAGATATTCAGAATTTGAAACAATTATTCAACTACAGAACAACAAGCACCTGTTTATAAAGTGCTCTTGAAAGCCTCCCTAGGACAATTTCTAACATGCAGAAGTAGTAAGGACCATCCTCAACAAGAATTGTTCCTGAAGTTGTTGATGAATGAACTCCTTCATTCCTGCACCAATGCAGCTAGTAAAAACCAGTATAAAGAACAAGAGCAGCGGTAATTTTCGTTAGAGACTGCAGACAGATAGAAGGATGAGACATCAAAATTCCTACTTACAGAACACCGCTTGGTTCCAAGTGCCGAAGCAAAGAAAAAAGACGAATCAAGAACTCATCAAGCCACTCGGAAAACTGAAATTCTGGTAAGGGTGATAATTCATTTGTACTATCTTCCAGCAAAGCCATCTGCAAGTGAAAGACAGCTGAGTAACATTTAAAGAATGCATACATTTTTCCACAGGTATTATAAATATCAACATTTACATTGGAGAACAAAGAACCAATCAGTTGCATGGTTGCCAAGGTTTTTGGTGGATCATTGGCATCTAAACCAAGTAAGGCATTGGACAAAGCAATCATCAGAAGATCACTGAAAGAATCGGTGCCACCAAAATCATCTTGTTTGAAAGGTGAACATGACAGGGTAGTGAGAAACAGCGATCGCCCTGCATAAGCCACAGATGTCACAGCACTCTTCAACTGGTGTGTAGCTGTCATCTGATACAAAAATCAAAATTGATGGAATTAAAAAAGTTTGGCAAGATGGAAAGCTTTTTAGGGAATTGAAAGAACAATAATTTTTCCATTTCAAATCCAGCTAAAAAGTAGTTTTTGTAGTATACTAACAGTCTCCAAAGCCATGTGGAAGCGAGATGCTAAAAATGGTAGAACAAGTGAAGGTTCCAGGTATGACAAAACAGAGGTTGCTGCAGCAACTGTATCAGATAGATTCTCATTCTTGCTATATTGACCACGATCAATCAGCTTCAGCAATGCATTTATAAAAGAAAGTCGGTCAGACTGCTGGAGGAAGAGTTCACTTTTCTTGCCATCATCCCTGCTGCTCCTGAAGATCAACAATTCCCAATCAAGAAAGCAATCCACATATCACTGATAAATGTAAACTAAACTCACAAGGATAGATTATCTGACATTTGCTCATGTAGCAAACGTTTGTGAAATATGTGAACCAAGTAAGCCAAAAAGCGCTCCAGTGAATAAGTCCAACGACCGCCATTAGAAGGATGATAATATCTGTATTTAAAAAATGGGTAAATGACAATATCTTATCCAGCAAAATCAATTTTTGTTGGATGTAAAACAACAAAATTTCAGAAAACAAACTGTTCCAAGAGGTTGACCAATTTCTCAAAGTATTTTTGTGCTGCACCACCAGGTTTCAATAGATAAACCTGCATCAGAAGTGAGATAATAAGTAAATATTTCATGGAACTACATAACACATTCTTAACTTCTCATGCTTCAAAATATCAACTTACAATTGATTTAGCAATAGCCTTTGATGGAGTAACTGTTCTATTTGAAAACAAGAATCTGGTATTTCTTGAAACATCCACAGAAAACGGATTTGAGCCACTCCCATTAGCTACAGGAACCTGTTATTGCTCATAGATTATAAGATGTACCAAGTATTTATTTATTTACTTTTGGTAACTGCAAAAAGTTTAAACCAGTACGATGACTTTCAACTTTTTTGCAGAAATGGCTGACACAAAACTCAAATCCAGAGCCACATTTCCTGCGGTGAAGCATTTTAAAGCTACACTAGCCATCATTACAATGTTAAAGATTGAGCACCCTCTGGGCGTAACAACTTTTCTAATCTCCATTAATATCCTCAGGCTAGTAACTATCTAATGCCTATATCTTTCTACAACTTTAAGTCTCTTCCTTTCAATTCAGTTATTCTTTTTTTATTTCATTTTTCTAAGTTACTTATTCCACAATTGCACAAACACGTAGAGTGTGTGCATCTCCCTTGAGTGTGACCATCAAACATCATCCATGGAAACAAGAAAGATAAAACAAATAGAAAACACAAAACCATGATTGGTGTGGAGTGCAAAACCCTATCCTAAATAAATCAAATAAGACTTTTTTGAGATAAATCAATCATTCCACACAAGATTTGCTTCTTGATTAATGCATTACATAGCCAAGTCGTAGAAGCCCCCTGACCACCCAATGTTCCACCAATCTTTCCACAGTTTCCACATAGTGCTGGAATCAATAACTGCTTTATCTCAATCAGATAATCCCATATTTTAAGATCTACCTTAAGTGTAATCAACCTGCCTTCTTCTGTGGATTAAGCTCCACATAATTCTCAAGTAAACTCCAAAAAATCCCTTTCACTCACTAAAACCAGTGCTTAAGCACATATCAAAACCATATCCCAATCTGACCATCTCAACTTCCTTTTTATCATGTATCCCCAAAAATTAATCTCTTGGATGGTAAAATAGCATTTTGATGCTAAAACATCAATGACTTCATAAGTTTCATGCTTTATATTTACATTCACGGTTACAGCTGAACCCTTACTTATTTGATTTGACACTATCATTCACTTCGAAGAAGCCTGTAGCTTTCGAGGCAGAGATAGCAAGCATAAATAGTCCAGCAATGACAAAAATTTATCCTGAGCCAACTTTATTAGAGATCCACGATTCATGAGGAAATAAAATCAAGCAGGTAAAGACTTATTCTCTAACTTTAAACTAAAAATTGATAGATCCCTTTGGAGAGGAAAAGAAGCAAGTCTTTCACAAAGCATGAATTACCACAGATGAGGTTTACTTTGATTCCACATGTGAGCTATTAGTCTAAATAAGCAAATCAGGCAAAGGTATACTCACCTCAAACATATTCAAGTATCTATTGAAAAGAGTAGGTAAAAACTTCTCCCAGTCAATAAACTTATAATTCTTTATTACGCGAGCTGTAACGGATGCCCATTGGCTGTTCCAGAACTGACTATTTGGTACACAATCCCAGTGGTCTAAACATAAATTCATCCATTCTCTGCAATAAGAGATGAAATAAATTCAGTTTACCATACAATTAGAATAACCGTTACAGAAGAGTCTTCCAACAATTACTAGTTTTCCTTACTGTGAAAAGAAGTCCTGATTGTCCAAGTTTGTTGGAAGGAACAGCCGAACAAACCCAGAACCTTCAAAAGAAGAGTTATGCCATGGGTTTTCCAATAAAGATCTGTAAATGGGTATCATACAATAGGTAGATGATTAAAAGCATGTTTGACAGTACCAGCAAATTTATAACATCAATTGACAGGTTGAACATAACAGTGAAACCACATTAAAACAAGAGCTGTATACTGTGGAAAGGTAAGCATAAAGCAAGCTCTAAAAAGTAGCAAAAAGAACACAAAATTGAAAGAGGACATCACATAAAACACCACTTAACAAGAAGTTTGTGATCTTAGCACTGAGAATTTACAAGATGCATCAATTGAAACCAATAATAGGGATGGCATCATAGCAGCAGCATACAAGTTTGTTAAAAATTTTATTGATTTCCACACTAGATGTTTCAAGTAGAAAATTAAGTCTGAAACACTTGCTCTTTTTCATCCACAATTTTAAACACTTGATGGTAATGTGCAAAGAGAAAAGAGCCAAGAATATCACCTAAATTCAGACCATATCTCAAAGGCAGAGCCTGGAGGGAAGAATCTCCTAGAGGATCGAACAAGAGAAGTAACTGTCGAAAAATGTCGTTGTCTCACTCTCCACCCTTCTGGGCCAGTGTTCCTGCAGCCATGACCAGATTTACTTGTCAATGTGATGCTTTAGAAGTTCAACAAATGCTTATAGTAATTAACAAACTAAAATCACATGAAAATGACAGTAGCAATTGAAGGTCCAGAGTTGCACAAAAAATTTGAAAATTAGCCAAGGAAATGTATGTCCCATAATTCCATACGACTTGACTCAAAGAATCTTTCAATAATTTGGATTGACTACACAAAACCAAATTTTATTCAGCTTGAGTCTGAGTTAATTTATTGGTTATACCAGAAGTTACCTTGTTTATTGGGTACTCTGTTTACATCATTTTTTCTTATCTTTTCTCCACCCAAACGTTCATTTGTTATTCATCTGCATTGAACATTCACAAGCTATTCTAATTGCATGTCTCCCAACCCTTAGAGCACTACCTTATCTAGTAATGCTATTCACTGGTAATTTCCTACACTCATATCCATTTCAAGATAAACCACGTTTAGTAATCAGCACAAAACACTTAGCACCTTGCCATGCATCTTTTGTCTCTTATTTTGCCAAATGACAAATTAATTACATTACTGCGTGGACTGCAGAAGGGAAGAAAAAGTGTAGGTCCATATGTAAAGAAACTGACCTCTTGAAATGCGTATGGATCAGGGTATCATACAGAGGGCGCCACTGAACTTTCAAGGACAACTTCTTTCGATATTTGTTCAATATTTTTACCAAGAGATTTCCCCATCTAACCTAGTAAAAATAAGTCAAACCAGCACCGTTACTGGAAATATATCAACAAGCAAAAGAATAAGGATTATGCAGTCTACGTCAAAAGCACTACCTGCACGTGAAGTTTGTTCTCTGATATTTGGAACAGTTCCAACCCAGTTTTCACAACAGCTGTCACATCTTCCATTAAAAGTTCACTTTTTGCCTTTATAAACCTGCACAAGGAAATGAAAAAAATAGCTTCACTTCAGCGCCAAGTACACTTACTACTTATCCCATTGCCAACAATTCATTTCTCACTTCTTCACTCCATTCATTCCAAATTGTAGGTTCCTTTACGGTAAGCATGCCATACCAGTACCAGACATGAAAAGAAGCCCCAATAAATGCTAGAAATCAACTTGTAATTAACTCACATCAAATTGTACCCTTCAAGGACATACTAACTTACATTCTAACTTTTCATATTCATAGAAAAGACTAAAAAAATATGAAATTTGACAAATTAATCAGAAAAAAAAAAGATAAAAAGGACCCCATAAATGTAGAAGAGACCTCTGACATACCAAAGCACTCGCAAAATTCCTTTTATAACTAAAGCAATCATAGAACCCTATTTCATAAGCAGCAAAAGGGTCTCAATTTCAGTAACAATTCACGGAACAATTTCAAAATGTCGAATTCTTACAGCTACACGGATAAAAGTAGTAGAAGTAAGAAATGAAAACTCACAGGTCAATAACGGAGACCCATTTAAGAGTGGCGTAAACAGATTCAGGATCATCCACTTTATACGATTCCTTCACGGACTTCAACACTTTGTGGAATGATTCTTTCTCCTTCTTCGTCTCCTCCGCCACCGCCGGCGGCAACCAAGCATTGTACAAATGCATTCTTACTGTCTCCCCCCCTTACAACAAGTTTAAATTAGCAAAAAGAACTAATCTTTAGTCTCCAAATTCTCGAATATTATACCTGAAATTCAGCTTAGCAGAAGGAATTCATCGGAACATGCGTATATATAGTGAGCCGTTTGGTCGGGTTTTTCTTTCTTGACAAGAAATAATGGGAAGACAAATTTTGGGGCCTCAGAGTTGACTGGAAACCGGCAGCGGCGGTGAATTTCCAGCTTTTATTACTATTTGTTGACTTGTGCTAGTTAGTTTTTTCGATGGACGAGGAGGGTTGAGTAGCAAACTAATAGATGCGGCTACGAATGCGTAAGCCTTTAGTCGAGGTTTTACTATATGTTTTTTTGTCCCTCACTTTTATTAAATAAGGGTTAAATGCAAAAAACCTCCCACAAACTATATACCTAGTTGCAGTTTACCTCCTAAATTATAATAATAGGCATTTTGCTCCCTTAAATAATATGTTTTGACAACACTACCCCTACTATCTTAAATCCTTTTTTTTCCTCTATTAGCTTTTTTCATTTTTTCCTTTTATTTTCTTTTTTTCTCCTTCTCTCGTGGAACTAGCCAACGTCTCTCTCCGATGTGAAAAGACTTACATAAAAAATTTTAATATTTTTTAAACTACTTTTAATTTGTTTATTTGTTAAATTCATTCTTAATAATTTGTCATAAACTCTTTGTTATTACAAAATATATGTAGCCTATATTGTAAAGTGTATTAATCTAGTAATTCAACAATTTAAGTACCTATAAACTAATTACGAGTTCACAATTATTCAACTACTTATAATAAAAGTAACATATTATATATCAAATAAAAAAGAAAAGTTAGCAATTGTTATTTGTAGTGAAATAAAAAATAAGAATAAACAACGATAGTAGTTCATTTTTTTTGTTATTGAGACTACTAATAATTGATTAATCAATTTCTCTATTTTGTTATTATATATTTGAAAAGTTCAATTTCTTAAATGACATTGACTTCAACATTTGGAAAAAAAATCTTGTATTCCATAGATTTTTTTTAATAAAATATTGACATACGAAATTAAGAAATAAACAAATTTTGACTAATCTAGTCTACTTATTTAAACAATGTTTAAAGAAAAAAAGGAAGAATTTAAAAAGAAATGATAGGGAAAAAAGAAAAATAACAATGCTTAAAATAAAAATGGGTAGATTTGTCCAAACATGTCATTCAAGGGGGCAAAATGCCTATTATTATAGTTTATGGGGTAAACTGCAATTGGGTATATAATTTGTGGGGGTTTTTTGCATTTAACCCACTAAATAATAATAAGTCGGCAATAGTCCCTCCAATTCAGTATATAACTCTATTTGATAATTTAATTTAGCACTTAATTCTATTTGATAATTCAATTCAACACTTAAATTTAATGGATTCAATTCTTAATATGTTACGTTTAGACACATTTGACAACTAAAAATGCAGTATCTGGATTAATTAAATGGCACTAAATTTTTTAGGTAAATCTTGCTCTTAAAAATAAATAATAAGCTATTTACTTATCACTTAATATGATACAAATTTAAATGTATCAGATTAGTAGTATTTAACTTAATAAATTCATATTTCAAATTTTAGTTTTTAAACTTCAAATTTATCAGGTGCAGTCTAATTTAGATTTTCAATCACTTTTTAACTTGAATCCATCGTATAACCTGCTACAGACACTATTTTGAGTACAACAAAAGTCAGATTCCATTTGCAGTTAAATAAATTACCCAACCCACATTCTTTTTTGTTCATCTAGTTAAACAAATAACTCAACTCATGTTTCTTTTTGCCACTAAAAAAATCAAAATTTGGCCTATTTACACCTAAAAAAACATTTTTGTATCGTATAGTGGACTCGAGCAGAGAGGTGATCGAAAATTATGGTTGGAATCAAAATTTAGCTAACTTGATTTTGTAAGAACACTTTAGATGTGAATGACAAAAAAACTTATTTGACAAAATGTAAACAAAATTGTGAACAATTTTCCCTGTACTTTAAGCCTAAAAATAACAAGTAGTAAATTTTAATAACTAAGGCCTTGTTTGGATTGCAATTTCTCTTTAGCAAAATTTTACGTTTTTCACGAACATATTTTTCAATCATTTTTTTTATTTTACGTACAGCAAATCATTATAATACATTTTTCAATAAAAACTCTATAAAATAACAATCTAAACGGCCTGATAATAATATATTAATATGTAAGATCAAGGAAATTATTATTATATCTTTAGTTATTAAAAGATTATTGTAAGATTGAAACCTCTCACTTACACAAAAAAAATATTTATAAAATATAAATAGACTCTTATGTTTGGTAAATGTACCATTAATTATTTTAGTTTCTAAGATAGCTTCAAAATATATACATGAAAAAATGGCCAATTTAGTCCCTAAACTTTTTTTTTACGTCAATTTAGTCCTTATATATTATTTGTAGCCAATTTAATCCTTAAACTTATATTTCGGTTCCAATCAAGGAACTCAGCGGCGGCGCCACCACATGATTTTCATTATGCTCTTAATCGAGAAACCTAAAAAGGGCATTTTAGGGACTTCACTACTGGGCACCACCTCCCTCCCGCTCTTCCTTGAGTCAAGAATGGCAACCCACATATCTATTGTAAAAACGTCATAGACCACAAGTTTTCTTTTTCTCTTATGCCCCAAAACCCACGGTACGACGTCAGAGAAATGCATCAATTTCATCCTCATAAAAAACTTGAAAAACTCATACTGATCATCCATTTGTCCAAAAAAATATATCCCCATCAGTTGAGCCAATGCATCCCTTACAGGCACCTTATTAAAACAAATTCAGACAGCCTTCTTATCCCCAAATTTTATCCATCCCAAATAGCCTTGAAAAAGTTCTTGGATTTCCCTAACAAATCATTGGAAACCTGATAAAATACAATTCCAACCCAGATGTAAGTAACCAAGAATGTCAAGATCACGTACCCATATGCAGCTGATAAAATCCAAACAAAGTACATCAATGCCATGCTGTCACGTTAGCCTAATTCAAGACCCCTTAGCAAGAAGTGTAAATCAACAACAGCATTTGAATCCTTGGTGGAATCATTAGCATCAGGATGTAACGAGGTGCTTTCTTGAGGGATTTCTAATGGCTCTGAAGGGGTTATAAAGGCAACCACACTAGACCGTACTGCGAAAAAGGCGTCATTGTCCACAATAGGGTCGGGCGAAAAACCCCAGACTAGGGTTGAAATTGGAGAGAATCACAAAGGTCCCATTGGGTTGGAATTTAGTGGTGGGGTTGAAGAGGGAACGGGCTTAATCGAAATCACCCAAGAAGAAGTTTTCGTCAAAGGTTTCGATGCTAGAGAGATGAAGAAAGGCGTAACGACGGCGGCAGCGGATATTGTAAGGGTGGAGGTGGTGGTGGTATTGTTGGTTGCCAAATAGGTTGAGACGGGAGATGAGGGACTTGAGAGAAGGGTCGCCGTCGACGGAAGAGATGAGGTAGTGGGCCCCCTTCTCGACGTTGAAACAGAAGGCGAAAACAAGAGATATGAGGAAGATAAAGGTGAAGGGATGTGAAATGAAGAATCGGGTGGTTTTCTTGAAGATTTGGACTACTAATTGATTGCTGATCGGGGAGGGAAGCCACCATTTAGGACCACATCTGTCGAAGAGGCGCTTCCTGAAGGATTTAAAAAGAGGATAAGAAGCAGGGGCATTGTTTATGGAGGTTGGGTGCAACTACCAGCTATCTTGAGCCATCCATCAGTGGGATGCTTTGTGAATCAGAAAAGTAAAGCTTCACCGATTGGCTTTCCAATGACTCCGAAATTAGGCTCAGCCGATAGGAATATCCGGCAAAACAAGGAATATCCGGCAATAATTAGTGTGAATTTGGATTGGAAAAAAAAATTACTCCTCTTTCAACGGTCCCAGCATTGACTGGTTACGGCCCTGCATTGAAGTTCCTAAAATACCCCTTTTGGGTTTCTCGATTAGGAGCATAATGAAAATTATGTAGCGGCGCCGCCGCTGAGTTCCTTGATTGGAATCGAAATATAAGTTTAAGGATTAAATTGGCTACAAATAATATATAGGGACTAAATTGACGTAAAAAAAAGTTTAGGGACTAAATTGACCATTTTCCCTATATACATTTAACATAGCTATAAAACATTTATATTGGTTTGAGATGAGTAATATTTCACTTTCTCTAGTGTTACAATATTTCATCTTCATCATTAATTTAGAATGACTTATTTTGCATTTAGAAGTAAAGTAAAAACGGTAGCTCAAACCTACATGAAAAAGTACGTAATTAATTATTTTCTCTAATCTTGTTTAAGAGTTTAGAGATAAGACTATAGAATGGGAGGGGTTATATTCATACTCATACATACTAAATTCACACTCTATACACTTATTAAACATTTATGTCCTTGGCTTTTATACATTAAATCAACGGCTCCGTTTGGATTAGCTATTTTTGGGGTTATTTTTCAAAAACAGCACTGTAGCATTTCGTTTTTGAAATACAAGTCCGTTTGGATTAGTTGTTTTTTAGGTTGTTTTTCAAAAACTATATGAAAAACTTTTACTGTAGATATTTTTTGGATTATTTTTAGAGGTATTTTTCAAACATATTTTTGGGTATTTTTATAATTTTATTTTTACATACATTTATGAATTTATAATACATTTATAAATATTTATAAATAAATATATTTATATATTCGCTAAAAAATATATAAATGTATTATATTATATATAATACAAAATATAAATATATTTATAAATGCATAAGTGTATATTATTATAAATGTATAAATTACAAATGAATATTATATAAATGTATGAATTATAATTTTATTAATATATATTAATATTATGTATAAATGTATTAATATAATTAATATAAATGTACAAATGTATTAATATTATGTATAAATGGAAAATTAATATTATGTATATTAATATAAATGTATTATATTATGTATAATACATAATATAAATGTATATTATAAATATACATTAATATATATATTATGTATAAATGTACATTTATATACATGTAAAATATATATTATATTATATGTAATTTATATAATATATAATATTCATATAAATATATTAGAAATATGTAAAAATATTTTTTAAGTAAAATAAAATATTTATAATATGTAAAAATAAATATATAAATATATAAATATTTAATATATATAATATACATTAATATTAATTATAAATATTATAATATTATAAATATGGTGTTTATATAATATTTCAATTTGTAATATTTATTGTATATTTCATTATATAAATATTCATATAATATATAATATATAATATATAATATATAATATATAATATATAATTTTCAATTTGTATAATATACATAATATTGTATATATATAATATAATATACATAATATAATATATTATACATAATATACATTATTACATTATTACATATTATGTATATTATATATTATACCTAACATTATTAGACATTATTATACACAATAATGTACATAATAATATTATACATTAATAATGTATATATTATAATATAATGTACATAATATATTATGTATAAATATTTACACATTTATGTATACAATATTACATATTATGTATATTATATTATGTATATTATAATATATTATGTATAATATTAATGTATATAAATATTTATATAATATATATAATTTTCAATTTGTATATTTCAATTTATATTAATATAATATATATATAATATACATAATTGAAATATACATATGTTGTTGTTTTTGATATAATGTTTGGATATGGTGTTTTTGGAGTTGTTTTAGAAATACACATTTACTGTAGCATTTGGAATGTGAAAAACAGTTTTTCAAAAACAGCCCCAAAAACAAGGATCCAAACACACCCAACACTTTTTTATAGTATTTAATTAGCTTTCTACATAATGAAGAGAGGGAATATTAATATATTTTCTACAAAAAAAATATTCATATTAAAATCTTTATTGAAGGCTTATATAAAAATTCCTTTTCTTGTTTCTCTCATTCAACATTTTTTTTCTTCTCTTCCCTCTTATGATCTACTATCGTTCTCCTTTATTGATTTTTCTTTAAATCTTACATGTAACCAAATATTATGTATTACTAGTATAAAGTCAATATGATTGCATATTGTATCTTGAAACTTACTTGATTTTAATTTCATGGAATTGAAATATGTGAACATTTTTACTTACATGCTTAATAGTATTTGAAAATTTTGAATTGTTAATTTAACTTTTAAATTAGTAAATGTTCTTAACCCCATGCAAAATGTTTTAAAATTTTTTATTTTATAATGCAACCATTTGTTTTTTTCTCTTTTTTATTATATAAATATATGTTTATTGAAACTACAAGAAGCATTAAATAAACTTAAAATCTAAGGGCACAAGTGTATAATAAATGTATAAGGTGCGAATTTAGTATAGAAAGGTGTGAATTTAGCCCCTCTCCTATAAAATTATAAACTTATGTGATTATGAATTTGTTATTTAAAAGCTTATGCATAGTATCAGCGTCACTAGATTGACAATTTTAATTTATTTGGTATTGTTTTTTCTGTTTTAATTTCAGTCTCATTATGAGAGGAAAAAATAATCTCCACATTGGAGAAATCACAAACAGTCTCTCTATTTATTATGATCCCAAACTCAAACTTCTCATTTACTTTATTATAATGCTGAAATGCTCCTAAATACATTAAATTTTTACTTTGATTTATAAGATAATATGTTTATGCTAGATATAGAGATTTTTAAAGATGTTTTCATACACAAGTTAAAGTTACTAAATTATGTGTTGATGTTAGTATATCGACTTTTTTTAAACTGAACTTATTTGACTGGCTTACAATAACAGTAAATCTTGATTATGACATTCTTGCCCAGGGAAGGAAAAATCAACTGCTGATTAATTCGATTAAGCAACACGTCGTAACAATATTCCAGAACTTGAAACTGGGATACTGGCTGAGCAAGTTATATCAAATTGACAGGGAGGACACTTTCGTCAACGCGTGGATGAGTTTTCGGCCGTTTAAGTTGTTTGGGGCCGTTTGCAGAATGCTTAGGCATGGATATATATTCCACGTAGAATCGCGGACTCTATTTGTTAGGCACTAAGTTTATGTTTTCTTTTTCCTTTTTTTTTTTTAATTTTATTTGTCCAATTTTAAGGACCATCTAAATGGTGCCAAAAAACAACCATTTTATGAAGAACAAATTATTAGGCGTTTACATTTTTTCTTAATGAAGAACAAATTATTTTAACCATCCTAGTTTTTGGTTCTATAATTACATGCGTATAGCTTTGTTGCCACCTGATACAGGTGGTGTAGCATTAAAAAAAAGTGTATAGTTTTGTTGGATGATGTTAAAATATCTTGTTTCTATAAGAATTGTATTGGTAGGCGATCTGTAAGAATTTCTATAAGTGACGTATGATTTCGAATGTAAGTCTTAACTTGTGATAGTAATTTGAGGCGAACACACCCAAACTTTTATTTACCAAAATAAAAGGGAAAAAAATATTGCTTCTAATTCCTAAGTCCTAACCAAGTAAAACAATTTGATTGGAAAGATTAATATCTATGAGCACCATTGAGAGAGGCACGCCTACATGCTATTTTAACAAAAATAATAACTGAACAAGCAGGAATTTGTGTTAAATTAATAGGTAGTTACTCAATTAAAAAAGAAAATAGAGAGAGACAGAGAGAGAATAATGACTATAGGGCATTACTGAAATTAAAAAAAAGGTGTTAGACCAACATATATGCTTGCTTTCCGTTCTATATTTAAGAATATTGAAAATTCTGCTCTAACCAATTATTATATTATATGCTGAGGTAATCTCTTAAAAATGTAAATGTGAATTTTTAAGAATTAAAATGAGGAACTGCAGCAAGCAGTCTCGCACTAGATCTATCTTGAATATATATAATAGTTACTTAAAACTCAGTTTAGCTGACGTGTTTAGACATGTTTTATGATAAAAAAATAGAACATCTAAATTAATTAAAAGTAAATCTTATATACATTGACGGTGACTATCACAGTTGGATATATGACACACATGCAAAATTTGAGTTACAAATTTAAATTCGGATTAATGCATATAATAGTGAAACTGTATGCACAGTCAATGTATAGAAGATTAATTCATTAATTAAGTGGCACTGAATTTATTAGAAAAAATTTATCCCAAAAGATAAATGATATACACTCAAATATATCGAATCGAATTTAGTGCATATCAATTCAATTACTTAACGATTTATATTTCAGATTTCAATTTTATCAAGTACACTCTTAGAATCTCCAATTGGAAAAAAAAGAAAGATAATTATCTTCATTTTGCCAGCCAATGGAAGGACATAATTTTTTTTAATGGAGATACATAAATGATCAAATTTATTGTTTCTTTTAATGTATTTTTTTTTCCTCAGTAGCTGTAGTAGCTGTCCGAAGCATTAAAAAAGAAAATGGGAGGAAAAAAGAAAAGATAAGGAAAGAGCAAATTACGGTACTTCATGCCTTGAAAAATTTAATAGAGATCCGACCGTTACTTGTGCAGGTGCCGGCAATGCATTGGGAAAAATATGACCGTTGCTAAACTCAGGCGTTTTGCATCATTTAAATATCCCAACATTTATCGGCACCAGATCTGCCAAACTCTCTAACTCTTCTATCTGCGATCATCAAAATATTTGCCTCCTCATTGCTAACTCAATTGCTGGTTACCTTTTTGTTAATCGTGAATTCGCTGATATTCAAAGCACAGATTTTTCTGAGTTCTTTTATCCATCTTTTAATTTAGTTCTCCAATTATTGTTCATTTAATCGTCAACTTTTTTGCTTTCAAGCAACTCTGATCAAATGGCAGAAACGAAAGATGCCCATGTCGTAGTCGAAATTCCTGTAGACGAAGAGCATCAGCAGAAGCTCATCTCTGCAATGAGCACAACATCTTCAGCCATACAACACCATCCATTAATGGAGATCTCCCAAAGCCCAGGCCATCTCTTGCTTCTCAAGCTCTGGCAAAGAGAAGAAGATCTTTTTGGCCGCAAAATTGCCATAAAAGAAGCCAGATTGGATAATATTAGAAAAGAAATATTTCAGCTGTGTTGTTTTTACTTTATTTTTCATGGGCTATTCTTAACAATTTCATTTACATCTTATAATTCAGACGAGAACCAGCACCGTAATATGTGCCACAGATGGTGGATCCCATCTGTTTTGAGCATGTGTACTTCTCTAGTTGTCGTGTTTTTGGTTCAGATGAAGCTTTTCAGGTACTGGAAAGTGACTAATCAGTTGCAGAGAGAGAAGAACGATAATCGAACACTTACAAGATGTATTCAAGAGCTGAGGATGAAGGGGGCTAGCTTTGATTTGTCTAAGGAGCCCCAGAATGGAAAAAGAATGAAAAGCTCTAGTGTGGAGATCAAATGGAAGCCCCTTTCTTCGCTCTCTCAGTATCTCATTACCCTTTGCCTGGTTTGTTTTGCAGGCTTGATCTTCCCCACCAGCAGATTCATCCTTTGTGCTTAGTTACTTCCCTCCATTCAAGCACATGGAGCGCCACAGAATCCATAAGATACAAGAGTTTAAAAACAAAACGGTTAAAAGGAAGAAATCATTATCTCCTATTCATTAGCCAAGGTAAGTTTCATTATCTCCTATTCATCAGCCAAGGCCGCAAGGCCGCTCGGCCTCTCCTTGTATTAGTAAGAACTAAGAAGGTGAATTTTATGTGGGGCTAATTTCTCCCTTGGGTTTCCAGACATAGTCCTACTTTTCAGAATCAAGAGCTACGAGGCTTGTAATCAATTTTGCATTGCTTATACACATTGGGGGTCCATCTCTTCAAGGGGGTGAAGCATCCTGGTCCGAACGTTACTGAAATATCCACGTCCAGAGTGTCTCGTCAAGCTTCTTGTACCGCATTCTTTGATCAATAATTACATGCATTTTGCTGCTGATAACGGTCGCTTAGAAGTTTACCTTTGGTGGTGTTCTACTGATTTGGATAAGAAACCTCAAAAGGTAGAGGCAACAACTGGTCTCCAACAGTTCACTTCCTAGTGGTTATTTTGGGTCACACAGCAGGTGCTTCTTCAAGACACTTTTGTGTTTGCAATTTGCAGCACTCAGATCAAGTTTCAAATGCAGTTTTTGCAACACTGCTTGTGTTCGAGTCTGTTATGCAAAGGGAAGGTCCGCTGAAATTAAGTTGATATTTTATTTTTATGATGTGTTGGAGTCGAAGTCTCGCTAGTTCCAAGTCCCTTGCCCCTTTCTTTTTTTGTTTCACCGCAATTCTTACAGCAATAACCTCTGCGCCCCCAACTCCAAAAAAGATAAAATTAGAAGAACGCTGATGAATGGCCCAATTTTCAGGCTTTTGATTCATGGTAACATGCTATGCAAGAAATCACTACTGATAAATGCCCAACCCTTGAATACACACTACCTCAAGAAGACAAAACTGAAGATAAATAAAAATAAACGTCCAAATGACAAATTGACCAAATATGGCCGCACTATCATAATAATATCCAAAATACACCAGCAACAGAATAGGGCAACAAACAGCATGCAGAAAAAAAGTATCCGAAACCTCAAATTGCCTCTTCAAATGACCCTTGAATACACACTACCTCAAGAAGACAAAACTGAAGATAAATAAAAATAAACGTCCAAATGACAAATTGACCAAATATGGCCGCACTATCATAATAATATCCAAAATACACCAGCAATAGAATAGGGCAACAAACAGCATGCAGAAAAAAAGTATCCGAAACCTCAAATTGCCTCTTCAAATGACTTCTTCCTCCTCAGCAGTGCATCAGACAACTAGGCACTCTCAAAGCCAAATATCCGAAATATACCTGCAACAAAGTAGGGAAACGTTATTCAAATTTTGTAGCTACAAAACAACACCTTCTTAGTTTACAAAGAGAACAGGAAATCCAGTAACCTTCATCAGCCTGATATTTGTTCTTATCATCTCCTGCATATGCTAGTAAGTTGTGCTTTGGGTTCCATTCTACACTATTCATTGCAGCTCGACATGGAATTTGGTGAACTGTTCGTCCAGTTTGAACATTTGACTGACGCAGGAAAAGACATAAATGTTTACTGGATCAGAACTTAGTAACTTCAGAATTAAGCATCATCTACCAGCAGGAGACAACCACTAGAACAAAGTTTAGAAAAACATACAATATCAATAAACAAATCCTCACTGGCTGAAGCAATGTACTCTCCCGTGTGATTGAAACTTATTGTTCTAACTGGCCATCTGAGAAAATAAAACAAAGTGTTTGAGTTACAGCTCTTTAAGAAAGTGCATGAAATCATTTCAGGTCTGGACAAACATAGGAAAGAAGACAAGCATATGCTCCAATTTTATTTATACAATTTCCTTATATGAGCAAGTGGTCAATGAATAAGATTGGGGAGTTTTCTCTCTTTCTTAATTTCATAGAAGGGAACGTGGAACAGAAGTACTTACTCAAGTTTCGTAAACGTGCGCAGACATAGCATCTCCTTGATATCCCAAAGACTGACCAAGGAATCAGCACTTCCAACAGCAACGTATCTGCACAAGGCAGCAAATTTCAAATTGATACACTTTGGATACACAAGTTATTTCAAATATTATTTTGCTTGCATTATAAACACATTTTCCAACCACCTTTTTATATTTTCAACTACTATTTTATCCCATATACATCACATCACAAAAAGTGCTACAATATATTATTCCAAATAGTATTTCAAATAATCTCTATCCAAACACTCCCCTTGGTTTGCATTGTTATTTGATCCATTACCACCCTGAAAGCTTGTAAAATTGTAACCAACAAAATATACTAGTTCCAAAACATTCTCAAGGGTTTTTTTTTATTTTTCACACTGAAAATTATGTATTAGAGTAGAAGCTGATAGCCAACAGAATATGCAGAGAAACACCTTCCTAATGGGTCAATGGCAATGCAGTAGCAACCAGCTGTATGAGCCATAAGGGTGTCAACTCGATCAAGAGATGGATAAGCTAGTACTTCCACAGTACCTAAGGAGCAAAAGGAAAGGAGTGCAATTGTAATATATGGACACAAAATAGATACAATCAAATTTCTTAAGAAAGTACACTGAATGATAGATATTTCCACTTAATTTCTTCTCACCATTCCCTGTGGTCAGAAAGAACTTGTCTCCTGTCATGTTCCATGCAATCTCATTGACCTGAATTAAAGACTTCATCTCAGATTATAAAGACAAGGCATCTCAATTGACTCACTGAGAAGGAATGAGGAAAGAAGAAATGCTAATCATCAGGTAAATTACTTCAGACAAGTACATAAAATTATAACAGTTAACCAGAAGTACAGGTTTTCTGCTATGCACATGAAATATCAACAACATCATCCCAGACTTATTATCTCAGACAAGTGTATTCATGACACTGAAGGAAAGGCAAAATGGCCATTAAAAGTCCTAGAATAACTAGGTAAGATATACCCCAAGTAAAGTTTGCAAGATCTCATGTTGCATAAAATAACCTGATGTGGACTCTAAAGACCACTTCCTCCTCCAACCACCATCACAAATGAACCACGAACAACTTGTATGAAAATAATACCATTAGCTGAAACATGAATGTACCTCATATGTGAACTTGCGCTTGTGGAGAGGCTTAAATTTGCGAACATCCAATATAGTCAATTCATCATCCTACAACACATCAAGACTGTAAGAAGAGCTGCAACATAATTTCTAATTAGATAGAAGTAGATAACAAGTTACATACTAATCTGCGTGCATTAATATAATTCTTTGGAAACGAACATGGATTTGCAGGAGAAAACATAATTGCAAAATAGATCCAGTTCCAGACTGTGGATACTGAACCCATAAAAGCTTTAAAATGTTAGGCAAGGAATGCATGGCATACCCTGTTCCCTACAGCAATATGTGTCCCATCAGGCTTATAGGTAATATTGATATTCTCTCCGCTAAGTTCAGCTTGCTGTGAACATTTTCCACCTGTCAATTCAAGGCACAAATATATGAGCACCCTTAGCAGCAGTATGCTGTTTATAGAGTTGAGTTGTCAAGTCAGCTCCATGCAGTGGATAGAGTAGAATGTCAAGTTTGTTTTCCATTGAAGAGTGAACTTTTCTTTGGCTACATTCAATGTCTATTTCAACTAAAGAGCACAGCTGCAGAAGAAAATTTTCAGATGTTGCCAGAAAGATGAAGCATTACTTTGGAAGCAGAAAATATTCCTTTCCACACTTTGTGAAACTTTCTTCTATTTTTTTTTTGTTTGGGGAGGGGGGTTGGGGGGGTGAGTCTACAGCAGGATAAATACTGAAAGCTATAACAAAAGTCTCTGTTACTTATCCAAAGGCCTAATGTCGTAGAAGATCCTTCATCAGAATAAATAGAACAAAATAGTTACTTGACTATTAACTCCTTTCCAAAACTCTATTTACCTATTCAAGCATAAACCTTTTTTAAAATGTCTTACAATTGAAGTGTTAGGTTATTACTGCTTGGTAAGATTTAAACAGATGTATGCATTCTGGTGGTTCACTTACTACGAGCATCCCACAAGCGAACTGTCTTGTCACCTGACGCAGTTGCTATCAAATCAGCATGTTTAGGATCCCAGCACAACTGATCCACACTATCAGTGTGACCCTTCAACTCTATATCTTTAACTTTACCCTGCAGAAAAATTCCAAATGGCCATACAAGGCAGAGAATACCAAATTGTTCAATGTCAGAAAGAGAGACGAAAAAGAACGGAAAAGAAAAGCAGCTCTCTTGTAGTGGTCATTCATTCCAAAACATTCCTGCCTGAATTGGTAACAAGATATGCATTGCTGTGGAAGCCACATAGCTAAGGACCTCATGATCTCCAATGGAGTAAAAATTCATTGCAGACAATATTTTTTTAAAGTTCCCACAGAAGGATGGATACAGCAAATAGAGTTGACAAAATATGCAGCCAGAACAGGCTCTCCTGAACAGCATTCAGATGCTTTACCAACAGATTAACTAGGAGGACACATGCCTTTCTGTTGGAAGTTTGATACTAGTGCTAATATACTCGTCAACCGCGTGTATAACTTTGTTTCAAAATCAAAACATCAAATTCAGCACAAACCCTAAAACTAATTCAAAGTAGAAAAATGAAACTATATAGTTCTGGAGACTTCATTACAGAAAACGAAAAGCACGATTTTGAATCAGCAAAGAAAAAAGAGTAAACCCTTTCCAATCTTAGACGGGAAAAACAACAACAGCATTTTAAACTAAAAGGAGAAATAACGAGGGAAAAAAGAAAGAAGAAAAAAAAAGGAAAAGTTCATACATGGCCGTGATGCTCAATGTGCCAAATGCGAGCAGTTTGATCAACCGAACCAGAAGCGAGCTTCGTCCCACTGCAGTTCCATGCCACCGAATGCACCTGTACTCACACCCACCCCAAAAATTTATATATTAAAAAAAAGAGTTACGAATTTTAAACAAAAACATGAGCAAAGCCACCACTTTATCTAAGCAGTGATACTTATTCCAGCAATTGAATCAAAATATTTTGGGGAAATAGAAACAATTAACCACAGAAAACCAAAATTCACCACAAAGTCTGGGCTTTTAGCTGAAAGACTTTAACTTTCTTTATTTGCATAAGAGGGAGAAGGTGAAGAATTTTGGTACCTTTTTCTTGTGGCCTTGGTAGTCTCTACTGTGGAGGTTTCTGAAGGGTATCGTGTCCCTCTCCTCCATTGCTGGGCTGTTCGTCTGTCTTCTCTAATTTTAACTGCAATTCAATAAACAAGGACTTGCGGAGTCTGGTCACTGGTGGTCCGTTGTTCTGTGCTCGACTCAAAATAAAATAAGGGTTAATTTCAGAAACCTATCCTGAGGTTTCTACAATTTCACTAGCCTGCTCTAAAGTTTGTAAATTTATACAAACCTCCCCTAAAGTTAAGGTTTTGACAACAAAATTAATCCAACTAGAGAAAATAATATTAAAAAGGGAAAATGACATGTTTCATCCTTCACATTTTGCAAAAATATTCTTTTCGTCCCTCACTTTTAAAATGAAGCAAATTCGTCCATGATATTTAAAAATTAAAGCTATTACATCCCTGAACTTAATTTTCAATTTGAATCAAACCATCCAATAACCCAGTAATAAATTTCGAAAATAGAATTGATAGATCATTCAGTCAATTTCATCATATTCACATGACATTTATTAAACCAAAAAAATAAAAATTATAAAATAAAATGTCATTCTTTGTCTTGGAATAGTAGAGTTTTTTTTTTTTTTTTTTTGTAAATCTTTTCATGCACAGTTAGTATATCCGCTTGCGAATCTAGATATGTATCATAAATATAAAATTTGGGGTTTAAATTTAAATTAAAATGATATGGCGGTACATAAAACCGTCAATGTATACAATGATAATGTAGAAAAGATTAATCTTTCTTTTTTATGTTATAATTTTTTATTTTTAGGTTCATTAAATTTCACATGAATATCAAGTTGAGTTAACCAAATAATCTATCAATTACACCCCCAAAATTTGTAATCAGGTTGATTGGTAGTTTGATTCAAATTGAAATTTGGGTTCAGGGATGTAATAATTTAAGTTTTTAAATGTCAAGGACGAAATTGCTTCATTTTAAAAGTGAGGGACAAAAAGAATATTTTTGTGAAATTTAAAGGATGAAATTGATCATTTTCCCTATTAAAAAAGTACTTTAAGGAGAGAGATGAAACTTTTATTCCATAAATACCCCTTATTCATATATATAAGTTGTATTAGTAAAAAAATAAAAATAATTAATACACACATTTCACCACTCAAAAAGTTCATATTTAATAAATTAAACAACAAAAACAAGCAACAAAACTAAACTAATGATCATAAGATTTAACAAAATAGACTAGTCATCTTTTTTTACATGATATTTGCTATGATTCTTGTGATTTTGAATCGAAATTTTTTTTGAATTTTGCCTTTCTTTTCCCTCCATTCTCCTTTACTAATATCTAACGATTGAGTAATTAGAATACTAATTAATTATTAATAACTAATTAATGAAAATAATTGCTAAAAAATTCTTTAATGATAAATGATGACTTGTATTTACAAAATAACATCAATTGATATATCTGATGGAGGAAGGAGGAAAAAAAAGGCAAAATTGGAAAAAAAAATTTGTTACAAGAATCATAACAAATATTATGTCGAAAGAGATAACTATTTTATTTTGTTAAATTTTGTGATCATTAGTATAGTTTTGTTACTTATTTGTATCGTCTAATTTATTAGATATGAACTTTTTGGATTGTGAAATGTATGTATTAATTATTTCTAACTTTTAATTATTTTTATTTTTTTATTAATACAACTTTTAGACATGTATAAGGAGTATTTATGAAATAGAAGTTTCATCTCTCTTTTTAAACTGTTTTTTGAATGTTACTTTTTCTAATTGGACTAATTTTGTTATCAAAACTTAATCTCATGAGAGATTTATGTAATTTTGTAAATTTTAAGGAAAACTAGTGAAATTACAAAAACCTCAGGGAGGTTTCTAAAATTACCCCTAATATAAAAAGTCTAATTACAACTCTGCTTGTTTAAAAGCATGAATTTGGAACGTGGATATTGCACTGCGGCCTCCAGGTTCCAGACGCGGGGCATTTAAAAGCGGCCTTAATTTGAACAATCACATCAACGATGACGAATTTAAGAGAGAATCCCTCGTTCGTTGGTTATCCAATGTGGAAAAAAAATTTTGCACCAGGGCCTTCACTCCCATGCCATCGTTCCGCCTTTTATTATAGGGTTAATATCAGAATTCAAAAACCTTCCCTGAAGTTTCTTCTAATCACATCTAGTACCCTTCATATTTTCGAAATCACACCTAACACCCTTGGAAGTAGGATGTGACAGGCTGTCTCAATCAGAAGGGGAGAAATTACCCAAAAATCACCAATATTGTGTATTTAAGGGTAGGAATGCTATGATGTATACATAAACATGCATTTTTCCGTGTGTGTTGCATTAATCTTATAGTGAGTAAGAAGTAAAAAATTCCTAAATTGGGATATGTAGGATTGTTAAATTTTGTGGTGTATATTAACTATTGGAATCTACATTGCTACCTATTTCCTTATACTTCAACATGCACCCCAAATAATCACTGCAGAAGTTTGTATTATCTATGACTAATAAGGTTGACTTAGTTTGGAAGCATATGAAGCACTGAAAATATTACTTATACTTCATTAAATCGATTTTTCCGATTTGAATAAAAATATAGCTGCCAATGTACCAATTAGAACTGTTTGATTCCTTACTGAATCTCCAATCAACTTGCTGCAGAATTTCCCATTTAAGTGCTGCATATTAATGGTGTTGAAGGCAATTTATAGAGATTAAGCATCATCAGTTAACCATTGGAAGCAACAGTCACAGTAGCGGGGTCACCTGGAGGTCCATAATTATAACATTCTTTTTTATGACACTTTTACCCCCTCACCTTCTAAATTAATATCATATGCTTATTTATTTCTATTTTTATTTTCTAAAATTCAATAATCATCTTGGGCTGTGGGTAAAAATGGAACAAAAATAAAGTCTTTCTCTTATAATTCATTATTACTACTATTGTCAAACAGAAGCGCTGACAATGATACTAAAGTTGTCATTTCAGGGGTGCTAGGTGTGATTAGAAAAAAACTTAGGGGAGGTTTATGATATTAGCCCTTTAATATATTGTCATTTTTTCCTTTCGCGAACATTCCATTTTAAATTTTTTACTGGTTAGCTTAAATCTCAATAACTATGGGGTTGGTAGAATACAAAATTCAACAGACTAAAATGACAAAATTATCGAGAAAAAAATGGGATTTTTTTTTTGTATTTTTGTTTTTCTATTGCATATGATTTTCTTTTTAGTTTGTTGTATTTTGTCCTTTACTCGATTAGTAATTACTGGAACTCAAGAAAATAAAAAATAAAAATAAAAAATAGGATATATGTAAAGAAAAATTGAACATATAATAAAATGTGAGACATGAAGTGGGACACAACTAATTTTTTACTAGTACCTACAATGTAGTAGTGTTGTGTTGATGAGAAATGAATAATTTTTCACTTTTTCTTTTATTTTTTTTTCCTTCTCTGTCTTTGGTGGATGATGATGAATTTACAAGTTAGAAAGCCCAGAAGATACGCGGTCATCGTGCAACGGGATATCAACAACGCCAGGAATTACGTGATTAGATTAGTCAACATAAATGTTCAATCGACCTCCAAAATTTATGGAGAGGGAAGATGATATACAATTATACCACTACATGATAGTTTTCCAGTGAATGTTTAACAATGGCATCCCAACTACCAAACCAATTAAGAGGGCTACTCCGTTCTATTGTTTACTTAACATACAAACAATTTTCATCCACCTGCAATTATATCCATACACGAGAGGGAAGAGCTAATAATATTCCGTCATTCGGGATGCACCTAACATAAAAATTCTACGCACAAGGTAAAAATAGACGCATTTATTTAAAAGATTGAAAATTGACAGCCCATCGTCATTGTAATGCAATCATCACAACCCATCAAAGTGCTTTAGACACACTGTAGATGCAGGTCCGGCATGCCAACTGCAAAGAGATCGAACAGTGAAAAGCAGAAAAAAAAAAAAAGGAAAGGAGAAACCTTTTTCTATTTACTGCAACTTCAGTTAGTTTTTTTGGGATCGATAAAATTACCATTTTTAGAAGCGTTTAAGTAATGAATGCTATATATGAATTAAACTCACTATATGAACATGCATATATATTTATCAGGTGTCTACGCCTTGATTGAGAACACACCCACTGAATAAATTCAAGAATTCTTACACAGCGCGAATTCAATTTCTTTCACTATCAGTTGTTATTGAACGCAACACTAGTAGTACTGTAAACAATATTGACCGGCGGCAAGTAGCAGAATACTGAGTACAGAGCAGTACCAAAGGAGGATGCATTGGCAGTGGAGTGCAAAATGACTGACATACATGAATACGTGTGTGACTGTGAATGAGGGAGTGGAGTAAACGGCAATGGACACAGTGGACTGGAATCACTGGGATAGACCGATAGAGGGATTAGCAGCGCAGCACAGCACAGCACCGCCTGACTCCGTCACTGGCCTTTGGAAAAATTGTCCATCCATCCCGTTCAATATAAATATAAATATAAATATTCTCTCCTCCTCTCCTCTGTACAAAAAAATTAACAGGCCTTCTTAGTTCTTTTTTTACTTTCTTTCTAGTGTTTACGTACTACTAGCAGTAGTCAGCACTTAATTATAGTATCAGTACTTGTTACTCACTAGTATTGCTATTCTTTCCTTTTTTTTTTTTTGGTCTCTCTTTTTTCTTTCCTTTTCATTCACCGACGCCTCCTCAGCCATAATAGTCATCATCTCTGGCCTCTACTCATTCTATAATATAGAGTAGAGAGAGGGAGCGAGGGACTGACTGGTCGGTGGATCTGAAGGAGACATCGGCGGGCGGTGAATAAAGAAAGACGAGATGTCGTCTGGAAGGTACATGGCTTACTCGCCCTCTCCCTCTGCCCCTCACTCTCCTCACATCGGCCCCGCCGCCGCCAGTGGTCTACGCTCCGCCGCCTCCGCCCTTGCTGAGCAGGAAAAGTATGACCTCCTTTCTAATCAAGTTTAGATCTTTTTTTCGATTCAATTAACTTCCTGCTTTCTTTGGATTGACGGGTTCGTTTTATATATGTTAAAGCCTGCTGCTTTTGATTATACCCACACTTCTCCTTTTGTTTTCTGTTGTTTTATATTGCTAGAAATTTCTTGTGATTTATTTCCTTCATAAGCGCTGGCTGGTGTTGTAATCTTTTATGTTCGTTGGTTGCCAGGTATTTATCCGAGTTACTTGCGGAAAGGCATAAGCTTAATCCGTTTATGCCAGTGCTGCCCCATAGTTATCGACTGTTGAATCAGGGTAAGCTGGTAGCTTCACTATTTAGATTATCTCCTGCTAGCTGTTGTGGTTCAATGGCTCGGCAGGAGGGTTTCTGGTTTATGTTTAATAGTAGTAATTGTCTGTCTATGTTAGATATGGTTGCCGCCCATGGGACGTTTTGATGAGATGGTTGAAGTTGTTACAGCCTATTTTTACAATTTTTTTCACTAATCTCTGGTTTGCTTTAGCTGACCCACACATCTTTGAGTCTTTGACGAATCAATTCATGACTGCCTTTGGTGGTTGTCTGGATAATGTCATGAGATCACTTGCAGAGTCAGTAAATCCCATAAAGGATATTCTTCTACTTTGCTTGATGAGCTTGTTTTAAGGCTTCATACAAGTCTGGCAAGGATAACATCAAAAGAAAACTTGGGAAGAAAATTACTCATGACATCCATCTTGGGCAATTTCTACTGGATCTTTCTTATGTTCCTTATTATTGAGTATGAGATTGACTTGATAAATAAATCTTTTATCCATTTATTATGTTGGTCTTATTTGTGCATGTAATATTGTGGTAGAAGCTAATTAACTGTGGAGCACGTGGCTGTAGAATAGAGTTGACGTGTTTGTGATGGCTAAACACGTGGCTGAATGAAACTTTACACTTGTGTTTACTGTATCTCAAGTTGACGTAGTTGTGCCGGCCACACACATGACTAAACAAATCTGTTAAAGTAGCATTTCCCCTGTATCGTTCCTAACTTAATAATTCTTGAGTTTTGGTAGCTTTTGGCACGTAGAATAGTCTTCGGTGGAAGATGGGCCCAGGACCTAGAGATGAAATTTTTATCTTGGTTTGCATTACAAATGAGCAAGTGGTTACAGTTGTACTGATTATTTTGGTGAAGGCTTTAATGCCGCATCCAGTTCATTGAATATAGGCCCACAAGGATGCTTTTGCTTTTTTCATTTATTGAAATGCTGTTAGCTCTGACTACCCTACTAAATATCTTCTATGTACCTAGATGTTTGCTTTGATCCCTGCATTCTTTCCCCACCTGAGTATGCCTGGTGTTTATTGGGCGGAAAAAGAAAAAAGGAAAAGAAAAAGAGTAGAGAAAGGCAGAAATGTTTGAAGTAGATCGTGATCATCGAGTTACCTTGTATAAATCATCAAGGAAGTGTCTTATTTAAGGATCTTGTGGCACATAACATGTGTTGTTTAGTAGTTGTCTTGTTGGCTCTTTAATAGTTGTGTCATTTAGTGAATAATTTTAGGATCATTTGCTGTTTCTGGCTCTCTTCTGAAGACTTGCTTCCTGTATTCCTGCAATAGCAATATGGAGATTGCTCTGATCGTTAAAATATCTGTGCCTTCACTAAATATCATTAAAGTTCATATGATGTGGTGCATTATTTCTGTTTCCCTTTTGCTATTTCCATTTCTAGTCATAAATCGTTGCAAAATCTGATCCACCAATTATCACAATCTCTGCAGATCTTATGTAATAAACCACCACCGGCACTCATGTCATTTCCAAAAGCATAAAAAGTATATCTTTTGTTAATCCTGTGACAACCAGTACCTTCTACTGTCTTTGTTCCAGCTACGTCCGCTCAGCAACTAATTTTGACAAGTCATTGCTTAATAACTATAGTTGTGCTTTCTAAAGCACCATGCACCAATTTGGCTAGCCATGGTAACCATTAAACAATTGTCACATTCTGAAATGAATGAGCATTTCTATTTTCTATGTCTAGTTCTCTCCTTTCCACTACTGTAGTGCCAGAGTTTAGCCATCGAAGGATAGGGCTCAAGGACATTAGTTTTTATTGCATTTTGAAAGCTTGTCTCTTTGATAGAGAAAAGTTACTCAACTCTTGTGACTAAGAAAGGGGAAGCTAGTGAGCAAGTGGGAAAATGGAAAATTTTCACAGTAACTTGCAGGAAACTGCTTGTGTCGTCATCTGGTTTGGGGGTTGGGGGCAGCAGATGTGAGAACTAGCCAGAAAGGAGGTCATAGAATTGGAAGATCATGTTGCATAATTAGCTTGGTATCATCGAGCATAAATTGGTATTAGAACTGCTGCAGACTCTGTAGTAGATTGGTGATTCTCGTCATGATTATGGTGATGTGATCAGATTCTGAAAGGTTGGTTATGGTGGGGAAGGAGGCCGAGAAAGGGTGGAGGCTCTTGACTAAGTTCTTTGGGAGATGAAATTAGTGGTAGGGAAAGAATTATTTGGAGAAAAAATGCCATTTGGTATTCTGGAGAAGGAATAGATGGAAAAGAACATGTGTTGTTGGTTAATAATGGAGAGCTAACGTCATGGAGAAAGGGGGTGGACGAGCATTAAGGCATCTGAAGAATCCCATTATACTGATTCTTTATTGATGCTGGAGGACAATAGCATGGAGATTACAGAAGTTACCACTTTCTAATCTTGAATTAGCAGCTTTAAATGTTTGAAACCGATTATGATTGCCAATTAGAAGAGAAGTGATATACTTTTTTCATGTTTCTGTTGAGTGAAGATTTACTACTCCATCCAGGGTTAAGAACAGAGTATGAGTTTAAAAGATGGTCTTGATTTTTTTTTGGGGGGGGGGGGGTGGTTAGTAAAGGTAGGTGTTGTAGGACATGTCTCCGACATGTGAAATTGTATATCCTGGACATACTCAAAAAATAGGAGGTGGCTATATTTAATTATTTTAAATCTGTTTCTTTAAATCTCTAAGGTCCATATTGAGTGGATATGTAGATGAATTTTTTTCATTGTGCTTAGGAGTTAGGATCACTATGTTTCTGTCTTCCGCAATTAGCAGTTAAAAGAATTAAATTGGTTGTCTTTACTATTGGAAATAAGGCATCCTGCATATAAAATCTGGCTTTCTTTTGAAAACTTTATGAATCGTGAAGTAAAGTTTGAGTTTGGTATCAAGTCAAATGGTCAGTTGAATAAATTTGATTCTAATTTGCTTTCAGACTCTATCAAGTGGATTACAGATTATGGCTAATAAAGTCCTCTTTAATGGAGGGAATCATACATTTGGTCTAGTATTCAAGGCTCAGCCTTTAGAGGGAGACCGATCAAAATCAGTTGCCTTGGCTGGTGATGTATGTTTCTGAGTTGAAACTGCTGAAGCATGTGGATCGCTCCTGTCGTTTATTCCTTGGGGCTTGGGATTTATTGTCTTCTCGGTGTCTAACGTTTTCACCTTCCTAGAGGAAAAAGAGTACCTATCTTCGTTGACTTGGTTATCACTCTTTGTGTAAGGTTTTAACTAGGCACTGAGTTACTGATATACTGATATCCTTGTCTTTTAGAAACAATAATTCTAGCATGATTTATTACGACTATGTATTATATCCGTATTTGACTGTACTAGACTTTCGTTGTCCCTCACCCTAGGCTACATTCTTCTGAATGACTAAGCTTGTCAGGTTTGGAAGTATTGTTCATTAACTAACCAGTTAAGAATCCTTAGAATCTATCGATATTGTGGTGACTGCTGACTAATTATTTAACAAATGCTAACTGGTACATCTTATTCTTGAAAATTGACCTTTTTGAAGCAGAAATATTGCGTGTAACCACACTCTTGGGGAATGCATCAGTTTTAGATCAAAGTGGGCTTGAACATGCTAGCCCCCTGGCTTCAGGAGGAATATATTCACATGGAGGAGCTAATGTGAACAGATGGGCATCACCATTTCAATCCGAAGTATGGATACTAACCATTAACATAACCTTTGTTTTATCTAATTCTTTACTGTTTTTCAGAAGCATCTTGACACAGTTCTTTTACATCAGTACTAACTAGGTTTCTTTTCCTAGTGCCGTTTAACTTTTAACTTGCGTTTCCCCCATGACAGGTATTTAGAAGCTAACAACATCAAGAATGTCATGTATATTTAACTGAGCTTCTTGGTTCAAAATTTCTTTTGCAGTTAGCTGATTGTTCTCTTCACTGTAATCAACTTTCTTGGCAGAATGTTGCAAAGATTTGCTGTCTTTCATATTAATATATGCTCATACTAGAGATATTCCTGTTGTTGCTTTCATATGAATCTGAATATTTCTTTACTCAATTCTTTGTATTGGTAATGCATTGGATGCTGATAGAGCACATTGCTTCGTTCTGCCCACTTGGGGAAGCACATGTATATTTTAAGTAACTCCACCATTTGAGTTTGTATGTGCTAAAAGAAGTTATTGATATTAATCTAAGAACATTTAACCTGTGAAAAAAGAAAAATTAACCTGTGATTGTGCTAACAGGCTATTGATAATTCTTGAAAATTCGATTTAAACAGTATAGGAATATTCTATACTTTCCAGTAATAACATGCACTGATCATTAGGATTCTGGTTTCAATTCTCTATTAACTTGTTAACTTCACAGTTATCTAATTTTACTTCGATATAAGAATGGTTTTGTAGTGTCTAAATCTAGTGGGTGGTATACATTTGTATGGTCCTTTGAGGGATTTGTTTTGTCATAGTTCCCCGTTCAATGTTTTTGGAATTGGATCTGTGTATCATCCCAGTGGAAACACTCACATGCTATATGGGAAATAAAATGTGAAATTTCTGATGTTGTCCTTTCCTTGTTGACCATATTTGGGATCGTACTCTGCAGATATCAGGTCTGATGCAGCCACCATCTGCACAAAATTGGTTAGGTTCTCAAGCAAGCTCATCAGGTCTTATAGTGAAACGCACAATCAGGGTTGACATTCCAGTGGAACAGTATCCTAATGTATGATCAGGATTTGCTGTTTCTATGTTGTTATGATGCATGATTTTCTAAAACTCACTTGAAGAACTTGCTTTTGCAGTTTAATTTTGTTGGACGCCTCCTTGGTCCTAGAGGGAACTCTCTCAAGAGAGTTGAAGCCAATACTGACTGTCGTGTTCTCATTCGAGGCCGTGGCAGCATTAAGGACCCAACAAAGGTAACGACTAGAATGATTTTGGTGGTCTTCCCCATAAATACAGTGAATAGCTTGTGGATCACCATAAATTAATATAACAACTTTAATATTGTTCAATATAAAAGGAAGACATGATGAGAGGCAAACCAGGATATGAACATCTAAATGAACCACTTCACATACTAGTTGAAGCAGAATTGCCAGTTGAGGTAATCGACGCTCGTCTGATGCAAGCACGTGAGATACTTGAGGATTTGCTGAAGCCTGTGGTATGTATATATGCTCTTCCTCCTGTGAAATTCAATCGTTTCTGCAATTCCTCAGCATTTTAATGGAGACAGATATTTACAGATTGGGATATCCAATGATGAAGCATTCTGTCCTCTTCAAATGCAGGATGAATCTCAGGACTTCTATAAAAAGCAGCAGTTACGAGAACTCGCCATGATTAATGGCACTCTTCGTGAAGAAGGTTCCCAAATGTCTGGATCTGTGTCCCCTTTCCATAACAGCCTTGGGATGAAGAGGGCCAAAACGAGGGGGTAATCCATCCCTTTTGGTGATTGGCTTTTGGAGCTTGTGTGTTGATCTCTCCAGTGAATAGCAGTTCCGCATGCAAAGGTATTGCTGGGTCAGCAGATCCTTCCAAATGCCATCGGGGCACTGGTGCTACTCTGCCGGTTCTAACTTGTTTCTATATGATATGAAGTGTGTTTCATACTACTTGGAAGATAAATAGCAAGAGTATAACATAGTAACAGACCTTAGGGGTCTGAGGGTTTGCTTATGAACACTTTCCTTGCTTGGTGGAGCATTTGCTTTACAATGCTATTCTTGTGCTATAGTCTCTCTCATTGTAAGAGTGTGATGGAAGTTTTGATAACATGGGGATTCTTGTAAGACATGTAAAAAGGTCACCATTGCTGTCAGACGTATGTACAATAAGCGTAGGATTGCTTCTTTAGTTCTGTTGAGGCATTCTTTTGGAAGTGATTTTATGAGTTGTATGCTTCAATGACCTCTTCCATATTCTCGGCTTGTTCTTTTAGCTTATTTTTTGTTCTGAGCAGGTTGCTTTCATGTGAGCTACATTTATTCTATAGAGCTTTCGGTCTTAGTTAAATTTTTGAGCCTTCAATGCCTCATCCAACGTTCCTTTCTTCAAGGGCTCCTCTCAAGGAAAGAAGTGCAAAACTAACGAGCTTTCAAATTGTGTGTGTGGTTAAAGGCTCAAAATAGCGGTTTTCCTTCTGATCTGCATGTTTTCTTTTTAAGTCCAACTTGAGGTTTATAAGGGGTATGTCAATGTTGTTGGTCATGTTAGAGCAATCAGTACAGCAGTCAATGTTGTTGGTCATGTTAGAGCAATCAGTACAGCAGTCAATGTTACAGCACTCATAAGCAGAATAGCGTTTGGAACGAGGTTTCACAAGATAGACGCTAGTACAGCTCTACGAATGCTTCACTGATAGTAGCTTTCTATAGCATTTTATGCTTTATGCATACAATTTAGAAAACGAGAGATGAGCAGAAATAAGATCGATAACATTGAAAAAGAAAGATGGAGACCCAAAGAGTGATAAAATCTATTTATGGTTTGCTTTATGCTTTACAATGGTGGAGAGATACAAGTGTCGACTACCATGTGGCACACTTCAAGAACACATCATCTGTGACAAAGAAAGGGTCTACAAACACTTCATAGAAGTTTGAATGCTAAAGATTCTCGTAGTAAGCATGATTTTAGCTAAAGAAGTTTAGCTAATAAACAACTTCAGGAGGCAGTGGATGCAGCAACTCGACAGAGAGCTCAAAATAGTGGACCTCCAACAATTCAACGCAGAGCTCAAAATTAGGCATAGTGGATCTCCATTTACAGTCACAGAGTATATACAATAGGAATTTGGAGTGGTGAGATTTGATAACCATGATCAGTTCAGCGTTCAAATTTACTAACTTATTACTGGAAAAGCTAAAGCCTATTGCAGTCGAGATCACATTGTTCACAAAGTATTTACTCCGAAGTCTTCCTCAATATGCCTAGAGATAGAAATAAGATACTTCAAAATACTATAATCATCCCTACTCCTCGGCGCCTTCATCATCATCATCATCATCGTTATCCTCTATTCCAACCCACCGAGTAAAAGCAAAAAGGAATTCCTTGAAATTGACCATTCCATTCTTATCCCAGTCCATCTCTTCTGCAAGAACAGAACAAATTGCTGTCAGAGGCTTCGGCAAATAAACGAGTGTACCATACCAATAGTATGAAATCACGTTCTCCATGCTCCAAACACCAAGCTACCAGTCAGCCCAAACGACCACAAAAAATGTACCAAGTGAATGCAGCAGAAAGTTTCATACTTTGTCTGGAATAATAACTATAAGCAAATAAGAAAAAGAAATGATTCCGGATGCATTTACAAGTCAGTTTGATAACTATAAGGACTCAGGAAACTGACACCAATTTCCTAAATTGGACGCCAGGATGTGAATCCAGCAATAAATCCACAACAATACTGACTCTCTTTGCACATAAGAAACTTAAGTGGGCCAAGTGGCCTTTGTAAGGTATTTAGCAATCACTTACACTAAAGAAATAAGTGGCTTACAGCACAGATAACCACAAATTCATCAAAAGAAACTCAAGAAGCATCATCCTGGCCGAGCTGTATGCATTCACTAAGCATTTCGTGTTTGAGCAAGAGACTGAGAGGTGGGAGGAACTCACCAAATCTTTTCATGGCAATACGCCCAGATGACCTCTCTCCTGAGGTGGTTTCATTTATTGCTTCAACCATCTCATTCTTGCTGACCTGACCATCTTTGTTCTTGTCCAGAAATACAAAAGCATCAACCAACGTTTCAAATGTAGCCTCAAGATTTGGCAGTCCAATTCGTGATTTCTTCTACTGTCAAGGAAAAAATTCCCAAGAAAGGGAGGTGGGAAGGAGGGTGGAAGGGAAGGACAGGAAGAGAATCTCCATGCACGCTTTACTTCCTCATGCATGTGAAAGGCACTAATGCAGCATATAAATCCAACAATACACTCTAGGAATAAGCAGCTATAGCATTGCAATAATGAGAAAAATCAAAGGTTATAATGTTTTAATGAAGAGAAGTGCATGATAAAGAAGAACGCAAAGACAAACAGATCACTACTCTTCTTTGGTGAAAACAGATTAGAGATGATACATGCGCTAAAATGTTGTAGCCCTTTATTAATCACAAAAACTTGTCTGCAATGACAAATCCAATTACTTAGGATGAAGCCAAGTTAAGAGGGAATCTAAGAACAGAAAATGACATTCTGGATACAGCATGCTCAGCAGCAGGGTCATTCTTCAGAAGATAGACAAGGCAAAGAAGAACAATAAATTCATTGAACTTCATTCCCATATCATCATTAATATCACATGCTTCAAAGAGATCATTGATTTCCTCGTCTGAAAAACTAATCTCCAGTTTTCTGAAACACTGTTTTAGTTCTTGTGGATCTATGGCACCATTTCCATCCATGTCTACAAATAGGTATGCAAATAAATTAGTACAAATTAGTCTAGCGAGAACCTTGTTTCTTGATGTAATTGGTAAGGGAACAGTGAGTAGGCAAAGAAAAATATGAGGACATGTGTATAATAATCAACGACCAAAACAAATTGCAAAGAACTGATGGCATTCATAAATGAAGAAATGAAAACAGAAAAGCATTCTATGTTTATCCATCACAGGACAGGGAACATCAATGATCAAAAGATGATACTTATCAGATTACATTTGCTAGCAGCTGATTTTTTCTTCAAACTTTGGAATGACATAAACTGCCAACAAAATTCTATTTCCACAATTAGACATGTAGTTTGAGGCTATGAATACATCAAATGTTGAGTTCAAAAGGCCGAATTTTAAATGCAGTCTGAGAAAAACAATGCATGGATTTTGGTACATACCAAATTCCTGAAATATAGCTTTACATTTTCTGAGATTCTCATCAATTTTGGGGAATTTCAAGATTATGCTGTTGAAAGATTTAGCAGAGCTGCCTTCACTTTCTCTCCTCTGCATTGCCCCGACGATTTTGGCCTCAAGCTTTGTCTCAGGTAAATAAGCCTTCGGAGATTCACCCTTTTGCAGTACACCTCCCATTTTGAATTACCGTGAAAAACTCTGGCACATCCAAACTGACAGAGCAGAACAATGTTAATTAGAGCATCCTTGTGTAGTTTTGAAGAGGAAAAGTAACAATTTTGTGAAGCTGCACACAAATAACTCCATCTTATACACGAGCAAACATACCATTACACAAATCATGGAATGTGAGAAGACTTGGACACCAACATATCCCGAATACAGAAAGGTGGTCACTTTTGTTTTATATTCTTAAGTTCAGCCACTAAATAAATTAATTGCCACTTCATCAACTTCTAATGGACAAATAAACAAAAGGCATGATTTTTATATTGCCAATAAGATAATCATCGCACTTTTTCCTTTTTACTTCAAACTGAACCTGTTGGTACTGTAGTTAAACTCTAAGCTGTTAAAGGGAACTGAGTAGCTTTCACCCTTTGATAACGATCAGTAGCTTGCACATCTACTCCAACTATATTTTTTACAATATCAAGGGGAACATATTTGCCTGCTTGAGGAAAAGCAAGAAAAGATACATACATTGGCATTCAAGATTTCAAATGGTGGTCCCTGAGATGGTTACAGAGGTGCAAAGATTTCTAGGGCAAAAACAAAACACATCTAGTAAGTATGCTGCATTAGCTGATAAGCAAAATAAGCTTCTCCCAAAAGAGCATTTATCTTTCGCAACTATGTTGTTAGATTAAATTTTTATTTCTAATAGAACAAGCATCATCTAATTATAGTTCTAGCTTGATAGATGTGCCATTTGAAAGCATGAAGGGAAGTTGTCTGTCACTACTGAAAACAGTACTTAACATCATAGGACAGTAGTAATAGCAATTCCAGAACCATATCACCATTGCAATCTGGCAATTTGACAACTTGTCAATGTATGACGACCCATATGTCTGTTGAGAAAGGATGTACTCATGCAGTCTAACGTTAACCTTAACAATATTACCATCCCCACATGCTACAGTAAGGATATTTTCAATTGAAATTTTTTCTGATTTTAAATTGGGATCAAACACAGGAACAAGAAATTTCTAAACCCATTTGAAAACCTTAAATGTTAAAGGACTTCAACAACACACATCCGCAACTATCGATGTCTAATCTATAATGGCCTGGTAACTTTGGTCTGAAATAACATGAAGATCGAACCGGTACAAATTGACACAAGGACAGTAAAACACAGGCCCGTGTTTATTCAACACTATCTGAAACAATTATCCTTGCATCATCCTGGACAGCCGAAAAAAATTTAAAGCAAAGCCTAATCGTTCTTGAAGAATGAGGATACTCCCGTACTTTCTCATGAAGTTGACGACAATCAATAAGATAATAAAAAAATCATGCAGGAACAAGTATATGATAACGAAAGGCAGTATCTGAAACATTGTCATTTACAGGCTCTTTGCCGAGATCCAAGGATTGATAACTAGAAATCTCAACCATATTCAAATATCTGTTGCCCATGCCAGACAGTCTCTAAATAATCTTGGTAACGAGGATAGGAGAGTTAGATGGAAAATAGACGGGAGACCAAATAAATAAAGATCCCAACTTTCACTTCCTTTCTCCTCTGATTTGTCAGCACCCAAAAATGGGAAAATCAAACAATAACAGAAAAAGACAAAAAAAAAAAAAAAAAAACTTTGCAACTAGAGTCTAAAAAAAATGCAATTCTACAACACTACAAAAAACAAACCAATCATTTCTTCAACAGAATCTATAAAAATGAAACAAAGAAAGAGATGCTCCAAAAATATAAGATACTAACCTTAGTTTTAGAGCTGCGAGGAGACGAAATATGGAACAAAACAGAATCACTGCACTCTTTTCCCCGCTGAAAATTCACAAGATCAAAAACCATAAAAAAGGAAAAAAGGACGAATCTCACTCTTGCTTCTCTGAACTGTATCTTATAGGGGGCAAGATGTGATGTACGACGATTGTGCTCCAGATCACAAAACAGAGTGACCCAGGAAAAACAAAAACAATCAAAAAATATCGAAGTAGTAGATATGAAATAGTACTAGCATAAATGTGCGCGAGGACGTGAACGTGTGTGGTTGTCCTGATGGACTTGGTGGAGGAGATGGTGGCTGAGATACGAGACACGTGATGGGTAAATTCAGTCCTGGAACATTTGGATTTGTTGGGTATATTAATTAGCTGAGTTTCTGCTGGTGAGACTATTTAACTCCAGGATTCGTGCTGAACCCACCACGTATCGTCTCGCTTTCTCTGTCCAACCCAATCTTCTAAAGTATTTCTTTCTACGCCCCAAATTTTCTACGCCCCAAAGTATTTCTTAAAGCTGTGTTTGAATTGCAATTTTTCAAAGAAATATATCTTTTCATCACCTTTTTACATTATATATATATATATAATATCAAATCGTTACAATAATTTTTCTATAAAAAAACTAAAAAAATGTAATCCAAACAGAACCCACAAAAATGGCCGCTTCCCTTATTCTCTCTGATGATGAATGTTAATAAAACAAGAAATCCACATCTTTAACAAACGTTGGACATATTTTTGTTAATGATCACTATCACCACTTGACTCCCTCTCCCTTTATTTGCCTTTTTGGTTTGAAAAATTTTAGATTTACTTTGGTTACTAACACACCATGCATTTGGTACTACAACTCGCTTATAAGATTATTATGCATAGTTGGTCGATACAATTCTCATACCAAAAGCAAAATTTTCAGATATACAACCTCGAGTAATCTAACCTCGTTGACTGAACAAACTTGTCTTGACATTCACAGCTTAACTCTGATGTATTGATTTTGTTACTTCAGTGTTAGTATTACTATCACAAAAATTGCCACTTATTACCTAGCATATATGGTTGCCCTTTACCTTTGGCTATCATATAAATTGATAAGAAGTAAATATAAACTATTTTTGTTGAATGCATGACAATTAATTTAAATTTAAATTTAAATTTAAAGTAAAAAATTTACATATATGTCATATATTCAATTATGATAATGCATACACCATCAGTGAATTTAATATTAACTCTTAATGTATTCTTATTTGGTTAACAAAATCTAATTGCACTAACCGTTACTAAATAATGTCCTTATTACAATTCATCGGTATCAAGTTTGTCAATGCTCATCCCCTCTTATAAACTTGTTTGGTAATGACCAATTGGTACATTGAGTAAAATTAAATGTTGTTTTGTGTACCGGGATTTTTGTCATTTCATTGACCCCGTTGGTCATATATTAGCAGATGTTTGGCATAGGGGTATATCTGTTATTTGGTCAAACTTTGAGGTTAAATTGATAGTTTAGCTAAACTTTAGGGGAGGTCGATATAATTAGCCCATATTTTTTATGTATATTTTTATAATTCCCTTAGCATTTGATGGCAGCAGCATTCCGCCGGTGATCGCGATAAATTGGATTTTCAAGTCTTGCGTCTCATGATTGACCGCCCATTTGCTAATGCTCATAGTTGGCGTGGGCCAACAGGCGTGGCCTGGGAAAAATTGCATAGCTTAATATCAGCCCAGTAACTTATGGGCTGTTGTTTATAAAACAAGACGGCATATCGTCCACTTGAATACTTATTCACTTTCTTTTCATCTTTTGTGTTACTTTGGTCTTTGTTTGAATTGTCTTTATTACTTTTCGATTTCATGTGCGTCACATTCTAAAAAAGTAATAAAGTAATTTTTTTCAGAAATTATTTAGAAAATACAATTTAAACGGGCTTTTCACAGTTTCTGTAAAGTACTTGGATTTTGTTGATATAAATATCATTTGGGAATAATATGCAAATGCTTTAAGAAAATATTTGATTAATAAATTGGCGTAATTTTCAAGCTATGAATTAGCATGGTGTGCCTAAGCAGGCACATTGGAAGACGGTTTCCATTGGATAATTTCACCATCAAAAGTAATGATATGAGGAAATGGTCCTCCTTTTTTTTTTTTTTTCCTTTTAAATATTGCCGGAACTTATTTGCTGTCAACCGAATAAAAGGAATAAAGAATCGTGGACCACTTTAATGTAATCAGACCTAAGCCTCCTTTTTCTTTTTTCATTTTTTTTCCGCTTGTTTGAAAAGTGAGGCCTAGGAGTTAAATATATACCCTCGCTTTATAAAAATAAAGGTGGTTTATGCTTTCAATATCTTAAATTGCCAAAAAATAAATAAATAAAACCAGCAAAATTGTCATACTTTATAAATTATAAATCATTTTTTTTTTGGTTGCCTGCCACGGTATCCATGGTTTTGTCCTGACTAATCCGTTGATCGACCCGGATCGCACACCTGACTGTGGTACGTGAGTCTCCCAACAAGGGTAGCTGCATACGCCAGGTTTCGAACCCGAGACCTGCTTAAGCGGAACCAATCTGCTTACCACTTGACCCAACCCCGATTGGTTATAATTATAAATCATAATAACATGTTCAGACTGATTAGTAGTAATTGTTTAGAGTTACGTTTGGATACATAAATAAGGCTATTTAAACAAACCTAAGCCCCATTTGCCAGAGCACATGACACCTTTTAATGTGCCCAAATGAAATCAACAAATTTTCCAATTAATCTGACACCAATTATTAGACATGTCAAATAATTAATTCGATCGATCAACATAAAATTTCTGAGTCATGTGAGGCAATTTATTTGGCATTCCTCAAAGACAAAAGAAAAAAAGAAAAAAGTGAAGGTGAGTAGGAAACCGGATGGGAAGTGGAAGGAAGGTCAAGGTCCATGTAAAGCACCGCCAGCAGCAGCAGGAAGGAGCAACGGAACCCAACACACACGCGGCATGGACTGAGCCCCATATAAATACCACCAGGCCCCAGCCCCCCTACAACTTTTCTGCCGCGTCTGCTTATTTATACTCAGTTTCGAGGGCTTATTTTTCTCCAATAAATTTTCTTATCTTTATTTTCTATTTCCCGCACGGGTCTGGGGTTCGTCCTTCCCCTCCCCCTCTCTCTCCTCTCTCGAATCGAATAAGGTTCGTAACCGATGCCAATTTCAAACCCTAGCCTTACTCCTCCATTTTCCCCAAAATTTCGGTGCAATTTTTTTATGTTTTTATGCATGCGAATTTTACATGTGTCGCCTTTAGGGCCGCCGCCGCCGGTTTCCGGAAGGCTTCGTTTTTTTTTCCCTTTGGGGAGAGGGGGGCGTGCGCGTGTGTGTATCTTCTAGCAATTGAGTTAATCCGAGGCTGGATCAGAACTGGGGGAAGAAGGAGGGTTGATCGGTTGAACTGCGGTTTTAAATTGTTAATGATTTCCTTCTTTTGGGTTGGGGGTTGGGGACCGTGGGTAGGGACTGGAAGAAGGCCGTAGCACAGTACTGTAGCAGAGTTCTTTTTTTTTTCCCCCTTCCTTCCCTTGGGTATGTGGTTTGGTGGGGATTTGATACTGTGGAAGGAAGAGAATAACTGAACATATCGTGTCTCTCAATAAGTTTATCTTGTTTAATTGATTTGGCTTTTTTGTCCCTTTATTTATTTATTTTTTGTGCGATCTATGTTTTAAATTCCTTATACTCGTCTTTTTTTTAATAGCTCCCTGTATGCGTTTTATTCATGCATCATTTCGACACTTTGAATGGCTTGAGCATGCATAGATGTAATTGCTTTTCTATTTTATGTATCGATCGATCCTTTTTATGTACGTCTGTCTGAACCAAAAGGATAACAAAAATGTTATGCTGCATGTACTGGTTGATTTTATTTATAAGGTACTTTGGTACTTTCCTCGTGGCTAATTTTTTTAAGTGCTGCTAACTTGCTTGCTTATTTCTGTCTTCGCAGTTGGATGTTAAAATTCTATAGAGAGTACAGTTACCTATGCTGATGGATGTTTTTGGGTGTTTAACTAAGCATGTGGTTTTTTGTGTTCTCTATGATGAAAGCTCTTGAGATGAGTTTAAGCTTTTACGTACATATCTTTTTCAGTTATGTTGGTCGTTGGCCCTTTTTAATTAGGTGGTGTTTAATTAAAGGGGAACAGTGGCTATTTCCTGTTTTCTTGGATTTCTTGAGTCTCTTTTCTTGTAGTGAAAATAATTTGATGCCTTTTTTGAAATTTAAAGAACTGGAGAATTAATTTTTGAATATATGGTGTAGCCAATATTTTTTTGCCTGCAATTGTGAACTTCAAAGTCTGTAATGGCCTCCAAGAGGATCCAGAAGGAACTTAAGGATTTGCAGAAGGACCCTCCTGCTTCTTGCAGTGCTGGTATGATTAACTTTGCTTGAATTATTATTCTTATCTTTTATCAACAAACAGATGGGCGGCCACTTAGGTTTTGTTATGAAATCTGGTAGCTCCTTTTCATGTACATACTGTTATACATGTTCAAATAGTGGGCTGGTCATGCAATCTGTAATGCCCCAGTTTGAAGTCTAAAGAGGGCCCAGATATGTGAATTCGCAAATCAAGTTAATTTGCATGGCAGATTTCTTAAGTCTCATCTATGACATTATTGTTTGGATTTGAGCCTCCTTTGCATGGTTTATCTATCCATTTGTTGGGGCCTTAGTGCCTTGACATATTGGAGAGGCTTGTAGAGGGTAATATCCTTATGCTGAATAGATGCAGAATAGGAAGTACACGAGAGCACTATGTATAAGTTTAACACATCAACATTCTGTGGAGCCAATGATACTGAAAATGTTTAAATTTTCATTTTTAGTGTAAGTCCGAATTTACTTGCTTTTTGGTAGCCGTGATTCTCCTCTGTTTGCAAATTTTTGGCTTCTGTTGTTTAACTTGGTGTTTGTGTCTATGGGAATCCCTGCTTCTGGTGCTCTGGTAGACACCATTAATTCGTGATAAGTAGAAAATACTGCTTCTGGTGCTCTGGTAGACACCATTAATTTGTGATAAGTAGAGAAAACTATTTGCTTAGTCATGTGTTCAGAGTAGATGGCAACTTAGAGGGTTGTCAGCTTTTTTGTTCTTTCTTTCGTTTAATTTTATATTACCAGAATCATATTTGAGAGTTTGCAGTGAAGATGTGTTTGTATTATATAATAGTGAAATTTTATTTTAGCTGCTGCTTCTTCCCATGTCTGGAGCAATCTAAAAAATATAAGAATTGTTTCTTTGGTGTTGTGATATTCATTGTTGAGTTAAAGATGCCATAATGTTAGGTATAGAGAGTGATCACTTAACTTCATGGAATTTTTTTGTTGTTAGTTTTGTCTATATCGTCTTCTCCTTGTTTGTATGTTATTTCGCCTTCAGATGGAATACATAGGTTTCTTCATATTCCTTTGTTAGGGTTTTCTTTTTCCTTTGTTGAGCGTGATTATATTATCTAATCAGATGATTATTTTTGTTTTGAGTATCAGGAAGTTGGTAATTGAACTGCTAAAGACTCTTTGTCCTCTTTTATCACTTAGTATGCTGAAATTATTGTTGGATAATTGCTGCAGGACCTGTCGGTGAGGATATGTTTCACTGGCAAGCTACTATAATGGGCCCGTCTGAAAGCCCTTTTTCGGGTGGTGTTTTTCTTGTGTCTATTCATTTCCCTCCAGATTATCCTTTCAAGCCCCCTAAGGTAAGTGTCAATGTTTTGGCCATTTACATTCTTGTGTTAATGTTTTGGCCATTTCTTCTTGAATTGGAAGAGAGAACTTTAAAATTGAAAACAGGTGCATCGAAACTTGATCAGACTGGGTTGATGAGCTTAGGGTTACTTTGGTTATTTTTTTTTTTTTTTAAAAACTGTGGGTTCCTTCATCATCGATTACATGGGTGGTTTCTGTCTATGTTCTGTTCCAATTAGACTAGTTGTGAAGTATGGGCTAGCTTTGGTTGTCCAAAAGCATTTAGTTTATGTAATAGCAGCTGTGGTAGTAATAAAGTTGGGAATCATTGCTTGTCTTCAAATTGTTTTGGTCAAGCAGCTGTCCTTTTCTGTGTTGGTAGTGGGTTGTTAAGACAATGGAAATGTAGTCTTTGTTGGAACAGGTTTGTCTACCGTGAAATCTTTTTTTAAGAATGGCTTCCAGACTAAGCATATCACTGGCTGGTGCAAGATTTCTCAAGCTTCCTTCTTGTTTTTGTTATTCAGGTCTCCTTCAAAACCAAAGTTTTCCACCCAAACATAAACAGCAATGGTAGCATTTGTCTTGATATCCTCAAGGAGCAGTGGAGTCCTGCACTCACTATATCTAAGGTAATGGCTGAAGATGTCTTGGTTTTTTAGATTTGCCTGCATGACCTGGTGGTTGCAAAACAGGTCTTTGCGTTGGGTTTGTGTTGGATAATTAAATTGATATCTGTTACTTGTGGTCTTTAGGACAAGCCGTAAATTTGATTTGGGATTTTTGCAGGTACTGCTGTCTATTTGCTCCTTGCTGACTGATCCAAATCCAGATGATCCTCTCGTACCTGAGATCGCTCACATGTACAAGACTGATAGAGCGAAATATGAGACCACTGCTCGGTCCTGGACCCAGAAATATGCCATGGGTTGAATGCATATTGAGGATGCAACATTTTATGCTAGTAGTAAATAAATAGGAAAAGAAAAAAATCCCCAGAACTTTTGGGCTCTCTGTTTGTTTGTTCTCAAGGGATTTGAAGTATTGTCTTGATTTGAACGTGTTTCTTCTATTATAGAGGTTTTATCGAATGTCAGAATATAATTTACTATATTTTATGTTAATTAATTCATATGTCCTGGGTGGGGCATGCGACGGCATTTTATTCTACTGGGGGCTTGGTCTACGGCCCAGGGGAGCACGTAATTCAGGTTTATAGACATGAATGGGGTGCAATTGCTCGGCACATTCAGCTATATACTGATCTCTATCCAAGGGAGAAGGGTAATTTGCCCAATTCCATCTTATCCTAGATTGGTTTGGTGGTTTGATCACCCTGCCACCCACTCCGCATAAGGTAAACGTGAATCCAGGCAGTTTTGTGCATTTTTTCCACCAGCAATTGGACGCGTCTTCAATGCTACAAAGGGAAACGCGCATTCAACTATTTGAGTAACGTGACGGGAGTGCAGGCATGGAAAGCCTTGACGCCTCTCATTCGCTGAGTGGCCGGGGATCCACGCTGGGTTAGGCGTAACTGCTACTCAATGTTGGTTAGAAGTTGGTCGGAAAAGCTACTATCTGCTGGTTTTGGGGGTTGAAGGTTGGGTTGGGTGAAAGCCTGTCCAACCTATTATATTTTCGGAAGTGCAACGGAATCGTCATGTAGAGTGGGTTGATTAGGATGTGACGCGGGCCAAAACAATTCTCGGCACGTGAAACAAAAAATGGATAGAAGGTGGGGAAAGAAGGCCCAAATTGCGGAGTCTCTGATTCACGGTCATTCTGTCTGTTAAGCAGTGCTGGTGTGGTTGGCAAGTTTGTTGGTGTTGACAGCAGAGAAGAGAATGAGGTACACAGGATGGTGGTCCTTGGCTTCCCTGCAAATTAGCATACATCGAATAGCGCCAACACATTAGCTAGCAAGGCGGAAGGTACATTAGCTAGCAAGGCGGAAGGTTGGGAGGACAGAAAGAACGTCTTGAACCGTCCCTTTTGGTGCAACTATCAATTAACATGGCAACAAAGGATCCCCTGCTGTTACATTTGGTTTATCTGCTTGTCCTTGTCCTTTAGTCTAAATATTAATATTACTACTGGTTGGGTCTCTTTTTTTTTTTTTGGTGTTTTGATATTTTTCCAGAACACTTGTTCATACTTCATATGCCTAAGCATCTTCATCCCTTTTATGCGTACATTCTGGGGATAAAAATCAGAATTATGCCGTCCAAAATTTATTCAGTGATACGGTGGTGTAGTTTGGTCTTGGCTCATTAGAATTTCGACTTAAAACTTCTCTAGTCCAACATCTGATCTGACAGTGGTTGAGTTTATAAACCACTTCATTTAGCCAAATGAAAATTCCCGGTCATATTAAGAGAGGTTAAAAACTAAACTAGAGGTGTATCTCGTCTTCTCAGGCCTCCGTGAATTGAAATGACAAACAAAAAAAGATGTGTAGTCAGTCGAGGCTCTAGAGCGTAGGGTGTAGTAGTAGGGGGTATTTCCTCGAGCACATCACCTCTCACTCTCCAATTTTTACCGTCCCCTCGGGGTTTCATCCATCCATTTTCACTGTCCCCTCCGCGTAAAACCCGAAATGCCTGTGCTGGCTGATGCCTGATGCAGCATTTAATGTCCCAATAATTGTGTAACTATTAACAAATTACTACCTGGAAATTCCATTGAATGCGACCTTTGAGATTCAGCTAAACAAGATTTACATATGCCCCACAGCACAAAGATCTCTGTTTTTCGTCCTGTCCCTTCTTCATTTAAGAAACCCACCTTTCCTGCCCCTTAGCTAGAAAGTTTTCCTCCATTTATTACCACTCTTTTTTCTCTTCCAGTGAGTGCTCTATTTTCAGCAAATTTGGACCACTTTGTCTGTGCAAAAAAAAAATTATTTTTCTTTTTCAAAACTTCAATTGGAGGTGAACTTTTATAAAATATGAGCTCCAAAATTTTCCTATCAAACAATCAATTCTTAATCAAAATTTCGAATCAACCTTTTGTACCTCAATCAAAACTCGTTTACTCTTGATACAGATAAATTGATAGTACAACTCTCGAAACAAATAAAAAGATTGAGACACTTTTAAATATATATATATATATAATTACCTATACACACACACACAGTACTAGTGTGTGTAAATGTGTCCGTGATGCTACCAGAATAAATTCTAATCACCATTAGGACTACACATGGCTAAGGACCTGCCGAGTCCTATAATCCGACACCCGTTAAGGTGCAGGAGGTACCGGTAGTAGCAGAGCAGCAACAGGGAGGGTACGGAATATGCTGGAATGGAGCGAGTGGTGAGGGCAGTAGGACTGTAGCAGCACCTTTTTAAGTTTTGACACATCCCGACGAAGGAGGGGCGGGAAATGCTGAGCACTCGTGTAATGTAATGGTAAATCGTAGATATATAGAGTGGATTGATGGGTCAGTGAATAATGGTAAAAAAAAAAACCAAACCAGAAGAGCAGAGCACAGTGCAGAATTGAGAAATTGACAGCGGCAATAGACTGCGACCCTACTGTTGTGTCCTTGTCTCTCTGTCAACTCTGATGCTGACTTCTCTACCGACGCCTTTTTCCGTTGAGTCCCCTTCACCGTATCGTCCCTTTTAATTCCCATTCCTACCACCCCCCCCCCCCCCCAATATTCCCATGTTATAAAAACCCTTTTGCCGCACAACATCAGTGAGTAAAAAAGGGTCAAACAATAAAATGGGATTGTCAAGCGCCCCCCCCCCCCAAAAAGAATCCATTGTCGTCAGACATCCATCCAGTAGTAGTATCTCCTCCAGATTTTTCTTGGAAGCTGCAAATTTTGGTGATGAATATTTCGTGCTCTTGTCCATTATTCCCTGGGAATTTTCTGGTCTGAACTAAAATTTAGCAGTTGGGTTTTTTGTTTGCATGATCATGGTGATTGTTTATTTAAAATGGTACGCTATATCTTTACTTCACCCAAAAAAAAAAAAAAGGGTAAAATTCTGCAGTGTAGGCAAGAAGCAGATTTCGGCCATAAGGCAATTAATTCTCCTGATGATGGAATTAAAATAAAAGCATTGATGCTGCCCTGATGTTAGTATTAACCGTCGTCCATGCATGCGTGGTTGGATTATACCAATGATTTGAGCGATGAATGAGAGGGTAGGTAAGAGTTAAGAGCACAAACAAAACATAGAATCTGCGGACCCACTGGTACAAGAAGGTGTAGTTGGATTTCAACTTTTTACGTCCATCATCGATTTCTTGCATATCTTTCTTAGGACGTTTCTCCTGCAAGATTTATTTATTTAAATCTACGTATGTTGTACTTGGGAAAAATAAAAATAAAAATAAAAATCCGTGTTGTACTCGTGGAACGGGGACATTCATATACTAGTGCTACCTACTATCGCATATATATACCTTCTTGTTGCAACGTGCAAGTCTATTTCTTCAGGACTGGCGCGAATAGAACAGAGTAGTGTTTTCAAGCTGCACAAACACATATTCGTGCAGAATTTTATATGATATGGGCTCAACAATCAACAACGTAACGTAGATCGGCACATGGAAATGTCTCAAACGAAAAAAAGGCTCTTGAATGCAGAAATGGGATTCTTGTCTTGATCTACAGTGCTCCTTTCCAATTGTTATATATACACGAAAATCTTTGCTGGTAACTTTAATCTATCTATACAGAAGAAAGCGTTGTTCTGAACGCCTGTTGCATGCGTAAAAAGACTTGTATCGAATCTTCCTTTGATTGATTATGAATGCGGGAATCAAAGCTCAGCCCCCCTTTTTTTTTGTTCTAAATCGGTTTGGTTTGGTGACTTGTGCCGCTATCTGAGCATTTGTGTTGTGTCATGATCATCCATCATGTTTGATTTGAACTACGGGAGAGACCATCATATGTATCCAAGAAACTGCCGTGAGAAAAAAGAAAATGAAAAGACTGAACAGGCGGTGATCTGAGCAGCTGCGGCAGTCGGCAGCATTATTCATGGACACTTTTACGCATTCGGCTTGACACCAATCTAGCAAGCTACGTAAACCAAATGTTCAATGTTCAAACCTTCATATATTATTATATGCCTGCAGACTGCAGACAACTTTAATCAACATTAGCCACATTTTCCCTTCAAACCTTGCAGATATCAATAATATCTAACTGACGACACCATATTGAACTGGAGTAAAATATTACTTTTTTTTAAAAATAATAAGAATAATAAAATGGTACTGGCTCACTCTGCCCACGTTAATTCCTTTTCTTCTCAACTATTTAGGGTTAATTGTAATGCACGCTTTTATATTATCACCAGTTTGCACTTGGCCCCTTAAGCTATCCATCGTAGCACAGTAATTAGTACCTTGTATATATATTTTTTTTTTTAAAAAAAAAAATCTGTGGCACATTGTGCGTATCAGCTAAAAAACCAATGAATTTTTGTGAGTATCTATTAATGAAAAGTTTTTTTGCATCCCAATTTACACCTGTTTATTGAAATACTCGTTTACTTTATATTTAAGGGTACGAGAATATTTTTGTTCAAAAACTACCATTGAAACTTTCTATTCTTAACGAGTTTGAGTACTGTCCTATAAAATGATAGTTTAGAGCGCATAAAATTGCTACAATTAATAGTTTATGGCACGAATGAGAAATCAGTGATAGTTTAAGGGTACAAATAGCAATTAACCTGAGTATTTTTTGCTTCTTCTCCTGCCCTTAGGAACTTAGTGATGCTTCAGGCGTTACCCCAAGACATAAATGTAGGACAAAATCTGGAATTGTGTGTTGACTGAAAGTTTCATACAGGGGTGACACGAAGTAATTATCAGATTGTGTGAAAGCGACCACAAGAGGATCCATTAATTCTTTCTTGTGAATAAGCTCAAATTTAGTTTAACCTCCGGTGGCTAAAGGAGAGTTTTTAGAAGGGTTAATCACATTTTATCCCCTTAAAGAATACCCCATTTCTCAGTTTACCCCCTAACCTTTAATTTTGCTCACTTAACCCCTTTTAGGACAAAATTGCCCTTGCATTATTTTGACTTTTCATTTACCTTGTTTTCCTTTCTTTTATTTCTTTTTCTCTTTCTTCTTTATTTAATTCTTCCTCTTTCCCACAAAAATCTTCACCTTAATGATTGAAATTAAAAAAGAGGAATTACAGAGATCTATCTTCTTCTTAAATGATCAAAAAAATATTCAAACCACTTTTCTAAAATACAATTTTTTTAGCCTTTCAATTCTTTCAATTTTGGGTTTTCCTCTTTCCTTTCTAGTTTCTCATTTTATTCTCAAGAAAATATCATAAGATGAAATTGTTTTCCTTTCTTTTATTTCTTTTCCTCTTTCTTCTCTCTATCATCCTTCCCAATAGAAAATTCGATTTCCACAAAAAATTTTGTTTTGAGTTTGTAATCGCATATTTTTGGGCGAAGGTTTAAAAGACATCAAAAACTAATTTTGATTTTTTGTATGATGCCACGTGTCACAAATTTCAATTGATAATTATTAATCAGGTCACAATTTCATCTTAAGATATTTTCTTGGAAATAAAATGAGAAACTAGAAAGGAAAGAGGAAAACCCAAAATTAAAAGAATTGAAAGGCTAAAAAAAATTGTATTTTAGGAAAGTGATTTGAATTTTTTTTAATCATTTAAGGAAAAGATAGATCTCTACAATTCCTCTTTTTTAATTTCAATCATTAAGGTGAAGATTTTTGTGGGAAAGAGGAAGAATTAAATAAAGAAGAAAGAGAAAAAGAAATAAAAGAAAGGAAAATAAGGTAAATAAGGTAAATGAAAAGTCAAAATAATGCAAGGGCAATTTTGTCCTAAAGGGGGTTAAGTGAACAAAATTAAAGGTTAGGGGGTAAACTGAGAAATGGGGTATTCTTTAATGGGATAAAATGTGATTAACCCTTTTTAGAATTCTTCTTTCTGCTAGAAGAATATAAAGCAATGAATTGTTTTAGTACTAAAAAATGGAATTGTCCTCAAAACTCTAATGTATATACATAGTAAAGATATTAGCTAAGTGGTCATAAATAAAACTCTTGGTTTGACTATCAAGCCTCTACTTAAAGTTTGGAGCCTCCAAACAAAAATAGATAGCAGCATTTTTGTCGTCAATCTTCACTTAAAATGTAAGCATATAAATTAATGGACATTATGTGTCTTAATATCCATTAAATTCGTTTACACAATGAGATCATTAACTGAGTTTTCCATGAATGTTTCCTTTTGTTCCCACATGAGAATAAGAATATTTCGAACTTTAAAACACAAGGGAATTTTTTTTTACATTTTGTCATGCTAGAAAATTCCAAGATATTGATACTCTGAAACTTATGTCCTAGCTAGCAATCCCTTTCTCTATGTAATTTTTTTAAGAATTAATCTTTTATACGTTGATAGTGTATATATTTTTATTATTGGATACATAATCGTAATAGTATATATAAGATTTACTCTTTTTTCTAACAGTGTTAATTAGTTGTTCGTCAGTATACCTAAATCATACTATACTAACCAACCTACACTTTTATCTCCGCAGCTTAATATACTACAGACGAACCTAAATCATACTCCCTCCGTCCCACTTTGATAGTCCTGTTTTCCTTTTTCGTCTGTTCTAAATTGTTGTCCACTTTCCAATTGAAGAATGTAGTTGTCTTTTAATTTTTCTAAAATACCCTTATTCAATGTAAGTTGTTGTTACTATAAACCTACCTTATTTAACGAGAGTTGATTCTGTTTTTCCCATCAATTCAAGTTCTCATAAAGTTGTACTTTAATTAATATAAGAATATTTTAGAAAAATAGTTACCTAAATTGATTGTTGCAATAAATACAAAAAAAACTCACTTGTCAAAGGGCCTGGTTTAATAAATGCACGAGTAAGAGAAAAGACCGTTACCCTGCCAACTCTTCTGAGTTGCTTCGTTTTTTAGACAATTTTTCCCGCAATTCCAAACTGCAGCTTAATATAAATGGAGTTACAAAAATAAAAATCTCCGCAGCAACCGAAACTAAAGTCACACGTTTATCAAAACAAAAATTAATAAATAAAGCAAAGTTGTTTGCGTCTTCCAAGGAATATCAATTAAATTATTATTATTATTATTTAGGAAACAAGATTATCATTAACCTAGTCCACGCCGTTTTTAACCACCCTACGCCTATCCTATACCAACTGTAAAAGTACCCAGAGGAGAGGACTCCTTCTCCTCTCTCATCAGTCAAAATACAGGCAACGTGGCGTGGTAACACATAACATGCAACAATATACAGATTCTCGTTTCCCTCTCTCTCTCTCTCCTCACGGTCACGGTAAACTGTGGACTAGCTCAACAGAAAACAACTGTTTCCCCCATTTTGTCTTTTTTCTTTTTAAAAAAAGAAATCTCTCAAATCCAAAGCAAAGTTTTTTTTTCCCATAAAAAAAAAAGAAGAGACGAACACTGCTCACAAGTCACAAGCCTAGCCGGTCGCTACCCCTCTTTTGTCCCTTTGTCACGAAACCAAAAAAAAAAAAAAAAAGAGTCGGAATCTGATCAGATTGTAATGGAGGCGTCTACTTTTTTAACTAAAGCAAGCATCTATTGCTTTGTTAATGACTTGTTCTTCAATCCCACTCAACACTTTTTAACCTACGCTAATACATGTGAGGTAAAAACGATCCAACCCTAAGTGAGGAATTAGGATTTCAAAACTATTTCTTCCAAACCCTAAGTGAGTGCTTTAGATTTAAATTTAATTGATTTTTCCTAACCCACACAGACGTCTAATTTTGAAACAAGAAGATTACAGCAGACGATTTTATTCTGCGGATCATTTGATGTAAAACTCACCCGAGAATAACTGTTTAGAGATAATCAAGAAAAATTTTGTCAGAGCTGTAATCTTTTGTGCTGTAAAACTCACTCTGAATGACAATTTTGTGCTGTAACAGTAACACCACTTGAAAAAATTACCAGTAATAAATAATTGTTACCATAAAAACACCGGGAGCATCCCTCCTCCTGGCGTCATTACAGGTAAAAAAAAAATATAGAACTAGAAGCATTTATCAATTCGTAAGAAAGAACAGTAGTAGGAAGGTGAAAAGAAGAGAAAAAGAGGCGACACGAAAGTGGATGGTAACAGAAGAAATGTAAAATAGAATCGTCACGTTGTGACAAATAAGCAAAGGAAGAACCAAGAAGAGTGCGTGTGTGCGCGTGTGTGTGTGAGAGAGAGAGAGAGAGGCGCTGCTGGAAGCTTCAGTCTTTCTTCTTATATTAACAAGTTATTATTAACAACAACATTAATCTGGTTTGTGCGTTTCACAGAAGCAAAGAGGAGAGAGACCAGCACCCCCAAACACCCCCCTAACCTTGAAAATTTTACATAGCACCTATCCATACATTCATATATATATGCACTATATATTTGTATGTATATATACATATATATATATATAGGCGCACATTTATATATAGTTTTATCTAATATCTATATGCAAAAGAAGCTATAGATGCAAGCCACCGCGCTTTTTACACATACGTATCTGTAGATTTTTGACAGAAGAATCTTCTCCCACAAAAAAAATCTGTCAATATTTCTCTACTCTTTCCCCCCTCAGAATTGTATTCTTGGACACCGAAACCTATTATTGTGATTTTCGGATTGCGATCCAGCTCGCTGTTTATAGGGTCCTCGGTAACCTCCTCTCTTCCGTGACTCTTTTTTTTTTTTTTTCGTTTGGTTCCCCTGGAAAAAGTTTTCGTTAATTAATGCGGGATGCAATTATCAATATATATTCTCATACAAAATATATTTTTTAATTTATAATGATGTACGATTATTGGGAAGTTTTATTTGTTCTTCTACAAATTGTGGCTTTGGATATGGATTCTGAATTTTGAGGTGAGATCTGAGGGATGCTTTTCTGGCATTGTTGAAATGTTCGAATTTTTCTGATTGGTTTAGGGTTGTAATTGAGTCGATGTAAAGAGCTATCGTGTCCAAGTTTAGATTTTTGATAGAGTTTAAAGCCTTTTGTCCTTTTTCTCTAACGATCTTGAGCTGGATTTTGCGGAGGTTAAATGGCCGCCTTGATCTATTCTTTCATTGCATTCTCTTTTTAGCTCAATTGGATTGCTGGAGTAAGATTGTTACTAGTCATTTTGGGATGATAGGCTTTTAAAACTATTAGTTCAAATTTGCATCTCTGAGCCATTGATCATTCTTTAACAATGCAGTCCTTGAACTCTCGCAAGGATTTCAGATCTGTTTTATTTCCATCAGTTGCATAATCTTTACAATATGAGAGGCGTTGTGCTGCTGTTTGAATTGTCTGTAGGCTGAGGTTGTTTGGATTAATGTAGAAGAAAGATGGACGTGAATTTCGTCCTTTTTTACCATGACTTTTTCCTTTCCTTTAGTTGATACACAAATATACAAGGAATGTGTCAGATTTGGAGGGGGGTTTTGCTTCATAGGAATGCGCACAAATTATGTCAAATGTCGGTCAAACAACACTGCCAGTCTTAAAGGAAGTATTTGATCAGATTCCAAAATTTTTTTTTTTTTAAAATTCAATCTCTGTTACAAAAGCCAAACATTATTATATGCAGGCGGCTTCTTTTCATTTCCGGAGTTCCTATGCTGTTGCAGTTCGATAATTTGATGATTGCAGAGTAGAATCTAACCCATTTTAATTTTTTACTTTGATAGAAAGACGCGAGCTTTTCCATTTTTGCTAGAGAAATGCTGTTGGTGCTCCGATCCCTTAGGCTTTAATCTCGTTTCCTTCTCGTTTCTGCCTTCTGCCCCCGGCAAAAATGTCAGGTACTATTTTAGTTTAAATACTTAATGAACAGTCCCTCTGAAGATTCGTGTTTGAACTCTTTTTTTAAGTCTGCTTCTGATCAAAATGATGTGCTAGGCCTAGAAGGAATGGAGACTTACGATGAAACACGAGAAAGGAGATCAGATTTTGAAAACTCTGAAGATGAAAGAAGACGATTTAAGATAGGAACTTTAAAGAAGAAGGCAATAAATGCCTCAAACAAGTTTACTCATTCTCTCAAGAAGAGAGGAAAAAGGAAGGTTGATTGCAGGGTTCCCTCAGTTTCCATTGAGGATGTTCGAGATGCAAAAGAAGAGGCTGCTGTCTGTGAATTGCGTCAAAAGCTCCTTGACAGAGATATGTTGCCAGCACAGCATGATGACTACTATACATTGTTGAGGTGAGTTGGCTAGAGTCAAACATAACAAGTGACATCATGCAGAGAAATCCATTTATTTCGTTGGCAATCTCTCCATATGGATAAACAGCTTTTTTCCCTGTTATATATTTTTTTCCACCAACAAAGTATGATAAACAACATTTTCATTGAGCTTTACAAGTGGATAGAGTTAAAATTCTCTTGGGGGTGGGTTGGTGACGCAGATTAAGGGATATGATGTGGAGTTTAATTCGCTTTTTCCTAATCATGAAATGAAAGATGGGTAAATCTGAAGTTGTTGGGATTTTTCTGTAGATTCTTGAAAGCGAGAGACTTTAACACTGAAAAGACCATCCAGATGTGGGAGGAAATGCTCAAATGGAGGAAAGAGTATGGAACAGACACCATTTTGGAGGTAATAGGTTCATACCTTCGTTGGTTCCATAAAAGTATGCCAACTTTAGAAATTTGATTTTCCTGGCCATAGTCGCAAAGAAGAGTGCATTTTTGCCTTGATACTAGTTTTTCTATTTCCCAACCAATTTTTGTACTGCTGCCAGCTGGGTGAGTTTGACACTTTTATGTTGTATTCGTTTGGCATCTTGGTCATTTGCATCTGGGTAGGTGTACCTCTTGATAATTTCTAAACTGGGAATTGTGCTTTCTCAATAGCAATTTTTGTGCCATCTATATCTTAATAACTATTGGTGAGTTTGACATTTTTGTCTTGTAATCTTTCGGCATCTCAGTCTTTTGCATCTAAGTAGGTGTACCTCTTGATAATTTCTAAACTGGGACTTGTGCTTTATCAATAGTAATTTTTTTGCTATCTATATCTTAATGACTGTTGTTATGAATACCTAGGACTTTGAATTTGAAGAGCTAGAAGAAGTTCTACAGTATTACCCTCAAGGATATCATGGAGTTGACAGGGAAGGGAGGCCAGTTTACATTGAAAGGCTTGGACAAGCACACCCTGCTAAACTAATGCGCATCACCACAATTGATCGCTACTTGAAATATCATGTCCAGGAATTTGAGAAGGCCATATACGAGAAGTTTCCTGCCTGTTCCATTGCAGCAAAGAGGCGGATCTGTTCAACCACCACAATTCTAGATGTCCAAGGCCTGGTACGTTTGTCATTTTGAAAAATTGGTTGCCATGGGGGCAGTAGTTCGTGATTTGTGTCTTCAGAAATACCTTAGTGGACAATAACATTTTTCCTTTGATTGGTGCTAACTTGTTTGTGGTATATGCGCTGAAAAAGCTTTTCAGCATTGAAGCAACTAATATTTTAACAGGGTATCAGTGTACTGTGCTTTTGACAGAAATTTACAAATTGTTGACTAACTTGTACATGTTTCCAGTTCCTTTTAAAGACCATTTTTTACAGTTGCATCAGATACTGTTGTAATTAACAGCAGGGAACTTTTGAACACAGGGAGCTAAAAATTTTTCAAGGACAGCTGCTAATCTTTTGGCATCCATGACAAAAATTGACAACAATTACTATCCTGAGGTATTAACTAGTTCCTGTCAAATTCAGTTTATGGAAATAAATAATTACTCTGTCAGATACAATCATTGGTGAATGTGGCTTTGGTTTTTCCCTGTAATTGTTGCAGACACTCCATCGGATGTTCATTGTTAATGCTGGCCCTGGTTTTAAGAAGGTGCTCTGGCCTGCTGCACAGAAGTTTCTTGATGCTAAAACTATTGCAAAAATTCAGGCAAGGCTATGTTCTTCTCTCTCTCTCTCTCTCTACCGTACTATGGCTCAGATTTGATAAAATCACATTGTCCAAATTTGCAGGTTCTGGAGCCTAAGTCTTTGGGAAAACTACTTGAAGCCATTGACTCAAGGTTTACTTCTATCTTTATATCGTCCTGTTTGCGAGAATTTCAATTATAGCATCCTGACTTTTTTTTTTTATGTTTTTCCAGTCAATTGCCTGATTTTTTGGGTGGCTCATGCTGTTGTCCAGTTGAAGGAGGATGCCTCCGACCTAATATGGGTCCTTGGAATGATCCTGATATAATGAAGGTAGGTACATGCTTACCCAGTGTACCCTGTATTTATTTGACTATGTTGTGCAAGTACTTTGATTTATGTTTCATATGATGCTTTAAAGCAAAACCTGATTATGTTTTATTTTTTGGGAGTTTGTGCTACATCACATTTATTGATTCAAAATTGCAGCTTGTATATAATGTGGAAACAAAGTTTGTGAGGCAGATTACTAGAGTATCCGGTGACGACCAGAAAGTTGACTTGTATACACAGACGTTCCCTTTGAAGGTAATTCAGATTTGAAAATGTCTCACATGGTGCTCTAATAATTACTTTTCTTGCTGCATGATGTGATGTCATTATGTAAACAGGGAAGAAGTAGTTATACATCAGTAGTTGAATCAGGATTGGATGTAGATGATTCTTGTTCTCCAACTAGAAAAAGTAGCTTCACATTTCCGCGATTGGCTCCGCTTCATGAAGAGGTGATTATTTTGTTTCAGTAAATTACTGGTTATCAAAGATGTTAATGCTATGTTTTCAAGTTTTTACTAGACTGACAAGACACAAAAACATAACTCCAATGCATCCTCCTCTTCCCTCCGTGATTGACTCTCTTTTTGTGCATGGACATGCCTAGATTTGTTTATCAATCTCTGTGACTTATCTATTGGAGACTTTCACAGGCCAGGACATCTGAATCGCCCGTCTACTATAGTTGTGATGATCTTTTCAGTGAAGTTGATACACATGGTGGCAATGAGCAAGAAATAGACAATTCTCAATATCAGTCTCCTGCAATCTACAATGCAGGAAGAAGAGCTATTTTAGAAGGTTGCACACTTACTTTTTGACTTTCAGTGGCTACTCTGATAGACAGACTGCTTGCACTTGTTATAACTCAGAAGAGCTCATAATAAAAGAATGTTACATCAATATCACCAAGGCTTCTGTCTAAAAGCTGAAATTTCTGGTGAACTTTTGCATTGCCTCAAGTTATCAACTATGCTAAGTATAAAAGTTATCGACAGTTAAAGACATTGCAAAATCCAGGAACTTAGGATTGTGAATAATTTTAGTACTAAAAGTTGACAAGACATAGTTGCTCCGACTGGATTGCGCTTCATTGTCTGTAACTGAAAGCCAATAAATAACCATGAAATGAAAATCTTGCTATATCATTTCTCTTCCTTTTCCCTCTGAATTGGAATTCATGCAAAAATGTTAATTGTCTCCTCATTTCATTTTTTGTGTCTTGGCATCCCAGGTACTCTGGTAATCCATTGGTTCGAAACCATTCAGGAAAAGGTTGTGAAGAGAAGTCTGCGGTTTATGTCAAGGACAATCATACAAATCATATTCAAACTTTTTGAGGCTATCCGCAATGTACCTTTTGACCATTCGAGGAGGCAGACTAACATCTATCCATCTAATGCACTGGAAGAACAACCAGAGAACCATTCATCTGCAAGTGCTCGAGCTATAGGTGAAGGATATCAGGTCCTTCCATGTGTACAGCGTCTTCAGAGACTAGAAAAATTATTGGAAGAATTGAATAACAAGCGTCATGAAATTCCAATGGAGAAGGAGCGAATGCTTCAGCAGTCTATGGACAGGATAAAGTGTGTCGAGATGGACCTTGAGAAAACAAAGAGGGTAAGCATTGTTATGGCTGTTCCGAAATTTGAATGTGCAAGTATAAGGACACCTGATTGATCAGTGTGCATTTTACAGGTACTACATGCTACTGTGGTGAAGCAACTTGAGATCACTGAGTTATTGGAGAGTATAAGGGAGTCCAAATTCCGAGTAAGCTGTAACAATAAATATTTTTTTTTTAGTATTTCATTCAAGAATCTTTATCATAATAAAAGCTGTTAACGATTCCCATCCAATTATTTTGACATTGAAAGTCAAGGATAGTATCCTTTCCCTTTGCTTCAGAATGGGTCATGAAGCAAATAGTCTTTCAATGTTTTAGTTTTATTTTGGGGGCGTCTTTTTTGATGAAGCGGGAAATAGAAAGTGACAATGGTTACAAGCTAGTTACCACTTAGGATGATATTCTAAAGATGAATTAGATCTAGTTACAAGCTGCCGCTTTTTTGAATTTTTGTTTTTTCCAGTTTCTGGTTCTGTTGGTTTTTTACATTAGTCATCATTATGGACGTGTAACAGTAATGCTTTTCTTTGTTCCATTTTGTTTCTTGCAGCAACGAAAATTTTTCTGTTGAAATGTGCAAAGGTTGACATGGTAGAGTTAATAGACACAGCAACAGTTGAATGAAGTGCAAGTGACTGACTTGTCTGATATTCCCCTTCTTTTTGCTCCTTTGCCTCAAGTTCTCTCGCAGTGCTTGAAGGTCTAGATGTTCACCACACACATTTCACTGTGCAAGAAGTTCTACATGGGGGTTAGCTTGGGCTTGTCTCTTGCTGAAACAAAAGTAGTATAGGAGTCGTCATGTAAATTCCTGAGATGTAATGAGGTAAAGACTTTTAGATAACAGAAGCAAGGTGGCTGAAAGTGACATTAGTTGCTTCTCCATTGCAGTCTGATAGCACGAGTTTGATGAGCTCTCTTGGTCTCCTGGGATTGCTTCTAAGGCCTACCTGTTATTGTTAGTAGATTTAAAGCACTCAGTGGAAAATCGTCCGCCATGCTGGTGGCTTTGTGTAGGCGAGTAAAACCAACACAAAAATTCATGTTTAGAAAAGGAAAATTCATGTAGTTATATGTTTCGACAGGGACGCTTTTATTTTTATGTTACGCCTGTGGAATATCCCCGGACACTTTCTCTTGCTGCCAGTTCCCCCTGAAAAAGCTCATTGCTGCTGTCGTCGATGGATGGTGGTGGGCCGTGTTACAAAATGTGTCCTTTGCTAGAAGAGCTACTTTCCAATTTCTGAAATATGAGCTTTACTTCGTGCCTTGACTTTGTTACTGGGTCCCTTTATTAGTGGGCGACAGACGACTATATTGAGGTAAACCCTTCTCCGTGTCTCGTGGGATTCAGCTTGAGGAAGTAACCTAATTAAAACATTTCCGAGGTGGGATGGGCTTACAGCACAAATCATGAAAGCATGAGTGGCTGTTGTCTAGTCCGAGTCTTCACCAAATTTGCTGCCCACTTTCCTTGTATCTCCTTTCTGTGGCCCACTAAACGAGTTACAACGGCCGAAGTCCAACGTGATACAAGTACTACTTTCTCTGGAGGCGATTACAATAGAGCATATAAACCAACGGCTCCTTGAACTCTTGGTCACCAACAATCCCCCGTGCTATGGAGGTATAGGATTCAAATTTATTATTTTTTTATTGATATATGAATCCTTCAAATTCATACGCGTGTGTGATGTATTTGTTTGATCTGACGGTGGTTTCGTCTTATTGGGTTCTTTAGAATCGGTTAGAGTAAAAATGAGCGTAGAAATATAATAGATTTTGTGAATTGATCCAATAAAAAAAGGGATAAAATGAGGGAATGAGTGGCGTCCATGATACGGTGACACACGTCAATGCTAGTTGCCGTCGTGCATCAGATGTCCTCTGAAAAGAATGCGAGATAAATAGAAGGTACCGTATAGGTTGACAAACTAATTGCCATTTGCCATTATCAAACAATAAAGTAGACGAGGCCCTGTCCCTGTAATGAACTAATAGGAGGAATTGGTCAGCAATGAATCCGTGTGGGTGAGCACAGTAAAATTAGCGTCGACCCGTTTGGCTAATCCTCCTTGCTAGTTAAAAGTATTTTTCTTATTCATTTACGATTGTTGGGGTTTGGCAAGGCATCATGCTATGTTTTGTTTAATTAATCAGATAGATGAGGGAAAAATCTCATTAAATTGGTGAGACGTGCATAACCGCCGGCTTATTCCAAAATATTGGTAGTCTGACTTGACTGTTTACCCGTTTCCGGCGCTTCTCTAGATTTTAATCCTTTTTTTTTTTTTTTTGCCTTTCTTCGATTTCAAATCAATAATATTGGTATTGCTTGACCTCTAGGGAATTCTTGTTTACATTAATAGAGTCTATTTTAGTACAAACTTACAACTTTGACCATCCATTTGCTTCTCAAATATTTGTTGGCCAACTTAGAAGCTTCTCTACCTCGGTTTTATCATCCTTAAATGAAGAGTGTCGCAATTCTTGTTGTTCCTGATTTAAGCTTTCACCACTTAGACTATCAAAATCAATCTATGGAAAGCAAATAAACGGAACTATTTGGCCAAATTAAAGCAAGCATAATTTACTCGATGGTACTTATAACTATTTAGCCAAATTAAAATAAACATGATTTACTCGATGCATCATTTACAGAAGGCAATATCTGACCTTGCCTTTAACGCTCCCTCCCCACCCCAAAATACCAAAAAACAAAAGATAAAAAAGGACCTTCACTTTTTGTAATTAGTAACGTAAGTCCAACCTCCTTCTATTGACACCCTCCAAAAAAAAAAAATAAAAAAAAAAAATCTTCCATTCACACCCGTCTTTCTACTTCTGTTAAAGGTTGACTCGTGTTTAGATATATTAATAGGTCGGATCTTACTCAAATCCAATTTAAACTCAATATATTTGGATAGGATTTGACACCCTCCAGAGAAAAAAAAAAATCTTCCATTGACACGCTTCTTTCTAGTTTTGTTAAAGGATTGGCTCAAGTTTAGACACATTAATAGATTGGATCTTACTCAAATCCAATCTAAACCCAATATACTTGTATTGGATTTGAATTTAATTTCTCAAATTCAAATTCTATCCAAACCTAAACCTGTAAGAGAATTATGGGTCTGGATAAGGTTTGATTTTTTATGATCCATATTAAAATTTAGATCCAAATCAGTTTCTATTCAAACCCATATATAAATTATATATGTATGAGTAAATTTATAAATTTATAAAATAATCTAATATTCTATGTTTTTTTTTCAAACTAATCCTAGTTATTATTATAATTCGTACAAACTTTTTAGGAAGATGAGAAAACAGTAAAAGTAAACAAATGAAAATTTTGATGTAGATGCAGATGAAACTTTGAAAATAAATGGAAATAGCTGATAATAGGCCTTTCTTTGAGTTCATAATATTGCGTTCAATTTCTTAAATAATAATTTTATTATTTAAAAAAAATTAGATGATATTTATGTTATTTTGAACTCTGTATATTTTTATAATATTTTTTACTTTAGTTAGTTCTTCACTCTATGTTTAAAAGAATATCCATATGAATACCCATAAAATGACCAAATCCATGAGAGTTCGAGTTTGGATTTACTTCTTCAAACCCACAAGAGTTTGTGTTTGGGTTTGAATTTAACTAAATTTAATGAATATAAATTTGGATAAAAAAGGAATCCAATCAAAATCCTAACATGTTTACCTATGTTTATTCTTTTTTGTTGACGTATTGACCATGTTATTATACAAAGAAAAAAAATAGACACATACAATTGTCACTAGAGTACATTTTATAATCAATTACTAGGAAAAAAAAGAGGATGATAGCATTAATTACACAATTAAGTACTTTTCTAGAACAGTTACCAAAACAGAAATAAATTAAAGGGAGCAACAGCAATATTAATGGTAAGAAAAAAAAGAAAACCTGAAAATGAAAGAAAGAGAGAAGGAAAGAAGATGGACCGGAGAATGAGAAGACGCGGTTTTGAGATGAAAGCTGTCTTTGGCTTAGTTTGGTCTGGCTGAAGCGCAGACCATGTTGTCTCTCTCTCATCTCCGTCTCATTTCCTATTTCCTTTTTGATCATCAACAGTAAACTTCATTTAATATTAAACAAACATAAATCTCTTTTCTTTCTATCCAAACCTCAAAAACTTACTTCGGATATCAACCAAGCAGCATCAATGTCTATATTTTAGTTTGATTCGCTAAAGATAAATTTTTGTTCCTGGAAAATTTATGCAGACAATTGATTTGTTGGGTACTGTTTATTAGTACTCGCTAACAATATCATCCCGCTTGCTTACAAGTAGAAAGTAAGGAGATCTGTGAGGAATTAGAGGCGGGATTTTGGGTGAAAGTGATCAGTGAACTTTACTTGTTTATAGTAGCAGCTATTTGGCCCCCCTAGATCAACAAATTCTTGCTCTGAGCACAATCAATAATGGTCAGGATTCACCGTTATCAATTTTGTGCGATTTTGGTGTTTTTTCTCAGCCTATCAGCTAGCAACTCAGCTTCCACTTTCCTTTCAGGTGTGTGCAAATCCATGTAATTTATGCTTAAATTTTGTTTATATTGACTAGTCATGGAGATTCTTGTCTGCTTTGATTTCAGTTTCTTGCTTTGCATTATCTCCTTTTTCTTTCTTCATTGTTTGATTGATTGATTTATTTATTTATTGCAATAGAAGGCATTTTTGGGCATCATATTGCACAAGGGAGAAACCTCCTCCAGGCAAAGACAGGTGATCTCCCCTTTCCATTCTTTCATGTTCTATCAAAGTTGAAGGATGTTTGAGCAGATATTAACTTGCTTTTCAGCTTTGTTTATCTTATATATGAAGGGAAAGTTCAAATGTTGCTTCTTCTGATCTGTTCATCAAAAAAATCGAGATGCCTTCAAAGTAGCTAGTCGAGCCAAGACTTTTCAAGTGTTAAATTGAGACTTGAAACTCCCAGCAGGTCTTTTGTGTAGGATTTTGTATACTTGGTTGGGGAAGAAGGGGTGTATTCTGCAGTGAGGGACATTGATCTCGTGTGATTTAGTATAAAGGCTGGCTGTTGCTTTCATCTTAACCTTCTCGAGGCAGTTGAGTTCTAGGCATTGTTTTAACTGTTAAGGCAAATACTTAGGCTTGGTCTTGTAGACCATCGTGCTGTAAATGTTTTTACCTTTCTAAAAGTTACAAATAATACAATTACTTTAAAGCTCCTGGCGTACAATATGAGTTCCAATAAGTATTATCCTTGTGTTATTAGTTTGATGTTACTGGTAATTTTGCCATTTGTTCAAATGTTGGATTTTAAATTGAAAAGTTTTTGGCAGAAATGAAACAACATATTGTTGGGAGTAGATTCAGAGTAAATTTTAAGAACTAGTCGCTGATTCATTTCCACCATTTTTCACATTGATATCATTTCATATCATTAGGATTATCTTCTATGTTGAGCTGATGACCACAAATAAACAATATGCTAATTCAGATTCTTCGACGTTTTAGGTTCAAATTTCAATCATCATATGCAATCTCTTGTTATTTATGATCATGACAAACAAGGGATTTTGACATTCATTGTCTTGCTTTCAAGTCAGTAGTCAGGTGCTGTTCCTCGCATGCTGAACTGGTATTTCACTATTTGCGTTGGTAACTTTCTAATTGATTGGTTGGTAGTTTTGGATTTTGGCTTTTCTTGCAGACAGATCTCTCAATGCATCTTTAGAAAATGTTCAGCTGATTCCTTTTAGGTGCTGGAGAATGAATTTTGATTTAAAGTTAACCACAAAGGGATAATATAATAACTACGTAAGATTTAAATACAAGAGATGTTCTTTCATGGAATTTCAGATTCTCAATCTGCTTGCTGTTTTAGTGATTACTGCATGGGCTAATATCCCTGCCATATTATGTGTTGCGCATAAGTTTCAATTTCAAAGTCCTTAATTTGATGCTCAATGTATCATTTTTCAAAGAAACATGTGCTTTTATGCTAACAGCTTGCATCATGTGTAATGCAGCTTGCCCTGTTAACTTCGAGTTTCAGAATTACACAATCATCACTAGTCAATGCAAAGGTCCTCAATATCCACCCAACCTTTGCTGTAAGGCTTTAAAGGATTTTGCCTGTCCTTTTACAGAGCAGCTGAATGATTTATCAAATGACTGTGCCACAACCATGTTCAGCTACATTAACCTTAATGGGAAGTATCCACCTGGTCTTTTCGCCAGTGAGTGCCGTGAAGGCAAGGAGGGGCTTGAATGCCCTGCACTAGCACCGTCGCTATCAGCTAATGCCAGTGGCAGTCAAATGACAGGCAAACCAGCCAAAGCACTGATTCTTGGAACGACTTTTATAGTGTTGTTGTTGCAGGTCTTCTAATTTTCTGTTTTCGTTCAGATGTTGTATTACTTGATTTTGTTCAAATGTTTATTTTGCCAGGGTAATAGTTGTCGTCTTGTACTTTCCCATGCCAAATAGAGTTCATATTCTTTATTGAAGTGTACCCAACACACAGTTTTTGTATTGGCTTGTTTTCCATTAAACGGGTGTCCTACTGTAAACTGATTCTTGTTAGTTCCCTTGAAGCTTTTTCTTTAGCATTCATGAACCACAGCATCGGTTCCAAGAAGGTCTGTGGATGTTCTTTGAGGAGTGATCTTGCAATTTATCGAACTATTTCAGTAGCATTTGATTCTGTACAGCAGAAAAAGAAAATTTTGATATCTATATATTGCCATTAGTTTACAGTATTAGTTTATCACCCTGAGAAATAGAAGCTACATATAGCAACAGGATGAGATTTATAATTTAAACAAGCAAATATGGGGGGAACCTGTTAAAAAACTTTAGTTATGGTGAGGGCAAGTAGGCTGTTTCTCTCTCGCATTTGTGTGCTATTGTTGAATTGGGATTTGCTCAAAGGTTATTGAGGCTTTATCATCCGGTCTCATTCTGATGTTGAAGTCGGAAGTAGTTCGGGAGTTCAATGTGTGAGTTAAATTGCGTACCTCTTTTAGAAGTAGTAGTGGAAGGGTATTTATACTGGAGAGGGCACATGGGATCCTGATGAGGTTTACTCATTGTCCCTTGAATCAGGGGAATGAATGGGGTGGATTTAGCTAGGGTAGGCCGAGTTATCCACAGTTGTCGGCCAATAACAAATTTAGTTTCAATGAATACACTCGAGAGGTGGTACGGGAGGTCAAGGGTTCGAATCTTGCCTCCCACAAAAATTTGTCACAATATGTGACGGTTTTCATTGACCAGTTTCGATGGAGTTTCTACTCACATCGAGTCCCCTCCCCTTCCCCTCTAGAATAGGCTAGTTTAAATTATAGGAATTTTATCGTGTCGACAAAAAAGAAAAAGAAAAAAGAATACACTCGAGAGACTGGACATGAATATAGCCTAAATAAAGGTCGATAGTCTTATTTTCTCGTCTTAGAATATATGTCCACTTAACAAGTATTCTTATTTGTCCTTTTCCTGTCAAAAACAACTTACTAAGGAGTGGGAGTCCTTGCATTGCTTGGATAAGGCTCCTGCTGTTATCTGAAAAGTCAGATTGGTGCAAATGCACCATTATTGGATATGGCTGCAGCAGCTGTAACTGTAAGCCCACGGGCACTTGATCCGAGCAATACAAAATTCTCGTCTGCAAAAGTCCCAAACGCCGCCGTATACTTGCTTCAAATGTGCCATTTTTCCCAGGAAGTTAAACAACTGCATGCCCAACTGATAGTTTCAGGACTGATTCATCATCCCCTGAATCCGGGAAGACTCATTGAATCCTACGTTTCAACCTCTCACCTTTCCTATGCCCTGTCAGTTTTCGAGTCAATTTCTTGTCCTGATACATTTGCCTACAACAGCTTGATTAGAGGCCTAACGCTTGGTCATCATTTCCTAGATAATCAATCCCTTCGGTTGTATCAAGACTTGTTGTCAAATGGACTCAACCCTGATACCTATACATACACTTTTGTGCTCAAATCATGTTCCCGAATGAGAGCCACTTCTGAAGGGAAACAAGTTCATGCCCAGATAATCAAGGCCGGCATGGAACCAACCACCCATGTCTTAAGCTCGTTAATTAGTATGTACTCAAACTGCGGTCACATGGACTCTGCAGAAAGACTTCTTGCTTCAGTTTCCGATGGAAGTGTTCTTGTCATGAATGCCATGATCACTGGTCACCTTAACCAAGGTCAATTTGGCATTGCCAGAGAACTGTTCGATAAAATGAGCAAGAGGGATACTGCAACTTGGAGCACGATGATAACTGGGTATAGCAAGAGTAATATGCATGCAGAAGCTCTATCTACCTTTCAAGAAATGGTGGCGAATCGAGTTCAGTTGAACGAGGCAACGCTTGTTAGCGCATTATCTGCCTGTGCTCATTTAGGAGCTTTGGATCAGGGAAGATGGATACACACATACATTGAGAAAAATGGTGTCAATGTTCAGGTTAGGCTTGCTACTGCAATGGTTGACATGTATGCCAAATGTGGCTGCATAGACCTTAGCTATGAAGTATTCAAGAATATGCCTGAGAAAGATGTTGTTGCATGGGGAGTTATCATCTCAGGATTCGCAGCTCATGGTGAAGCTAGGAGATGTTTTGAACTATTTAATCAGATGATAGAAAATGGGATTAGCCCGAATGAAGTTATCTTTGTGGCAATGCTGTCTGCTTGCTCTCATGGAGGATGCGTCGAGTCTGGCTTTCATTACTTTAATGAAATGACACATTTTTATGGGATTAGACCATCCATGGAACACTATGGTTGCATGGTTGACCTACTTGGTCGTGCCGGGAGGCTAGCAGATGCTGAAGAACTCATTTCTTGTATGTCAGAAAAGCCTAACTCGGTTATATGGGGTGCATTGCTAAATGCTTGTAGAATCTATAAAGACCAGGATAGAGGGGAACGTGTATGTAGAGAGCTAGTCAAATTGGAGCCAACCGCGGACAGGTATAAGCAAGTTGGAGGCTTCTTTGCTACAGTGGGAGCGAAAGAAATGGCCAGTAACTTGTGGGGTTTTATGAGGGACAAAAACTTGGATATTGCAAATGGCTTAAGCTTTGTTGAAGTAGATGATATTGTTCACGAGTTTGTCGTAGGGGACATTTGTCATTCTCAGTCTGCTGATATCTTCAAGGTGTTGGATGGAACTTGTTGATAGCCAGGATAGGGGGCTAAAAACAGCGAACAAATAAACAACAAATCAGGAGATCGAAACGGGATTGCAGAATGCTTTGGTCTCGTGATTGGGTTATGTGTAGAGCTTTTACAGGACTGAACTAGAGAAAGCAGCAAGCTGATTTAGAGGAAGATCGTGTGTTTCCCGTGTCTTCAAATTACCTCAAAACATCGATTTCTCCTTTTTACGGTAAGGAAATTGAGAAAGCCAAAAGCTACATTTGTACCCTTCTTGATTAAACTTGAAAATCGGGTTTGATTTTAGCATCTGTAACTTTAGTTTCTCTCTTAGACCTCAAGATCCAGCATGGTGTAAAGCGCTGCCGATCAGCTTCTCAGAGAAATCAGTAACATAGGGAATCCTTATCCATGTAAATTGACCTCAAGGATGTTACAATGAATGGTCTTGTCCCCTGCAATTTGTATTATGGGGGAAAAAATGCAGGATTCCAACTTCCCCTCACAAAAGCGTGTTTTTTCAACAATGATTTGATCCACACATATTGTGATATGAGAACTATTCGGAGACGGCAACAATATTACTTAAAATTGCACAATTTCTGTTTTATTTTCCAATGATCATTCTTACTTTGAATGTTCACTGTGCGTTTTTAGTATGAAATAGAGGGGTACAATACAACATTGCAAGCTTATACATTGGTGAAACAAAAATGAAAAATATTCCAAGAATGCTTGTCATAGCAAAATATCTAGACTACCCAGTTCTCTAGTATCAGACACACTTGGACTGATCTATGATCGCAATTGCTCATTTCTGACAACCCACTTCTGTATGATTGATCACACATGCCGTGGTACTACTGTAATTTGTCTTTTATTCCAACCTAAATTGCTGCTGGAGTCTGAAATTCACCACCTGAGGTTGCGCCTCGACCTCTGGCGATATTGTTTCTTTGTCACGCAACAAGAACCTGGAAAGGTGCTCAACTGTAGATGGTAACAAAGCAAAAACTTAGATCAGAAGCGGTGTGAATTTGCCTAATCTAAAGACATATCAACTACATATCTCAATGACAGTACAGAAATTAATCCAGTCACTATGAGGGGGGAAGCCCTCCTGGCGCACCAAATTTTCATATCCTTGTTTCTGCTAAATTGAGGATATTCATCTAAAGCATACGGTATGAAATAATGTTTGATGGAAATGTGCAAATATGTTCATCCACTTAAATTCATGTCATGATCTAGTAGCTTACATTGCCAATGAGCCTTGCTCCATACCATGCCGAATCTGCACCATAAGGCGAAGGGATAACTTTGAGTCCTTTTGATGTAGAATGAGGAAGAGATTGAAGAAGTTCCTTCTCTAATCTTTCTGAAAAGGAAATGGTGGGTTAGGAGGAACAACTTAAACAAGACCAATACTTCCCTTCAGACTTTCATCCCCTCGTTTTCTCTTGGTCTAGTGAATACAACAATTAAATTCTGCCTGCATATTATACTTTAGAGGCCTGTTCAAACAAAATGCTTCAGTAAAATTGCTTTTCACCTGCTAATCCTGGCAAACATGCTGAACCTCCGGACAGAACGACTGTTTTGAACCAGTTATCATCTCCAGATAATTCTGAATCCTGGCAATGATCCAAGCAAAGTGCCACAGCCTGGTGCAAACTCATTGTACGCCTACAAGATCATAAATGTGTAATCTACATAGGGTAAATGGGGAAAAAAAATTGAAGAAGAAGAAGAAGAAAGCAGAAAATAGACAGCGAAGGACAAGAGACGGGGTTTCTCTCAGAATTACCAGGTCAAATTATACTATGTTACTTTCCCTATTTTCCTTATCATCCTTGAATGAGGCTTCTCACACGAAAGTAGTACAGAAGGGGAAAATAATTATGGCATTGTCAATGTCAATATCTTTTCTCCTATGTCCAATAAGACCAGTTTGTTTTCTTCTTTTTTGGTTTACAAATGATTAATTTTACTTAACGAAGAGAAGAAAGAAAGTTTTCAGTGGTAAATGAAAGCCTGATGATCACCTAACATCCTATAGGCACACTTAATCCCAAGCTAAAGACTTTCAGAGACATCCACGAGGGCAATCCCTGAGACTATAGTAATTACAGGATGTTCTAATGGGATCTCATTAGAAAAGCAACAGCCTTGTGCTGGCAAGATCTCATAATGAAATAATACTTTGTTACTTAAGAAACTTCCACAAGTAACAACAATAAGGAGAACCAGACATACACTCCTGCAATACGAGGCTGGAATAGAATTTCTCCTGTTTGAAAGCGCTCCTTTGAAAGTGTAAACCATCCTTCAGCTGCAACTTGAAAAGATGCTTCTGTGTCTTTTCGAAGTTCAGCTTCATAATCAAAAGCAACATAGCATAAGTTCTGCAAATACATTCAAAATGATAAATGACCGGTGTGCTGAAAAAGTCTTGACAACAAAAATGTCTAATTAGGGATAAAAACTTGTATAAGACAACATATTGTCATTTAATCATGAATCAGCAACCAACTGATAACTGAAAACCCAACCTATGCCCTAAGTTCTCCCAAAATACCAATGAAAACTTAAAAGGTAGAACTTCGAATATTCAGTGAGATTTCGGGTATGTCATTCGCTGGAAAGATGTAAGTAGGAGAGCCCACCGAAGGATTGAGATATTGAAAGTTCACATTTTAGTACAAAAGCAAGCAATGCTGTTCTGGTAGGGACCTATGAGTTAGGAGCTGATCCTTTATCCATTATTCCCGTTATTTGTGTTTATAACATTTTTAGAACTTTTAAGTCAAACCTATTTGTTGTGATAAAAGGCCAAAAAGGAAAAAGGGCAGGCCAGGTTAGCCAACCCCAATCTCTTCATCAACCTCCAGAGTGAAACGAATAATAAGACATGAGCGGGCAATGCTGGTACCTCTTTCAATGCACGCACAGTATACAGAGAATCAAAATGTAGATTCTTCTGCTGCATCTTTTCCCTAAGGAATCCTGTAAGTTTTAAAGCCCCCATTCCGGTTACTTCAACACCCACTCTGTGCATTACTCTCCCATGCAAAACTGTTAAGACAGATGACAAGGTTATTGTGATAAGAAACCTGGGAAGTTCCACGCACACGTACAAGCATGACCACACAAGATAAGAAGGGCAGAAAGGATGGACAAAGAACCAAAGAAGAGTTCTTTCTGTCCACTCAACAAGACAGCTTGAGGATGTACAATAAGTCCAACAACCAAAGGGACAGAAAGATAAGGGAAAACCAACTCCTTGTGCACATTGAAAGCTGAGACATGGAGTTGTACTTTCATCTTATTACAGAAACTCTTTTGTCAGGTGTATACAGTTAAGATTCAGCGCAGAACATTTAGAAACTCAAGTCTGGTGCTGAGAAACTAGCTTACTTGGAACAACGGATGTTTGGTTAAAACCAATGTTGACAACAACTCCTGAGGTTCGCCTTGCCGCAAATAATGCTAAAACTGCCTAGAGTTAATTCAGAATACTCCATCAGGAAATAAAAAAAGACAGAAATAACTAATTCTCAATAAACTACTCTGCCCATGCAAATAACCATTTGAATTTACTATAAACCAGAGCATAATTAAAACGAATTACTGCTATTCAATTATCTCAGATGAAATCAAGACTTAGAATTGTCTGGCAAGAGGGAGATGACACACACTTCAATTCTTTGATGTGTCTATTAGTTCATGCCTATAAAATTAGTCCAGTGGCAGAAACTTCCTTTTCTGTTTGAAAATACTCTACTTATGAAAAAGCTATCCCCAGAAAAGCCGTACCGTCAGAGATAATACAGATTATGAATGTTACAAATGAGCCCAAATTGAAAATAGAGCCATGGTACTATGAATTCCTTAACTAGATCAAAGAATGTTAAAGATAGCTCAACCGTGAGTACAGTTAATTGACTTGAACATAGCAACTTAGCATAAAAATCCATGTCATCAATATAAAAGCCCAATGAACATCATTTAGGTTCACAACAATTTATAAGGTTAGTTAACTATAGCATGTAAAAGTATATGGAAAACTCTTCAGTCTTTCCTAAATTTCACTAATTTCCATGTGTTAGTATGTGCACTAGAGAGAAAGAGAGGGAGGGAGACAGATAGATATTCCTAAGAGCAGACACAATTGGAAAGTAAACCATGCATAGTGCAATTGAATTCTTTTTCATTTTTGCACAGGACAACAGAAGAAAAGGATAGCTATACTACCTGATTGATCGCACAAACAGCAGGAACATTCATGTCAAATAATGCAGTATAGATAGCTTCTTTAAGCTGCTTTCTAGCTGCTATATCAGACTCGGTATCTGAAATAAAATAGGTCACAGTAAACAACAAGGTTCTAGCACAATCTTTAACAAATAATCTCTAATGTTAAGCCTATAGAATTGATCAAGACTGTAAACTGTTACATGATACAAGAAATATTCCACCATTGGAGAATTCCAGAAATTTGAATCTTGATTCATGTATGGACATTCTTTATAAAGTGTAAACCTTCTTAAATATATAAAAAAAAATGGTTTCTGAAATAGAGCCAAATGTTCAGAAGCTGACCATCAGAATGGCAGATAGGAAGAGATAAAACAATTGGCTGCGTATTTGCTTTCACCTGCATCCTGCACATACTCAATAATCTTTAAACTAACACCAATTAAATTTAAAAACACAAAGTAAAGAAGCACGAAGTCAAAATGCATTCTGAAACAAGTTACTTGGAATGTTTGGACAGGTAACGTCAACAACCAAGTTATGCCACTTTAATACTAATTCTTCAGTGGCAAATGCCTCAACACATTCGATAATCAAAGGAAGAAAAGTTTTTGGACCAACATACTCATACCTTCTCAATAGAAAACCCAGCATACTGACAAGTGCTACATAACTCAATAATACAAAACACCAAAAGACTCAAACAAAGAAACAGCCAAAAATCTTCAAAGTACTCCATATGAAGTACGAATTCCAGCAATGCTAACCTGCCATAAATTGTAGAAAAGAAATGTCTGAGTCTAGAATACATTGGGGACTCAATATTACCAAATTCCTGCACAAGACAAAAGTTCCGGACAGAAGAAAAATTGGAGTCAAAGATTCTAGTTCTGTCAAAATACGTGTATAAATGGTTGTGTGGCTTTGCAAAAATCAAAAGCTGTTCTGCTAATGAATGTAACACTAAGCTTAAAGCACAAAGCTCACCAGAAAAGTAGCAGACCTCCCAGAAGGAGAAGCATATTTACTCCATCCAAATTTGCAGTAGCCAGAGCCACCTTCATATACACATGGTAAAAGTCAATCAGAACTAAGCAAAGTTAGACCTTCGAAATAAGGAATTAAGTTTCAAACTTGTAATCCTATGGGGCCAATTTTCCAAAGATATACATGAAAGGAAATGCATCATTTAATTGCCACAAGAAACAAACTGGTCCTTAACAAATATAAAGAATGTATTAAAGATTTGCTCAAGTTCCAAAATCCAGGAAAATCAATACGCTAAGGTGTCAATGCGTACCATCAATAATTATAGCACCAGGAACCTGTGCTCGCTGAGCATATATATGCATGAATGACAAGTCAGGCATCTGAGTCGGAAACATTCTGCAATCAGATGCCAACACCAATATTAGGTCCCATAATCGTCTTTTTTTTTTTTGGGTCATTAGTTTTCCAGAGTCTAGCTTAGTTAATAACATACTGGGCCCAACAAATTCATAGTTTCAGGATTAGATAATAAGTAAACAACAAGCAACAATCAGGAATCTCAAACAACAAAATGTACTACCAGGAAAACGAAAATGTACTACTATGGTAAATTTAATTGTCCAAAAAAAAAGGTAAATTATAATCATTTCAAAATGCAGCTACAGATATCAGTCAACAACAGTAAAGATGATCTTGGGAGTGAAGTTTTATACAGTTTTCGGGCATATGCAACTTCAAAGCAATTCCCAGTTCTTTTTTTTTTGGGGTGGGGGGGGGTGCGGACGAGAGAGAGGGTGATGAAGGAGAGGAGGAGGAGGAGGGTATGATCAGTAGTACAGCAGGAAACATACTGAAGTGGTGGGATGTATCAGCGAGAATTGAAAAGACAGAAAAAGATTGAAACTTGGAAATAAGAAGGAGGGGAGCGTACTGAAGAGGATAACCGGATCGCAGGTGAGTTTCAGCGAAGAAAATGGAATCCCAAGGCTCCTGTTGATTCTGAAGGAAATAAATCCAGAGGCGATTATCGGCAACGATGAATTTCCAGAACCTACAAACAGAGCTGAGCTTGGCGGATTCTTTGGGGCCGAGGAATTTGAGGATTTGGATAAATATGTCGAGGGGAATCGGGTCGAAGTCGCCGGTTGAGGAGGTCAGCAGGTACGTCATTTGGTCGAATCTATCGGGTTGATTGGTAGAGCTGGCGGAGGAGGAGGCGGAGGCCGAACGTTGAGAGACGGATTCCCAGACTTTTCGGAGCAAGTTGACCATGATGAGTTGAGAGGAACTACGATCGCGAGTGGCGCGCAAACCTTTGGGTGCATGAGAGGAAAAAAGAATGGTTATTGGCGGTGGTACGGGAGACGTTTTTTGGAGGGACAGCAGAAGAATGATGAGTGGAGACTGAACAGTGACTGAGAGAAGGAGGTGGGGGGCAGGCGAGACTCGGCTGGGGAGCGACGGGCAGTACGACAGTAGTAGTAGGGGGGGAAATCAGGAAGGAAATGGATTAATGGAATAGAGAGAGAGAGAGAGAGAGGGTTGGATTATTGGCTTGGGAGGAACCGGACGGAATGAAGGAACGGGGGATAGGGAAGAAGATCGTAAGAATCTCTGACACGTGGATCTTCGTCCGCCTTCTCTTAGTCGGACCACCTCACTTCCCTGCTCACGCTCTGCACGACGCCGACGGTGTTTACTAATTTTATACACTCCGTGGGTTGATGAGGAAACAGTAGTGAAAAAAAATTCCTGACAATGGATGCGTGAGTGGATGGATATGGCATAATCATCATCATCATCATCATCATCATCATAGCTAAAATTGTCGATATTTTGAAACAATTCTACATGAACATTTGTTTTAGGTTCCCCAAGCCAAACTGAAACCTTACAGCGCTTACCAGTAAATTTTAATATATTATCAAGCTAGGCAGAGGTCCATTATCATCGTTGCACCTTTTCGTATATGCAATCTGGGTGGTATTTTTTTTTTTTTTGGGACTTCAAAAATGATTGATCATCCCTGAAATCCACGACTTTATAATCCCATAAACAAAGAAATATTTGTTTATAATCCCAAAAACCAGATTGCCTTCTGTCTATATACGTCAAATCTTGATTTAGATTTACTTGCTTACTCGACCAAAAAAAGAACCAAAAAGCGGATTATGTCCGTTCAATTCAATACCTTGATGGGTACATATGAACCTTTTGCTGCATTGTCTTAGAACATTTAAACTTTTCTTGGTGCCACTGTTTGTCGTCTGTTGCAGTTTTAAGACAAGTTATTCTTTCTTGATCAAGTCAACTGTGTTTTGAGTTCGAGCTAATGGTTTTACTGTTGTTCTCTCTAAACTGGTTTTATCCTAACAACATGACGTCCTTAATTAGTCAATGCATGCATTCTAATGTTTGCGTAGCAAGTCAGTCTATACAAGAGTACATCCTTGTATGGATGTGGAAAAGATGAATATGAGTTCCACGTTCGAAGATTTTGCTGTGAATTCTACAAGATACAGCTTTTAATTAGAGAAAAAGGGAAAAGCAAAGGATATGAATTTTACAACAAATGTTTGGAGTTTGGACTTGCAGTTTACATTCCCACACAAATCATCAAGTGAATGAAATGAAGCTAAATTCTTGAAGTTGTAGACGGTTGTTTTTTGTAACATCTCTATGATTTTAAAAACCTATATATAACCCCACTGTGATTTAAATTAAAGTGTCGCTATTAGTTTTTCTGTTAAAACCAATGACTAATAATAAAAGGTCAAAATCAAACTAACAAATTGACAAATTTATACTTTCATTACATTTTTTCGTTCCAAACATAGAAAAGAAGAAATTGAAACAAAAAAAAGGATAAATAAGAAAAATATACCATTAACGATTGGGTTAAGTACCTATACTGATATTTGTAGTAAAAAATAATTTTGCATTTTTTATGTCTTATTTATTTGTTTTATATTTTTCTTCTATCTTTTTTTTATGTCTTTTTTTATTGTTTATTTTTCTTCCATCTCTTTGTATTTGAAGAAAATTAAGATTTTTTAGGCCAAAATATGGTTTTCAAAATCATCTCTTCTCTTCCTAAAAGAGAGAGAAACAGAGAGAAAGAAAAGGAAAAAAAGAAAATAAGAAACAAAAAGGTAGTGAAAGAATAGATTTATCAATTTATTAGTTTGATTTTGATATTTTATTATTGACAGTTAGTTTTAACAGAAAAACTAATGGTGATACTTTAAGTTAAATCATGAGGGGGTTATACATAAGATTTTAAACTATAAAGGGAGTTATATAGTAAAGTATCAAAATATAGGGGTAAAAAGTAATTTACCTTAAATAGGGTCAGTTACTAGGGCAATTGTGTGAATTGAATCCAAAAACAGTGGCAAATACTACGACCGACATGTAATTTAATGCTAAAGCAGTCATTTTCATTCGGGCTTTCGTCGTCGTTGGGTGAACCAGTGGATAAAGATAGATACTGTTTACTCTCTCTTCTTTCCCATCCGACTCTCTTTCTCTCTCTTCGAGACCTATCGCGATCTAAATAATTACGAAATAAAAAGGTTTATTATTTTTTTATTTTTAACGCGGCTAATTTTCGCTTTCGATTTCTTCCGATTTATTCGATTACGAGATCGAGATCAGGGGAGTTTGATCATCGATTTCCATTTCAAAGGTTAGAATTTTTTGTTTCGTACCTTTTTTTAATTCGTGCTAGTAGTTCTATTTAGGGTTATCGTTTGGTGTTAGGTGTGGACGTTCTAGGTTTATTAAACTGTGTTATATGATTTTTGTTTTGTCGTATATATTAGAGATAATTGTTGTTCCGCCAGGAAATGTTTGAGATTTTTTATTGTGACGCGTGAAATTTGCTTGAAAGTCTCGATCTTTGTTTTTCTTTAAGGGTATGAACGTGAAATTGCTGCACAATTAATAATTGAAATTCTTGTATTTAAATTAGCGATTTTTTTTTCTGGTTCCGGTATCCTGTGCAAATTTGGCATACAATATAAATTGGAGTTATGATAATTTTTGGGGGGGGGGGGGGGAGGGGGTTCAATGCATGAATTACATTTGCAGTAGCAGTATAAACATTGTGCAGAGGTATTTATTAGGAACTGCGTTTTGGGCGTTGGCTTTAAATTATCTAGGTCTATTCTTCGCTCTTAGTTTGTGGCTAGATAAAGTAAATTAAATTAGGTGTTTAAAAAATCCAGTTCTAAATACTGCCAGAAACATGTGAAAATGATAAGCTCTTATTCTCCTGATAATTCCGTGTAAGAAACTTGTGTAAATTTATTTGGTTTGTTGGTTATACAATGCAGTAGATTTGGTGGAAATCTACCCCTGTATACTTGGGTGGATTTTAAAAGTAGCCTGATGGAATGATTTGCTTTGGGATGTATGATAAAATGTGGGTATGGTTATAGGTTACAGCCATAGAATGCTTGTTGCAAGTAAATTTTGCGTTTGCCATCTAGGCTACTGTTTCGGTTTCCCAAGCATTAAGCAGTTGTTTATGCTGCTTCCATAACATCCAAGAAAAGGATAGTAGAGTAGCTTGGATTGTCTGGAAATCGGATGGGCTAAACTGTTAATGATTGCCTTTTTAGTCAAATAAGTGTTGTTATCCCTTGAGTTCCATATTTTCCTTGTAAATATGGATTGGATCCATTTGTCCACCTTCCATACCGTCATACTAATCCAGCAGGAATTTTTGCTTCTTAATGGTCTCGTCTTTTGCTTCAGGACTGGGATAATTAGTGTCTTCCTTAGGTAGTGTTAGCATAAGTAAATTTTATTTATCTACTATTTTCTTATGTATGTCTTTACACTTAAGGGGCAAGTCTGTGGTATGTCTTGCTGATATTGTGAATACTAAGGTTATTTTGTTTTATATTTTTGTGCAACTTCTTTTTTTTCCCTAGACAAGTTATGATTAATAATTCATTTTCACTTGTATTTTAGTGTTGAAATGCAGCTGACTTAATTGCTTGACAAGATTGGTTTTTCTTTTTTAATTGTAGGCGGTCTATTCTTTGAGTAGACCATGTCCCACCACCAAGGAGATGATGCTGATTACATGGCTGATGAATATGAAATGGAAGACGTGGACGATGACATGGATGATGAGTTTCGTGGTAGAGATATCGGTGGCTCTGACTCTGATGTCGATGAATATGACTACATGGTTTGCCATATGCTTACATCTTCCTCATACTTACTCAAGCTGATCCTAATAAATGTTCAATGTCATTTCATATTTTGTAGATTGTTAAATGTTTGTTTCTCTGAGCTTTTAGTTGTTCTTTATAGAACAACAGAATGCAAGATACTTCTGCTGCTCAAGCTAGGAGGGGAAAAGACATCCAAGGCATTCCTTGGGAAAGGCTCAGCATAACCAGGGAGAAATACAGGCAGACTAGATTAGAACAGTACAAAAATTATGAAAACATCCCTCAATCTGGAGAAGGATCAGAAAAGGTGAATGGTTCTCTTTAATCCTTGATTTTCTTTTGGGTGAACTCTTTCCCCTTCTTTAATTCTGGCATTATCAAACATGTTATTACTTGCTTGTGTTGTTGTTTTATTTATATTTCTCTCTTTGTTTTGCAGGAGTGCAAAAGCACCGACAAAGGCGCTACCTTTTACGAGTTCAGACGGAATTCTAGATCCGTGAAATCGACGATTCTCCATTTCCAGGTGGACATATTTGCTCGTTTGAAAATCAAAATTTCATTCTTCGTTCTTTGACCTTTGATGTTTTCTCTTTCAGTCATTCTTATGTCTGCTCTAAGATATTATGCTTGAACTTTTAATTTGGAATCAGTTCTAAATTTTGTTAAAGGAGTCGTACATGTCACTTCATATGTTGGTTTTGGAGCATATCACTTCATGTTGTAAATATTCTGTAATGGGATGTCATTGGGTTGACGGGTGCTAATTTGTTTGGAATGATCCAATGATCTCTTTTATTGCCATCAAAGTTCAGTTCCAAATGGATTACTTGTGCACAGTTGAACCTTTGGAAACTGGAAGCGTTGATCTTTTTGAGTTGGGGGTATGTTTAATTGATGTAGAGGCAGTGGACTTGAAAGCCGCTGTTGAAAGAAATGATGAATCATGAAGAAATGCTCTCACTTGTGCGATATTTTTTTGATACCATAAAACAAGTAGTGGCTTGGTGGATTTTGCTTGTGGGTTTTGTACTCATGTTTGTGAATTTGCTATTTTTCGTGTATTCAGTTTGGTTACTTTCTCGGCTAGAGTAATCATCTTTGAGATGGTTGAATGATACGCAAATTCATTGTTGCTTTACACAGTTGAGGAATTTGGTATGGGCTACATCAAAGCATGATGTCTACTTTATGTCACATTTCTCTGTCATTCATTGGTCTACCTTGACCTGCAACAAGTCTGAAGTTCTCAACGTTTCAGGACATGTGGCACCATGTGAGGTAAATGTTTAATTTGGAACTTTGTTATATGTGCTTTTGTAAATTCTTGGCCTTGGTTCCCTTTGATCCAGTTATAACTCCCTTTTCCTCTGTAGAAACATCCTGGAAGCCTGCTGGAAGGGTTTACACAGACTCAAGTAAGTACACTAGCTGTGAAAGACAACCTGTTAGTTGCTGGAGGTTTTCAGGGAGAACTGATTTGCAAGGTACTTTTGCTTCCCATTTTCTCGTGATGTGCCTAGCTTCTACTTGGAAAAAACCAACTGGTAGGGAATCAGATTAGGGGATTATTTCTGACATTCATGGGTTGGGTGTGTAAGGTGCAAAACATTTTGTGGTGGAGAGCTTCTCTGGTTGGTCTCAACTTTTCATTATCTTTGTCTAGCAAATAGGTGATATCTTTCTTGCTAAAAGGTGTGGACTAGTGAGAGAGCTTGGGCACTGTTCAAAATATACAAAAACTTGGTTTGAGTGGGTGATCAGTAGCCCTCAACTTGCTTCTTGTGCTGTGCTTTGCGGCTCCCTTTGGTTGAATTGCTGCTTGACATTGCCATTGATAGTGTACTGGCTTGTTTTGGATGCAGTTCTTGGACAGGCCTGGAGTTAGCTTCTGTTCACGGACAACTTATGATGATAATGCCATCACTAATGCTGTTGACATATATACTACCCCGAGGTATATGTTTGTTACCTCTTATGGTAATTGGGTTGTGTGCTTCCTACTTTGATGAATCCTAAGCATTACCTTTTGATTTCCAGTGGTGCAGTCCATTTTACAGCTTCAAATAATGATTGTGGAGTTAGGGACTTCGATATGGAAAAGTTTCAGCTGTCTAAGCATTTTCGTTTTGATTGGCCAGTGAATGTAAGTGAAGTCTCTGTGTGTGTGTGTGTGAATTTCAGGACTACCAGAATTCTGAGATTTGGCCTATAGTTGGATAGAACATGGTTTTGGCATATTCTCTCACTCCTTTTGCTGCTGCTTGTTTTCTTTGGATGGGTTTGGTTTGGCATTTTCTCAATTGGATTTGGATCACAATTGTCGTTGTATGCTGATGGGGGGGGGGAATGTTGAGGGTATTTTGTTGAACAAGGGAATCTTCTCCCTTGGCTCTGTCTTGCTTATGTTTGTGTAGGTTTTCTGGTGCCTAATTCGTGATGGTGATCTAGATCACAGTCCACTACTATGGCTAATTTTTTTTCCTTGGTGTGCTGTTGCAGCACACATCCCTGAGCCCTGATGGTAAACTTCTTATAATTGTTGGAGACCATCCAGAAGGTATATTGGTGGATTCTAGAAGTGGAAAGGTAAGTGCAGTTTTCATGCCTTTTGTTATTGTGACCCCTGGATCTAATTTTGAAGAATTTCTAAATATTTAACAATTACAGGCAGTAGCAAATTTATGCGGGCATCTGGATTACTCATTTGCATCATCATGGCATCCTGATGGCATCACTTTCGCTACTGGAAACCAGGACAAAACTTGTCGTATTTGGGACATGCGTTATCTATCCAAATGTGTCAGTGCTTTGAAGGGCAATCTTGGAGCCATTCGGTCCATCCGCTATTCATCTGATGGTAGATTCATGGCAATGGCAGAGCCTGCTGATTTTGTCCATGTTTTTGATGTCAAAAGCGGGTATGAAAAGGAACAGGAAATTGACTTCTTTGGGGAGATATCTGGGATGTCTTTCAGTCCTGATACGGAGTCTCTTTTTGTTGGAGTCTGGGACCGGACATACGGTAGCCTTCTGGAGTTTGGGCGACGGCGGAATTATTCATACCTTGATACAATAATCTGAGTTGGTTATGCACTCTTCGATCATGCGCTTCAGCTTGGATTTGGTTTCGCTTGATGTGGCACAACTGTGTAAACCTTTAGGTTAGTTTGCTGTATTAGTGGGTCTAGGTGTAAATTTGTTATGTTGTGCTAGTAGACTATTGATGGTGACGCACCATTTCAGCCTCATAAATTCTATTGGAGGGGATGTACAGAAGGCTAACCAACCCTAGTTGTGTCATGTGTGAAGAAGAAAGCACGTAGTGCTAGGGTTTTCTCGGACTAGGGTCAGGCTTGGAATGTGTCATGAAGGTCTATCATGTTTCTTTTCCGTGGAACTGTTAGCTTATCTCAGCCAAGTTATTCTGTCTCGGAACATTTGATCCGTCTTATTTACGTGGTGCAATTGATGTATGTTTGAACGGACGAGGTTCAACGTGAAACCTAATCCATTGGTTGCTGCAATTCCTGTTTCTTTTTTTTCGTCTCGTTTACCTTTCCATGTCAAGTTGTGAGTCGATTGAATTTGTTCTTGGGAGAGTAGTTGGTTCATGCTAAACGATGTGCTCTACGTAGCTGTTTCTTTGCAGATCCTGTAGTTGTGATTGTCTATCCTGTGATGCTTTTTGCACATAACCAGATGGTCACTGGTCCGGCCTCAAGCTGGTGAGTTTCGATTGTGAGCTGACGTCGGGGCCGTTTGTAAATATATGCGTCCTTCAGTCTCTGAGAAATGATGAAAAAGCAAGCAATCCTTCATTGCAGCAAGCATCATGTCTATGGTACGATCTTTATGGCCAGATTGGTGGGAATTTTTCCTATGTTAAATCGTGTGGATCATGTCTCCAACTGGCTGCATCCTATGTTTAATCCTGTTGTGGGTGCCCGTCATCAGTGATCGTGGTAAGAATTTGGCCGTCTGCTCCTGGTAAAATGTTTAGCGGTGTCATTTGACTTTGTGGTAAAAGCGTATCCGAAACAGAAGGACGAGATTTGTGGTTTGCCGGAGCGCAATGAAATCTACGATTGAAAGGTTTTTCAGGTACAAAATACTTTGAGCGCTAGCAGTGTATGAGATTCATAATGACGAAAATGGAGCAGAAAATGTTTGACACCTATCAGGGGAAAAAAATTGTAGTATTAGATTCGTGGTCGTGAATATATTTTTCAATCATATTTTTTATTCATATACATCAAATCGTTATAATAATTTTTTTTTTTACTAAAATCCCTAAAATAGCAATCCAAGTGGGAAAACTGTTCATAATTTCGGAGTTTAGGGCAGTAGCATCAAATTATAGGTTTTATGGGAGTTTAGACCCAAAATTGAGTTGGATGGAATTTGAAATTAGAGAAAACAATTTTGTTGTAACGAAAATACTTGTTAGACTACTTTAGAATTTAGAGTTCGTTCACAGACGATGGAAAAATATATATAGATATATATATTGTTTTAGGGAGTGGAACCGGACGTGATTCGAACGCGCATCCTCCATTTTTGGCATCGAACGTCTGAAAATGATCATGAGTTGGTATGTATTTTTATTTTGTTTGGGTAATAAAAGTTGGTACTTATTTCGTTTTGACATGTTTGTAATGCAGTAGGGAAGGCGAAAAATCCTGATCCAGAAAGACCCAATGAACGAGAGACAAGTCACCATACAAAATCTTTCTCCTCTCATTTCCCTCCTCACAAATCAGTTTCTTTGTTCCCAGATATCATCCCAATTTCCCAACTATATACTAGAGTTGCTTCATCGTTTTCCATTTGAATCGGGTGTCTATTATTATCCGGAAAACCACTCTTGCTCAACGATACCAGAGGCAGGCTAGGGATTTGAATCAGTCATGGCTTCCACTTTGTTCTCAACCCCAACATTCCAAGGCCTCCGACCCCTCAACAAGCCCACCGACACCGCGGGCATCTTCCTCAACAGCAAGCCTTCCACATTCTGCCCCCCAGTCATGAAGAAGAGGTTCAACTCATCATCAGGCGGCGTAAAAGCCGAGCTTAGCGCCCCTCTGGTGATCAGCTTGAGCACTGGCTTGTCCTTGTTTCTGGGCAGGTTCGTCTTCTTCAACTTCCAGAGAGAAAACGTGGCAAAACAGGTGCCGGGGCAGAACGGGCAAACACACTTCGAAGCGGGGGATACTAGAGCCAAGGAGTACGTGAGTCTGCTCAAGTCCAACGACCCTGTTGGATTCAACATCGTGGACGTTCTTGCATGGGGGTCTATTGGCCATATTGTGGCTTATTACATTCTTGCTACCTCCAGCAATGGCTATGATCCCAAGTTCTTTGGTTAAGATTTTGGTTCATCTTTCATCTGGGCTTGTGTTATAGTTATGTATAGTTGGGCAAGACAACTACTTTTATTTGTCTCTTTTTTTTTTTTTTTGGGATTCTAGTCTTCAATTGAAATTCGTCTTGTCAGAATCTAATCATCGTGCAGTTCTGCAACTTTGCTCTTTGTTTTTGGCATGGTTAGACTAATATAATCATCCACTGGAAACTAAATTAGCAGGAAAATGTTTGTATGAAGGAGATAATTTGTCTCAGTTCTGAGATAAGCTTGACAGTTAATTTAATCAAACTTGTACCGTTGGAAGAGAAGAAAATTTTGGAATCGGTTAATTTTAGTGGAATTTACTCATGTAATGATACACAGTTTCACTCTAAATTTTAGAGAGCAAAAAGATCTCTTGCAATTGTTGGTGCAACACAAACTCTTCTTCTTCTTCTTTTTTTTTTTTCAAGCCAAACGGGATAGAATTTGTTGCTGTTACTTATTTTTTGGGTACACGTAAAATGAAGAAAATGTAAGACAAGAATATGTGCAATTTCCGTAGGGAAGAACAAATGGATCGTCCCGGTCCTTGTAAAATTGATTATATATCAATTACTGAATTGTGGTTGTTACAAAACTGGGGTTGGCAAAATGGAACGACGAATCTTGCCTTAAAGTGGGAGAAACTTTAAAGTATTTTTTTATTGAATAAATGATTCTGAGCTTCTACGCTAGATTAAAGAGAAAAAGCAAAAAAAAAAAAAAAAAGAATATATGGATTTTAAAGTATTAAAAGCAATTAAGAACAATAGAGTAGTCTCCAAAATTATAAATTCTACGCCAGAAAAACTTTTCTTATTTATGTTCCATTTAGCGGACCAACTTCTTTTATGATGAAAGTCACCTTAGATAAAAGCCCGAAACAATATTAATTATGTTATGTAAACTTGCTTTCTTTAGCATACTACTTCCTTTTCGGGAGGAAGGCATAACAAATGAGAACAAAAAAATATAAAAAAAAATATATATAAAAGAATGAGGTTAATGGAGTAATTAAGAGAAAAAAAAAAGAAAAGAAAAAGATAAAACCAAAAAAGAAAAAAGAAAATAATGACCTTCGTCTTCTCCTGAGACTCGTAATAAAAAGGCGTAGTAGTAGTAGTTGATGTAAAGGTAAAAGATCTTGACCTGCTGTTGAATCTGCTATTTGTCCTTCCAAAAAAAAAAAAAAAAGGATCTGCTATTTGTAACCGCTAGTCATCAAAATCTTCCCACCATATTTGATATTTCCCCTCCTTCAAATACATCTTTTAGGAGTAATAATAAACAGTCATCGAAGAAAGTTAAAATGTCAAACGACCCTTCTACTGAAAACCCTGTAGCAGCCATAGCAACTCAAGGTCAAGGGCAATTCAATTCGCACATCACTGGAGACAACAAGTCTTACCCCAAAGCAGAAGCCGAGTACGGGGAAATTGTTCAGAACCCTGATGTTTTCTTGCAAAAGCTTCAATCTTTTCACTCATTATTTGGTACCAAGTTTAAGTAAGTAGTAAAAACTTCTTCTTCTCTTTCAGTGCTTTTTTTTTTTTTAAAGAATTTAAAATAAAATCTCAGTTTTTGGGGTTTCTTAGGGTTCAAAATTGAATTTTGATTTTTGGTTCCTCACTTATTTAAGCCTGTCACTGCATGTGTTGTTCTTTTTCTTTGCTGGACTTTTTATGGCTTTTCTCAGTGTTTTCCAATTCTCTAGTGAATTCTTTTGAGGTGTAGTCTTTTTCTCTATTTAAACACGAATGTGCAATTTTGGATGCCTTTGTGAATGTGGTTTCCCTTACTTATTTGCAAACAGAATCCAATGGCAGGAAATAGAGATACTTCAAATTTGACTCATAATGGACAAGGGAAGAGTATTGGCTATTGGATAGGGAAAGATTAACTTGGCCTTGATATTTTCTAATTTCTGCTAATGTATGATGATATTCTCTTGGCCAGAACATAGTAGCCTGATTTCCTGTAGTCTGCCCTAGTATTTGATATGAGAGCGAAAGTTTGCCTCCGCAGACTTGTGCAGCCAATTATTGCTTGTTTTGACCGTAAATTGTGAAATAGATTTTTGGGTATTTGCAAGAAACCTGAATTAATTTTGTCACTTCTGAATAATTGGCTGGTGGATTGCAATTGTATATCCTTAATCATCAATTGACATTGTCAGATGTATTCCAGAAAGCTATTCTATGTTTGTTGTGATCCACCACTTCTTCTTTTTTTTTAAATAGAAGAGAAATTAAGTGAATAACTGACCAATACTTAGTTGCATACAACGTTTGTAATTATCAAAATGGCTGTCTGAAGCTGATATCTTCTAATAACCTCTTTCAGGGTCCCTAGACTTGGAGGCAGTTCCCTGGATCTACATCACCTCTTTGTGCAGGTAACATCTCGAGGTGGCATTGAGAAGGTAACCATTTTTCTGCTTTCTAAAGTTATTTTCTGGAAAATTAACTTTTAAGGCGCAAGAATGATGCCAAGCCTTTGCTTTAGTTTTATGTCACTACTTTTTAGTCTCAAGTATGTTTGTTTCTTGAATATAAAGAACACATCCCTGATGGAATAGAAATTGATATTTTGATTCATCAACAGAAATATAAGAAGATTCTGAGTCCTAAAAGAGCATATATCCTTGTGGAAGTACTTAGTTGCTGAGTTCAAATCAATTTGTGATGTTTAGATGAAAAATTTAAAGGTGCTTCACTCAGAGATCAAACTTCCTTGCTTGGAAAGTGATGTTTTGATGTAAAAATTGTCATGGTATGATTAGAATAGGGGAAGAAGATTATAGGGATATGAATCAAAACTGGTGAAGAATTTTGCTGGGATATGAATCAATATTGTAGAAATTTGTCATCTAAAACAGATGATTAAGTGTTATGACCTAACCTAGTGTAGTATAAAACTAACTTGCTTGGCAGTTATTTTCTTTAAAATTATCTCTTTCTACATGCTTAGACGTATCTTTTGATCCACAACCTATAACAGGTTATAAGAGATCGCAGATGGAAGGAAGTTACTGGAGCCTTCAGGTTTCCATCTTCTATAACAAGTGCATCATTTGTCTTGCGGAAGTACTATTTATCCTTGCTCTATCACTTTGAGCAGGTTTATTACTTTCGGAAAGAAGAGCCTTCTACTTCAGTTGCAGGTGCTGGAAACTCTTATACCATAAAATGTTTTTTAGTGCTTTAGTTTGGTATGCAGTCTAAGCATTCCTTTTTCTTCGGTTAATTAGATTCAGCAAGTAGATTTGTCAATGGGTCAGCAGCTTCACAAGCTTCTGTAGATATTGCCACGGTTAATCAGTATTCAGGTTAGACTTTTTGGAGCTGTACTTCCGTAATTTCAAATTTTTAGGTCTTGGTTCCCTTATATTTTAATGTCTGTAATCTGTCTTTCAACTAGTAATGCTATATGATATGTTTAGTCTGGACTCATGAGTGGAGTCTCTGAATGAGAGAAAAACTTACAATTTGTAGTCTGTTCCTTAGGAGGAGTAATCTCGTCTGCCATTGCTGTCATCTGTGAACATAGCAATGTGGCAACTGCATGCAACGCTGGTGTACTATTTGGAAGAACAATTAGCTGATCAGCATTACTTTGTTTGCTGATTATTCAAGTTACTTTAAATTGGTGAAGAATATCTGTTGAAAACACAGAAATTTTGCATTAATCAGTGAACTTTTGGCTTTTTGGTTTGATGGGTCTAATTGCTGCATCCATTGTCATATATGAGAATTTGATCATATCTGAACTACCTTTTAGTTATTCCACATGAGTTTGTGCTAATTCAGGCTTCTTGTGCAAATATAAAAATACATTTATCACTTCATGTAGGATGTAAAAAAATGCTTGAGCATGTGCATTTGTGTAAACCTTAGTTTTACAGATTCTTTATTATTTTTGTTTATTTAATATAAATTTCAATAAGAGTCACTGTCATTGAGATTTGATTGGATTTGTTATATTAGCTGTAAAAACACCTGTATTTTATACTGCGCCATTTTCTGTTTTTAGTGTTCTTTCCTCCTTTTTTTGTATACACTGTCCTGTATACAAGCAATTATATGGAGTTGAAGATTTCTCATTTATGTGCCACAGAGATTGCTAACTTGGAGGCTGGCAGTTTAGTGACTGGAACAATTGATTCTAAGTGTGATTATGGGTACATAATTTCTGTGGATTTGGGCTCCGAAAAGTTGAAGGGTGTCCTTTATCATATACCTGAAGTGCCACAGATGTCTCAGAGGTCTAAAACTCAGTCTGGACATACCCGACGAAGGCGCAGAAAACATCAACTGGCTCTGGATCCCTCTCGACCCAAACCGAACAGGAGTGGATACAATTTCTTTTTCGCTGAGCATTACAACAGGCTAAAGCCTTCATACCATGGGCAAGAAAGAGCTATTAGCAAAAGAATTGGAGTTCTGTGGGGAAGACTCTCAGAGGCTGAGAAACAGGTTATTCATGCCTAGTACACTTAGTTAAACTTGTTAATAATCAAAATCCAAAAAAGATTTTAACTTAGACCAGGAGTGTCTATTGTATCTGGATTTAATTAGGTTTTTGCTATGTATAACTATCGGCTTCTGGGTTTGTTAGTTAGCAAGCTATATGCTGCTCTCAATATCTTAGTGTGAAAATATAGGGAAAGGTTGGGACTGCTTTAAGCTTCTGACCTAATTTTTCTCCTGGCTTTTATGCAGGTATATCAGCAAAGAGGTTTGAGAGATAAGGAGAGATACCGGAGCGAGATGCAGGAATATAATGCATCACACCTTTAAAATAAGCGTAATGGGCTAAGTTGTAGGCATTTATTAGAACCACTCACCTGATGTCAATGCTTCTGTTAGCTTATTGCTGATATTGTGCAGTAGACTTTTCTAGTTCTCCAGGGAGGTGTTGAATTGTTTAGCATGATGATCTGGGGATGTACTGAGGCTGGAAATTAATAGCTAGATTTAATACAGGGTATGATTTTGTTCCGTATTGTGGCACGACTCTATAAGCTGGTTATTAGTGGTACTTGGTCTACAGGTGACTCTCCAGTGCGTTGCTGGCTCTCCTTTCCGGCATCAGCTCCGGTGAACGGCTAGAATTGGGTCACATACTAATAATGCCATGCCCTCTTCTTTTATTCTCTTGTTTGGCAGGTGACACACTTCTCCTGCGTGGAAAAAAAATGTGTTTATTTCATTGTCTTGTCGGAGAGCTTGACGCAGTTGCACAATATGAGCTCACCATGAGAAATTCTAGAGGCCATGCTTGGATTGCTTGTTTCCGTCGAAAAATATTGTCGTTTTTCGTGATCACATTTCCCTATCACCTTTTTCCCTCACATATATCAAATCGCTACAGTAATTTTTCCATGAAAAATGACGGAAAATGCAATTCAAACACAGCCGTTTGTATCAGTGTGCGGGTTTGTCGGCGGTGTCTTGAGGGTTCATTTTATCTTGCACCCTTAAACAGTACAACAATTCTCAATTGGGTTCCTGAACTAAAGTTTTGAGAACGCTTTGCTCCTTTTAAATTTGTTCTATATTTGTCCAATCAAATATAGAAATTGACTTATCACTCCCCATTAACAGAACAAAATAAACTAGAGTGGTAAAATTTTAGGGAGTAAATTATCATAGACTAAAGGTTAAGAGGTAAAGTGAGCATAGGACTACAATTCAAGGGTGCAAAACTAAATTAGCCTTAATCTCGGAGCAAGGCGGGTTTCCAATCCAGCGAATGTGTGATGTATGATACGGCGATGATACATTTCACAAATTAGTGGACATTGAATCATTAGTTTTTAAACATTAAATTTTACCAATTTAGACTATTCTGAATTTCGTTTTAAATCTTCCATTAGAAAATATGAATTAAATATATGTTGCCTAGAATTTTCACCACGTTAATGTACCATCTTAAACTATAAATTTGGATTAATAAATCCTTAACTATTGGGTTAACATTCCCTTTTGTTCATTCGTTTGGATATATTTTAAACAACTATCGTTCATTTGTGTACGTGCGTGTGTGTATATATATATATATATATATATATATATATATATTGATGAAGTATTGGTTTAGGGGTTACTTTAATAGGTTTTACCTAAAATGCTAAAACAGACCTATGTTATCATGTGAATATACACTTATATTTATTAAATGGGTAAAAAATCTCAGCGGTCACTAAACTATTGATCAGATCATGTTTTGGCCATCAAACTATTATTCATCAATAATTGGCCACTAAACAACTTTATCAGTAAACTCGTGACCATTTAGTCGATAATTGTTCTTAATCTGTAAAATTAGCAATTAATCTGTGAAATAGGGTCGCGTAGTTGTTTGACAAAATTACCCTGCGCTTTGCCACACCGACAGGTGCAAACTAATTATCATTCAAGCCAGCCAAAATGTGAGGGTGGCAAAGTATCATAATTATTGAATTTTGCAAGTAAATGCCAAACTGCAATTGCAATAATGAGTGTGAGTGTGAGCACAACTTTAGTTTGAATTTGAAAAGAGATAAAAGAAAAGATGAGGATCATATTATCACCAACCGTTTCTATTAATCCATAAGGGAAGCTTATCTTAAACTAACTTGTGTATATAAAATTTTGAAATTTGCGGAAGGTTGGAAAAATCAATAAGATCGAGTAGAAATGGTAAATATTTTTCTAATTAAAGGAGATATTTCAAGGATCTTAATTAATAATCCATTATGATTTGAATTAATGGGGGGATGCCCTCACTTTTACACCATCCCATGTTCGTTCTTAGACTCGGTGTATACTAAACATCAACAGTCTATTTTGTTAAATCAAATAGGCTAATCTTTTGTCTAAGACACAATAATGTCATAAATTTTAAACCAAATAGGCTAAGATAATGCTTTATTTATTGTTTTTTTAAGAAATGAATGATTTGATGACTCGATAAATCATATATCGAAGAAAGTAGAGAAATCTTGGCCATGTAATGTAAAAAAAAAAAAAAAAACCAATAAATTGAATAGTTAACCTGTTTAATTAGTTTCCCTTCCACTTTCAATTCCAGCTCAAATATAGGATTGAGATATAATTTGGTAGAAAAGAGAACATTAAGATATACTTGACTTTAAGCAGATCATATTCTATATCATGCTTCTACAATTTAATCACACACACGATATACTTGATTTTAAGCAGATCACTCGTATTCTATTATATCATATACTTGTACAATTTAATCACACCAACAAAACTCTTCTATAATTTTGGTTCGATTTTTAGACTCTTTTTTCTTGGAATTTAGACTGACTTTCAGTTGATGTAGTTTTTTTATGTGATAAATATTAAATCAAATAGGCTAAGATAATGCTTTATTTACTTCTTTTTTTTTTTTAAGAAATGAATGACTTGACTCAATAAATCATATAAAGAAAGCAGAGAAATCTTGTTCGTATACGTGTGAAAAAAACCAATAAATCGAATAGTTAACCTGTTTAATTAGTTTCCCTTAACTTTCAACTCAAATGCAGGATTGAGATAGTGCTTGTAATATAATTTGGGAGAAAAGAGAATATTAAGATACACTTGACTTTGTAGATCATACCATACGCTTCTACAATTTAATCACACCAACCAACAAAACTCTTCTGTAAATTGGGACTACTTTAGTTCGATTTTTAGACTTTTTTTTTTTTTTTTTTGCTTGTGATTTAGAGTGACTTTCTGTTGATGTAGTTTTTATATATATATATATAATCTGGGACTACTTCAGTTCAATTTTTGAACTTTTTTTTTCACTTAGTTTTTTTTTTTTTTTGACAATACAATAGACAAAAAAATTGGTATATACTTAGGATCTACTTGAATATTTTCCTTTTGGGAGTCAATGTGCATGAAAGTATGGGAGAGAGAAGATGATGGGAGGATTCTGAAAAAACCCGAATAAGAGGCAAGTGGGGAAGAAACCGAAACGTGACAGTCAAATTCCCACAATGCCACAATTGAAATGCATTGAATTCATTCATATGACTGCTGCTACTACTCCAGACTCTCCACTCCAAATAGGCCAATATTGCTTAGTAGTACTTTCTTTTGTTTCTCTCATAAGTTATCAAAAAGACTCTTCCTTTTCCTTTCTCTTCCTTGGTCCTCCTCTCCCATCTTCTCCTCGCTTCAGCTGTCGTCCCCCTCCGCGTCCTCCTCCTCCTCTATCTCTCTTATCTCCATTTAACGTCTAAACCTCTTCTTTATTCTCTCTTCCTATTCCATCAAGCGCTTAATCAATAAGCATATATTTGCATGTTCTTTCAAAGAATACTCACACGGGAATACTCACATGGGTTAGGGTAGCAGCAGATGTAAAAGATCTGCTCTTGGAGCTGGGATTTTGAGTATTTTCCTCCTCAAGCCGGACTTCGCCTCCTCTTATTCCTCTTGTTGTTATCTTTTCAGCTCAGCAACATTCCATTTTTTGATCTCTCTTTTCCGGGCTCTACTTTAGGGTTAGCCTCCACCCAAGTATTCCTGTCTAGCAAAGCTGATATTTTTCTCTCTCTCTCTCTTGTTCCTTCCCTTTTTTTTTTTGCCCCCTCCCCTTCCCCTTTCTCCGGATATATGGATCCTTTTCATGGGGTTTTTGGGTTCACAGATACCTACCTATCTACATCTACATGACCATATATCTCTAATTTGCACAAATTCATAATCTCAGCCGTCACTATCTTGCAACTACTCGCACTCTTTCCTAAAAAGATTTCATCTTTTACATCTCTACACTCAGCTTAGGCCGAGTTGTTCTGGTGTTGTTATCAAATGTCGACGGTGGATGACAAAGAGGATCAAATATCAGAGTCAATCAAGAAAGAGCATCCTGATCACAAATCCAGTGTTCTTGGAGATCATGGGGAGCTTTGGATAAAGCTCAAGATCAATCCTTCTTCCGACGAAGACGGTGATGAAGAAGAAGAAGAAGATTTTGAAAAGGATCAGCCGGAGCGGCCCCCACAAAGCAAGACCAAGAGCAATAGTAATACTAGAATTTGTCAGGTGTGTAGCAAGGTGTTTGGATCAGGTAAAGCATTGGGTGGTCACATGAGGATTCACTTCCAAACCAACAAAGACGTGATTTTTAGGAAAAAGTTGATCAAATGCAGCCAGCAGGAACCTTTAATCAAGCTGAAGAAGAAAAGGAAACGACAAGCGTACGCAGCAGCTGCAGCAGCAGATTTTGCCAAGAACAAGGATCTTTGGAAAATCAAGTCATCTTCCAGTGATCATGATAGTGCTGTCGCCGGTTTCAACAAGAACAATACTAATCCCACTTGTTCTATCTGTGGTAAGAATTTTCCTTCGATGAAGTCATTGTTTGGGCACATGAGATGTCATCCCGATAGGGAATGGAGAGGGATTCAACCGCCATCTTGGGCCGCCGTCAAGCCAAGCCCATCGTCTTCCGTTTCGGACGCTGAGCCTCAAAAGACTGATGTAGATGATGATGATTATCAACACCATCAGGTGGATTCAGCTGATGGTGACGGCGATCAAACGGTTGATTTAACCAAGACGTTGGGTGGTTGGTCGGTAACTGCCAAGAGGGGCCGTAAGGCCATTGTGGAGAATATTGAAGAAGATGAGGGGATGCGTGATGCTGTTTATCATCTTATGAGTTTAGCCCAAGGGGGGGATTCTTCATCTGATGTTAAGCTGCAAGTCAAGAATAGGCATAAATTTGAGGAATTTGAGGCAACTAATAGCAATTCCCTTGCCTACAAGTCTGAAAATGACGAGGACCTCATGACCAAGAGTGCTCCGGGGTCGAAGAAGAAAAGAAAAAAAGAGTCTTCAGCTGATCATCCCGTGAAAGAGCTCAGAAATGAAGGTAGGAAACTTGATGGCATTCATTTGGATTATATGATTAATATGGGCGAGAACAGTGCTGAAGCTGTGAAAGAAACTGACCTTTTTGCTGGAAAGTTAGCTAATTTAGACTGTCAGTGGGAGGAGGAAAATACTTGGCCTAAGGAGCCTAAGGACTATTACGCAGACAAGGATTGCTCGGACAGCGAGAACACCTTAGACGACCGGCTGTTGATCGATCGCAAAAATGATGAGAGAAGTAATGGGAACGTGATTGCTGTCAAGAGCAGGAAGAAGAGGAAAAGGATGAAGCTGAGGGATCTTGATCAGTTTAACCCGGTTTTGACATTGACAACATCTCTTGAGAAATACAGGTGCACCACTTGTGACAAGTGCTTCCCCACTCACCAGGCTTTGGGAGGACACAGGTCCAGCCATAACAAATTCAGGATGGTCATCCAAAATTCCTATGGTGAGTCCACATTTGCAGCTGCAACTGATGAATATGGAACTCTTGGCAATTATACCCCAAACCCAGGGGTGGATGAAAGCAAAGAAAGTGATGAAGGGGCAGCTAGCTCACATGAATGCAGGATTGGCAACAAGAAATTTCTCACAGGTCAGGCCCTTGGAGGTCACAAAAGATGTCACTGGCCAGCTGCGGGTCAAATGGAAGGTCCATCAAGCCAGGTTACTTCAGCTGGTGAAGTAAGCGGCACCGATCGTAGAGTAATGGAATTTGACCTCAATGAGGTGCCCCCATTGGAGGAAGATGCTGGTGTTGAGTGTGATCATGCTGCCGGATATGGCTGTGCCTCTTCGTCTTTTAACTCGGTCGAATTTCAGGGCTTGTGTGCCTAAGGTTGTAGGACATAACAAGGTCGGGACCTGGGGACTTTGGCAACTGAGAGGTCAGTGCTGCATAATTTGGTAGTTGGCGGTATAGTTGGGTTATGTTTGATTGATCTAGATTTATTTCTTCCGATAACGCAGGCGGGACTATTGTGGTAGTGACCATTTTGGTTGTTTCTTGTTTTCTGTGATGGGGTCTTCAGTCTTGGAGACTTTCGTCTTTAGTGTCTTTCTGCACCTTGAGAAAGCAGAATAGTCCAACTAAGCTAGCTCGCCAAGAAGGAAAGAAAGCGAAAAGGTTTTCCTTTCTGTTTTCTTGGTAATTGGTATGATGGTGCTAGGGGCTGCTTACTTTTCAACTGTGAAGCCTTTTCCATTAAATCTCATAGTTTCGATTAACTGGGTGCTTTAAGTTTTTAGCCGTTTTGCATACCATTTATTTAATCTGGATGTTATTGCATTGCTGGTCCAATTTCTGACTACAGAAAGCATTGTTGTTGTTGTTGTTGTTCATATTCGTATTTACTTTTTAGCGTATCTGATCAGCAGTCATTGTTCAATTATTTATTGCATATTATGTACTCATTTCTAATTTAAGATGATGATGGAGGCCCAGCGCAGAGCCTCTCGTCATCTGCTAAGATACAAATGTGGTCGAAAGTCAAGAAACTCGACCAAGTAGTAAATATACAAATTAACCTCTCTTTCTCAAAACTTTCCTTGCAAGCATCAACTTTATCCCCACTCCAACAAAAAAAAAAAAAGAAGAGATATAGACCTTTATTATGACGATTCTATTTTTAGTTGTCCATCCAAGGAGGAGCAACCTGTGAAGAGTTCAGGAAGCCTCAAGAGTGTATTCCACGAAAAACTTTTGATGTTCGGGGCTTGTTTTTGTGCTTGGGCAAGGGAGAAAGCACATTAGTCTTTTTTATGCTACACGGAATTGGAAGAAATGGTAAGAATTCACAAGCTTTAGAAATGTCCAAGCTATTCTAGTTCTTTTATTTTCTTTCGAGTGGACGACATGAAAAAGATGGCGCATTCTCTAAAGGGTAGATATAAAATGTATTAGGGGCATGAGATGCAAGGATAAACAAACACGTAAATGTTTGGTTTTCAGTTTTGTGTCCAATTCAACAACAGTCTTTCCTCCGCTTGTGCCTTGACTAATGACCAAGTCAATGCAAGGATATATATATATATATTTTTTTTTTCTTTTTCCTTTGGTTGGAGTAGGACTATGTTCAAAGACCGAGCTGGTCAAGATATAAATATACCCTTATACGCTATTCATTATGTATTACTCCCGTGTTTTTTCATTTTCTTTCTCCTTGGGTGTATATAATTTCCGTTGACAAATATTCAGAAGTTGAGTTTTGTAGGTTTGTGAGTTTTTGCAGAGATTGGTTTGAAACAGAAGAAATTATGCAGACATATTATAGTATTAAGTTGCTGCTGAGTGGTGAGTGAAAGGAAAGCCCACCTGTTTTATTGGCACATTCTCGTGACGGGATGAAAGCAACCCTTTTGCATGGGGCCACCCCTTTTTTTTTTTTTTTTTTTTTCTCCTTTTTGACTTGCTATTCCAATTTCCACTGTCCCTTCCTCCTATTCCCATTCCTATTCCTGTTTCCAAAATCCAAACACGACGTGGATAGGAATGCTACTTAGACCTTTTTTTCTTTTTTTTGGCTGCTGAGATCATTCAAAAAATGCATGCTCTGCGAACCCCCGACCTCACCTTAAATTTGAAATTCTTGTGTCAATTACAATCAATAGAATCTTATCCAAATAGGGCTTTATACTTTGAATTGAGTCACATTTTGTATAGATAAATATGAATTTTAAACATGTGACATACATTTAAACCTGTTAATGCATGCACTGTCAAAAAATACGAATAGGGTTTTATACTTTGAATTGAGTCACATTTTGTATAGATAAATATGAATTTTAAACATGTGACATACATTTAAACCTGTTAATGCATGCACTGTCAAAAAATACAAATAGGGCTTTATACTTTGAATTGAATCACATTTTGTATAGATAAATATGAATTTTAAACATGTGACATACATTTAAACCTGTTAATGCATGCACTGTCAAAAAATACATGTATATACTACATTAACTGTCAAGTATATGTATATACTGTAATGGCTTCGTATCTAGATACTTATAATTTTCACCTGCCAAAACAGTTACTAGTATAATAATAATATATTTTTGCGGTAATTGGTACTCACAAAATGAACTTGGTGGCCACTCCTTACCCCGCAGGTTTATACCCATCACGTTTCTCTTTTTGGTCTGCGCCTCCTACCACTAGTTGTCATGCCATGCATGCCAGCTCCTACATGCTAAAAACCAAAATCTCTGCAAAGTAAATCAAACGTAAATGATGCCTCTGTCCATTTCTCTTATGCTTCTTTTTCTTTCTTCTTTGTTCTTCTTATCTTATTTCTTTTTTTTTTTGGGTAATAATCTTATTTCTTTGAAAACAAGTCCCAAATGAATTCCCAGCAATTATCTCACGAATGGGTCGTTGTTTCTATCTACAGCAGCTTCCTCATAATTGCGGGATGTGTATTTTTCCCATACAATAATGTCATCGGATTGCCCAACTTTTTCACTTCTGGAAATACGGACAGCTAAGCAATTTATTTATGTTTCAAGATTTGAAACGTATAACATTTATTTCTCGTGTTTATGGCTATATTAAAAGCATAATTAATTCCTTGGAATCCAATTACAAAAGGGCTTAAAATTAGAAGGTTCCATCGCTCGATATTTGGGGGGCCTTTTTTTTTTAAGTCCCTAGTGGATGGATAATCAGCTGAAAAGTTCTCCAGTATCACACTTTTGAAGACTCTAGTCTAATAGTTACATAATTATAATTAAGAAAACAAGATTATAAGCCATCCTTCCAGAAAGAAAAGGAAAAAAAAAAAAAAAGGTCAAAATACATCCTAACTATCTTGAAGAAGTAGTCGTTCATGGTGACCATAGAAAAGTTCGCAAGAAATTTGAGAAGAGTTCAAAGAGTTGGTGAATCATTTAGCCTTTTCACATTCTCCTTCAACGATTGCACAGAGGAAAGCCACAAGGCAGCTCAACAGCTGTTTCTCTTAATGAATTTATACCACATGTTTATACATGCATTTAATATAATGTCTTTGCTTAATTACCACGCATGGCATTTTCAGGATAAGGTAATAATTCACGATTAAGGTTGGCAATTACACGTAATGGTGAAAAGCTTAATCTAAGCAAAATCCTAAAAGGAGTCTCTCCCTCTCCCCCTCTCTCTGTTCTTGGGTTTTTTTTTATACTTAAGGATCTAACGGCAACAATTAATGTATACTGCCCTTACATTATGGAGGAGGAGGAGGAGGAGCCCAACTGAGCTTGTATGAAAACTGAGAGGTAAACCTCTAAACCAAACAAATATACCACTGCACTCTCTCAATTTTTTGCACTAAATGGAGTTTGAACCCGGATCTTAGTACATAGACCTCCAAGAGGCTCTTCCTTACCATTGGATCAAAACTCAAATAGTTAAACAAAATCCTAGTCCTGCAAGCAATGAAACCCATTGCTGACTTTTCATGCTCAGAAGTTGACGAGAATCACCATCACGAGACCGAACACGGCACAAGTGAACATGAATGTGATACTCCTGATGATTAATACGCAGTTGGTTTCACCAAGTTGTGCCAGTCATTAGCGATGGCTAAGAAGCAATGAAATTTCTCCCATACATCAGTCAGAGACATTAAAGTGCTATCGCAGCTCTTGATTTTCACTCGAGTCAAAATGTAAAACAAATCTGCCTAGAAAGACGATAAAAACCAAGAAGAAAAATCTGCTAATAACAAAGACCTGGACTCCCCATCCGCAGCATCAGCCAAGATGGTCAATCCTAGAGTAGCGCTGATGCTTTGCTTATAAATTGGTTACCAAATAGATTGCTACACCAGGCAAGTGAATTACCATGATAGCCACTCTGTTGCTCCGCTATCAAAGTTGCATCAAAACTATTCAGCAGCGATTTAGGAAAACCAATATGCAAATCAATGATATCTTGCGTTGCAACAGACAGAAACTTAAAACAGTTTAACCACTAGTCTCACCTGGAAGAAATGCAGGAAAGACATGCTACATTTAAGACTGATGACATACTCTTCCTCAACCACCTCATCATTAACAATAATACCTTTAAAGGTCAGAGGATTTCTGTTCTGCTTCTTGAATCATTTTTTTAAATCATTCCATGGGCGTATCAGGAGCACAGGATCAGCCAATTTTCAAGGGAACGAATTCTATAAACTATTTAACAAACTCCCAATAACAATGATGATAAAAGAAGCGGGTAAAATAAGCAAACTTAGAGTTTCATTGTAACTAGTATCACAGTGCACAGAAATGCAGCATGTCAATGCATTTTGCTGCAGGAATAAATCAAACCAAATGAACTTGAAAATTTCCTCATTAAATGAAAGTAACATCAGTCGACCAAGCAACTACACCTAGGTGTTTGATCTATTCTTTAAATTCTAAAATTACTAATAACAAAGTTGAATATTACAAAAGGCCAGGGGGGCCAAATAAACAAAAAAATAAAAGCAACAAACTTGCTTACGTAGGTACAACCTCAGAATGATTTGGCGAAAACTGCAAGATCAGGAACATAAGGATGACAAGAAGCAACATCAACTGTATAAAGAAACATGACGCATACTTGCATATACTCATTTTAAGTTTGATAGTCTCATCAGCAGCCATAATATCTTCACAGTAATTCTCCAGTTTCACGGCTTCTCCCTTAAGCATTGCAGCCTTAACCTCAGCATCTCCAAGCCTGTTCAGCACCCGTGCCTGATCTTTCCTCTGTTCTTCAAGAGTGGTAATTTGATCCACTACTGCAACTCGCAGGTTTTGCACTGTTCTTGATATTACCAAATACTCAACTTCAGCTTCAATCTTTTGCTTAAAAAGGCCTTCAAGTTCAATATTTATGTCTCTGTAACTCTCTTGATGCAACTCCAATGCACACCCAGTTCCTACCTTTGGTGACCTACTACCTAAGATGGATTCTTGTAGTTCAACAATTTTAGCTTCCTTCACCTTCAGCAAAGCTGTTGCACCATCAAGCTTGGTTTCCATTAAATCCAATCTCTGCTTTAAACTAAGCACCTCAGATTCTGAGGAATCTGAAAAATTTTCACCAAAATCACCAAATTGCAACTGTTCAGTGGAGGCATCCTTAACCAAATCATCAAGGGTGCTTTCTTCCTTTCCAATTTCCCTCAACTTCTGAATTTCTGCATGAGTGCAAAAATTCACTTGTTAAAAGAAAGAGATGCCAATATTCATCAATCATGAGTTTACCTACCCAGAAGTAATGAAAATAAACAATAGAAACTTCAATTTATATCTGCTGGCTTCCAGCCAATAGATCCATGCTGCAACAACATGAGCACACCACATTCAGCATGAAACAGGCAAAGGCAAATCATCACGAAGAAAAGAAAGCTCACAAATAATGGCAAGGGATTACCAAACATATGAACTACAGACCTTTGATGTGTGTAAATATCTTTAGCAGGCATACCAGTACCTATCACCTTAGTTGTGTGGGGATAGATCTAAAAGTAAATTTTGAAACTAAGATATATACTATTTTTGAGGTCATCAACTTCATCATCCAATATTCATCAATTACTAACAAGCAAACCACAATCTGACAGCTAAGGGACATTACAACACTCAGGTATATGATTTCTGCATATAGGTGTACATGCAGTTGCACTTACAAATTAGACTAAAATTGTCAGCCTACTGATTGATTTGCTGCAGAAAGTGTCTTGGCAGATGCTGTGGAAACAATACACAGTAGCTACTATTTTGGAAGGTAAACTAGAAGGATCAATTCTAACAAGGGCTTTTACCACTTCAAAGAAATCTAGCCATGCACGGCAATGCATGTTTTAACTCATCATAGAAGCAACACTAAAATTCTTGAGAGCAAGTACCCAACACATAAAAAGAAGCTTCTTTTACAAGTGTTTTTCCAGAACGATCAAAACCAAGTATAAAATGTTTCCAACTAAAGACCCAAAGCTTATTGTCTTTCCACGTAAATAGCAAATTTCAAATAAGAACTTCTTCAATGCACTCACTAAAGCTGGTGCATCTAGTTCTTTGATCAAGTTATGTGATCGATAACAAACTATGTATAACAAGATGCCCACATATTTCGAGACATTTGCTAAAACTACTCAGCTTCTTGAGTGAATCATTATCAGAAAACAACAAAGTCCGCATGAACTTTAGAATCATCATAATCTTACTACACTCGAGAAGATAATAGATGAAGACACACCATCCACATCTTTTCATTCTTCACTTAAGAAAAAAAGTCTTTTTTTTTTTTAAGATAAAGTAGGCAAAGCTCTTGCAGAGTTATTATTCTTCATTAGCTTATATATATAATAATTAACAAAAAGACTTACCAAATATATCCTACGCTCACAAAACAGAAGGTTTAATTGCTAATGAGAAAGAAAAAGGTGCAAAGAAAGTCAAATCAAGCAAAGCAGAAAGGTGGGTTCACCTTTTTCCAGTGCTTCCTCTGCTGACTGGAGAGTAAGAATAGACTCAAAGAGAGAATCTTGATCACTTAGGGGTCCATTATTATCACTCCTCTCTTCCTTAATCCCCCAAGAAGAATCAGCAGCAAAATCTTCCTGAAAATTATCATGGAACTCTCCACCATTTTTCCGGCTGGAATCACCTGGAAGTTCCTCACTTGGTTGCCGCTCGCAACCCTGAGCTTCATCACTATTTTCTCCATCATTATTCCTTGATCTTCCACTTTGCCTCCCATTACTGGTTGCGAAATTGATACCCTGCATAAAGACAAAGTTGGAGCTTCGCGAATCAGATTCCATGCTGGAATGAGAGTTTGTTTTCTCGATTTTGACCACATCTCCTCTAAGTTTCTTACTGGTTTCAGTCCGAACCTTTCCCGCCTGAACTCGCTGACCTGAGTTACCCAAATTCTTCCCACTCAAATTCCTCGTCCTGTTGATGTGACTAGCAAATCCCTTCCCCGCGGGCATCTCATACATCATCTTTGGAGCACTAGCAGCTGTAGAAGACTTGCTACTCCGATCTTCACTATTTTCAGATTCCGCTGTCCCAGCACCTAAGACATTTCCAATCCCTGAATCACCAATTGCAGCAAAAAGATCAACCACGTTCCCTGGACTTCTCGCCTTTGCATTAGTGGACGAAACAGAACCTTCGCTATATTGCTTCAACCCACCACCAGAAGATTGCGTTGCTCTGTTGGGATTAGCAGCCGAATTGGGCAAACCCCGTTTCAACAACTTACTACCATCCAAATTACTAAGCCCATCCTTAATCACATCCCTCTTGATCCTTCTCCATTTCTTCAACCCATAACCTTTCGTCCCCCCAGGAGAAGGCGAGGAAGAAGGGGAAAGGGAGGGGGAGGGCAAAGATGCAGATGATTTCGCAATCACCCCAGGTGGCGATTTTACAGAAACCTCCGCAACTTCATTTCCATTATCGTTGTCATCAAAAACACCATTCCCATTGCTTCGAAGCTTGAGGGCATCAGAATTAACCAATTTTTCATTATCTTCCACAGATTCGAGAGCTGAATTTTCACTCTCCAAATCCATCAGTATCAAGAACTAGTTTCCAATGAGGGCAGATTTTCTCGCAACACCGTATCACTGACTGAGGGCCCAAAATTCAGATCAAGATCGAGAACAAAAAGCTACCATCATTCCAGCTCTGGAGACCGAATAATCTCGATAATATCAAGTAAACTCTAATATCGGGGATTAAGGGATTCAATTATTGATTGAATAGTATAATCTTCCAAGAGAAGAGGGGGGGGGGGCGGGGAAAAAAGGGTGGTGGAAAAGGACAGAAAAGGAAATTGGAAAATCGAAAACCCAATTGACTTGAATCTGAGGAAAGTAACGCGAATTTATGCTGGGTGAAATAAGCGTACCTTTTTTGGCTCCATTCAAATTGAGTCTGATGACAGAATCGAAGGAAGACGTGGAAGTGGAAACCCTAGACGTCGTGAGGATTTGGGAATATTTATTTTTATATTTTCAGGTTTATTGTCGAATTTGTCGTAGCCTTTTAGCTATAGGTGCCTGGTATGTTTTTTTCTTTTTCTTTTTTTTTTCTTTTTCCTTTGATGGATTAGTACTTCTTTGAATAGTAAGAACAAGAAAGGGACTGGGGTTAGAAAATGGGAACGTGGGGATGTTACGGAGGGGCCACATGGAGGAGTGGTGGCCCACAAGTGGTAAGGTGTGGGATGTGACTGTGATGGAGAGTCCCAGTCCCACTGCTTAGTTAGTGATCTGTGGATTCTTCTGCGATGCCGAATGCAAAATGTGTAACCATGCCGACGCCGGTGCCGGAGTGTCATAAGTGTGGTTGGACATGAGGTTATGTGTCGAAATTTATCTGCTTACATCATCATTACAATTTTTAATACACTTTCTTATCTTTTCAATTATCTTTTTATCTCACATATATTACATCACAAAAAGCGTTACAATAAAAATATCTCAAATAATTTACAATCCAAACACTCTCTTTGTTTCCATTGGCCGGCCGGCCAGCTAGCCGAGAAGTTATTGGATCGATGGGGGAAGGGGGAGTAACAACAGTTGGTGCAATACCGATCGTTTCAACAGAAGCTGTTTGTATGATTTTGTAATTCAAATGATGAAAAAAATGTAATTTTGATACCCAAAATTTGACACATGATGTTCCGTCTAAAATTTGGAGATTAAAACTGCTTATCCATCAAAGTTTGGGTGCCAAAACTATATTTTTCTCTTCAAATGATATATTGGGTTACTGTTTATTTAACTCTATATATACATATATATATATATATATGTTTATTAAAATTATTGACACTCTCTAGACTTTACATTTTGAATTCATACCTTGTTAATACATTATTATTTCAAACAATCAGCCTATAATTGTCCATGCCCCTAGTCCAATGTTCACATTATTGGCTCCGTTTCGATGGATTAACAATTGTTCTTAAAGGTTATGATTGGCCAATACATAAATAAATATGTCAGATCCATGCCATATGATGGATGTGCATTGTATCTTTTTTAATGCGATACGTGACATTGCAAAAAGTGATTTTAATACTTCCATGATGATACAGTCAAGAATAATGCATGGAGACATATGAATGACCAATAAGAAATACATCACCCTTGGTAAAAAAAAAAGTAAAAATATCATATGTGATCTTATAAAATATAACTCAAACAACAGCGCATTCTTGGCTAAGACGAACCAAAAGCAAGAAAAAAGTTTTTAATTTCATTAGCCTTTTATTATATTGACCGGACTCAATTTAGGGGTTGGCAATTATTTCATACGCCATTAGGCTAATCGAGATATATTTGTATGATAGAAAAAACATGTGTTATCTTTGTATGATCTCTAGCCCTCCACTTGTCCCACTTTGCATTTTCCCCTTTCAGGTACTTATTAGTTACTCATGAAGCAAATCAAATTTTTACCTAATAGGTTTTCATGTATATAAGACTTAGAAGAGTGGATATATGATTCAAATTCGGCTTGTAAAATGAACCTTAACAAAATTCATCCCAACCATTTGGGTTTTTTTTTTAATGTCAGTGAAAGTTTTTGAATCCAAAATCTCTTACTTACACTCTAATTCCTCCAAACCAACCACTTGCACATATATATATATTGGTTTGCCTTTTTTAACCCCCGACACATAACACAAAGAATATCAGATTTAGAATTCAATCAACAAAAGTTGCTCATGATGTTCCTTTTCTTTTTTTCTTTTTTTTAACAGCAATAAATAATTGATGGATGAAGGCTCTCTGCCAGCACTTAATCAGAGCATGTAGGCCGAGACAGCACAAACAGATTAGGGTGACACGTACGGAAACACCTAAAAGTTTCATTCTAGTGTCAATAATTACTCATAAATTTCAAAATTAATAAATAAAGAATTTGCTTGGTAAAAAATAAATAAAGAATTTGCAAGTCTATCTATATTATTGTTTCCACCCATGTGCAGGATGCCGCATGCAAGAACCAGTCATCGCTCATTCGTCTTCTCATGTAACACAAAGTAATTAAGCAACGGACCCTTGAGGCCAAATTTGGGAATTGAAGAAATTAAGAAGATTGAGGGATAAGAAAAGAAGAGAAAGCTTTGGGAAGATTTAGGGTTAATAAAAAAAAAGACTTGCTATAGTCTTTATAGGGTCAAAGCTTGTTTGAGTTCCCAGTCAGCAACGCACAGCTTTTCCAGCTTAAAATCCAATAAGAAATTTTTCTTTCTATGGAACATGTTGAACTCCTTTAATTTATAAAATTCTAGGATAGGGTAGTTCTCTAATTTGCCAGTACTTAGTCCACTCCATACTGTAGACTGTAGTTTCATGTTCACTTGTTAAACCAGGAAGAAGAGAAGAATGAAGAATGTAATGATTCAGATGCTTGTCCCATCCCCCCATGCCCTGCTGGAGACACCAACTCCTATTCATGAGATTAACAAACGATGGTTGTATACGTCCATTTTTAGACTTAAAATGGCATCGCGAAAACATGCTAAGATAACTGGAATCAAAAGATTTTGGAGGTGCTGGTCTGCACTTCCATGTAGGCATATGCCCCTTTGCCATATCCTGCTACCATACTAGCAAGTCTGGTAAGAGAAACAGATACATGTGGAGCGGTGTCAGGGAAGGGTGGAGGTGGAGCCTTCCTGGTTCCCAGTTCCCATTTTTCCCCTGTGCCCATGAAGTCAATTCCAAAATGGCTCAGTCCTCAGTTGGACTGGTCTTGGTCCAATTCCCATAGCAAAAATACTCACAAATAACAATGTCAGATGTAGTGCAGATATAGAGAAGGAGGACCTGCTCTGAAATTTTATTTTATTTTATTTTTTGTTATACATAAAGCATTTTGTTTTCTTTTCCAGAATTAATTTGAACTGGCGCACCATTAACAGCAAATGTAGGTGGTCTGTATGTATCTATGGTACCCTTTCCAATGCCCTTTTTATCTGGGTTCATCCTGACCATCTGTGGCCTCTGTAATAAACGAGAGATTTTTTTATGTTAATGTAACTGTTTTAGAATTTAAACGAGTAAGCTTACGACACAAAAAAACAAAAAGAGATAGCCAAAACCCGAGACAAACCGATTAAACTAAGTTCATTGTACATTACACCATTTACTCTCTGCAGCTTCTTTTTAAGCACCAGAACATTATTTTATGTTCAAAACCTCACAGATCCAGCCCATACATCAGATTCCCTTATTCCCATCTGCACCATTCGTATTACAGAGAGAGAGAGCGAGAGAGAGTTGCTGGGGTTTGAGCAAAGGCAGGTCTAGTCTCTCTTTTCTTCTTTGCTCCAGATGAAACAAAAGCCCAGGTAAAGTGAATTATTTTTCCAAGCTAAATATCCATTTCTCGGCAGTACTTATCCTTCTCTTAGGATGATGAATGTTAGAAAGCGGCGTTCTTGGTTTCCAGCGTAGTTTCCTTGCTGCAAGTTTTTATTTTTCAATTTTTTCCTGCTCTAGAACATCAACTGGTCTGATCCATTTATGCACAGTAAAAAAGTATGGCATGGTTCTGACTTGGTAGGCCCGCAATGGAAGAAGATGATATATGATACATTAATTCACATTTAGATTTTTTTTTTCTTCTCTGTTCGGCAGTTCTCCTGCTGCATTCATCTTCTGAAGACTCTCTCAGTTACCGCTCAGTTGCAGCCACACATTCAATTGCACCTGTCAATGTTAATAATGAGCAAGAATCCCACATGAGTTCAGTTTTTTCTGATTCCATTCTAGTCGAAACAGTTCTTGTGAACGCCACTGAATCACATGTCCGATTATCCCACCAGTGTTGGACTTTTAACGGGTTTTGTTAAAATACTGATATCTGTTGAGACTGGACATTTCTCCTTCTGCTTCTTCATTCTTTAGTGAGATATGGATGAGGAATCCAAAATGTTTGTACAACCTCCAAAAGAGATTCCACCACTTGATACCAAATCCTTGACCATCAAGATAGCGAATTCCAGCAAGAAAACAAGTAATGGTATTCTAAGTAACATTGTTTCTTCAACTCAAGACTCACTATCACAGTGCTTACTAGCAAATTCATTCTCATCATCTCCATATAACTCACCTTCACTCGTATCTCCATCATCCTCAGCGTTTGTCTCAGCCTTGCAATCACCTTACATTTCTCCAAGGGCTACCTTGTTTCATAATTCACCCACAGAAGATCCCACTCCCGCTGCTACACTCGCCCACCCTTCTCCCCCACTGTCATCATACAGTGGCTCTCAGTCTGACGACATCCCTAGCACTTCCTACACTCCACCTCCAGAAAGGTATGATTTTTCTAGTGATCCCGATAACACAAAACTCAAAATTGTGACCTGTGTTCCAGTACCAGGTCCAGACAATGCTCCTCGTGTTTCATTTTCATTCCCTGTCCCTCGAATTTCCTTTGCAAAAAGTTCTGTTTCGCCTGCTTCCAATGTTAAACTTAGGAGCTGTGATGTGTATATAGGATTCCATGGTCAAAATCCAAACTTGGTTAGATTCTGTAAGTGGCTTAAGTCAGAGCTGGAGCTTCAAGGCATTGCATGCTTTGTGGCGGACAGAGCAAGTTATGCAGAAAATCAGAGCCATGAGATTGCTGACCGAGTTATCTGCTCGGTGACTTTTGGCGTTGTGGTCCTCACTAGGCAAAGTCTTCTTAATCATCTAAGTCTGGAGGAAATAAGGTTCTTTTCACAAAAAAAGAACTTGATTCCTCTGTTATTTGATATAGACATTAATGAGATAATCAGCATCTTTAACCGCCATGCGGATAATAAGGAATGCAAACAGGGTCTGGATGGATTAATGAAGGCCCATGAATTGAGAGTTGAAGCCAACGAAGGTAATTGGAGGAACTGTGTATCAAAAGCTGCTGGAATTTTGAGGACAAGGCTTGGAAGGAAGAGCGTGATTGAGAAGGAAATTGAAGGTTTTGATGAGTTTCCATTCCCAAGAAATCGATGTTTTGTTGGAAGGGAGAAGGAAATCTTGGAAATTGAGACTGCATTTTTTGGTTGTGGGGACAGTTCTGAGCAAGAGGGTATGGTGACAACTCTCAAAGGAGGAACAACAGGAAAATCTGATGATCTTGCAGATGATGAAAGCGAGTTCGACACAAGCAGAGGAGGGAAGTACATAGATTTGGAGGTTGGGAACTTCAAGGAGCCCAATTTAGAGAGTTGGGTGGAACCAGCTGTTGCAAGGAATTCATTAAAAAGGCCCAAATATAAAAAGTCAAGGAGCGGAAAGTATAATAGTTGTGGCAGCAGTATTGTATGCATTAATGGATCACCAGGGGTTGGAAAGACAGAACTTGCTCTGGAATTTGCTTACAGGTATTCCCAGAAATACAAAATGGTTTTCTGGATTGGTGGCGAAGCTCGATATTTCAGGCAGAATATATTGAACATTTCACTCAATTTGGGCTTGGATGTAAGTGCAGATCCAGAGAAGGAAAGAGGAAGAATCCGAAGCTTTGATGAGCAGGAAACAGAAGCATTCAAGAGAGTAAAAAGAGATCTTTTCAGGGACATGCCCTATCTACTCATCATTGATAATTTGGAGACTGAGAAGGAATGGTGGGAAGGCAAAGATCTGCATGATCTGATCCCGGCTAATACCGGAGGCACCCATGTGATTATCACAACTAGGCTGTCAAGAGTAATGAACTTTGATCAAATGCAGATTCAGCCGTTGCCACTTTCTGATGCAATGCTATTGATTGGAGGAAGACAAAAGAAGGAATATCCGGCTGCAGAGGTAGAGATTCTTGGGAAGTTTGATGAGAAGTTGCGGAGGTCAAGTTTCGGACTTTGGCTAGTTGGTTCACTGCTTTCTGAACTTGCAATTTCTCCTGCTACCCTATTTGAAGCTGTAAATCAGGTCCAAGTTGAAGAAGCAACGTATTCAAACTTGAGCATTGCAGATCAGCAATTCTGTAGAACCAATCCTTTCCTGATGAAAGTCCTGGGATTTTGTGCTGCTGTCTTGCAGCAACCTACCGATAGCACAAACCTTCTTGCCTCTAGAATGCTTCAGGTTGGAGCTTGGTTTGCTACAGCACCCATTTCAGCAAATTTATTGGCCGTTGCAGCAAAGCACATGCCTGCCTCCAAAAATAGGTTGAAGAAGTGGTCGACTAGCATGAAACTCACTTTCGGGTGTTGCTCGGGCTGTTGTTTAGCTAACCAGGGATGGACTGGCGAAGAGGAATCAGCCTATCTCTTAGTTAAAATGGGTTTGGCACGGAAAGCAAAGAGGCAGCCTGGATACTGGATACAATTTCACCCCATTACTCAGATATATGCAAGGAGGATTAAAGACGGACTGGTTGCAGCCAAGGCAACCGTTCAAGGTGTGAGGAAATTTGGGGACACACTTCTGAATTTAGAGCATTTATGGGCTTCTGCATTCATCGTGTTTGGATTCAAATCTGAACCCCCAGTCGTCCAGCTCAAGGCAATGGACATGGTTCTTTTCATTCGAAGGACAGCTCTCCCTCTGGCACTGAGAGCCTTCACTATATTTTCAAGATGCAACTCAGCATTAGAGCTGCTCAAGGTCTGTACTAATGTTCTTGAAGAGGTGGAGAAAACATTTGTTTCTCAAATACAGGACTGGTGCCACGGTTCTCTTTGTTGGAAAAAGAGGCTACAACCCAATCAAAGAGTGGATGAATACGTATGGAAAGAAGTGACATTGTTGAAGGCTACACTGCTGGAGACCAGAGCAAAATTGCTGCTTAGAGGAGGCCATTTTGATAGTGGGGAAGAGCTTTGCAGAACTTGTATCAGTATTAGGACAGTAATGTTGGGGCACAGCCATGCTCATACTTTGGCTGCTCAGAAGACACTGGCAAAGTTAGTTAGGATGAGAAGCAAGACGTGAATTTTGTGTGTAAAAAATAAGCACTCCTCGATACTTTGAGTGGCTCAATTTTGTGCGATGGATGGACTCAGTAGTCAATATTACTTGGTAGTGGACATAAAATTCAGCAGCTTAGCTCTACGCTCCTATCTATATACAGACAGTACTTGTTGCAGCTTAAACAGGAGCACCGGTCAATTTGCATGTCCTGATTTTCCTGTTTTGCAGTTTCGAGCTTTTACCGGAAGATATCTGATTTGATTGGCCTTTACTTGAGCAAATATCTAGTCAATTAATCGTCAGAGACAGTAGTGTAATTTGAGTTTAAAGCAAATGACAGCTCCTATACTCGTAAAATCCAAACAAATCTTTTTAGCGTCAACCCTGAAGATAACAATCATCAAAAACCAAACGTTCAGAAAATCTTGCAATAAAATCAAACCCACTTCCTCCCTTACAATAAAATCCTCCAAACACCGCAAGGTGTTAAGAAAAACAAACGATGACCCAAAGCCTCTTGCAGACTTGCCGTCGCAAGTTAAATTCTTCAGTTGTTTACATCAGCATCCACAAGAAAACAAGTCAAAAAGAAGGGGAAAAAAAAAAAAAGAAGGGAAGGTCAAGAAGTCAACGCAGCGGCAGGGCAAAAGAAAATATAAAATTTTGGTGTGCCTCGAGTTAGTCAAAGGGGTAAATGTGTAGGAAACTTAAGAAAGTCCACCATTAGGATTATGAGAAGTCGAGACCAAGCCGTCTGTCACGCCGTCGTTTTCGTCGAGGAAAAGCCCTTCCGTGTTTCTTAATAGCCCGTGAATTGCCACCACCACAACCCCCACCGAAACGCCCATTAACAAACTTGTTAACGCTCCCGTGAACCAGATTATGGCCGCCGAGCACAAAACCAGGGCCACAATCACCGCCCGATCGCTGATGTGGCGGCCCATTATAACCATCGGGTCTTCTCGGAAGAAGAAGAGTACCAACCAAAGGGCAAAACCGAAGCCAACGACGGTTAGAGCGACGGGTGAGCCGATGAGAGACACGGCGGCGCACGTGGAGGCGACGACAGCGTAGTTGGTGGAGAAGTATCTCACGTTCTTTCTGAGGCGGAGGGAGGCGGCGGAGAGGGAGGAAGGGAGGTCAATGGCGCTGGTGGCTAGGAAATCCGGCCATGGGCGGCAGCGGGAGAAGGAGGCAGTGAGGTTTTGTATTGATCTGGTAATGACGTCGGCTCCTGAGATCGGGATGGTGGTGTAGGTGGGGGCGTCGGCGTCGGCATCGGCATCGGCATCGGCGGGAGCTGGGGAGATGGAGTTCATGATGTGATTGATCATTGACGAGGAGAGGATGAGGTTTTAGGTTTGACCGCTAGGGCTTTGACCCCAACCAAAGTTCAACGTCTGATGTGCGTCCCCCCCGTGATGTGTCGTCACTCTGTCAGTTGTCAGTTGAAGACTTTGGATCTAAACGGGGAAAATATATAAATGGCCCTCTGTATTTTAACTTTATTATACTTTTTGCCCACCTCCAAGTATTTAGAAATTTTTTCCTGCACTTTCCCCCACCATTTTTTTTTTTTTTTTTTTGCATTTTAAGTCGTGCAAAATCTGCAGGATTTTTGAGAAAAATTATTGATTGCTGAAGATATTTTCAATAATCGCTGCTAACAACACAATTTTTACTCTCTCTCTCTAGATATACATACATATATATATATATATATATATTATTGTCCAGAGAATGCTGCACGTACGTACTATTTTTTTCATCCTGGAATTTTGCTCTTTCTTGCTGTGGATGATGGATGCTCTTTCGCTGCTAGAAGTTGATGTTAAAACTGCTCTACACTTGCTTAAATCTGCAGATACCTCAACTCATGAGTATGCTGCAATTATCTTTGATCGCAGGTTCCTGATCTCTACTCTACGGAAAGTCACACTTAGACATACTTATCGAGAAGCAAATCAATGTGTTGACAGATTGGCGAAACTGGGTGCTCAACAAGACGTGAATTTTGTATGCTATGATAATATTCTTTATGCTTTAAGAAATCTAGTAGATGCAGATCTTAAGGGAATTTGATTCCCTCGTTTTGTACCTATAACTTAAGTTTGTTCAATATATAGTTCCAAAAAAAAAAAGGACAAAACCACATGGACCTACTACTTCTTTCTAGTTGTATTTTATCTTTCCTTTTTTGCTTTGCTAGGTATTGTCTTTTATAGATTGTCATTAACTATGGACAAAAGTCCTCCCTAACAATTTTTATAAAACAACAAAAAAAAAAGGGGTATAATATATTCTAGTACTATTTGTTAACCAGGATATTCACTGGCTAGTGGCCAAATGACTTTTTCCTTGATCAGTAATAATTTTTTTTCCACGGGCTTGTCGTTTAAAGGAACTGAATTGTGGGGACAAACAAATGCTAGAAAATTCACGGAGTAGAGTATCTTCCAATAAGGCCCTCGCAGAAACACAAAATATTAAAAATATCTTTATCCCTTAAAGTATGAATTTAAAAAAAAAATTAAAACTACCTTCCATGATGAGTCATGACTGGAAAACTGAAAATGAGAGAAAGCTAAAGAACGCAGCCCCAGCCACCACCAAAATTGATGGGATAGGAGGTTAGGGGTCAAATCCTGCCTCTATTATTGGTCACAAAATGTGTCAAGCCACTTCAAATGGCTTCCAGACGAACCGATAGGTCGTCCTCTCCGGTTTCTCTTTGGCAACCATCTGCCGATTAGCCCAATTCAAACGGACCGCCAAACTGCTAACGGGCTCAGCACTTGTATGAATTTTAGGAAGTTCTTCCGACCACAGTTTTAAGTCTTCCTTTGTACGGGTATATGCCAGAATACAAATGGTCCAAAATTGAGCAAAAACCTGGATCCTTGCTTGCGGAGTGGAGGGGAACCTCCTCTGTCTTCTGATCTCCCACAAAATCTTGCCTCCGACGTAAAACATTATACGGGTATTATTAGGCCTTCAAACTAATGGTCGTCTGAATTTTTTTCACAAATTCACCGGCACTTTTCAATATCTTTTCTCTTTCCTCTCCCCCCCCCAACCCCCACACCTTCAAACAAACCCTCCCCCTAAAAGTACAGCATTATAAGACACAGTAGTCAAAGCACTTGCGAATTGAAAAAAAAAATTTAACTGAAATAGCAGCCCACTAATATAGAAAAGCTACTAGTTTTCTTTACCACCACAGAAGCAAAAGATGGCTCTTCCCAGATGAAATGAAAATTCTTGTGGTTCCATAGGATCCAGCTACAGGATAATCAGGACTCTCTCGTATTTTTTTTTTTATTTGTATAAGTATTTCGCCTTTACAATGAAATTTATGAAGATTGATTTTATTTTGTAGAAAGAAATACACTAGTGTCTAATTCACTAATTCATGGGAAGAAAGGCCAGGGGGAGTGGATCTGCAGGGTCGCATACACACATATATATGTGTGTGTGACAGTAGCCTATTAAAACAGTAGTATTAACTCTAAAAGTAGGTCAGTTGTTCACCTTAGACCACAATAGTGAAGTGGATCCTACCATGAAGGTTCAATTAATCTTCCATGCCAAAATGCCAACACATTTGTGATGTGATTTGATTTGTATCGTCCTTTCATTTTATAATTTGATTTGGTTCAATGGACGGTGACCAAAAACCAAACCCCCCCACAACAGGCAACAGGGGGTGGTAGGGTACTGCTTGAGAGAGTTGAGTTGAGAGTGATTCTCAAACGCATCTTGTTGTCTCGGAAAGCTCAGGATATGAGATTATTGTTGGAGGACATGCATCAATTAACCTTCTTGTCATTTTATTTAATTAGTAAGGAAAGCAATTCTATATGTAATAGGATTAGCTCTTATGCACTTGGTATAATTACACTATGAGGAACTTTTGGTTCCTCAGTGTCCAAGTACACTAATTGTATTGAATCGTTACTCGTAACTTAACAGTTTTTGATATCAAAAGAAATCATCTATGTTTTAAAAAAAAAATAAATTCTAGTGCTACTAATTAATCGACCACTCACTCTAGAATCACATACACGTATATATGTTAAAGACCTAGGTTTTCTACTCTCTATTTCGTTTTCCTGGAAAAATGCTTAACCACGGGAGGTTCATACCTCAGCATACAACATGGGATAGGAAGAAACTTGTAAGCAAAGAAAAGTTGAGGATGAGTTTGTGAGCAAAAACAGAAACAAGCACATGTATGTATTGCCTCTCTTAGGCACTCTTCGACTCTCGAGTTTAAGTTAATTTTTCAAGTTTAGGTATCGTTTCTCTGTCAAGTGTATTAATTTCTGATATTTCTTGCTCTCTTTCAATGAATGCTCTCTGTTTCTTTCTCAAACATATACAGCGCTTAGGAACACACACACATGTCCCAGCCGCATCGAACTGAAGAGTTTTTTTTTTTTTTTTATCAGTTTCCCCATTTAGCCAAAACAGACAAGAGAACCATACCAGATGACCATGTGATCATAAAGTGTGGACTTCTCAAAATGAGTAAACAAGGGAAAAGAAGAAGGAAAAAAAAAAAAGAAGTTGTGTGGACTTCTCAAACTCTTGGCTTCAAAAAGATTAACTGAAAAGGAAGAACTCAACTCATCATCCATCATAAGATGAAGAAGTTAACCTATCCCGTTTGGATTGCATTTTCCGTCATTTTTCATGGAAAAATTACTGTAGCGATTTGATGTATGTGAGGAAAAAAGGTAATAGGGAAATGTGTTCACGGAAAATGACGAAATTTTTCTATGGAAAATAGCAATCCAAGCAAGGCTTCCAGGGGCCTTTCTTAATCCATATAGATTATAAAGATATGTGCTGTGCCACGTTCCTTCCCTTACTCTAATGGTAGAATGATGATCAATCAGCGGTCCGTGTGGTGACGGAGGAAATGGGAAAGAACAGGAAGGTGAAGTGATGAGGTTAAAGACGAGAGAGTGGCCCACTCGCATTATTGTATAATGCGGCGCAGGATTTTAGTCTTTTAAGGGTATCATACGGGGCTGGAAAATAAAAAACGTACAGCAGCATCCCTGACAAATCACAACTGCTAATAATCAGGAATAACTTGAAAGATTTTTATGTAAAAAGCTTTGATCAGGATTAATGAGATAGATAGATGCACATGATGATGATAAAAGTATGGAAGTGAAATTAGTAGCGAACATTCTTCCAGTTTTGCTTTGCTTTGCTCTGGGGGCCAAACAATCTTGGCCTCCATCAATGATCAAACTGCTTGGGTCCCTCTCCCCTTCTTTGAAGCAGTTAACCGCAAACTCCACCATACACATTGCATAAGCAATCCTTATCAAACACACCTATCAAAAGTACATTTACAAGTCAGAACAACAACAAATTATATCAAAAGGCTGTCTTATAATCAGTAGTTGTGTTAATTAGTAATTAATAAGTTGGTTGAGTTGAACCACTTCTGCTTCTACCTCTACACCACAGCAGTACGGTCTTAGCGGACAAAGGCAGTTAGTTTTAAGAGAAGAAAAGCACAAAAAAGATGATGATGATGATGATGGAGCCGCAAGGAAGAAAGAGAATAGTATCGTGCCCTATAAAAATTGAAGCCAAAAAAAGAAAAAGAAAAAGAAAAACACTACTATAGTGTATCATTATCACATGAGAAGAGATGAGATGTAGGTAATGGTAAATCCAGCGGCCATGATTGAAGCTTTGCATGATACCCTTATCTCTTTTGTCAAAACTTTTGACCAACTTCTCTCTTTAGACTCAAGAAGACACACTACTTTGTCCAAGTACTAACACACGCGGGTGCCGTACGAGTAAGTAGCTACTGCTGCTATTGCTACTCAGCCTAACATCTCATATAAGTAGTAGCAGTTCTATGTTTTTCTGTAACGGCTATATTTCATGCTATAGCTAGGATCAGGGGAAAGGTTTGTTTGGGCTGTTCTTTGTAACGTAAATTTCTGGTAACGACAAAAACAAACATGAGGAAGAGAGAAAGGAGAGGAAGGAAACCTAATAAATATCTGATAAATATATATACATATATATCCCTCACAATGAGTGATTCTATGGATCCCTCAAATGGGTCCTCGGGTTGGTGGAAAAATCCCATATTTGATACGATAGGGGCCACGAGTTAGAATATCTATACTAGACTACTTATGTGTTACTCCTACGTAGTACTCTATATAGCTATATATATAACCAGTTACGTGCAATAATACAATCCATGAGTAAGTAGTGCCTACGTACGTACACAGGTTCAAGAAAACATAGCCCACATCGGCAGTGGCAGTGGACAACTGGTGTTAGATAGTTCAGAGAATGCAGGAGGTGGTTGGTTCCTTCATCCTTTCCGGCTATCCATCTTTCCCTCCTCCTTGGATGAGTTTATTTGAGGCTCAGCTTTCATGATTTTCTCAATCCAAATCCCTCACGATTCGAACTCACTCCTTGCTCACTGTCTGATCGCATCTCTTCTTGTTAGGTTTAGTATAGTGAGAATGCTGTAAACGAATTAAAGTGATGATGTTATTACACCATGTTATTGTAACAAAAGATGTATATTATTATAACAAAACCCATTTTCTCTTGATGAAATTTAAGCAGACGCATTGATGAAATTTCATATTATACTGGAAGAATAATAGAATTCATAAGTTTGCGGTAGTTACTTAGAGATGCAGATGGCAACAAATGAAACGATGTTTTGCAACCTGCATGTTTTGCAACCTGTCACGGACAAAAAGTTGCTACCACGAGATCATCTCTTCATGCATGAGATGCTCCATCACAAACTATTACGCAATATATAGACATATTCACTTGATGATATCTTTGCTAAAATCTATGAAGGAAACCTTGGAGCAAACTCAATCACTTTTTAAAAATATGAAATTATCAATTATACTAACAATCTCCTGCTTGATATTAGATGCTATGTCATAATACCCAAAACAGCCAAAGATGCACATCCGGTAAGACGTGCAAAAAGGTTGAAGACGAAGCATCATAAAATGCAAACATGCACCTCCCATTAACTTTTCAGTTTGCTTAGGTTAACTCGTTATTCAAATGTTGCTTGTGCATTTGCCATTTGCCTTTGGGAAATTCAAGAGTTGCTACAGAGAAGCCTCAGAAAACTGCTTAAACCTATCAAACTTTTTTTGAGTACTCCTACAACTTTTAGCAAGAATACTAAAGTAGAACCCAATTGAAGAACTCATCTGTCATCATTGCTGGTTCTCTCATCAACCTGCCATACTCCATGCATTTCCTAATCACTGAAGCTTCTGCAATCAAGGGACATGATCTTGATATTTCAGCACATGTTGATTCCCAGCCAAGCACCTGCTGCATGTAACTGACTACACTTGGTGAACCTTGCAGGCCACTAAAAGTTGGAAGAACTATACAGTTTAGATCGCTGTTGAGCGGCAGAGGCTAAGGGACTTGCATGCAATGAATTTGAACCTTCGGGGGTCCAATTCCACTTAACAGCACTTTTCTCTACTCCGCTGGGACTGGGAGGTGGCATCCAGAAACTCGCATCAACTGATGATTCGTTGAAAGTAGCTGGCTCGAATTGCTGATAACTATGGAAACTACTCGCATGCCGTGAATCACATGCTGAGGCCATCATTATTTGTTTGCCACCTGAACATGATCCCATACCGTGTATCATGCCTTCACTGTGAGTTGCAACAGTTGAATTAACCTCATTTTCAGGAGTATCATCAATAACTATGATTTCCTTAATAGCATTTGCAGTAGTATTTGCACTCCTCCATCTAAAGTTGGAACTTTCCACAAATTTATCGGCATCGCAAATGATTGAAGAGTCCAGTCTGTTTAGTGGTTGACGTTTTTCAATGGTCAAGTGGCATCCAGCCATATAGTCATGATGCATTGAGGTTCCCATGAAACCTCCTCTCACTGCACCTCTACTCGAAAGGGCAGCTTGGGATGCAAGAGGAGACAAATGAAGTATTCCCCTATTATCATGACTTCCTAACCCATCAGACCACCTCATCTCAGGATGTTGCATAACTTCTTTCCTACTTTCTGCCTGATCAGTATAAAAGGGACTCTGCGAAACCATATGATGACCAATACGCTGGTTATCAATGCGAGCATTGCCAACAGAGACTCCTGAAAGTGCTACAACTGGTGGGTTTGTATGGCTAATCATAGAACTCAACTGACATGGTTTAATCTGTGGGGAGATGCTTTCCTCCTTCTTGACAACCAATAAATTCTTCCCCATGAGCCTGAGAACAGGATTGGAAGCAGATGGGCAGCAAGATTCACTGTCATCACGATTCGGGAACTTAACATCAGAATCAGCAGAAATTCTCGAAAGACTATGTCCCATAGTTGATCTAACAGCAGTCTCAGGTCTTGGACTTAGGCCACTGATAGATGATATTTCAGACCTCAAACTGTCCAAACTTCTGTCAATATCACCAGCCAATTCCTTTCCACTGGCAGGAACTATGGCTGCAGCCGTGCTACGTCTCCGTAAAAGTTGTGATTCTTGATTGCGCAAAGAAACATTTTGTGTGAATCCTTCTTTTCGTGAGCAACAACAAGGCTGATCACTACTAAATCTGAATGCCCCCTTTTCTGTGATGGAAGAACTGACTTTCAGCTCGTCGAGACTAACTCTTTGTATTCCAGCATCACTGGGCTTCAGAGCTGCTGAAGAATTTTCCAGACTAGGATCACCATTAGCAGCAGAAATGCAACCAGATCGCATCTCATCCAAAAAAGGAGGATGCCCTACCGACAACTTTCCTGAAGATTTTGAATCAGATCTTGCCAAATTAGAGTTTGAGATCGTTGAAGTTGCAGAAACAGGAGAATCTGATGAATGGTCAACTAACTCTTGATGATCATCAGAAGACTGAACCCTGCTCGAGGTTAATGATGAATTGCCTTGAATATCTTCCGAGTCCATATGCCCTGGACTAGGTAAAAAGGATCCTGGGGGTCCTGGTATGGGTATTGGATCAACCTCAGTGAAATAATTCCCATGCCCATCGCTAGAGTCTGGCTCCGCCATCACATGCACATCCTCCCTAATCATATGCTCGGGTACTTCAGCTACAGAAAACATCTCCGGCCCACCATTCAAAATTGGCTCAGCTGAAGTAGTTGGAGCTTCAGCTTCAAAAAGAGGAGCTTCCTTGTATGCCTCAATAAATCTATGCGAGTCATGGTGTGCATCAGATGAACCAGCCAGCCCATGGAATCCAGCATCCAAAGAGTTTCTAAAATCCATAAATGTTCTCCCAGAAGCAACTTCAGAGGGTGGCTCAATATCAAACTTTTCCGCATGAGCATGACAAATGTCCTTTCCAGCAGACTCCGCAACACCACATTTACCTGCTGTCAGACTAGCAAGCTTAAAAGAACTATCATGATCCCCAGCATCATAATGATAAGACATTGACTCTGAATGTGAAATCTTCAAAGCCATGGTTTCCTCCTTTCTGGATACCATGCTCCCCCCTCCACTTTTTCTAATTCTTGAGACCCCATTTCCCTCAACAGATTCTATGTGGCAAGTCCTTTCAATTTTATCCCCATCCCTAAACTTCTTAGAAGGTGAACACTTACCCTTCAAATTAAATTTGGAGGCGGGCATAGATTTCCGACCAGTTGGTAGCTTCTTCCTCAATGATGAAAACCTCCTAGCTTTAGCAGATACTTTTGGGTCAACAACAGGATGATCAGCATTTCTACCTACACCTGCACTCATCTCAATTTTTCTCTTGCTCAGCAATGATACAAGATCTTCCTGATTATGATGTTCGTTGCTCCTTGTTTGCTTTACTTTGTTGTCAGGATATCTCGGCAACACCTTAGACCTCTTCCTGTCATGAGAGGCATGAGACTGCACTGAAGAAGGTCCCGGTCTCTTTCTTAGCTGCTCCCTATAATCTTCATTGTGCTCAAGAGATGATGAAATATCAATTCGTTTGCTGCTACTAGGAGAAGGAAGCGAATTTTCACATATTTTTTCAGTTCTCTCAAAGCTCTTCTTTACACGAGAATCACATAGGGACAACTGATTATTTTCCAGTGCCAAGTCCCTATCATCCCAACTTCCAGAATGCTGATGATCATCCCTGTCGTTGAACTTCTTGGTCAGACCAGTTCGCTTTGAGCATGCCCACCCTTGTATCATGTCTGGTCTACTGAATTTGACCTCACCCTGAGCTGTGATCCGCTGTCTTACGCATTCCACTTTCTCAAGGCCTTCCTCTTCAGAGAAGTTTCTATCTTGATACTTATTGACCTGTTCAAAAAAAAAAATGAAATCTTATAGCCCAAATTTTTGTATCAATTGCCAGGAAAAGTACAACAGAAAGGTATGAAATGTGAAATACAGGTATAACAGTAACACGCCTAAATCCAAATTCTAACAATTGCAAACCACAGAACATGGTTTTAGCACATGAGATCAAGAAGTTCCACTCTAATTCTTACACGCATAGAATCACACACAAGGTTTTAAGAATATGATAACGTGTGCTTCAAAACACGAGCTAAAAAAGTTGCATATTAGACGAATTGTACTACAGATGGCAATAAAGTGCGCAAAAACTGAGTGGAAGTACCTTAGAAGAATGATGAGACTGGGGACAAATCTTTTTGCCGTGTTTCAGAATCTTGCGCTGTTTCTGAACCTGATTTTGCTTCTTCTTTTTCTTTGCTGAAAGACGTTTATGTACCTTATCTCGATTTATGGATCTCTTCAGTAGCTGACCGTTCAGTACCTTCGAGAACACTGATGGATCATTGGATTTCGATAAAATTCGAACCTTTGTACCGTTGGCATCAATGTAGACAGCACCTTCATCAGGAGTCTCCTCAAGATTAGTGGGAGATGATCCTTCCTTTTTCTGATGAACAGAGGTCGAAACCTCTTGAGCAGGCAAAATTGAGTTTGTGGCCCAGTTTGTCCCATTTCTTCGATCAAGCTCCTCCAACGTACATGGCGCGGCTGTCACATAGATTTCAACCATGGACTTCATCTTCCTGGGCTTTACCCTATGCTTAATCACCTTTGAATTTGTTGTCCGCTTAGTTGTTGATTCCCCAGAAAGGCATTGATCAATGTGGGCATTCAAGGTGGTATTCGAAGATGATGAGAAAGTTTTGCAAACTGGGCAAATTTTCGAAGCCATCGCTTCAGAAACCAAAAAGTTGTTTACTGCAGTATCTTCTTTTGTGCTTGAATTTGCTATGTTGCTCAATTTGACTATCAGTCTGCACTTCTTAGCAGGCGCTTGTGTGTTGGTATTCTCTGCAGATGAAATTACCTCAGGTTTTGCAACCGATACTTCTGGCAAGATATCTGTTTCCGATTCCAAGCTAGGACTCTTGTTGGTAGGAACTGAATCAATTGCAGAACAAGATTGACTTGTAATTGTTGACGGAAACTCTTTGTCTCCTTCAGATCCACTTGGATTTGTATTCGAGCAATCCTCAGCTAGTTTTGGGTTACATCCGGCGTTCTTGGAGTCAACAAGCACAACACGATCACATTGTCCAGAGGGTTCCCCATTCGAATTGCTTGTATTTTCCTTCTCACTCAAAAAGCTACTAACTTGGAAACTCTCAAGCGATGGGTTTCTCAGTGTGTCAGAAGACTGAAAAGGAGGTAACAAGTTCGTCACACCATGCTTCAAACAAAGTTGCAGATTTTCTTGAGAGAATGGCCAACTGTTCTTTATATCTTTGCCCCTGGTGTTAAAAACATAATCCCTGCAACAACCCAAAATTGTTGTTAAAACTCAGATCCAAGCATGTCAATGAAATAGATTATATCTCCACCTCAAAGCACATGCAGATATTAAAGTGCTGCAATGCTTGGGAGACCTTCATATCATATGTCAAATAGCCAGAACAAATGAACCAGCGAAACCTCCACAAGAGACACCCATCACGTATCAAGAAACAACCTCTCTTGACATGGGAGGAATAAGAAACATGCTACGACGTACTATTGTACTGTGGTGATAAGGTATGGTAAGGATACTGATGTTCGAGCTTAGTATCTGATAAATACCATTTGGGATGACGAGGTTTAAGAGGAAAATGATATGTTACTACAAGTCAGACGTTCTTTGGCTGGGATTAGAGAAGGGTTTAGGAAGAGATTCATCCTCTAGAAATCCAGGGTACAAATTTACCCCAGAGAAAGGCCTGCATCTAAATATCAGAAGAAAATAAAATTTACTCCACCCCTCCCTCCAGTTGGTCAAGGACAACCCAACAGCGCTCATCAAACATCATCGATGGAATGGGAGGACCATCCGGGAGCCACAAACTGCTTAGGCTTAAATCCCATACAAGAAAATGGATTTGGATCTGACATGAGAAGAGAAACGCTCAGGCGACGAAAGAGAGATCCCTTCTTCCAGCAAGTCTCCAAGGCCATGAAAGAAACAACCACAAAAGGAATAGGACAACAGCAAGAAAGGAGATGAATCAAAAGTTGCTGAAATTTTTTACCTTATGGAGAATTTTGGGGTTGGGTTGTGGATGTCTTTGTTGTGGTCATCAAGGTCTGATTTCAACAGATCTACTGGATGAGGCTGCTGCTTATCAGAAGAAGCCTTCTCATCACTACTAGAATTCAGTTGTGAGATTTGGGAAGGATCTCGTGGAGGGTTTTCAACGGATAACATCTGCTGATAAGCTTCTCCCTTCTTGTGCTGTCTTGCAAACAGTCACAAGAACTACGACTACTAGTATCTCCTCCACAGCTCAAACTTAATATCTTGAGCTTCTTAGCCTTCAGCATAACAGTAGCCTAAGGAGGCCCTTTGAAATTGTTGTCACGAAAATCCCAAACTTAAACCCCACCACCACCACCTCCAGCAGCAGCAATAAAAGATCGAAAGAACAACAACGACCACAACTCCGCCTAAAGATGTCTTCTTTCTTCATCCATTTCTCCCTGCAAACCATCAGCAGAAGTTTCAAAGGCAAACGTTATTTTATGTGAGGAAGACTAGAAAGTAGTAAACTTGAAGCAGCTGGAAAGCTACATAAACTGAATCATCAAGAGCCTGATTGAACAAGGAAAGAACAAATTTGGAAACTCAACAAGCCCCTCTAGCAAAAGATGATGTAAATGAATGGGTGAAACGAAGATCAAGAAGAGCCTCAGTGACGTTATTTTATGTGGGCAAACCAAGACAAAAGTACATAGTAGTGTGAATTTTCTAAAGCTTTTTGAGATGGGAAACAACCAAGCACTTTACCGCTCTCAAATCAAATCAAGATTACTAGAGTATCAGAGTATTAATAGAGAAGAAAGACTACAGATGGGATGAGGGGATTCCAGAAAATGAACAAGAGAAATGAGAAGTCCCACAATCCCACCCTCGGTTCACAAATACAATAAAAATCAAATCTTTGGTCACAGGAGGAAGATTTAGATTCAACTGGAGGATAGGATTTTAAGGTAAAAGGAACAAAGCCCAGAAAGCAAAATCAAACCTTTAGTCAGTTAGAGTGAACAGTAAACAAGGTAGACACCTAATACCATTTGCCAGAGACAGCGAAATCTTAGTAGCAAAAAGTACAACTCCCGAAAACACCAGAATAATAGACCAGATTTGTTAGCTTTGATCAAGACTTCCAAAGTTCACCGATCATAAAATCACCACGAAGCTTCACTTTTCAAACTTCAACAAAACCCAAGTCGAGTTTAGCAAAAGTAAAGTAATGGAAGTCCATTCCACTCATATACGTCAACAGCGAAAATTTTCCAGATGAAACCAAACCTCAAAAAGAAGAAATTTTGGAACAACAAAAATATGTATGAAGCGCAAACAAGAGAGAGAAGTGAGAAAAAAACAGATCAGAGAAATCTAGAGAACATCCTACAAGAATCTACAGACCTCAATGGTGGTACCTGAAAAGAAAGCGCTTTTTTTTTTTTGATTGGAAATACGGAGGAGAGCAAGAAAATGAGGTCAAGAAAGAAAAGGAGAATAAAACTTATCTGGGATATTAATATGGGCACAGGGAGACTAAAGAGGAAGAAAACAAAAGTAGGAGAGAGAGAGAGAGATGAGTAGGAGGAGGAGGAGGAGGAGCGGAAGAGGGGAAGAGGAGTAATATGAAATATATAAAATGTTTTGTTGAAGTATGATTATTGTATGTACAGTTTGATGAAGAAAACACGCACCACCCACTCACACATCAAAAAGGGGCATCAGGTTCCTTCTCTCAGCACCAAAAAGCAGGTCTGTTTGTACATTTTAACAGTCCCCATACCCCAACCACCACCATTACCCCCCCCCCCTTCCCAAAAAATGATTCACCCCTTTTTTTCCCCTCTTCCCCTTTCACTATGGTGAATATGCGTGAGATATGGATAAATATTCACTATTAAGATTTCTCTTTTCATTTACCTTTTCTGTGTTTTCGATTTTTTTCTTTTTTTTTTCTGGTTATATTACCCTATATAACCTTCTCTCGTGCTTTAACTACTTTATTTTAAACTGTATTGGAATCGGGCTCAATTCAAGATTATTTGACAACATTTTTTGTATGAATTTAAATTTGAGCTTTAGTTATGTGATGTTATTTTTTGTGATATAAGAAATAAATTTAAAGATTGAAAAAGCAATTTAAAATATATTTGTAAATAATGTGAAATTTTTTTTCGACTCACCTAGATTTCCTAACAAACAAACAAATTCTATGTTCCTTGTCATGTCATGCAAGAGTTTAACTTAATTGCTTGAATATTTCATATTGTATATGAAGTGTTACCAATACTTATTCCTTTTTTTATTTTGTAAAAATAGTTTATTATATATTATTCACCAAAACATTTCTCACATCCTCTCTTAGTAGCAAGATTTAAGCACACAATTTCTCAAAGGATGTTGTCCTTTCTTATTAAGTGAGCCAACACATGTTGACTTCTACAATACTTAACCACTGGCTTAGTCCTTATTTGGATTGTTAATTTTTGTGAAAATTTTTTATATTTTTTTAAATTATTTTTTATCTCGCATATATCACACCTTAAAAAAAAGTGTTATAGTAATCATTTCCCAAAAACTTTTCAAGAAGTGTAATCCAACTGGCATTTTAGTTTAGTTATATATTATTGTCAATACATATCAGGTCAGTTGACAAGGATGAATCATTTTTTTTTTTGTAAAAAGTTGAGACTCATGGACTGACAGACTTGTCTTAAAACGTGATGGTGAACCAAAGCAAAATCATCCATAATTTTTTTCCTATAAATAAGTCGAGATAAATATTTGCTAAATCTTACGGGTAAAATGGAAAGAAAATGCGTGTATAAAAAAAACAATCTACCCCAGAAATAGTCGAAGGGTATAGATAAAAAGATTTGCTAAAATGTTTCAATTGAAATGGAAAAGAAGTACTTGTACTACTGCTAGTGTTAAGTGTTAACCTAACGGAGAGAAAGAAGAGAACATGGATCATGGATGGGGAGGAAGGCTTGTGTTTCTACTCTACAAAGCTGTCGTCCCATCCTATACCTGCCCTACACTCTCACAGTTTGCCCTTTTTTTTTGTTTGGGGGGAAGGGGTTTGTAGTTAGGATTCTTACGTTAGTAGTAAGTAGTACATTCTTTATTGGTGATTTTTGTGAGTGGAGGATGTGGAAAATGTCTAATTTGGGCCCATTTCTTTATTATTGTTATTATTTATTGAAATTGCTGGCCCTAACTCTCCAATCCAGCACTACACGACAAGATCCTTTTTGGTGTAGTTGTGTTGACATTACTTGACAATGATAATGATTAAAAAAAAATTGATAATCAAAAATTCAGAATCAGGGTGGTCGACAATCCTTTTTTTTTTTTTTTTTTTTTGGCCAGCTCTGCTCAATTGTATATGTCGTTTTAGTTTCCATCGTCTCTTAATGGTAATAAATACGGGCAGTACCACTTGGCACTCATTTGCTTCTCCCACTGCTATGAATTTCATCCATCATCTAGGGCTTGGGTTTGCTTCAGCTTTGGCAAAACTTGCCCCCCCAAAAAAAAAAAAGAAATTGTTTAAAGAATTGCTGGCACTTTTTCATTTTAGTATAAGTTGTGAACAGTCGAATTACTTTAAAGAATATATATTATTGATTCCACAATAATCAGTTTTTTTTTTTTTTTTTTGGCTTAAGATGAGAAAAAACCCGAATGTGGACTATATACAATTAACCACATCGATCTATACTGGTTTGAATTGCATTTTTCTGGACTATTTTTGTAAAATAATTATTGCAACGATTTGATATATAATAGGTTAAAAAGTAGCTAAAAATTATATTTACGAAAAACGTAACAAACATTTGCAGATTATAATCAACAACAGAACAAACAACGAGTTCCCACATCCATCAATAAATAGATATCTCAAAGGCTATAATGTTATGAGAGGCATGCAACATTTGCAGGTTCGAAATTCTTCCGCAGGGTCTGGATGCAAAATGATACTCTGCTACGAATTTAATTCGTAGTAGTAATCGAAAGAATTAGGACTATTTGTCACGAATTCATCATTGATGTCTCTAGAGAGATGCTACTATTATAGTATCAAACTAGTCTTGCGGTTCAGTGCCTAAAGTGTGCTGAGTTGACAATAATAATAATATTGAATGTAAAGCAATAATCTATCTAATTTTTTTTTTAAAAAAAAAACAATGTGGATCTTGAAAATAAATCTGATTATGAGTGTAAAAAAAATAAGAAAATAGAAAACACAGAACCATATGATCATATTTGCAAGCTACAAAATGTGGAGTATATGCGTGATCATAAAAAGCTGTTTGCCAAGCCATTACTGCAGTCGAGATTAAACACGAAAACTCCCGCGTGAATGGTTCAGCGGTAGCACCTCCCATCGGTGATCAATAGGTCCCAAGTTTGAGTCTCTGCTCTGCTGGATTCTTCCGCGCACATATCGTGCTTGGGCGTCTGGTCGGGGCGTCTGGCCGGGCCGCAGGGGATTAGTCGGGCCCCGTAAGAATCGATCCAGGTATCCCTGTGTAGACAAAAAAAAAAAAAAGATTAAACACGAAAGGACGGCATCACAACCTATGAACGGTGGATAAATTTAAAGAAACAAGTCAGATATATTGTTGTAAAAATATCCCACCATGTTTGTCGTCTTTTTTATTAGGAAATTATATGAAAGTTTTTGGTCCAACCGTCACTACTGTCTTTCCAATCTTATACTAGTATATATATATATTATATATATATATATTATATGCACTTGAAAAAGTCTTATGAAATTTAACAGCATATACATAACTTTTAAAAAAAAGTTAACAAGAGGTAAACAAATAAGACTACTGTCTTTTCATCTTCTCAGCGATACAGATTTTTCTTTTTTTTTTAAAAAAAAACAAAGGAAGGAGCCCTAAAGTCTTGAGCAAAACACGAAAAATAAAAAAATATTGTGCGTGGGTATCATTTTATTTCATTCTCTTCTCCGACTCCTTAAAAATTAATGTTTGTAGGATGGCACGAATTGACGATCACACGGAGACCTCTTAGAGTACGACATTTTAACAACAATAATATGGAATAGATTTACGAGTTTCCGATTGTACACAATAATAATATATGCTGTCGCCAGCTATGTGGGAAGCTCTTCTTATGTTTCGGACACACTGTGCTCGGACAGCTATTTTTCAAAGAAAAATTATTACGTTTTTTGTGAACATATTTTTTAATTATTTTTTTTACTTTATATATATCAAATCGCTACAATTAATTTTTTACAAAAAATCTAAAAAAATGCAATCCAAACAAGACGGTATCGAGAATACGAGAGAGTTTTGCAATATATAAAAACATTCCCCCAACCATTTTTTTTCTTTCTTTCTTTGGTTTTTTTTTTTTTTTTTGGATATCTAACCGTGAGGACAATGCTGCCTTGGATGCCTAATGCAGGGTCCTTTATCTGCTTGGCTAGTTAATTAAGCATGTGATAAATTTTTAAATTATTTTATTTTTTACATTTTTAAGCGAATATATATATGTGTTAATTTATGTAAATATACATGACAGCGATCACCTTTTTTTTTTTTAGGAGGGAGGGAGGAGAGGGGTTTGATAAGAACTTCTCCAATACATACAAAAAGAAAACAAGATTTATTTTTAATACACAGAGAATATATATATTATTATTGTTGGATGCAATCAACCGTAATAATATACACACAGTAACCAACACACAAGACTATCAAATCAAAATTGGAATACCGAAATTATCCATGGCCAGTTACTACTGATTACTTTGGGCATATAACACACTTATTGTGGGTGTATATATATATATATATATATAGAGGACCTTTTGATGTTTGGATTATGATTTTTCGTAGAAAATTTTTTATAAACAAATATTTTTTTTCCTTCACACACGTTAAATAGATATAATACATTAAACTCGGAAAATTAGCAATCATAAAATTTCAATTAGGCTACCGAAGAGGAACATCCGGAGACCCCACCATGCAATAAAGTTCATTGACGAATGATCCACTTTGGTCGAAAATCTCGAAAGCCAAACGACTGCCGTATCATCATCTCCTGCCCCTCCCCCATCACTTGCTTAAGAAGATTTTTATTCATCACATTCTCTCTCTCTTTTCTTCCTTTAATAACAAATTCAACAGTTGCAAGATTCTGTTCATTGTACCTCTCACTTCCATCTAGTATTTTCAGAAGTATTTCTCACTTTTTCAATCCAGGAGAGTTTTAAATTAATTTGACCGCAAGATATACAGTCAAGCTCGCCAATTACGCCGGCAATGGTAGCGGCGGGACATGAATTGAGAAGCACGTAATTCTCTCAAGGCACCTTTTGGATAAAAGGAAAGGAAATGAGAGAACACTAGTGGAAAAGAAAAAAAAAAAAGAGAGAGAGAGAGCGGAGAAAAGCGGATTCCATCCCTTTTTTTATTGGAATTAAATGCGAAAGAAATTATTGAAAATATTTTTATTATTTGAAGTAGAAAATGAAAGGAAGAGAAATTATCACATGTTAATTACATTTTTATCTATAGTGTAAAAATCTAATTTGTAAATACACAGAATTTCTTAGAAATTATGATTTATTTTCCCGTCATTTCCATCCTCTCCCTATCCTATTCATTCCTTTCCTTTCTCTCATCAAAAAAAACATTTCAATTTATCCCATCATTTTCTTTCTTTTACTCTCCCTCAAAACAAACGGCGTCTAGTGGGGGAACAAAAAGGGCTAGAAATAAGATGGGACGTCGTCCAAATAAACAGTTGTTGCAGAAAGGGTGCTGCTGTGGATATAGAATCACGACGGACGAATCATGAAATACGAAAATCCAAATGGTGGTATAATATATATATATACATATAATTATTTTAGTTATAACTGCGCCTAATAAATTAGAGCTTTTAGACCAGAAACTTGTCGTACATCTTCGTGTGCGTATGAATTTTCGCTTTCACCATTCGCTTTTTCTTGTTCTCCATCCCAATGTTTAAATCTATATAGTAAAAAATCTTTTGATTTGTTTTATCTTGATCCTAATAAATGGAAACCAAAAAAAAACCCGTCTGTGGTTGCTATCATTACTAGGTAGTACTAATACATAATTGATACAAGTTCGCCATTTCTCTAGTTTTTTTTTTTCTTGAATGCACGTTAAGGTCTATAGGAATTTCCTTCAAAAAAAAAAAGAGGTCTATAGGTATTTTAGAGTAGTAGTATCTACAAGGATGGTGACATTTTCTTTTCCCACAAATTAAAAGAAGAAGAAGAATAATACATATCAAAAAAAAAAAAAAAGAGGATATTTTCTGCTCTTCCAAGACTTTAGCTGAACAACAAACTTGAAGATGAGGAGGAATATCCTTGGATTTCACACTGCAATAGTAGTGATCAACAGAGAAATGAAAAGCACTCGGTCAGTCAGACGCTGCCTGACGTAAAGAACTGATGAATGTTTCAGTTGTAGTACGTTTCTTGGTGAAACTTTAGATGAGATTCAAGTGCTACTTGCTTCTTGGGTGGCGTGGGTAAAAGTAAAACTCGGGACTTTCTTTTTTTGTTGCCCCCCAACGCTCTTGTTTTTGTGGGGAGCTAGGGTAAGTAGAAAAAATGGGGTTCATTTCATTTCATTTCCCTGGCTTCTCTTTTAAGTTTATTTAAGAAGGGGTCTAGTCGAATGAATCCTTCTTTGACGGGATACTACTTAGTAAATGGTCAAAGCCAGAACAGCTCCCGATGCCCGTGTGGAAAGGGGAGAATCCAGTGAATAGAGACGCTACGGCCCTCCTCCTCCGCGAGCCTCTTGGTGGATTGCATAATGCATAGTATTGCTTTCCCATTCTGTCGCGGAAAACTTTTTAACTAAGCAAGCATTTTGGAGTGGTAGCATTTTGGCATAGTCCTTCTTCCACAATCAGCAAAGTACGTGAGAAATGCAATTTTATATATTTGTGCAGTTAATAATACGACGATTCACTTCTAGCTATTATCTCAAAATTAATGCACCCGACCCGACCCGACCGATGCAATGCTAATAAATTTACTACTACTACCACTACTGTAATTTATTCCAAGCCACGTATATTGTTTGCTGCAAGAACTCCGCACTACGCTGCCAAATATGATGGCAGATGGACCCGACAAGTCTACCCTCCTTTTTTTTTAATTTGGTTCAAGTAATAGAGACAGTAGTAGTTTTTCATTAATACTAATATTCGTAGTCTCAACAAACCTTGAATTGTTGTTTTCCAAAGAAAAACTTTTGTGTTTTTAATACAAATATTTTTAATTACCATTTTACCTCATACGCATCGAATTGTTTCTTTTTTTGTTTTCGGAGGGATGAGAACCTCTTTGTTTTTTTTTTTTTTTTTTGCCTGGCCACCGAAATTTGATTGCTCATAGACACCTAATTAAGCTTCCACACAGCCCTCAGGGGCTTGGTCTGGTGGTTGAGGGTGCTGAAGATGGGGCTTCAGGTCCCTGGTTCGAACCTTGCTGCCAGCAAGTTGTTGAGGGTGGTGAATAGTCTGCGGGGTCCACTCCCTGCGGGACACACCTAAAAAAAAAAAAAAAAAAAAAAAAAGCTTCCACACACCGAAGCGTGTTTATAAAGCGTAATCTAATCAAAATCTTTACGATACAATTGTATATTAGTTCTGGGTGATTATATGACTTTAAAATTGTTAGAAATTCTAGGCAAAAAGATGCTATATTTTGTCAAGTTAGTTAAGAAAACTCAAAATTTTACTAGAGCGTCAAATCATTAACCAAACTAGTTTGAAACCAAAAAGCGCACTCAATAATATTGCCTACTAGTATTATTATTATTTTTTTTCAGAAAAGGAGGTTTATTCACAGTTCGTAAACTGCTTTATATAATACATATATAAAAGTCATTATTGCTTCTGTCAGCATGCCACAATGAATCAAACAAGACGAAAGAAAGACACGTAGGATTATTTGGAACTGATTGTTTACGGCTCTCGGGTTTGTTTGGATTGTAAATTATTTGAAATATTTTTCACTGTAGCACTTTTTTGTGATGTGATGTATGCGAGATAAAAAAATAATTAAAAAGATAAAAAGGTGTATTGAAAATTGTAATGATGATGTAAGTAAATATATTTGGCCAAATAATCTGCTGTCCAAACAAACGAAGCACTTGCTTAGAACTTGATGTATGTAAAATAATAAAAAATTAATTAAAAATATATTTAACTTAAGAACCAAGTCCTCTTTTCAGTTGATTTGAGCTTTGATGATGCATGCAGGGTTAACCAAAAAAAAAAAAAAAAAATCGATTAAGCAATTCTTGGCCCCCTTTGAAGCTTCATGTCATGTTGGATGTAAAGTTAAAAACAACAAAGGCGAGTTGAATGTAATTAATCCTTCTTTTTTTTTTTTCCTGTCTTGAAAACAAAAACAAAAAGTCAAAAAAAATTAGTAATTAAAAGCAGCCGCAGCAACCAAAGATAATGAAGTTTAAGTTTAACTAATAAACACGAAAGAAGAGCGTGTAGGATGATAATGATGGATGGATGGATGGTAATTAGTAGCAGCAGTAAATAAAACAGCGACAGATTTGAGAGACACGCCCACTTGCAGGCAAAAGACTGAAGACCCAAGAAAAGGATGTGACGGTTACATGTCTCCACCTTTTGGCGGGTCCCTCACTTTCCCGAAAATTATTTTTCATACCCTGTTCAGGGTTGATTTGGGATTGTAATTTTTTATAGAAAAATTTTTATATTTCATATATTTTTTAATTATTTTTTATTTCATATATATCAAATCACTATAATACATGTTTTTTTTTTTGAACAAAAGTTTTTAAATATAGCAATCATAGCTGTGGGAAACCCATATAGTCACCCAAAACAAAATTTTCTTTACGGTAAGGTAAGCGAAGGGATTTTTCTTTTTTTATGAGGGTGAAATGTTCTTGCGATTGCTCAAAAGAAAACAAAAACAGTCCATTATTCTAATTGTAAAAAAAAACTTTGTTTTAAGTCGAGGCGTGTGGGTCATTTTAATGATGAAATTGCTCCATTCCAAATATTATGCAATTTCTTGAATAATGCATGCACATTTAAAATCAGAGTAACCAAATTGCTCCATTCATTTCCAGGTACGACTTGACTTCATCCTAATAAAAGCGCACGTCTGTACTTTACCCCGTAAATCCCCCTCCTATAATATACCAGTTACCTTCAAAAGAGAGCGGATGCAAAATAGGGAGAATCAGAAGACGGAGGGAGCGATACAATACAACCGGTTAACAGTGCAAGTGACCGTGGAAATACATAATAATAAACTAAGGAGAGATGCGAATTATTATTATTATTGATGTAGAAGCAAGGCCATCACAAGACACGAGCGTCTGTTATGGAATATGGACAACCCAAGCCAAGCCCTTTTCCTACTCCTTGCCCTTCATTCAGAGGAGACTGTTTTTTCCTTCTTTCTTACTAACACTCCGCCAATTGAATCCGTTGTGGACACGCACAGGATTTATTCAAGTAACTTACGAGACGAGACGAGCGGTAGTATAGCAGTATGAATGATGTATGTAAAATAGAAAATGCAGTTACAAAACTGTGTGTTAAGAGAATATTCCGGGCAAAAACTTACAATCCAAACAAACGGGCTCTAAGACTGCAATCAAAGAAGCTCCAGAATTGACCAATACAGTTAATAAGTTTAAGACTAAAGAAGCCCAGAATTTCATTGGCAAATTCGCTCTTCCTTCCCTTTCTAGGGCAGATTCAACGACCTTAAATTCCTTTTCCTTTCCCTTTTTAGATCTATTTTTCATTTCCTTTTTGAATCTTTCATCTCCTTGTCTCAAATTCCCCCTGGTTTTCACGTGTGATGATTTGCATTTGATTGTTAAAATTGAATCTTGGAGTCTTTAAGCCCTCCATTAAGATTTACAGTAGTTTAATTTAAGAGATAAGAAAGATGGATTTCATAGTGTTTGTGGAATGGGACATGAAGTGGTGGTGGGTTGTCATGAGCTGTAAAGGAAGACAATTTCAGCATTACAGATGGTGTTGCTATATTTTTTCACACTAGTCAATTGGGTCTATGGATTGGAGCTCAAGAAAGGAGTGGTTTCCACGGGAGATATGAGCATGGGTGAAATAATGGTGGTCTTTGGCCCAAGGTTTTTGTTTTTAAACTGAAACGAGAGGATTCTTTGGCCCAAGTTTGTTGCCTCTTCCTTTTTCGAATCCCCTCCGGATTGGTGAGGGATTGCTTGTCGTCTGCGTTCTCGCAACAAAAAGTAGAGGCTAGGAAGACGGAAAATGATGTAGACGGGCTTGTTGATTTTAGAAGAATTCTTTCCGAGCCACAAGTAAACCAAACACATGGAATTATTTTCTCGGAAAAATAGTTCCTGAAAGATATTTAACGCTGGAAGATAATTATTATTGTAACTTTTTGCAGCAGCAAAAGATCCACAACTATAAAATACCTAGAATTCATGTTCCAGGTTCCAGAGCATTATAATAATCCAACTAAATCCCCTTTAGGACCCTACCCAATTGCCATGGTCGGCAGTATATAGCACTGACCCCGTTAGATTACCATCCTAAAAACCCAGCTAAGGCGCTCAATGCACAGAATAGACATATACTACATGATTTTCGTTGTAGGTGCAATATATCTCTTCAAATCTCTCAAAACCTGTAACTAATAACTCCAAAGCAGCAAGTGGGAAATACTTACAGCCACGGCAATCCAAAGAAATGCAACTCATGAGCCGCTACAGAAGATCATCGTTTAGGTTCAAGGCCTCTTAGCACTTGCTGTATTTCATAAGGTGGTTTCCCCAGCCAGGGAGCTCTGACTTTCCAGTACAAGAAGAAAATTGAAGAATGCAGTTAAAAAAAGGGGGGGGGGGGGAGGGGGGACAAATTTGTAGATACTACATGACATATGATATTACAACAAGATAATGTTAAAAGATTTGTATTCGCTACAATAAAACTAGAATTAAATTATTTTTTCTACATCCTAAACAATTGAGACCCAGCACACCAGCAACAATGTCATTAAACATTCAACCAACAGCAGAACACAATAGCTCAAAATGGTTTCCCATATTCCTGTGACGGCTGCTCCCAGACCCTCAAAAAGCCTACAAGAAAACCATTTTACTAGGCTTAGAGAGTGTGCATATCAATCAAGACAAAGAGCATCAGTAGTCTCGTCTCCAAGAAAATTGAATGTAAACTTGATTACTCTATGGCTCAATATTGAATAGTAGGCCACGATTATGAAATGCTTCAAATCGGATAATGATGGAGTTTCTTTCACAGAATCAGAACAAGAGAAACATTTTAACAAGCACTTGGAAATTCAATTACTGTTTTTTCTATATTAAACTCTGGGAGAGTGTACTCTTCAAAGTCATGCAAGCTAGAAAGCCATGACCGTGACATGCTCAAAGACACATAAGTGACAACCAAATGGAAATCAGTTGCTTGCTTGTAACAGGCAGGAGCACAAAGCCAAAAGCAACAACAAAATCTATCACCACGTTGGTTTCTGGGTATTGTCAGAATAGAGAACTGAGCTAATAGTAGACCGAAACAGTGAAAGTGTTTCGTGCACCTTTTCCTGGCACCTGTGACCGCTTCATCTGACCAATGAGATATTATAGCTAGCCATGATTTAATTTTATTTCAATGGGAACTAAATCCAAAAAGAAGAAACACAACAAAGACACCTGAGGGAAGTGAACCAATTATAAACAGAAAGATGAAAGAAAGCACACACAAAGTACACTGCTATAAATACCACGTTTCTTAAAAGTCATCAGGGTAAACTATTTTTTCACATATTTTTCAAACAGACTTCTCATGGGAATGATAAAAGAGGATGCACACTATTCTTGACATTTAACCACTCCCTTGTTATAGACACAGCCTATACTACACAAAAAGACACTGGCTAAAATGGTCCTTGCATATCACACTGGAACACTTCTCTTCCAGAACAAGTTCTATCTACACATAATGTTTTATATTGAGGTCAAGGCACATTAGCATGTATTTAAATACGAATTGTAACATGCCATCTAAACTAGATTAACCAACTACAAGCCTCATTAAAATGGAATAACAAACTAAAGTTCCAACATACTTATTGGTATTTCTCCGAGGGACATATAAATAGAATCATCGTCACCAAGAATCCCCTGAAACAATCAGCAACAATCATGCCATTTGTCAAAATGTCAATGGTAATCAATGCAGAGAATTGAAGATGGGGGAAAAAAAGAAGACAGTCAAATAAAGTTCTTATTTATGCGTCCATCATGCTCAGAGCCAATGATATGCATAATATCATCTCTAACTCATCCAAGCAAATATCTGAAGTGGTTCACTCTGATACCTCTCCATTATGAAGGCCCATTTCATTGTGCAGAGAATTCATGTCAGCTGGTACAGAGGAACAATTTGGAATATCATTTCCCAGCAACTCCGATATCATGAGTCCATAACCATCCTGGACATCAGGGATATCATTTGCATTGACAGAATTGTTGGAAAATCCAGCCAGGCCAGAGTACACATTTTCGGTTCTGTATAATTAAACAATGAAGCTTAGAAGAGTAATTCCATTTAGCTAGAACATATGAACAATATCAGATGCAGAAAGCATATAAAACACACAAAGCATAAATTGATCAAACATCAAAACCACAAAAACCCAATCAAAGAATAGTCACAAGAAAAAAGCTAAAAAAAATTTAGTACAACAATAGGAAACATACAGATGAAAGAAGCTTACCTTCTCTCAGAATTATTTGAGTCCTTGTCTTCTTGCGCTGAATCATTTTCTAAATCTATCACTTCAATGTCTTTGCCATCAACAATGCATTTACCATATCTATTAGATCCCCTAGGATTGTTGCTCATGGACAAATCAATATCAACAGGAATAGCTTGTTTCCCCTTTTCTGTGTCAGATGGGAAGATGAGAACTGGATTATTATCATGATTCTCATTAGCATCAGAAGCTTCCATAAGATTGAGGTCGCAAGTTTTGAATGAACCCGGAAATAGCTGCTTCTCTTCTGCATAGTCCATGCTTGGTCCTATATCACCTTTAGGATACAAAGAAATGCCTAACAACCTCTTATCATCAGAGGGCAGAGTTACTGCCTGACCTTCTGAGGTCGTTGGTTCTTCTGAAGTCTGTTGATTATCCAATGGGTCCAACGTGCTTATGCCGCCATCAGATTCAGCATCTTCAAAAGAAGCCAATTCTCTGGGCTTTTTACTTCCCATACTGGAGTTGCTATCATCTAGTGCTCGCTTTTCACCACGCTCCATCATCACTCTGTTGATCCCTCCAAAATCAGGTTCCTCATGCTCTTTTATTGAAGGTCTATCTAGGTAAGATACAGATGCCGTGCAGCCTCCTTGGACTGGAGAATATGATGTGCCCAATTTATCTCCAGGAGCTGGCACTGTCAAATTATCCAAGTTGAGTGCATTTGAATCATATGTATGATTTGATGAGCCATCTTCAGACAGATCATCAACATTTAAATCATCCGTATCTTTTTTAAAAGGTTTACCCTCATTAGGGCTCTCATCCACAATCATAGGACCAGGATCAACCTTTGCAACTCTAACTACCATCGAAGAACGAGGTCTGGTAGGAACTTTAGCAAAATGGCTAAGCTTTAGTAAATCACCATTCTTCTCACTCGAAGGGGCCCCCTCCCCCAAAGAAGCCACAATTGCCATGTCGTCCTTAGCGTTTTGTAGCCCCATTTGATCATCCTTAACGTCTTCTGCCTCTGCATTAGATACTTTTGTGTCGTCCTTCTCTATAGGTTCCTCACTGGTCTTCAATGGGAGATCTTTTGTGCTGGTAACAGCACTTGCTTTTGCATCATCTCTTGGCTCGTATTTTTCTGAGGCAGACTGCGTATTACCAACACTGTTACTTTCTTTGGCGCCAGCAACATCATTTTCTGGGGCTAGTACGGGAATGGAATTCTGTGACACACTGTCATCGTCATTACTGATCTGCTGCTCTTCCCGATGTCTTGAGAGGACATCACAGTCATCCTCCCCATCCACAGAAGCCCTAGACCTCTCAGACCATGATCCGCTTCTTCCAACATCTCGGCTCCAGTCAGAGCCATAGTTTTTGAAGGATCCATTTCTTCTCCTTCCTCTCAGAATGTTTTTTGAGTTGTACTCCTCCATATATCGTCTCCGACCAGGCCCCGAGTCAGGACCAGGGCCTCCCAAACGTGAGAGAGCCGACGTGCGACCCTCCAAAGAAAGCTGCTCAGCATCTCCCTCTTGCGCCCAAACCTGGTTCTTCAAACTACCATTTTGCGATTTCCCGGACAGTACATGGGCTGGCAGTAATCCCTTCGAAACTAGGTACTCAGCGGCTAACCTACCAGCTTCCATAAAAATGTCACCACCACCCTTTTGTGGCGGAGGAGGAGGAGGAGGAGGCTGTGACCGGTGCGACTGTCTCGACTGCCCGCGTCCAAACCCACCCCGAATATATCCCCTATACTCAGAATTGTAACCTCCATGACCTCTCATTGAACTCTCAGGCGAAATCCTGGACGTAGTGGCCACCCCACCCATCACCACTGCGTTAGCCCTGTATCCATTTCCCGGACTACGATTCCTTGCATGCATATTTGGACTCAATTGTCCGCAAATATCTGTCTACTCGTCCAAAGTAAGACCAGTTAATCAGTCCAGCAACTACCTTCAAAGGATAAAGTAAATAAATCAATATCAACTTCTAGTCACAAATGTCCCCCTGCCAGAAGGGTGGAAAGAAAAACGCTTTCTGAAGAATTACGCTATAACTAAGTCTTGAACAATACTCTAATTTATCGCATGACTCAGTCAATTAAGTAAAAATGGTAAAGATTGAATCTTTAACAGTCCCCTGAAGTCAAACTTGAAGATCAAGATCAGAGAGTCAAAGAATCAAGTTCGAGCTGAACAGATCTGGTAGACTGGGGAATCAACAAGAGTTAACGCAGTAGCAGCATCGGTGGCGATGGTTGTTACCTCTTTGAGTGAAGCAAATGGTTGGGAAAAGTTGGTTGTTTTCTTTGTAAGTTGAGTTTCCAAAGCTGAGGATGAATATTTAGGGTTTGTCAGATCCTGAGTTCACATCCCCAAATCTCATTTCAATCCGACCTTTATCATCACAAACATTTCAACACAATCAATCGATCAATAATATGACAAAGATGCAGAAAACAAAAACCAGACATGTATGCGTGCGTATATATATTGGGGAATTTTTTTTGTACAGTTCAATCTCAGTGAATTCGCCACGCCCGGTTGTCCTGGGCCAGAAATTTTGATTAGGTCAACTGTGCCAGAGACGCTTGTAATTTTAAATTTGCGTGGAATATAGAGATTAGAGAAGATAATATAAATATATATAAAGTTTCGAAAAAGCGTGATTCGATCATGTGGGGATTTTTTTTTTAGGTGGAGATATATAATAATTGTCTCCTATACTACGCCTATGGCAAGTGTATTGGGTGCTTATTTTTAAAAATAAATTTGATTTTTCTTTATCATTGTACTTACCTTTCTTCCCTTTCTTTTTTTTTCTTTTTTGTTCATTTTTGGCTTTACTTTTTTAGGAGGATAAAGGCCTCTCTATATAAACATCGTCCAATTGTATAAACTAATATAATTTTAGTGTCTACTAATACGATCTTGACGTAATCTTAAGTTTTGCATCAATTTTGAATAAAATTTATATTTATATCTGAGTTGTTCGTGTGTGTACAGAATGTTAGGTCCATTTATATAATTAGACAAAATTGGAACTAAAGAGACCTTATTTCTGATTTGAGATTGGATAATTAGGGGTGTGGTTCCATAAAATTGTTGTATTTCTTATATTATTTATTGCATAAGCATACAATATTATAATATTAGTGAAAATTTAATGCAAATAAATAAAAATATTTTATGGGTACTCATACAACAATTAATGATAGTTGTGTTTTGTTATTTTTGTTCTTTTATATGGTTCCCTATATTTTGCACTAAAAGTGATGATGTTTTGCAATTATTGTTATTTTTTGGCTACGCACCTCATGGTTTTCACACATCTAAAAACTCCAATTTTGCAACACTAGTGCTAAAATTTTAAGAATTATTATGATGAGATAAAGTATATAAGTTTTCGCCTTATACCAGGAAAAAATTATACTATATACCTACTTCTATACTTCTCCTTTTGGTTTTACTCCAAGGAATGCAAGTATACTGAAATTTACAGTATCCCAGTTTTGCACATTGCCGGTTAGCTGTCATCCTGCCCTCTGTCGTTGGCTTTTGTCATTTTAACCGTCAATTTTTCCTTATCCCCCGTTTTAAAATCCAAAAAAACAAAAATGAAAAGAAAACCTGACCATCTCAAATCTGAAACCCAAACATAATTTGTCTTATTCTAGTTGGCCAACTAATTTCAATAATTAAAAAAAACTCATTTCAATAAAAGATTGCTCACCAAATCATAAGGACACGTATTTAAAAATTTTTAAATACATTTCTCGATTAACTTAAATAAAATATCAAACTAAATGCGATACACATTAATTTTTTTGACAACACATACACATATCAAATTTACATTTCTCAAGCCAAATCAAACATCATGGCAAATTAATTTTGAGAGGTTGGCTTGTTTAAATTGCAAGTTTTTTAAGAAAAAATTTAAAAACATTTATGTGACGTATTTTTCAATCATTTTGCTTACATCACATCATTAAAATATTTTTTTTTCCATAAAAACTTTGAAAACTCCAGTCCAAACGAGCTTTTAATTTTCCTCCGATCCAAATCCGCTCTTAATCTTCTTTTTTTTTTTTTTTTACTATCACGTTAAAATTTTTCAACTCTCTTCAGGATGCACGCCTCTAATCATAAATTCTTGCCCATCCCTAATAATCCCAGTCTGACCCAAAAAAAAAAGGGAAAAAGAAAGAATAGAAATTGTTCAATATCGAAACTAATAAGTAACTTCAAAGTCAACAAAAAGAAAAACTGAAAAGAATGAAAAAAATACAAGTCCCGAAACGAGAGAAAATAAATGACTTCAATTAATTACTCCTATCTCAAAGCCTCCTCTGCATTTCTTCAATCCACTAAACAAGATTCGTCTTTAATTCCAGTTAATTAGTTTAATACTAATAATAATACGGAGCAGCATAGCAGCATAAATTGTAGTATTCAAAATATATGAATGGCGATGTAAGAAGTGAATCGGCGAGGAGTGGAATATGTCGGGAAGCGAGTACGGCGACCGCAACGTACTATTGCGCTCCAATTCCTCGGCTTCGGAAGACGATTTAGAAGCTCAGCCAACTCCCCGGAGCGGTAACAAAGGCATTAAAGATCTATTAAAGCGTTTGGATGGAGGCTTTTCTAATCGCAGATTTATTAGTTTTAATCGGCGGTCTTTCGACGGTAACCGCCACCACCAGCTACAGCAGAATTCGGTTCACTCTCATTCGCATTCGGATCCCGGTGTAAGTGGTGATGCCGGTGATGAGGAAATGCTAGGCGATTTCGCTCCGCCTGAGTGGGCGTTGCTGCTTATTGGATGCCTTCTTGGTTTAGCTACTGGTCTTTGTGTTGCCGCCTTTAACCGTGGGGTTAGTTGGAAAAATCTTCTCCTTAAACAAAATTGTTCCACATAAGCAAAATTTTGTGAATTGTTGAATTTGTTACGCAAAATTGGATGTTTTGGTTTGATCTGGATCTGATGTTTCTTTTCAATAATGTGGAATGAAGAAGTAGTGTTGTTGAGCTGAATTTGATATGAATTTGGAAATAAGGTCTCTGTCTATGTTAAGTTGCTGCATATGCTCAACCTTTATGTAATGAAAATTAGGTGCGATTTGTAAAATATATCTGTTTTATGTCGTGTTTATAATCCTGACAATTAGTCAAAACTTAATTTGTACTCATATCCTACCTGGTTGTTTTATGTATGCATGTGGACGAGCAGGCTGCCAAAGTTATGATGTAACCTTGCAATGTACTTTTCTCTTTTATCCAATGCTATTTTCTTACCTGATTTTGAGTTGCAGTTTGCCAATGCTTGCTTGATTTCATTTCAAAGGTCCAATGCTTCCATCTAAGGATATTGTGTTGTGTTGCTTCTATGATGGTGATATTGGGGGACATTGTGTAGGTGCATGTGATTCATGAGTGGGCATGGGCTGGCACTCCTAATGAGGGTGCTGCATGGCTACGTTTACAGAGGCTAGCTGATACTTGGCATCGAATACTATTGATACCGGTCTTGGGTGGAGTAATTGTTGGCATGCTGCATGGTTTACTTGACATATTGGGTCAAATACAGCAGTCCACTTCTCAGGGACAGGGATTTGATGTTCTTGCTGGAATATTCCCGACAGTAAAAGCCCTCCAAGCAGCCATAACTTTGGGCACTGGGTGTTCTTTAGGTCCTGAAGGCCCCAGCGTAGATATTGGAAAATCATGTGCTTATGGTTGCTCAGTAATGATGGAGAACAACAAGGAAAGGAGAATAGCTCTTGTAGCTGCTGGTGCTGCCGCTGGAATCTCTTCAGGTATGCTGTCTCTGTTGCTCTGATATTTTGCCTTCATTGCAAGATATTTGGAGAATCTCTCTTCTCTAGAATATTATGCCTTCTATGTGTTTTATGAGAATTATGGCACACTTACTATCTATGCTTTTTTAGGAGAAAAAAAAAGGTTGTATCTTCCAGTTCTTTGTTTGTCTAATGGTTATTAACACTGGATGCATCAATATGGTTTATTGATTCTCAATCTCTCTTAGGTCAGTCCTACATGCACAAATAACTAAATCAGGCTGGGCAAATAGCTAATTTTTTGAATAGGTACCAATTAACTTCATGATTTCTCGTCACATTTTTACTTTGGTTTATGGATGTCTAACGGATCAGTTGTGAGTTAATATACCACTGTGGCAAAGGTTTGAGGTTGAGTTTAGTAGGAGATGCTGTATGCTAGCCAGGTGGGGTACTGCAATGTTTTTCGTTGTGGGGAACCAATAGTTCGTGGAACCAATGACAATTTGACTGGTGCTTGGGCAGTAAAATTTGACTAGAGATAGAGGATGTCTACGATTTCAGTTCGTTTGAAGAGAGAGTAATGCTGTTCCTTGAGTGTTGCAGGGGGTGGGTTGCTGGATTAGGGAAATCTTCTATTTGATTACGTTACTTTTTTCCTTTCTTCCCTCCAAATTCACAGGTTAATTCTGATTGCCACAAAAGACTAGGTATTAAAATATTAAAAATGGCGTACTGCCTATTGACATGATTGTTGATGATTAAAACCTCTTCCTCAGTTCTCCCTCCAGTGATGAGATCATTTTTTTTCCCTTTCTTGTCCTGTAGGTTTCAATGCACCAGTTGCAGGCTGTTTCTTTGCTATTGAAACTGTTTTAAGGCCTCTTCGTGCAGAAAATTCTCCTCCATTTACAACTGCAATGATAATCTTGGCGTCTGTTATCTCATCCACGGTATCAAATGCTGTTCTTGGAGAGAAACAAGCTTTCACAGTGCCCACGTATGAATTGAAATCTGCTGCTGGTATTTGATCTAATTCTAGTTTAAGTTGTTATAAGTAGATAAGATGCACTGGGATAAGGGTTTCCTAGCCTGATATATCTTGAAGTATGTTCTTTTTACTCCATTATTGATTCTTGCCTCTGTTAAAGTGTAATCCACATTCTAACCACCTCCAAGAAAAGTATTGACAGTGGTGGTTTAAAGGAGTGACTGTGTTTTTTGTTTCATGTAGCTTATTGCTGTCATTTTGTCTGAGTGCTAAGTGTCTCTGAACCTTAAAATGTGTAAACTTTTCCTCTGCAGAGCTACCATTATACCTTATATTGGGAATGCTTTGTGGAGTAGTAAGTGTGGCTCTCACTTACTTGGTTGCTTGGTTCACTAAAGCATTTCAGTTCATGAAAGATAGATTTGGAATCCCTGATGTCGTTTGCCCTGCTATTGGAGGTTTGGGAGCTGGGATTATAGCTCTTAGATACCCTGGAATACTTTATTGGGGTTTCACTAATGTTGATGAAATTCTGCATACTGGGAAGACTGCTTCAGCACCTGGTATTTGGCTTTTAGCACAATTATCTGCTGCAAAAGTTGTGGCAACTGCTCTTTGTAAAGGTTCTCACCTTGTTGGTGGCTTGTATGCGCCAAGCTTAATGATCGGTGCAGCTGTGGGTGCTGTTTTTGGAGGTTCTGCTGGGGAGCTAATCAATTCAGCTATGCCAGGAAATGCTGCTATTGCCCAGTCACAGGCATATGCATTGGTATATTTTGCTATTATTGCCACACACTAATTTAAGATATGACCATTTTTTTCTGTGAAATTTGACAGTTCATTGCTTATTTAATCATTTGCATGATTCATAATAATGTAGGTTGGAATGGCTGCTACACTAGCTTCAGTTTGTTCAGTGCCTTTGACTTCAATTCTTCTACTGTTTGAATTGACAAAAGATTACCGAATATTGCTTCCTCTCATGGTAAGTCTTAGTAGTTTGCAAGTCGCAATGGAAATTCTTTCAATGTGTGCTTTAAGAAATAAGCCTGGATCCAGTTTCTTCATGCAGTCTACTTGTCTTATAGTTCCTACTTTTTTGTTCACGATCTAACTTTCTGAAATTTCTGGGAGTTTGTAACCCTTAGTTTAGAAGCTAATATTGGAGTTTAAACTCCAAGAAATGAAAAATGAAAATTAGGTCGTGCTTTATTCCAGTTCTGTAGCCTTCAGATAATTTTTCATATTTTCCAACTTCTTGATAGTTATGGCCCTCAAACACTAGAATTGTGTGAATAACATGCTCAAAGTTCCTTCATTAAGAGCGACAGAACTGAGTTTTTGTTCATCCCACATGACAATGCTTGCATAAATCCGGATTTTCACTATTGTGGTTCTCCTATGACATTTTAAGATAACCAATGTAGGATTCTGATGGCACTTGTGATGTGCACCTTCTACTCGTGAATGTGACAAAAAAAGTAAGTTGGGAAGTTGGTATACAATATTAGTGTTCTAGATCAACAACAAAGTCTTCTGGATGTGTTCTTTTTGTTCTGGAATCTCAGAATCAATTCCTCTACCTTTTATGAAGATAAAACGTGACAAAGTGGCAATTATTCCCGAACTCTGTTTTGTTGCTTCAAAGTGGATAAGTTTGTGATGGTAATGCGTGTTTTTCTGGTTGATGACTAATGCTAATCCTTGCCACTGGAGTAATTAGTGCCTTGTAATGTGATTTGATTTTGTCATCATTGCTTGCTTTCTCATCTAGTAGTTAAATTCATCTATTTAGGGGGCCGTTGGATTGGCTATATGGGTGCCCTCTGTGACAAATGAATCTAAAGACACAGAGCTATCAGATTCAAAGTCTTCGGCAAGAAATTATTCAGTTATCTCACCTAATGAAGACAAAAATGAGGAAGGAAGTTGGGGGCAAACTGACGAAGGAAAAGAAATGGAACTTTCTGTTGTTGGAAATCCCAGTAATTGTGCTGGAATGGATGGTGAATTTCTTCTGGAGGATCTGAAGGTGTATTTTTTTTTTTTAAACTTGAGAAGAACCAGATTTTTCATGTTTTGTATCTTTGTTTATCTGATTTTGCTTGAAGCAAAGCTTTCTCAAAGCATCTACCAATTGTGCTAAATGTCACCAAATGCATTTCTTGCTGCAATCAGGTATCTCAGGCTATGTCAAATGACTTTCCGAAGGTCCCTCCGAACCAAACTATTAAAGAAGCTTTGAAATGTATGTACGATGGTCAGCAGAATTGTGTCCTTATTGTTGATGCTGAAAATTATTTGGAAGGAATTTTAACTTACGGTGACATTAAGCGGTTTCTCTTCAAGAATTCTGGTGATGCTTCCAACAGTAATTCATCACTTCAAGATGTATGTGAAGTGAATTGGTACTGTGAAACAATTATTTGGTGCGTGCATGTGTATGTGTGTGCCTGTATGAAATGTCAGTCTGTCCTTTTCTCAGTTAGTTTTCTGCTTGTAGGAGATGATGACCAACCTGCCCCGTCCTGTGTGTCTCTCTGTATGTGTGTGTTACAGTGTCATGATTGATTTTTTTGGCAGGTGAATACATGTTCAGTTTCTTCTATATGCACCCGAGGAATAAGCTACCGTGGAAGGCATTGTGGACTTCTAACCTGTTATCCAGATACTGACCTGTCAATAGCAAAGCAGCTAATGGAGGCCAAGGGAATTAAGCAACTGCCTGTGGTCAAACGTGGATCAGACTTCCAGAAAGAAAGAAAGCGGAGAGTTCTTGCTGTTCTTTTGTACGATTCAATCCAAAATGCTCTCAGGTGCAAGTTTATTTTATTATAGCAACACTTTTTTGGCTTGGTTTTACCTTTTGTTCTAGTCTTGCATAATACTTACCAGAGAAACATCTCATTACGTCAAAATGGGAGTCAAAACATTTTGTTCTTTTTTGTTGTGTTTACAAAATTGTGACATCTCTCCTCGGCTTGCATTCACATTATTAGTCAATAGGATCATGTGGGGCAGACATTTTTCTTTTTTTATTTGTTCTTAAACAGCTCTGACTTAAAATCAAGTTGGAAAGGTTGAAATACTAACGAGCTATGCCAATCTTTCTTTTAATTGGTGATTTAAGTCTATCCTAGAGTGGTTAAATTGCGATTTAATGGTTTCTTACTGCTGCTTCTTCCTCTTTAATGGGTTATAGGGTGGGATTTTTCCAATTTTTCTCTTTCCAAATGTCTACAAGAATGTTTAAACTTCACCATTGCTTGTGTTTTTTCTTACGTTGTATTTTGATTTCTTGGGCTTTCATAGAGATGAGATAGATCGGCGGAGATCAGTTGGTCAGCAGAGACTAGAAAACAATCAGTGATTGGAAATGGCCAACTATTGATGACATGGTCCTGATGGCTGTTAGAGCTTGTTCCGCCAAATGCCCAGGTGCAACTCAAGATACAGGAGCCTATTTTCTTTTTGAGTTTTGGCTTCAGACGGCTTCATCTCGGGACAATTGAGTCTGGTTGTCCTTTAATGGATGTGTCCAGAAATGTAATTGTATTACGAATTAAAAGCATAAAATACAAGTTGATCGTCACTGTTTGGAAGACAGGAAGGCATATAAAAAGATTCTGATGCAAATTATACTGCTACATCGTTTTTCCGAAAAAGGAAATGGAGTTGGGCTGCTTCATTTTCCGCCGACTGGTGAAATGAGTTTCCGAAACTGCCCATTAGTCAGGCTGGGAATTACGTTCCGTCGCAGGATATTGGCACAAGATTCTTGGGAGGATCCTTGCCCTTGGACTCCTTCCACTAGTTTTGTAGAGTCCACCAGATACTGGTTCGATAATAAATATACTGAAAAAACCACGAAATTAATTTTCGGGGGAAGTTGAAAGTTTCACGTGTTGATACCCTAATCCTAAGCTGTTGACGTAACTGCTCTCAGGCCTAACATATGCGCAACGATGTGATAATGCGTTTTGTTTTCATAACACGGAAGGAGACGTTCATGTAGACAGCCCCTCGCTGTTGCTGGTAGCAGCTACCAAAGGTGGCTCTTACACGGAGTCTTTCAGTTCATCAAGACTTTGCTTTGCTGTGGACGTTCTAAAATATACTTCGACTTTGAACCCAGCAGTTAAAATGACTTTCGCAAAACATAAAAAATCATTATTGAAATTTGAGAGAATTCCATCATAAGGTGCTGATCACCCTTGAGGGTAAAAACAGTATGATTTATTAGCGGGGCACCAGCGTAGGCTGCGAAGAGTTTCTGAGTGAGTATTAACTTTATACTAGATGGTGTGATAAATCCAACAAATTTACTGTAATGCTGAGATATACATAGTTTCCACATTGAAAAGAATGAACATAGGACGCGGCGCTATATGATATACCAGAAAAAAAAAAAAAAAAAAAAAAAGAACTCCCCATAAGTTACTTCTTGTAAGGTCAATATTTCTACTTCCTTTCTCCTGAAGGTAAGCAAAAAAACTCGTTAACATGTACATCTATGGTCCGAGGGGCAACCTACTCATGTGATAAACCGATGAGCCATTGGAGAGGTTCAATCCAGGATCTGACATAGGCTCCATCTTAGGTTCTCCTTTGGGAAGCATACGACCCATTTCATTCATTGGACGTGGCTGCCCTAGATACGGATGAACTGGGAGAGCAGGTATTTTGCCTTGATTAGGAGGACCCAATCCAGCCAATGTCATATTGGGTAATCCCTGTTGGTTCATTCCAAAACCAAAGCCATGAGTAGGCCCTAGAGGGGGCCTCCCAGGCAAGGCAAATGAACCAAGAGGAGGCCTTTCAAATTGTGCTATGCAGTTATGAAGTTGTGAGGGCTCAGGCCTGTGCACATGACTTTGAACAGCAGCACCAGCTTGGGCAGGAAGGGTGCCGGAAATCCCAGAATTAACATGACTGCTGTTTCGAGCTGCAGGAACGTCATGATTGTGCTTCCCTTCATACGTAGTTATAACTGATTTCAGGTCGTGTGAGGCCCTCTCCACATGTTTCCTGACTGTGCATCCTGCACTCGTGCATTTGTAGTAACTCCTGCATTAAAAAAAATGACATACCACCACTTCTGGGGTCAGCACTGCAGTATAATTACCACTCTGTCTGCTCCTATATTAATCTACAGCTAAGAAGAACAAAGTGAACCTTGGATTAGGGTTTCCTTTCACAACTTTTTGCCCATACTTGCGCCAGCGGTACCCATCGTCGAGGATATCCACCTCACTGGTGGTTTGGACAACCACCCTAGGCTCCCTGATGGCTCTGGTGGCCCCACTCATGTCAGTTGCATAACTCTCAATTTTCCTAAAATAGTAACAAGTTCATTGTATGCAGCCTTTGATAGGTTTCATAGACATAAGAATGTCATTGAATCTTGCAATAGAAATCTAGTATAAACTCAGGCTCGTCATTTAATTAGTAAGACAGAGGAAAATGAAAGAACCTTCTTTTGGACTCTGACTCATCTCCTTCATCATAGCCTAATGAAACACTGCCATGTGTCCCACGGTCCTCATCATCTTCATCATTTGAAAAAGTAGAAGATCCATCTACTCCATCTCCTGATTCAAGTTGGCTGCCATTCTGAGCCTGTAAAGAGGTAGTTCCGTTGCCATATTCTGGACCCAATGCGGCAGATGATGTCTCCTCAAGATTGTCATGCCTCCAGTCAAAATTTCCTTTTTGCATGGTTGTCCATCCAGGATTGCCATCGGCACCCATTGCAACTTGCTCACTATTCTCTACCTGCAAGTCACTAAGTGTGTTGGAGGATCCAAGAGCAGATCTGCGGTTGGGCGGAGGTTTTGGATGGTTATGTGCCCCCTTGTAGATGATCTCTGTAATGTGACCCTCTTGTGATCTTTCCACTTTTTTCTTGACCGGGCAGTTTGGATGCGTGCACTTGTAATAACTCCGTGGATATTCACTTCCTTTTACTTGTTTCTGGCCATATTTTCTCCAATTATAACCATCTTCAGCTGGGGCACCACTAATATTTTGATCTCCACCTCCCCTTTGATCTGCATCATCTTCTTGCTGCTCATCAAGAGGTGGAGAATGCTCTGAACCACCACCTACATTTTGGAAGGAACTTGGTTCTGACAAGATATCATTGTGTACAGTATCCTTTGCAGCAGATGGTCTAGAAAAATCAGCTGGCTGATTCAATGCGGCAGATTTAGCATGTTCGACACTTCGAGGTGGAAGTGTGTTTCCTGACTGTACTGAAACCTCAATGCTCGGGAAAGGTTGCTGAGGAAGATTGGTTGAGGTTATCTACGTATGGAAATGAACAAAAATTTTAAAACCTGAATGAAATGTACTGCTTCTTGCTTAATTAAAATTTTGGAAAAGTACAAGAAACATTAAAATTTTACTCCGCCATATCAAAATTAGAAAAGAAACAAAAAACTGGCAATGTGCAAACATTACACATTATTTTGCTTCATAAATTGTGGATCATTTCCATACCAAATTGCTAAATCAGTACAGGCCCACTTGACATGTTTACATGTTTGTGTTCCAAGAAGGATATAGGCAGTATTAAATCTTACGTTCTCCTCTACAAAAGATTTTTTTTTTTTTTTTGGCATTGCAGGGGAGGGGCAGGAGGAGAGAGAGAGTACCCTGTTGGATGCACCAAAGAAAAGAGGGGGACCAGACTCCAGAATGGGCCTAAATGCAAAGGATGAAGTGTTCACATTCTGAAAACAGTTCTCTTTGCTCTTATCAGGAAACTCGGTCACTGTTGCGTTTCGGCTGCTGCCGCTCATGAGAAATCCAAGCTTTCCAGTAGTTGGAGATGGCTGAACCTGCAGCATGAAAAGTCAAGGTATACTGAAAGGAACAAAAAAAGTAAGAACGTCCTGCTTGACAGCTCAGAACATTGTAGTGCCAAACTAAATTTAGCTGCCATAAAAGAAGCGACAGAAACACTTGAAGGATGAAAATCCAAACACTTTCCATGACAGCAAGTTGACTCGTATAGCATCTGTGTTTGGTATTGAGAAAATAGATACCAGATAATTGCCTGGTTCACTTGATGACAAAAATACCATACAATCATTGAATGATAAACGAAGACAAAGATATAATTGCAAAAATGTTAAAGCAACTAATTCCCAAAGGATATCCATAATGGAAGATAATAGTTTAAATTTTCAGTAACTTCAAATCCGGCTTCAGAGGCAGCTACGAAGCTCAGGAGACTGTCCTACCAACTGCCTTGAGTCCCGAGATATTAATAGGAAGATATTAGACATCAGAATTTTTTCAAACTGTTGCCTTTTGCTCCATTTTCAGCTTGATAAATTACTTCATGTTATATACATCTGATTAACAAGTTGCACAATTGTCATCGGTATAAAATTGCAGGACGAAATGCTATAGTCCATGGAAACACAAACTATCATAAGGCAAGACACCACCTCATCAATCTTGCTATTTTGTTTACTGAATATAGAAGTTGGCCCAAAAGGATAAGCCTCTGAACACAAAAATATACACATATCTAGCACTTTCCGCCCCTTCCATCTTTTAGTCAATTTAAAAACACTTTTTTCATAACGTTCATACGAGTGGATGTACAGTGCTTGTTTATGGTATAAAAAAAATCATATAGTTCAACTAGAAAGAATCTAAATTTTGGGCTTACCAGAGAGTTAGTTAAAAAGACAGGAGAGTCTAGCAAGGTTGTTGGGCTGAGACCAGGAGGAATTGTTAAGTAAGGTGACCGGACCTCCAGGTTCTGTGATAGGTCAGGAGGTCTGATGCTTTCCGTATTCAACCTTGGGGCATTAAATCCAGCTCTAGCTGCCATCCTTTCCATAAGACCCCCGCGAGAGCTCATCCTTTGCTCAGACATTGAACTAAACTTACCTGTTTGATCAACAGCAGCACCACCTTGTGATCCATCCTTTTGATCAGAACTAGCAGATGCACTGTGCTCTACAGGCCCTGGAAAAGAGAATCCAGCTTTATTTTCACTGGTGGGTTCAGCAACCATCCTTAAACTAACATCATCACCCAACAACGTCGAAAATAGAGCTCGTGGACTTGGGCTAGGAGGCATCCAATCCCCAATAATAGCAACATGGTCATCAAACTCACCCATAAGAACTTCCTTTGGTGATGGCTACTCAAATCCAGATCGAATCCAAAATAATCAGCCGCATTCAATACACACAATCCTGAAAAAGGATCAATAAACAAAATAAAGATCAAGTTTCGAGGCAAGTGCTGTTGTAGTCAGTCAAGAGGAGGACCAGTAAAAGAATTTTTCAAGAGAAATGTGTTCGTGGTTATCATCCTTAACGTGGGTAAAATACTTAAGGGAGTGGAGACTGGAGAGGTGGGATATAAGGTGCCACCATCTCACTCCTCCAAAAGCGCCTCCCTACCAAAATTCCTCCCCCAGACACTAACAGTAGGAATAGCACCCAAAATGGTTCTTTCTCCACCTCTCGAACTCTGTCGCTGTGACTATCATCATAATATTCATTATCCAGGTTGACACAAGCAAAGCCTACAAATTGGGGTGCCAGATGAAAAGGTTCCATTTCCATTGGCCGGTAAGAAGTAGTAAGACACTATCTCAAGACAATATCTTCTCTAGATAATCAATATCCTCCTGCATATCAAGTCATCAACACACTGAATACAACATTAAAAATTTCTCACAAATAATCCGTAAATCCACAACCTCTTAAAGGTCCATGGAAAAAAGGGGAAACTAACTGGAATCAAGCATGCTAAGGAAGACACCTGATAACTCATACTTTGTAGGAAACTCCATTAGACATTTCCTTGTATATCAACCAAAACCACAAAGTTCTTTAAGGCAACCTCAATAAAAATCGAAACTTTACAAAGATCTACAGCATGAGAACATCAACAAAACACAAAATGAACAGTATCACTTCATTGATCATGGCAGCCAAGATCTATTAATAAAAAAAGAATTGGAGGAAATATGGAAAATCGCAAGATAGCCAAATTATTTCTTTTCATGGGGAATCCGATACTTGAAATCCACAGTACCTCTAAGTTGAAGAAGGAAAACAAGCGGATGACCCAGATAGAAAAACTTCCCCAGAATCAAGAATTTAGCAAAAGCAGTACAAGAATTAATGATTCAAAAATGATGATCAAAAAAATAATATAAGAGGAATGTACCTGCTAAAAACAGAGAAAGGGAGGGGCAGTCAAGGGAGGAAACAAAAATGATGTATTGAAGGAGACACTTTTCTGACCCCCCCTCAGATTATTTTCAGCTCAGCTTAAGCCTTAATGGGGTTTTTTTTCCATTTATGTAAGAAAGTCCTTCTTCAAAGAAAATGAAAGAAAAAGCATCCCACTTCCACCTTCTCATCAACTTCTTTCACCCCTTTTCTCTCTCTCTCTAGAAAATTGGGTTGGAAAAAATATGATTATGATTGCCTTGGAGAAAGGAAAAACAAGCAAATCAATACTCAATAGTGAATTTCAACAAAGAAAAGTGGGGTTTGTTTGGGTGTAATGGTGGTGGACCTCAATATGGTTTTTGGATTCTTTTGAGAAAGAGATATGGGAGGAAGGAAAAACTCCAAAAAGGAATTGGGAAGACTGACTTTCGTTTTCTCTTTTTCTTTTCTTAATCTCTACTTGGGCCTTGTTTGCCGCAAGGGCCGCAACAATTGAAGTGTTATCAAAACTTTTTTAATAAATAAAAGAAATTTCTTGTAGGGGTGACATTTAAGAATCGAAGTGTAGATAAGGGATTTGAACCACGTACTTTCAGTCTTTAGAGTTTCGATTTTAGCAATTTTAAAACGTCAGAATTTGTAATTTTATTTGCCTAAAGGGTGCTTACCAGGCATTCATTAAGATGTATTTTAAATATTAAATTTTTTAAAATGCAAAATTAGTTAGAAAATATATACATGTAAAGGAGGATAATAATTTCTTGTATGCGCATTTACATGATAAGTTAGGCGTGGGTTAGGTGTGCAAGCAAACACCTGTTAACCAAAAAAGCCCTTATCAAAAATAAAACATGGAATTGTTTGTGCATATAAATTTTTTTTTCTCGCAAGTAGATAAGAACACAGGCATACAGTTAGATTAACACTCAGAGAGTCACCAAAGAACGGCCCAAATTTTGTGCATAAAAATGGTGTGCCGAAATTTTGTCATTAGACAAAATGATGTGCCAATCTAGCCTCTAACGCTACTACAATATGATAAAGAATGCTGCTGTCTCTTGATTAAATGGTTTGGCTGGGCACTCTGGTCAGCAGTGTGGAGTCAAGGTCCTCAAAGGAGCCTCTTCGGCATTAATTTGGGAGAAATTGGTCAAGTTTGACTGTCCATTCTCGTGAAGCCATGTGGATGCGGAGGGTTGACTGCAAGCAAAGGAAGGGACATTATTGGCTGATACCAAGTTTGGGAAGTAATTTAATGATAGATTAGTGGTAACTTCTTTTGACGACCCTTCCTGTTCAGTCACACAACAACAATGAAACGAAACGCCATAGTGAGGTGAATCAAGGAAGTATTGGAGTATCATGTAGCAGGTGCAACGTCCCGAGAAGAGAAATGAATAAAACGACGACGTCCCACTTTATTCTCGGAGCGAAGATGCGTACGTATCCATCAACGCAAAAATTCCCTAATGGGATGTGCATGTGTAGGTAGATTAACATGCCTGATAGTAATAACAGCAGAAGCAAATCCAAAAGAGAATTATTGGTAGGATGGTTTTGCATTGTAGTTTCGGTGCCCCCAAGATTAGATTCTTGTAAGGGTACAAAATTTCCAAATCAATGAATGTCCCCACCCGGCCACGACTTTGTTTGGATAGCAGATTATTTATGGATCGATACATCAAGTTTTTTAATAATTACTTTTATCTCACATGTATCGAATTAAATAATCAATATTGTGTATAATATTTTCCTTTAAAAAAATACTACTCCTACTCCATCAAATAACCTCTCATCCAAATAGCTAGACTTGCCAAAACCAGTCAGAAGGAAGCACGGAGAGAGAGACATAATGACAAACAATGGAACAACAACCAACTCGTAGCAACACATTTCTTTGGAGCCATTTCCGTGTATGTATATACGTATGACGACAAATTAAGCCACTGATCGCTTGACCATTCTTTTAAATTTTTTTTTCCCTGGTAAAGTTTGATGATTAAACAATAATACGATTCATATATATTAAAGTAGCTGTTACGTGGTGCATGCAAAGAAGCGGTTTACTTTTTAATATATATTGATTGATGGGAAATGGGATGCGTTTTCGAAGCTGTGACTATACATACATATATATATATATCTATCATCATTCATCTTCTTGGTGGTAACTGAGCAGTGGTATCAGTGACGGAGCCAGGATTTTTTTTTTGGGGGGGCCAAAATTGAAATTCCATTCAAAGATGACTAATTCATATATATATATATATATATATATATATATATATATATCAACTCTCATAATATAAACTAAAATTGAAAAAATTTAGGGGGGGCCAATTTTATTTTACACACATATTTACATATTATGAATTAAAATTCTCAAAACTTAGGGGGGGCCATGGCCCCCCTCTGCCCCCCCTTGGCTCCGTCATTGAGTGGTATCATATGGCCTGGGAATGTTCTGTCCCAGGCTTTTAGACTCTGTGTATTGTATTTAGAGCAGCTCTCTGAGATCTTCAGTCCCGAAGATTTCTTTCGAAAATGAGATAATATATTTTTCAAGACATGACATCTACTCCCATCACATGTGGTATATTGCACAACAAAATAGTAGTGGATTTTCATGGAACAAAATAGTAGAGAATTTATTTGCCTACAAAATCAAAATGCTTCGAGGACAAATATCATCATTCTTCTAGAATCCTGACAGAAGAACACATTTGTGACTGACTGACATTTTGGTAGGATCCAGGGCTGGAACGGTTGTCAGAGCAACCGTTTTGGAAGGTGTGGTATAATATCATTTGTACAAGATATAACAATAGAACAATAACGAGCAACACTAGAACAATATTTTTGTGGGTCCCATAAGACGTGAAACTCGAGTTACAAGAGTGATTTGAGCCGCACAAATTGTTTTGGTCTAATCGTGGCCGTGAACCTTCCGAAACGGTTGTCAGAGACGTTCCAGCCCCTCCTCCCATTTTGGTATGATATGATAACATTGGACAAGTGTCCAGGTGGTTCGTTTCATTATTGTCATTTGATCCGTCTCCTCCTATCAGTCCCCTCGTGTCATTTCATTATTTCTTTTTCTTTTTCTTTTTTTTGTTTTGCCGTGCATTCCATTGAGTAATATGTTTTCTGAAAGAGGAAATGATTAAGGTCCCTTTCTAAGTGCTCCATATTAGCAAAAAAATAAGGGCAGAGAATTAGATATTCCCCTTTAGTTTTAATTCAGCAGAAATCTCGTGTAATCTCTGTCTCTGTCATTAAATGTGTTAAATTAATTCAGCAATGTATATACCTATTGTTATATTAATTCAACTACTCCTATGAGATAAAATATCTGCACTGTTTTTCTTTTTAAAATGTTTGGTTGGCTTTGCTTTTGGGGGTACTAGTACTAGTGCTTCCCTGAACACCCACTGAATTTTTAGTAGAAACCATATATATTAGTGACAATTAATTGACCTCCCACTCTACAAAGACACAAAATAAGTGCCGCCCTTGCAAGTGATTAGACCTGCTATGATGGCCAATCATCGAACAGGTCGTTGGTTAAGGGGAGAAAAATTGAAAATCATATGCTAAGAGACAGCGCGACTTAAACGATGATAATCATGAATTAAAAGATGGTTCACCTCTTAATAATGTCGTGATTGTAAATCCTTTTTATAGGTGGACTAGGCAAAAAAATTTGCAAAAAAGAAAAAGAATTGCTGTGTACTTAAAAAATGTAGGGCCATATGCAAATGATGGAGTCCGTTGTCTTATGCAGGGAAGATTGAGCCAAGATCCGGCACCAGATTAAAAGATGAATCAAGTGATAAAAAAGAGTTGTGTTTGATAGCTGTAGCCGGATGCCACTTTACACAACGCAAGTGCCCCGCTTAGCTGCCGAAAAAAATAAAAATAATAATAAAAATGAATTGCATAATCAGTCTCAGTAACAGCTAGACAAAAAATTGCCTATCTTGATACTAGTAATCTTTTAGAACGATGCTCCTAGTTACTAGTTAGTGTACACATGTTCTTTTCTGTAAAAATATGTGAAATAAGTACTAGTGAATAGAATTATTGTTTAGATTCCCTTTTTATTTTAAAATTTTTTTATGTTTTTAATTTATATATATTAAATTGTTATAAAATGATTTTTTTTTGCAAAAACTCAAAAAAATTCCAAACGGGCACGGGACCCAGCCAAAAAGACCGAATTGATCAAGTCCTTGTTGTTCTAACTCTTGGGTGTTTTCTGGCGCCAGGTGTCACCAACGCCTGCATTGTTTACTTCTAGGACGGTCTGTAAAGAAACCTTTAAAATGTCGAATCTGAAATTTCAGTACGTATATTAAACTTCTTTAATCGCTTTTTTTTTTTTTTCCAATCCATCCAAAAATGCTAGAAACCATTAATTTATGTACCCATGAGTTTAATATAACCCCCATTCCATTAGATAAGGTATGATATGGGTAGTTTTTATTCATGCTTGCCAAACTTGCCCAGTCCAATTTCAGAACCAGTACGCTAACTGGCTTAGTAAATGTATAAAAGAAAAGTTTGAGTTGGGGCCAAAAATGATCAGACCGGTTGGATGATCAATTCGCTGTTCACATCTGAAACTAAACAATTCCGAGCATGCCATAATAACATCAACTTTACATTTTTTTTTGTTTCATGTATGTATCTCTCTCTCTCTCTCTATATATATATATCTTATAAAAGAAAAGGAGAAAAAGAAGAGAACTTTTTTTTCCGATACGATAAATTATATTCTATACCTACTCCCAATCTATACTAGGGAGACGAGGATCTAAAGAGGCCGAAAAGGAATTCGGAAACTGAACCACCACTGACTCAGATGGCACCAGTTAATAAAATTTTCAGGAAAACTTGAATATTTAAAATGCAGGCCAAGGGATCAAATCAAATCTCTTAACCTACATTCAAGTAGAGTTTTTGAACTCTTTTGATGGCCAAGTACTCTAGAAGTAGTTGGTTGAGAAAGAAGAGAACACGAGTGTTCATTCACACAATCAACGGCCTTTTAGGTTGTTGGCTACTACTAAAAACTAGACCTGGCAATTATACCCAAAACCCAACAACCCACCCAATCAACCCACTAATTTCAGAAGTTGGGTTGGGTAAATTGGGTGTTGGGTTAATTTTGGGTTGGGTAATAAAAACCCATACATATTTTGGGCGGGTTTGGGTAATTAAGTTGGGTACCCATTACCCAACTTAAAAAACAAATAAACCTCCACCACCGCCAGCTTCACACCTTTACTCTTTAGCAAATTAACAATCCTCTCCACGAAGAGTTCTTTCTTTCTTGCTAACAACGATTTCAATCAAAATAAACAAATTTTCAATTCCACTTTGGGTTCATTTTTGCTACCCTTTTGCAATTCTATCATCTCAAATCCAAGCAGAAGTCACAAAATCTCATATTAAAGCTGTCGAACCTTAATCTCAGATCTTAGACAAATTGCTTTTATCCTGCAAACAATTTTGTACGTATTCTATGTCCTTTTGGGTAATTTTCGTATGTACTTTTAGCCTTTTACGTTTGTTTGATCTTGAGCTCCTAAGCCTCGAGGAGTACTTCTCTCTAATGTCCAAAAATCCAGGATTGAAATATTGAGTATTTAGGCAGCTTCAGTTCTCAGTTCAACAGATTTTTTCTTTTTCGTTCATTGCTTTAATTTGGAAGCTACAACTTGTATGGATAATTCTAAATATGTGCCATATGAACATGGTTGTTCGAATATTTTCGTGATTAGGTATTCTTCTTGTTGCTTTTAAAAATTTTTTGTATGTAAAAATATATTTAAGAGAATTTATGTATCAAAATCTATTAATTAATATATTGGGTCACATTGGGTCATATTTGGGTCATGGGTTTGAGATGACCCAATGTGACCCAACCCAAAAGTAATCCAATTTAAAGTTGGGCGGATTGGGTATAACCCATTTAAATGAAAACCCAATATCAACCCGCCCAAAACCGCCCAACCCGCCCAATTGTCAGGTCTACTAAAAACTTTAAGTCTTGATGGAGTAGAAGGTCAAGAATAAAAACCTTGCTGGAGTAGAAGGTCAAGAAAAAAATATGCTCAATGACTCGAACCAGTCAGTCCATCTCCAAGTAAAAGCCTTACCAAATCTGTCAGATGGTCCACTGCATCCGGGCGGCCAAGAAATTTGTAAGAACTTGAGGCCATGGAATTTCCCGTGCACCAAACAAAAAGAGAGTTGTTACTACATGGCATTATAGCAATATAGCTGATAGCTCCTCAATGCAGTGGGGCTACCCGTAGATTTGCAACTGAAGAAACGTAATCTCCTTCCGGCAAACACCGAGAACGTGTCAAAATTTTGTAGGACACAAAAAGGCGAAATTTGGGAAAAAGAATTTCTTAATGATTCCACTTAGCCGGAGGAAAAAAAACCATAATTAACAGTTTTTTCTTATCATACACAATTTCGCATGCCATCAGGACCCTGAATTCAGTGGAAGGAAAAAGAGAATCCACTTGAACTCACACACAGCTGACAATATACAAAGACCTGAGCGACTGGGTTCTGGTTCGGGCCAGTCCAACCTCAGAAGACAGCTTTTGCAGCATCCGTATTCCACCTAATGCTTTTTGTTGCTTTGCAGAATCTCATGCTTCTTGTCCATCTTCTGTCTCTGGAAAGAAATCCATAGGATTTGGACGATATATGAAACGAGAAGTTGAAAAAAAAAAAAGAAGGAAGATTCTTAAGCAGTAAAAGCCAAACTTTTTGCTTCTTCTTTAAGTACACGCCAAGTTCTCCACTATGTAAGGCAGCATATCCACAAGTCAGATATACAATTTGGCTTCCTTTTGGAGTCGAAACTTAACAGCTTCACCACTAACTATAGAATCATTAGGTTCTGCCGCATCAACAGCTCCACCTAGGTGTAGTGTCAGTGGAACACAAGATCTAACTGAGCAAAAATCCCTGTTCTAACCAAGTTAATCACCAAACACTGGACTCACTATTTACAGAAAGTCAACATTTGAGCTTTTCTTTGCCCAATTTCAGCTCTAAGGCGTATTGTATTTATTTTAAAATTTAAAAAAATTTTGAAAATTTCACGGAGCAAATGCACGGCTGCTTACTAACAACAGAGTGAGAAAATTCTGAAACCAAAGAAGACTGCATGCGAAGGTCGTAAAGTTTTTCGAGCATGAAGTGCATCTGACAAGTAGATTTCAACCTCAGGAGCAAATCTTCTTCCACTGCATTCAACCGCCATGTAAATGTCTTGCAAGCAATAAGAGCTTCAAATCAACGTAAACAAATCTCTTCTGACTAGATTAATCCAAAGGAAAGTCGTTTCTACAAGGCCAGCTCAAAACTGTACATGGTTCAATCCCCATAGCTAATATGAACATAGGACTAACAGGTGGACATATAAGTTGCAATTTAGCAATCAGTTAGCAAAACTTGAGAGACAACAAAACAAATGGAAAAAGGAACGCAACTATCCGTTCCCCTTTGCAGAAGACTAAACAAAGGAAGTGAAATGAAGCCACTCCAATCTGAGTCTGAGCATCAGAGAGAATACCCACATGCATGTCCCTGTAACTTTCTCCATTGCTTTTGTCTTCCTCAGAATTCTATTATCTACAGTGGCAGAATATCTAGTATAAATCTCAGTCTCTCCCTTTAAGGTTCTAATCAGCTAGATGAATCTACACGGTCCATGCCCTAGTTTCATACAAAACGTGGTAAGGGACGTTCTTGCTGACAAGATGATCATGGAAGCTCCTTTTCTTGTGATTCTTCGATTACTGAGTTTTTAACTGAGATCCCATCAAGTATATCACTTTCGGAATCTACCTGTAGCTCTTTGAACATGGCCATCACCTGGATCATTGTTGGCCGGCGGAAGGGTTTATCATCTAGGCACTGAAAGGCAATGTTCAAATAGTGGTAAAGTTCCGTCCCGTCCGATAATGATGAGATTATTTCAGGATCAAGTATCTCCTGGCTTCGTTTATCTCTATGCAGCTGTTTAGCCCACCCAACCAGATTATTGTCATCGCCAAACTCCAATGTGTCAATTGGCTTCTTGCCTGAAAGAAGCTCCAGCAATATAACACCGTAGCTGTAGACATCCCCTTTAGTTGTGCACCGGAAACTCTGGTAATATTCAGGGGGCACATATCCCGGAGTCCCAGCAAGTGTACTCACACTGAGATGAGTGTCAAGGGCATTCACCAATCTTGCCATACCAAAATCAGACACCCTAGCCTCAAAGTCTTCATCCAGAAGGACATTGCTAGACTTCATGTCCCGATGGATTATGTGAGGTATGCAGCTGTGGTGAAGAAATGCTAGTCCTCTTGCTGAGCCAATGGCAATCTTCTTTCTAGCTGCCCAGTCAAGCTTTGTACCCTCTCCTTTATTGCTCTCATGAAGAACAGCCTCCAGGCTTCCCCACTGCATATACTCGTACACGAGAAGCCTCTCTTCTCCAATCTTGCAATAACCTAACAAAGGGACCAGATTTCGATGCTTGATTTTTCCTATGGTCTCCATTTCTGCCATAAATTCTCTGTCTCCCTGACCTGTTACATGGATGAGTTTCTTGATTGCAACAACACTACCGTCTCTAAGTTGGGCCTTGTACACCTCACCAAAACCCCCAGAACCAATCAAGCTGTCAGCACTGAACCCATTCGTTGCTTCGAGCAGATGTGCAAAGGTCAACTTCCGCAGAGGCTTCTCGAATGTGGCCACATTTATGCTTAGAGGCTCAGCCACACTAGAAATTTTCCAGCTGCTGCTGCCAGATGTTGGAAGGCTTTCAACATATTTGTCTCTCTTTTCCTCCTTCTCCTGGTGTTTCTTCACTTTGTAAAGAGCAAAAACAAGCAAGAATATACAGGAAAGAGAGACCATTATGCCTATGACCATCCCGACAGCTACAGGCTGCTTTTTCCCTCCACGATAATAGATTGATGAATGGTGTCCATTTCCAGAGCCACATGCAGGCAGAGGAAGTCCACAAAGGCCTGAATTGTTCTCATATCTGGCAGCCGGAAAAGTAGTCAACTGCCCACCTGAAGGAATAGGCCCTGAAAGGTTGTTGTTTGAAACATCAAAATCACTAAGAAATGAGAGGCCACCCAATGACCAGGGGATAAAACCCTGAAGATTATTGTGTGAGAGATCAAGAACTCCAACGAACTTTAAACTTCCAAAGCTGGAGGGTATATTCCCAGATAAATTATTATGGCCCATATTCAGAACCTGCACAAAGCTCATTGAACCTAAATTTTCAGGAATATTGCCTGAAAAACCATTGTAAGAAAGATCAAGGTAAATCATGCTACCATTGCTAGCAAAGGTGTAAACTGTGACCCCAGAGTAAATCCTGGTTGTTGGGCAAGAGTGGACCATAGGAAAATTAGCTAGCCTATCCGCACGAATCCCTTCGAATTCAACTAGCCCACCGGCACCTCTGCATGCTGTTCCCCCCTCATTTCTCACAAATGCAAACTGCTTCCCAGAAACAATTCCCGGGCGAACAAGTCCAGCTTGGTTAGCAAGCTCTGAGGGGATGGGGCCTGTCAGATTATTACTATTCAAATCAAGCCATATCAGGCTTCTGCACTTTCCTATTCCTGGTGGAATTGGTCCAGCAAGAGAATTGTTACCCAACTGAAGGATTGCTAAATTAACCAGATTCCCAATACCTGAAGGGATTTGCCCAGTAAGTCTGTTGCTGGACAAAGAAACCCATATCAAATTTGTGCAATTAGCGAGGGACTCCGGGAGGCTTCCGGTAAGGAAATTGTTATTGAGAATTAAGGTCTGAAGATTCCCTCCTGTGACACATATGCCTTCTGGTATTTCTCCATTGAGATTGTTAGCCCAAATGACCATGTCTGAAAGATTGGGTAAGGTCCATATCTCCTGAGGAATTCGACCAGTCAGAAAGTTGAAGCTAAGATCAATTGTCTTCAGATTTCGGCATAGTCCAAGCTGTGATGGCACCGTCCCAGCTAAAATATTGTCAGGCAAGATTAACTTTTCCAGAGCAGAATCTGATGATGTTGAGCAAAACCAAGCAGGTACATTCCCTGTTAAGGCATTTGAGCTGAGGTCAAGCACCTGAAGCCGACTACAGTTTGTCAAGGATTGTGGCAGAGGACCAGTTATGTTGTTGAACGGTACGGAAAGATACTTGAGATTTGCCAGAGAACTGACAACTGAGCTCAGAAAATCCCCAGAAAGTTGATTGTGGCCGAGGCTGAGGCTAAAGAGTGAAGAGCACGGACCAAAGCTTGAAGGTAGGCCACCTATTAACTGGTTTGAAGAAAGATCAAGCTCCTCAAGAGTTGCACAAGTTTGCCCCAGCTCTGCTGGAATCTCCCCAAAAAACTGATTATGGGCTAAAACCAATTTCTTCAAATTCTTGAGCTTCCCCAACAAGTCCCCAGGAATCTTGAGGAGGAGGGCATTATGGCCAACATCCAATGTTTCAAGCTTCTGGCAGTTGGTCAAACCAAAAGGGAATCCGGTTGCAGAAAGACTGTTGAAAGAGAGATTGAGCACAGTGAGATTAGAGCAAGTACCAGATCCAAGGTTCACAAGATCGCCTGTAAGGTTATTATGAGAAAGATCAAGAATTTTCAAAGACACAGGTGCAGCTGCTATTAATGTAGCTGGTATATCTCCGGAAAAATTGTTGCAAGAAAGGTCGAGAACAGAGAGGCTCCTGCAAGAAGAGAGAGAGCTATTCAACTTTCCTGTCAGACCATTGTCTGACAAATTAAGCAGATTCAAGTTTTGGCAGTTTGATAGAGAATAACTCAAAAGGCTCAAATCAGAAAATTTGTTCCTGGAGAGGTCAAGTTGCAACAAGGAAGACCCAAACTTGATATTGCCACTTGGGATTGAATTTCGAGAGAGGTTCAGAAGGGATAAACGGTTACAGGATTGCAACAAAGAATCTACAGCAAGTGGTTCTGACAAATCATTGGCAGACAAATCAAGAATCTCAAAGCTGCAAGACTGGACTGTTGATGAAAGATTGCCATAAAAATGGTTGCCACTAAAATGAAGCTGGGCAAGACGAGGCAAAGCCATGAGGTCAGATATGTGAAGGTGACCTCTAAGCCCTGCATTTACAAGATTGAGCTGAGTGACTTTCCCATCGCCAGAGCATGAAACACCAGCCCATGAACAAGGGCTGGAAGAAGTTAAGGACCAATCTGTCAAGAATCCATTTGGATCAGCATCAACTGAGGACTGCTTGAAGGCCAATAAGCTGCTTACTTCATTACCAATAGCTGGTTGCTTGGTTGAGATTTGTCGAGCATTTGACACCAAAAAGCCACAGCTGAGAAGCAAAACTATAAGAAAGACAATAATATCTTTGACCAACCCACCACTTGTTGCTGATAACTGCTGCTTCCTGTTCATCTTGTTCGTGCCGAGATAAAAGTGCCACCCGCTGCATAAAATCAACAGCTCCTAGTTTTACCCAGATTTTTTTTTTTTTTTGGTTTTCCGAATCTTTCTTCTCTTCCGTTGGCTATTGCAGGGACACACTCTGCTCCTCACAAAGCTACCTTCTTCAAAAATAGTGCCCTGTTCTGCTCAACTTTCTTGGGCAAACCTGCTAAGTTGACAGTGACAAATGACAGCGCCATGAATAAATACCAGTAATAGCTATATATGCGAAGAATAAAGTGCCTGGAGAATTCTTCTCCCACATGCAGATGCAATACGAGAACCAGAAAAAAAAAGAAGAAAAAGATAACCCATGGCCATGGTCAAAAAACTTAAAGGCGTGCAACTAACCCAGAATATGGGGAGGAAAAGAAAGGAACGAAAACACCAGAAATAGAAGAGAGAGGCAGAGCGTAGTACCACAACTAGCTACTAGGTCCAGGTGATTTTGCTCGAGTGGGAAGCCAAGCACTCAAAAGCCCAATTCTAAAACGATCTTTTTAGATCGAGGAAGAGGAAATTTTTGGAGTGATAAATTGACAAGTGAAACAGATAGCTCAGCTGCAGAGCGGAGACCAGATGCTACCAAGTGTAGTCTCCCTGTTAGTACTGGTACAAATTTTGGTACTTTCGGGGGGATTGGGTACGATGTTCAGAGTTGTCGGCTGTCACGGGAAGCTTGTGTCATGAAAAAACTCCCTCTACTATTTTTTGAGGAAAATTTTTTATCAACCCATTTTTCATGCATTATATATATATATATATATATAATGATTTGATATATATATATATATCAAATCATTATAATATATTATTCTATCAAAAATTTCACATAAATATGTCCTCTCCTAATTCTCCTCTAGCACAAGGAAAAGCCAAAAAAAAAAAAAAAAAATCTAATAAAAATCTTGGACAGCAGATAGAGCAAGGGGGATCAAGCTGGAGAAGAAGCAAAAAGTGACAAAAGGAGTAGTAGCAGTGAAATAGGAATAGTCGTAGAATAGAAAAGTTGGTGCCAATTTGACTATTCTAGAGAGTGTTGATAGGGAAGGAGGATGAGAGATGAGGCTCTAATTTTCTTTTCCTAGCTAGAGCTACTAACTACTAAGAGGTAGGACTTAGGAGGAGGGCGCAGTGGGATGGGTTGGGTGGCGTGGGCTCAAAGCTTCAATTTTCTTCCTCTATGTCTATCAATTGTGTCTTTTTCATATTACGTACGGGGTCAGTCAAACTTGGGATTTGGTTCTCTTTTCTTTTCTTCTCTCTCTCTCTCTCTCTTCTCTCCCTTTCCCAAATTCCAAACGCTAAACATTACGCGCCACCTTCGTCTTTCTTTCCGTATCATTCCATGACAACAAGATTTTCAACGCACAACCACCATGCCCAAGTTGTGTCTCTTTGCATTTTCCTAGCATTTGAGTGCAAGAAAGGCAAACTTTAATAATTTGTTGTTTTTTTTTTTACTACTTATTTCAATTATCCGATTGTTACCTTTATCGTCTCTTACTATCTAGTGTATTTGGATGGGAGTTTATTTGAAGTATTTAAAAATAATTACTGTAACATTTTACTTTAATTTTTGTGATGTGTTATATGCAAGATAAAGATAATTTATTTATGATTCAAATAAATAATTTTTATGACGCAACCAAATATTAAATTATTATTGTCTCTTACTTTTTGTGTATTAATGACAAATCAATGCCTTGGTCTTCGTCGTCATACTAAAAGAGCAAGTAGACAAAAGTGGCAAAGCCGAAAAAAAAAATTAATGGAGATAAAATTAACATTAGAGTTTATTGCGTGTTCTTTTTCAATTTTAAAAACAAACTAGACTTATATAAGTATCCACATAACTAGTAGAGTTAATGCATTTATTTATTTATTTTATAAACAAAGCAGAAAAACATAATCGCAGCATCTACGCACAAAATCGTCACTCTACTAGAAACACCATACAAAGCCAATTACAAATTCTCACAACACGTGTTCGTGTTTTGATAACCGTGCACAAAATTTTCATTTTAAATTCCACGATGTATTTAGCTAAACAAATCATTTATACAAGATTCTAAATGAATGAGTTACAAATTATTACAACTTCCAAGGGAATCAAAATGGCTAGAGCGAAGAGTTAGATTTTTTTTTTTGTCATTTAGTACTATTTTCATTAAGTTCCTAAATTTGCCTTATTTTGTTTTTTTTTGGTAATTTTTTTGGAAGTTGAGAAAAAAAGGAGGATTAAAGCCTGAATTACTTCCAAATCCTGAAGTTTCAACCTCAATTACTAAGCCAACACTTCATTGGCATCTTATATATATATGTATATATATATATTTCACATCTTAACATTTTAGTGGGGACAGACATGAATATTTTTCTACATTGCACAGGTAATAAGGAAAATTTTAGGGGGAGTGAGGGCCGGTGCGCCCACCTTTAAATTTCATCCCGCGTGGTAAGCAATTTTTTTTTTTTTTTTTGCCTCCTCCTTTCCTTGAAGAAAAGGATTGGTTTTCATTTTTTTATAATCTCCCAACTAATTTTCAACTAACATAAAATTGGAATACTGTCCCAAATTTCAAAATGGTCCACGAGATGAGTGGGAAATCAAAATAAAAGTGGTTCATACTAGTTGTACTCCATAGACATTAAATAAAAAGTGGGTTCACTAATTCATAATAGATTTAGATGGATAAGATCATCAATCTCGTGTTAGTATGCTCCTCTCATAAGGATCAGGTTGGCATTCAAAAAGATAATAGACGGAAATGCTGATCATTGCCTGGCTAGTATTATTATATATTCTTGACAGAGTGTCAGTTAGCTGAGCGGTGGTGGCTTCAATCTTACTTCATCATCTTCCGGTTTACAAACGCAAGCAGAAATATATACTCGTGTATATGTATATAAAGTAGTAAGCACTAGTAGAAACAAAATTAATGATTGCATAGGAATTTAATATACTATGATGAACTTATAACTTGAGAAAAGTTCAAAATTGATGCCACGCAGGTCAACATGCAAGCGGAGCATGAGAAAGTGTAGCACCAACTACTGCTATTATTTTATTCTGAGAAGTGAAAACATGCGATGCGACTCACTCAAACGCATCATCTAGTCTGTAGTTGATGTTGTTGTTGGCCTTTTTGCTGTTGTTGTTTTTCTTTTTAACAAAAAAGGAATAAAAATAAAAAAGTTTCGTATGGTATACCTAATATACAGAAAATTCTCCGTGATTTCAAAACATATAAAATGATACCTCATATTTTAAATTAAATTGTAAACTAACAAAATTCGTTAAATTTATCGAAAATGACGGTCTCGGCTGTTAAACTTATCGAATTTCGTTAAATTTATCGGATTCTGTTAAGTTTAACGAATTCTTTTAGTTTACAATTTAGTTCAAAACATAATAAGTATCGTTTTGTATGTTTTGAAATTACGAGAATTTTTTTGTGTATTAGATATAATATATGAGGTTTTTTTTTGTTTTTAGTCCAAAAAAAAATTAATGTGGTAGGACAAATTTAAGGTGAGTGAGTTACCCGACCAAAAAATGGTAACACTACTACTAGTGCTACTACTGGACCTAGTAGTAGTACTAGAAAACACGAAGATGAGGAGGGCACGGGGCGCGGGGCTTCGGGTTTGGTGCTTGCTTCTTGAATCTTGATAAACTAGGGTCTAGTACTAGTAGTAAGTAGCATTTGCATGGACAAATAATTGCATGCTGCTACTCTGCCTGCCGTGCTGCTTCATCGTTCATATTTCACGGTACTAGTAAAAATTAGTAGTGTATTTTATTCATAAATAAAATAAAATACTCCTAATCCAAATTTTGTGAAACTTTGTCCGTGTTGTGGGGGACACTCCGTCAGCATGCACACGAGTGATTGTGAATCCTATTCTCTTTGTTTGAGAGAGTGAGTGAGACTGAGACGCCTTTTCCCTCCTGTCACTGGATTGGATGCCAATTAATTACATGTAAGCATCGGACTCTTAAAACTTTAACTTTTACAATAGTAAGCCATATGGTGCTGTGCGGTAATTGAACCAAAACCCCCTCCAAAAAAAAAAAGAAAAAAAAGAAACGAATAAAAAAGCCCTTTTCGTTCTTGTTAATGCTCATCTAGGACCAAAGTTTTATGATTGCAATGTGAACTGACCCTAGTCCGGTATTATCATAATACTAGTAATTTTTTTTTGGACAATATAATACTAATAATATATGTTTCGCTACGAACACCACCGGAATCCTCGCAAAGAAACCAGGTTGGTATTTTGGACCGTTCTTTACAATTGTCTCTTCTTTTTTGGCTGTTGACAAATCACCTGTTTAAAGTAGTAGTACTATACAATTAACATGGGACCCTAATTCTCTCTTCTTTATTATTATTTTTTTTCGACGCACTGCTACACGTAATTGTATATTTATATGTGCTGTCCAATAATAATAATAATAAACAACTGTGGTGTCTTTTATTTTTCTTCACTCGCTGATGACAAAGAATGAACCATCCTTTTTTTTTAAAAAAAATTTTGAAGGAAGAATGAACCATCTTTTTTTTTGGTTGCCTGCCACGGTATCCAGGGCTTTGCCCTGACTAATCCGTTGGTCGACCCGGGTCGCACACCTGGGTGTGGTGGGTGAGTCTCCCAACAAGGATAGCTGCATACGCCAGGTTTCGAACCCGAGACCTGCTTAAGCGGAACCAAGCTGCTTACCACTTGGCCCAACCCCAGTTGGTGAATGAACCATCTTTAATACTGCAAGAGAACGACTAAACTTATGATGAACTTAGGGATGGCAACAGCAGCAGTAGTCATACACGTACTACCACTTGATTTGGTACTTGCCACCCCCCGCCCCCCTTTTTGGCGGGGGAAAGAAAATAGGAAAAGGTACGTAAGATAAGAGGAGAAACCCAACAGCAGTAGTTTGTTGAATTGAAAGATTGATAAATCAGAGGACGCCACGCAGTCATCTGGAAGGTGCGTTGGTCATCGCACGAGCGGGTGGTGGGGTCGGGCCAGGCCGTCTCATTGTCAACTTTTATCAAAAATAAGAACAAGAGGTTGACTTTGGTATGCAGCTTTGCGTTTTCCGACCGGGGAGGGGAGTCGCGGCGGCCCGGTTTACAAGTTGAAACGGGGCTCTGTGTATCCAATCTCAACTGCTAGTAAAACCAGGCGTGGCTTTGTGCTTTGAGAGAATTAGGTGATCCTGTGATGGTTATTGTCATGCGCCATGACTGAATGAGTTTATTTTCTCCATTTATTTTCTTTTTTTTGAAGGACTGCTTCTTCTTTTAAGTAACTACGTCCAGCAGCAGCTGTGGGCTGTGACATCCAAACCAATTCATTAATTGTCCATCTCTTGTTCTTTTGTAGGTGCATCTTTTAATCTATAACAAAGGCTACGCTAACCAAAGATCAATTCACTTTCAGTACTACGTTTATTTATTCATTTATTGTTCTTCCTTTTTAGCTACCAATTGATGTTGCAAAGCGGCATGGGGTAAAAATGATTGAAAGATATTAATTGCCTTCATCGCACTTTAAATGGGTTAGTTTTCCTTTTTAATATGTTTGTTAAATTATGGTTCACTTTTCAATTGAAAAGTATTATTGTTAACTTGTAAATTCTTTAAAATATTTTTATTTAATATAGGTTGTTATTCAGTGTAACCTAATTTATTTAATGTAAAACTAATTAGTCATATTATTATGTAAAAGTATGTTAGAAAGAAAGAGAGTAAACTAAATTTATTTTTTCAATAATTTTTCTTAAATTATGTAAAAAAAAGATCACACATGTCTCGGTAGATATGACAGAGGGATTATATATATATATATTTATGTATGGTGAAGTTGATTTTCGAATTTGATTATTTTGTTCCTTGAGACTCTTTTTTTTTTTTTTTTCCGGAAATGATAGATAATACTTCATATAAATTTGAGACTTTACAATATTTGAGCAACGACTCGACTAACTTTACCAAGTGTACCATGACACTTAAGGAGGAACAAAGGTTCTCTCCTCATCCATACATATGCTCGTAATAGGTGCAATCTCCGTTTGATGTGTCAGTTCATGTCCCCTTTTATCCACTGCTCGTAATTATTTTCCATCGCCCTTGTCAAAATCGAAACAAACAAGACAGCTAGGAGATTGGGAAAGAAGGGGCTTGCGTGCATGGCCGCAAATCGAATATAATCAAAACTGAATTTTAAAATTTTAAAACATTAATTTGAATCTAAGCGAGCTTTAACGAGCCGAATATGTATTAGTTTGGATTCAATCCAAGATTTTAATTGAATCAAAATACTAATTCAAATTCGAGTTCGAGTTCATTCAAAATCAAATTTGAATTATTTGTCATGGGTTTGTTTCGCCTCCTGTCCTATTTGCATGTATGTATCCGATTAAAAGGAGCCTGCAAATACACAATTAGAATGGTTTATGACTTTCAATCACGTTACTAACCTCCTTCAAAAAGCCATTTCACGCAAGATTTAATTGGGTACAGTACTACTTGTCTGTTGCTGTCCTATCTGCTTGCATGAACTTTTTGATCAAATGATAGCTGCTTTAACTTTTCTCTTGAAAGAAAAGCTCTTTCAAGTGGGACTTTATGTGCAAAAAGGATACTGCTTGGCGCTAGTGGCTGTCATGTTACATAAATACGGGAGCCAACCTCTCATTATTCAGACATGATCCCGAAGAGTTGATTTGATTGAGGCTATTGCTTGATAATTGGCTGATTACTAGTAGTATGTTAAAATACAACAGTTAGCTGGGATTACTACAGTTCCGGAACGAACACGTACTAGTATATTTTTTTTTTTTTTTAAAAAAAGAAAGAAAAAGAGGGTCGTGATATCCACGTTTCTTTTTGAAGGATGAAGATCCTTTTCGGGCGCTCAGATTTTCCGCTTTGATGGCGGGAACTCATTTTTCTTCGCTTTTGACATTTCCAGCCGACCATGTCAATTATGAACAGCCATACTGGTATCGTCTAGTCGTAGCAGTAGTAGTAATAAAATCAGTAATGTGATTTGACGTCCGTCCAAATTGGACAAGCAATTATTGGGCAATTGACCTTTAAATTTTGAAAAAGGAATTCCAAACATGAATTTAGAGACCAGGAATTTTCAAAAAAGCTCGTGTGTATATGATGGATATTGGGCAAGAGATTCTAGCTCTGATTTCTCTCGTGATGGTTATTTTGACTGATTCAAATCACTACTATCATCACGAGCCCATCGCTTCATTTACAGCAGGGGTTGCTATTTCTAAAAGCATTTGAAAAAAAATGTGAACAAAAATTTCCAAATCTAACCTTTTTTAGAAGAGTTTTTAGTCAGATGACACACACTACTAACTCGATACAACATATATAAATTTCAGAGCGTACGAGTATAATAAGGTGAAAATTGGAAGGGAAGGAATCAAAACCTTTAGCTGGAATTTCCCAGTTGAAAACATAATAGTTTAGTTTTATCGACACCCTAAGGACAATATGTACATTTTGAGGGGTTTAAACAATAAATACCAATTAAAATAGTACGCGTAATTTCTGTTTTTCATTAGACAACTAGTCGAGCACGCGAAACGGAATCAGCCGTCTTGCGTTCTGTGGCACCCACGCCTACGCCATGAAGATGATGAGCGGCCTTGTTTTTTTTTTTTTTTTTTTTAAAAAAAAAAAATGGTCTGAGCAATTGCAAGCTGGGGATAATCACTTACCCTGACTCGCGAATCGCCGCCACTTCTTCAGCTTATTAGCTTTGTTTACTTTCAGTTTTCCTCAACCAGGTAAGATTAAAATTAGAATCTTCCTGCTTTTGTTTCGGTATTCTATGCAAAGGGTTTGTTGGGTTGGGTTCTTGGCTATGAACTAAAAAAAGGGTGTTTGTTAGCTTGGAACTAGTAGTATAATTATAAAAACGGGTTCTGTTTTGTGCAGGAAATTGTATTGATTTGATTTGATTTAAATGCTGGGATAGACCTTGTCGAGGGACTAGATCGCCTGACTTGTTGGTGTTTTGTCAATTAATTTATGTTTCTGTGGATCTGTTAGGGTTAGGAAGGGTGCAGTGGAAAAGTTTTTTTTTTAAAAAAAAAAAAAGAAAAAGAAAGAGGGAGGTCAATTCTTTAACTAATCCGCATGCCGGGTTTCCGGGGTGGGCAAGTGTTTTGGGGTTCGTCAGTTAATAATTTGTTGTCCTGATAATTAGTAATGTGTTGCTAGTTTCAGTTTGCTGTATCTTATTGCCTTGCTCCGCAACTCGGGAGAAATGTCACGACAACCAGCTTTCTTGGGTTTTGCTAATGATAATTAATTGTTCTAGTAATCCGATTAAAGTACTTTTTAAGCAATTTGGGGCACTGCAAGGTGCTTAAGAAAGCTTCAAATCCGGTTTGTACTTTGCATGCGTATGAAGTAGCAGTAGCTATTAAGAGAAAGAAAGTGGGAATAAAGGATAATCCTAGCAAATCTGGCCCAAGATATGCTATCTCACAAGTCAATAACCTACAACTCTATGACTGCCAGGGATAATGATCAACTCTAATTAGTCTCCTAGAACTACTGTGGCAATCCCTAATGCGAAGATAAATCTGTTTCATAACTTCACCCAAGCTTGCCGTGCTCTTCTTATGCACTGAATCTATGTACTTACTTGATCCTTTACAAAGGTTTGCACCTCTGACAATTTTGAATTTCTTGGCAATAGGATGCAAAGGATTTTTGCTGATGTAGTTCATAGTCCTTTACGTTACAAGACTCAGACGCAAAATTTATTCTACTTTTTCATTTCGCATTAGAAAATGGAGTAGTTATCAATTATCATCACGACCGGATCTTTTAGAATTCCCAACCAACTCTTCAATTTTGCTTGAAGGTTGTGATGTGGGCAGAGGAATGTGGTAAATTTGAACTGCACATGTTAGGTGCTGGAAGAAATCAGATCACTTCCTGGCCCCTCTTAAGGGGATGAAAGGTCGTTTAAAGTAGACAAGAGATTGTTTTGGTTAGTGCCTTGAGTGTGCAACTATCCCATTCATCCTCTAAGCTTTCATAGACACTGCTGCTAAACACTTTCCAAGATTCTCTGTTAACTTTGAGCTCATAAGCCAGATATAATGCATTGTCATTGATATAAGTAGCTGAGTGTCATGCTTGTAAAGGATTTGCAAGAAGTAGTCTCCGATGCGTATTAGCATTGCATCACCAAAAATTATCAGGGATATATGAGATGAGAAAAATTTCCACTTTACTTTCTTGGGTTCAAGATTTGCAGCTGCATCCTTCCTTAACACAGCATGAACATGAATAAAATATTCCTTCCGTCCTCTTTAGTGAAGCCATCTGCATCTGTCATGTCCTCTACAGTTACTTGGAGACATCTCGGATGAATTGAAAACAGCACCTAAAAATGAGCAATTTTGGTTTTGGTTGTTGAATTTGTCCACAAACAAACTAAAAAGGTTGCAGCATGAGTTGAATACTCGGTACAAGTAAAAAGCATCCGAAGATTTGTGGTTGCATATGACTTTGCTGTGAGTTTTGCTAATTTTAAGGTGTGTTGCAATGAAGGGGCAGACATGGCGTCTTTAGCGACAGCTGAAGCTTGTGATACAAATGCAGCACTTCTGGCTAGTGGTGACCTGCGGGTACTGCAACCCGTTTTCCAGATTTATGGTCAGTGTCGAGCATTCTCAGGGACCATAGTCACTCTTAAGGTCTTTGAGGACAACGTGCTGGTTAGGGAGACTCTTGAAACTAGAGGCGAAGGCAGAGTACTTGTAATAGATGGTGGAGGAAGCATGAGGTGCGCCTTGGTAGGAGGAAACTTGGGACAGCTAGCCCAAAATATGGGTTGGGCTGGAATTGTAGTCAATGGGTGCATTCGAGACGTGGATGAGATAAATTCCTGCGATGTTGGAATTAGAGCCTTGGCATCCCACCCCCAGAAATCTAACAAAAAGGGTATTGGTGAAAAGCACATCCCAGTTGTTGTTGCAGGAACCTTGATCCGCAATGGGGAATGGCTGTATGCAGATAGTGACGGCATCCTTGTATCAAAAACTGAGCTTTCGGTTTGACCGAAGCCTGTGGCGCTGGAATCAGTTGCTAAGGAAGATTTTGATTCATGAAATGTAATAAGAGCATTTGTACCATGAACATTGACATTATTGAATTGATGATGAATTATTTGACAAGTTCAGCTTATTAGTGGTGTATCTCAAAAGTTACACTTTAGATTTCTGTGAGAGCAAAGGTCTGCACGAATTTCCATTGCAACTTCCCACATCATAGCCTCTGTTCAAAATTTTGTTTTCCGAAAATAGTTTTTGAGTTCGAGCTCGACTCATTTCTAAAACAACTCATTCGAGCTTGAATTCGATCTAAATTTTTATCTAGTCGAGTTGAGTACTTCCGAAGATAATTTTGGAGTTAAAGCTCAATTTCTAAAACAAGCTATTCAAGTTTGAATTCGATCTAAATTTTTATTGAGCCAGAGCTGAGTACCAAGCCACTCTAAGTAGCTCTGTTGACTTGCACCCGTTGAGCCTTTTTCATAGAGCAGCAGGTAATAAAAAACACGCTTTCAGCAGTTACTCGGAGATAAGAGGCACGAAGCATATGCTGTAGTAAGTGGTTTCTTTTGGCTTAAACCCTTGTAAACGTTAACTGTACGGATTGGGTACTCAAGATCACCACTAGCCCAAAAAGTTTAAAAAAAAAAATTAAAATCAATGAAGGGCGGCAACAAGGTTGCAGCGGGCGGCGGCCGTTCACTGGAGGGGCTACCGGACACCCTAATCACTGAAATTCTGGAAAAGTTAGACTTGGAATCGCTTTGCTCCACGGCGTGTGCTTCCAGGGCCTTCCGCTCCTCTGTCGCTCAACATCTTTCCACTCTTCCCTCGCTTGATCTTTCTGTTAAGTCGACTTCACTGCCCAAATTGACAATTTTCGTCGGGAACAAAATCTAATTTTTGTTTTCCGAATTGTTGATTCTTTGTGAAACTTTAAGAAAGATGGCTTTTGCTAACTGTTTATGATAGTACCCGTAAAATTGCTTGCTATAATGCTGTACAGAAACCTGTAGAAATTGGATTTGTTCACTTCATTTATTATAGCTTGATTAGCAAATATAAGTGCACATTTTTCTACCCGTAGGATCGCAATTTTGTTCCTTTTTTTTTCATTTCCCTTGTTGTTGTTATATATTTTCTTCTTTTTTTTTTGAGTTATGCAAATATCAATGAACCGAACAACATGGCAGGTTTTTGCTCCGAATGCTCAGACTCTGAATCACATTCTTCATAGGTTCAGTGGTGTCAGGAGTGTCACTATTGACTGCCTCCGCCTGGAGACCTCTTCAGTCATAGGTATTCTTGGAGCTAATATCCAAGAATTAAATTTGTTGAAGGGTTGCTTGCTGTCTTATTCTCTTTTCACTTCAATTGGGAGGAGTTGCCCTAATTTGAGGTACTACTTTTCGTTTTTTCCTAGATTACCTAACAGATTTTTCTTTCATATTAAATGGAGCCTGATGCAGACTATGTCCTGAACTTTCATAGCTGTAGAGAAAACTTGCTTTAGGATTATGGTTCAAAAAAAGCAGCTGTCAGAATTGCCTGTGTAAATGGATACTTTAGTGATAACTGATAAGCAAGTGAGTGCGCCACTTTTTTTTGTTTTTTTTTTCGTCCCTGCTATACATGCATCTCGCTGTTATATTTTTACCATAGTGGTTTTAAGACTCCATTGTAATTAATTTTCATCATTTTTGGGCCATAATATGTTTATGCTTTTCAATTGAAAGACCGCCAACGTTAAGTCAGTTCTAAACTCGATCATATTGTCGATCACAAAGCTAGTTCATTTGTTGAAGAGTTCCCTGGATGTATCTGAGAAATTTGGGGTGGTACAAGCAATGCTGCTGAATGGACATGCTAAATGCTACATGAACTTGTCTGCAATGAATTGTCCCTCTAGAAGCTTTTTAATTTGTATACTTACTTTGTGCTCTTTCTGATATTACATCAGGGTTCTCGCGCTGGAATTAGTTGGGGAACAGTTACCTGAACTCTTCGAGAAAAATCTTGTTGAGATGCTTAAAAATCTTATACAGTTGGAGGTAAACTGCAATCCCTAGTCCATTTTGTTCGTTTTATTATTCGTGATCACTAAAGCATGCTACTTAGCAATATTGACATCTAGCAGAAAAGAGTTTGGTCACTGATTTAAAATTCTTTTTCCTACAGTCTTTATCTCTTAAAATACGAGAAATAGAACATGATGTGTACAGTATAAAATCCATTCAGCCGTTTTTGCCAAGAAGTCTCAGATTTTTAAAGCTTCAGCAAGTGGGTGAACAGAGTGCAATTCAATTACTACAAGAACATTTAAATGTTGGTAATTCATTAGAAATCACATCCACTTTTAGCTCTATCCCAGCTGCTCTTCTTCATCCGCCGACTGAGCTACAGCATTTATCACTCGTATTGGACATTATCAGTGATGAACTTGTTATCTGCATCGTCAATGCACTTCCCCTTATAGTTGAGCTGAATCTTGAAGACAGAACGTACAAGGAGCCACTCATGCCTCATGACCTGACCAATAATGGGATACAGTCCTTGGGGTCTTGTCGGCGTCTAACTGCTCTCTCAATTGTACGTAGTAGACAGAATTATCCTGTATGTTTCAAACGGATAAACGACTTGGCAATGTTTCTTCTTTCTGAGAATTGTAGAGGCCTGGAATCTGTTACCTTTGGTGGATTTTCCACAGTTACTGATGCCGGCTTTTCAGCAATTTTGCACTCTTGCCGAAATTTGAAACGATTTGAAATTCGTAATGCATCTCTGCTATCAGACTTGACCTTTCACAGTATGGCAGGCGCTGCAGATACCCTTGTTGAGATGAAGATGTTTTCATGCAACCTTATAACTAGTGAAGCTGTATTGCAACTGGCATCTTGTACTAGGTTAGAGGTGCTCGATTTGTGTGGATGCAGGAGCATAGCAGATACATGCCTTAGCTGCTTGACATTTTTCAATAAACTTGCAACATTAAACCTTAGTGGGGCTGATGTGACTGACAATGGTCTTGCTGTTCTTGGCGGTGGACATTCTCCCATTGCACGTTTACGTCTTAGGGGCTGTCGGAGAATAACTGATAAAGGAATTTCTCTTCTATTGCTGGGTAGAGGGACAATTAGCAAGACACTTGCATCTCTGGATGTTGGTTACATGCCAGGAATATCGGATGAAGCTATTTATACCATTGCTTCATCCGCTCAAGCGGTTACTGAGTTATGTATGAGGTATTGCTTCTTTGTGACAGATGCTTCATTAAAAGCATTAGCTTTAAAGAGAAGGCCGCTTGATGGAACTTCACCTCTCAAAAGGCTCGATGTTTTTCACTGCCCTAGATTGTCTGCTATCGAATTGGTGGGATTTTTGAGGAAGCCATCATTCCTTAATTTGAGGTGGCTCGGCGTTGGCCTCACTGCCGCAGCTTCCAGAAAAGATGACTTTGCTCAAATTTGCAAAGAACGAGCGTGGCTGACCCTTTGTTTTGATGGTTGTGAAATAGGATGTCATGATGGATGGCAATTTCACAGGCCTCATGGTGGCTGACATCCAATGTGCGTTCATTTTTTGTACATTCGCGGCCAATGTCAAGTCTGGTTCATGCATAGGAACTTTATACAAAGTTTTTCTTTTCTTTTGGCTTTTTGGTAATATAACCTAAAGATTTAGCATGTATTAAATAGTAGACTTTTATGCGTTTTTTTTTCTTAAACTTCTAGTCTAAGCGGTGAATTGCAATCCCTTTTTAAACTATATGCTTCATCAAAACTGAAGGCCATAATCCCGGTCATTCTTGCACTCAAAAAATAATAATAATAAAAAAAGACTCCACTTCTGTTGGCGTTAAACTCCTGCTCAAGTGCGGAGAGACGCTCCATTGACTCGTCATCACGTAAAGAAAATTTCCACACGCATGAGATCACAATCCGATATACCCTTATATAATATAAGAATGAGTTATGAGTAAAGAAGGTTTATATAAGAATGACTTGTGAATAAAGGAAGTTCGAATTTCAATCGCATGGATAGAGACTTTTTAAAAATGTGAAATATTATATAGTTTTTTTAAAACTTTTGATACAATTAAAAACAACATATGTTTAAATATATTTATTAAAATGCCCTTATTTTGCTACATTTAAAACTTTGATTTATGAACACATTTGAGTATTTTTGAAATATGAAATTATTTTACAACCACTTTTGCATTGAATACAATTCATATAAACTTATGCGTTGATATAATTACTGAAATAATGTTATACACACATTTAATTGACATGTGACTTTTCTTGTACAATTAACACGAAAATATAATAACATGTTGTGCAATTAACATATTACTATAACTAGCCGTTGAAGGATATTAAAGAACTTATGTCTGATTTTCAGCGATTTTCAACTGATATCTATAGGAATCACTTGAAAATGATAAAATTGTAAAAACATTGATAAAATAAATTATACAAGTGTGTGTTGCAATTAGAATGTACTATTATTAGCTTTGTCATATTTGACGACGTATTTCTTTCCGAAATGTACTATTATTTGTCCAATGAAAAATCCTCTCTAACCACAGGCACCAAACACCCACGCACCCTAATTTGTGTGTAGATATATATAACATCCCTAATCCGAGGATACCGTAAATACCAAAACAAGCAAACAGCTTCTGTACTAGAAAAAAATCCTCTGCTACAATCCCCAGAACAAAAGCCAGCTAACCCAATACCTTTTCGTCTTCTCAAACTCTGGAATACCAGAGAGTTACAACCAAGAGGAAAATGAAACAGAGATGCATAATAAGCTCAAAATAAACATTGTCCCTAATTTCTATAAAGCTACTAAAGAGGATCAAATACAGGATGGTCACTCTAAAGCTCAATCACATCTCAGATAAATGCGGTTCGTCCACCCCTTCGACTATGTCTGTCATATGCTGTGTTAAATTTCTCGACCAGTTCATTTGTTGTACTGTCACACAGATGAATGAAATATTAGACATCGCAAGCAATAGAGTCAACTTGAAGACAGAAGTTCTCATTTCGAAAAGAATGATCCAACTTATATCTCGCTCATGGTGCCAATCAACTTTTCCATAATTCCTCCTTAAAAGAACCTACCACCAATAAGTTCTCAAACGTTTTCAAACCATTTAACAAGGCTCAGAAACGAACCACCCATCCTAATGAGCTTTGACATAATGGATAAGAAACAGAATTGCCAATGTATAGAACACATCCAGGACTTGTTATATAAAATCTTCATCAAATATCCTGAAACACTTTATAGTGCAGTACATGGAGAAAATGTATTTCATTAAGCATTACATCATACCTAGAACAGTTGGTGAGCATGGCCAGGTATGTAACCAATAAAGTGTCGCTGTACTCCTGCAAAATTAGTGTGAAAAGAGTAACTCAACCACAAAGTCAAGTAACATGATCAACAAAATAATTTGAATTTAATTTAAAACTTTTGTACTACTACTTCCACATCAGCAAAAACAAAGAGAAAACAATAGCAGTGAAAATAATCCCCTCCCCATGAAGCTAGAAACTTTTACACAAAATATGGCAAAGAATTGAGATCACTCACCATCAAGAAATCATCTTGAAACTTTTCTGACTCTATTGCAGGTAATCTTCTCAATAGACTTGACACTTGACGTAATAGGGAGTTCTCACATGGAATATCACCTATATTTGGAGTACCAATGCAACAAATGAAGTTCTGGATCTGTGTAAATTATTTCTTCCAGAAATGCATCTTAATTGGAGATTGAAACTTTTAGTCGTCAATAACAATGGGAAAAACTCCACATCACCTAATATAATGTGGTCTACAGACACAGGAAAAAAGCAAAAACAACCACCTTTCTGCATGCCAAGAAGATGCTGATGCAGCACTCTGATTCTGCTATTTAGCATCTTGATGGCGCTATGTATGCCAGTCAGATGAGCAGCCACTGAACAACCCAAAATAAAAGAAACGGGAAGTTATGTCCTAGCCTTCCTACGGGCAGAACTAATCAGAACATCAGCAGAAGCAATCATAAATGTGAGTTTCATAAGTTGTTACGGAAGCAAGGAAAGCTCACACTGAGTTGCAGCAGAACCCCCATCAGATGGTTTGAGATGTGCGACATGATCAACCGAGATCCTTTCTGCTTCAACAGTCTTAATAGCAATTACAACTAAATTAGTCACCTCAGGCACTTGCATTTGATATGATCTCAAGAATAAATGATAAGTGAAATACCTCAATGGTGTAGCTAGCTTGGACAAATATAAGCTGTGGAATCCCATCAATGACATGCAGCTCTTTGACAGGTAAACAAGTCACATATAGCACAAAAGGATCAGAAAATCAGTGCAATAATCAACTCAAAGAAAGTACCTAAAGTGGTTTCTCATGATAGAAATGTTTCTGAAACATATGATTAAGGGTCTGTCCTGGAAGCCATTGAAAATTATAAAGGCGGCCATAGCTGAGGTGAGAAACTAACGTATTCTAAGAGGGAATTCACATAATGCTGACTCGGTGAAAGTAACTAAGCATCTAGACGGACAAGAGGAACAGCCTATAGGTTCTGAAACATATGATTAAGGATCTATTCCAGGAAACCAATGGGGAATTTTAAATAAGGCCATGGCTGAGCTGGGAAACCAACATTCAGGAGGAAATTCACATAATGTTGCCTCAACAAGTAATCGAGCATCTAGAATTCCAACAGATAGTGTGGTTTCCCAATACATTTAATGGAACACTTTACTCAAAAAGTAGCTTTAATATGAATTTGATTCCTCTAACTCCATTAACACCAGAACATACATCAAGACATCAGCAACAGGAAAACTATCTAAAATTGCCCTTAATAGACACTTGATCTTACAGGCCTTCTCAATTGAAAATATATCACCTACCTGGCATATCTTAAGAAAACAGCGGAATTTAATGAGGGCTTATTTTACTGGATATTAACAACTTACCACTCTCATATATGGTAACTGGCAGATCCTTCTGTGCATGATTGATTGAAGGGTTGAGAAGAACATAGACCGGGCTTTCATTGATATCCATCAACTGTTTGAAGGGGAAACATAAATGACAGATCACATTAGCTTACCAGAATATACATACGAGAAATTCAATTCGAAAAATTTAACATCAAAACTCAGCAAACAATTCTACAAACCTTAAGTATCTACCACTATTCAGAATGATCACCAATAATAAGGCTTTTAAAATCAGCACTCACAACTGAAAGAGACGTATATTCAGAGCAGCCAAAAATGTTCTAAACTTGCTTGATTTCCTTAATATTCTCTGCTTCTTGAACACACTATACGGACATTTTTTTAAAAGCATAAGCTACACTTGTACTGGCCCAATACAAAGTGAAAAATTATATCATATGCATATGGTACTATTCCAATAAATAATCCCCAATAATTCTGGAATTCACAGTATCTGCACCCCAAATGAAGCATAAGCTCAGCTCAATGCTAAGTATATAAACTCATAGAAAATGCCTAACATGTCATTGCACAGTTGTACTACGCGCCTTCAACATCCCTAAATAAAAAAGGCCATCCCCAAGATGCATAACGACCAAAGAAACACCAGCAACAAAAGTAGGAAGTTAGACATAAGGGACTCTTCCACTTTAGCATAATTTAACGCAAAATTAATCATACGCAATATATCCCTATTAAGGGAGAAATAAAATCAAACCAGATATTTCTTTTTTTTTTTTTTTGCCCCCCTTAAATAGCTGGTACATGTACATACGTTGAAGAAGGCAAACTTACAGCTTTGTGAATATGCATATCCGATTCATGAGCATCGCTTCCGGTAGAATACCATCCCAGTATATAAAAGTTAGGGAAAACTTTCTTATCTGCAACAAATTTCCCAAAATAACAATACTGATAAGAAAAGTAGCACGAGCACAGTTTACTTGAACAATAAATCTTCCTCTATTTTTTTTATTTTTTTTTGGGAGAGGAGGGGAGGGCAGGAGAGGTAGAGGGGCAATCGTACAGAGCTCTTGCTTCTTTTCAAGGAAGGTGCGGTCCAAGGAATGGGTGGAGGGATCATAGAGAAGCTCGAAGCTGTTGAAGATCTCGACGGTGCGGCCTCTTTGAACCCCTATGACGCAGCCGAAGACCCGAGGAGGGGCGGAGGCGAGTACGGAGGAAGCGGGGGCGGAATCATCGCCGTTGGAGGCGTGAGCGGAAGAAAGCAGGGGGAGTTGGGATTGGGACTTGACCCGAGTGTAGTGATCGGAGATGTTGAGGATCACTAACGGATGGAGCTTGAACGTTAACCCGCTGCTCGACGACGACGCCATTCTCTACTTCCCGTCGATTTCTTGGTCGTTGGATTCCGGAATTTTCTTTCGAGGACTAGGAGGAGGACGATGATGAAGCAGGGTTTTAGGCCTTTGTGATTTGAGGTTAACTACACTCTGTTATATTTGTCCTGCGTTTCGATTCCATTAAACTCGCTTTAGTTATTGTTCTGCTCGTGTATTTAACTTATTTTGCTTCTTTTTTTTTTTTTTCTAATAGCAACATAAAACTTTTTTTTCCCTGTTCTGAATGAATAAATACCTCATAAACTTAAAATTATTAGTAGATTAAAATATGAAAATTTATTATAATAACTGATTTATTTACTCATATATGTTCAATTATAAAAAATTTAGCTTGGATTGTCATTTTTAAGAGTATTTTGAAAAAAAAAGTGATATATGTAAAATAAAAATAATAATTTATAAATTTATAATACAAATATTCATAAAAGGAGCAACTTTTCTTTCTTGCATAAAATAGCAATTCAATAAAAATGATAATTTATAAATTGATAATACAAATATTCATAGAAGGCGTAATTTTTTTTTTTTTACATGAAATATCAATTCAAACAGCCTTCAATTTTGAAAGCCTTCTCTTGCATTTTCGCATAGTTTTCGTTGCGCACATGACTATTTAGACTCATTTGCCAAAATTTTTTGTTATCTTTCTTTTTTGAAGAAAAAAATAATGGCTAAATTAAAATTTCAAAGTGAGAAGGTTAGTGATAAAAAAGAATTTCCTTTAATGAATAGATTAAAAAAAATAAAATAAATAGTAGTCGGTATAATACACAATCCCATTGATTGTTAAAACTTTTTATATTATTGTCTTTGTTTTTTTAGCAAAAATTTTATGTTAGCCATACGAAAACTTGCCGTTTAATGGTAAAATTTGGCGAAAATATACATCATTATTATTATTATTATTATTTAAGATATATGTAAACTTAATAGTACTAATACAGATTGAACCACAGCAGCCGATGATGATGATGATGAGATGATAAATGTGAATATGCGGAGCTACGTTTTCATGGTATTTTTCTTAGGAAAAAAATAGAATTAGTAGCAGTATTCATCCGTCCTTATCTTTGTCCCCACGCACAACGTTGCCTGCCTCCTCCGTCCTCCTCCTCCTCTGATAGTTCAATTCCTCTCTAAAAAATAACGATAAACCTTTCCTCTCTCTCTAATTTTCATTTCTTCGTCCTTCAAAAGAAGGACAAAACGAAGGAAAAACTATTTTTACAACCAAAACGGCAGAAAAACCATCCCAATATCCTCCTACTCCTAGGTAGATAATCTAAAAAGATTGTAAAGTATCAGAACTGAACAAAATTAATCGCTATAATACTACTGGAGATTGATTTGGGGAGCTGGAAGCGAGTAAACTGAAGCAATAGAGGGAGAAATAGACAGGAGAGCAGTCTTCAAGTATGGCGATGAGGGAGCTGGTCTCCGGCGGAGCGGCGTGTGCCACCTCGGGGTCTTCTTCTTCGTCGAATCCGCTCGGTTCTCTAGCTAACGCCCTCCTTGGCTCTTCCTCTAAAACCCAGGTCGGCAATTACTTCTTCTTTACTTGAATTTTACTGTTCTATATTCAAGTCAGTACTTCATGCTATAAACTTTTCGTGTTTAATCACGAATTTTAACTGCCATATCAGGTGGATCTTCCGTGACCCTTCTGTGAATTGGGGTTAAAAAGAAGTGTTTTCTGGCTTGTCTTGCATTTTCCGCTCAGAACTTATCCAACCCCCTTTCTCCCGCCCCCAAAAATAAAAAGGAAAGCAAAAAAGAAATCGGGCTTTTATGCTTACTTGAATTTGGATAGCATTGCTATCTTTTACTTGAGCAATTCAGCTCCAGTTTCTGGGTTTTGTAGCACGTTCTTAATTATGTAAAAAATTGAACATTTTCCCCCCCTTGTCGGGGTTGCTGTTTATTTTGGACGGTTAGATTGTTGTTGTTTCATTTGGGTAACTACAGCTTATAGTTTCAAGATAAATTATTTTACTCGTGACAGTACTTCTGTTCGAGTATACTGTCTTACTGGTTCATCCTGAATTAGTTGTGAATGCTAATTAATGGTATTTCTTGTCTAAGCAGGAAAGGCTTCGAGAGATTCCTACATCAACGGCTATTCCATCTGATGGCAGTGCCTCTGTAGGGACTGGTGAGCCATTGTCAGGCCTTCCTGGGTCAGAACTTGATCACCCTCTGCAACCTAATGCCCAGGTTATTATTCTTCCTCTTGGAGTTTTCACTTTTTCATTTTTTGTTTATGATGGATCATTCTTGTCATCTTCTTGAATTCGTCAGGGCTCAGAATTCCTTAGAGGGTTCCGCTCTGCAGATCAGCATGGGCTTGCTGATGTTTGGGATGACATACAGAGACCTCAAGTCAATTTTCCTCCTGAGCATATGCTGCGTCAGCCAGATACGAATGGTAATGCATAACTATTCGATGAGTAGGATTAATGTGACATAGCACTTTTTTTAACATTCTTCTAGGTTTTATCTCCTTTGTTTCATCTGCTGCAGGGCCACCTCAAAGAGTATTGTCAAGCTTTCTGCACTCATTTGTGAACAGTAGCCATGGTGGCATTCCTTTTTGTCCTGCCACACTTCCAGTGTTGGGACTGTCTGCGGGTGATAAACAATGTATACGTGATCGGAGTAGTATAATGGCTCGACACTTTTTTGCTGATAAGAGTGAAGACTTCATCAATGCACAGGTTTGATTCGTACACATTTTTGGGAAAATTGCATGAAGTTTTCCCTCTGAAGGTCTGCGTAGGTTTATTTAAATTTACTTCTAAATTGTCACAATGCTTTATCCTTTTCTATCTATTACATTACAGCTTTGGTTTGGTCATGTGCGCACTTTAGGAGGCTAACTGCTCAGTAATTTATGAAATGTTACCCTTACCATATAAGCAATTCATGTTGATCGATTGGTTCGGTTACTGTTGGAAAGCTTGTATATGGTGTTATGATCTTTACACGTCATTTATTTCAATCAGCTTGCACGTTCTAAGAGATTTTATGATTTTGCCACTTGAAATTCAAAATTTAACATCAGGAATTTGTGAAACTTAAATTTTTTTTTTTGGGTGGAGTAATGCCATTACTTGCTTCAACACTATGTCCTCTGTGGCATTCTGTCTTATCCTTTATATGTTACTTGAGCAGTTTTGATGAGTAAAAATGTCTCCTGGTTCTTCTCAGGTTAATGCATTGTTATCTTCCTTAGAAATCGACAATGATATCAGGGCCCCTGGCCCTGCATTTAAAAGATATAAGGAGTTGGAGAAGTATTGGCATGAGACTCATGGTATGAGACCTGGACCTAATCCAGCAGATGGATGGGTTGCCGAGTTTGCACAGCATCCAGTTGGACATGGTGATCCGAGTACTTGGGTTCAGTCATTTGAACAAGAACATGGTGCTAATGGCTGGGCCTCTGAGTTTGAGCATGTAAGAAGATAATGTTCCTCATATTTGATGACCAATACTATTTATTTTAAATGCTGAAGTCATGACAGAAGTTCCTCAACTTTAATGTTTCTCAGAAAAATATTCCATCTTATCCACTTTGTCATAGAATGATGGCAATGTAGAACACTAATTGCTTGTATTTCTGCTAATCACAACTTCCATTCTTTAATGTGTATCTATGAAATTTGTACTCTTAAGGTGTCGGACTGGAAGTAAAATGAGGGTATACAAATTCAAGGGAAAGAAAACAATTTGGTCTCTGTCTAAGCACTTAAGATTTTTGCCCTGTATTCCAAGAATTAATTATTCTCAGCTCTTGACAACTTGCCTGAAGCTGTGTCTCTCCCTTCTTGATATGTAAAAGGTTTCTTCTCTCTTGAGGTTCTTTTTAGGATTCTTTGTCTTCCATGTTGTATGGTAGTGTAATTCATCACACTTTTGCAGGAGCATGCGCAGCTGGCATCAATGGATCATATAAGAGGTGCAACTATGCCTCATTTAGCTGCCATGGAGCAGACTCGTATGCTGGCAAACACTTTAGCTCAAAACAATGATCCAAAATTTCAGGTTATATTTGTTGCGTTGGCATTCTGATCTTAATGTGTAATGAAGTATTTATTTAGTTATGTAAATAATTATTGCTGTCAAAGTTAAGTAGTAATCACAGTAACAGCACATTGAGCAAATACAAAAGTCACCAGATAGAAGATTGCTTACTTATAGAGTCAGTGAGGAAAAAGTCAAAATTCTTGTAAATGCAAAGTGGTTTTAACAGTAGTTTGTGCTCTCTGCACTTCTGCTTTGGTTACTAACTGTAACTTCTTTGGGCCTGTAGAATTCAAAATTTTTTCAGTTTGTGTCAAAGATGAGTCGTGGTGAAATCACTGTTGAGGACAATCAAATCAAACCAGCTACATTGTCTGCACCTGGGGATTGGGCAACTGAATATCAACAGCAATATAGTGGAGGCCAGACATGGGCTGATCAATTTGTGCATGAAGAGGCAAGTAAACATAGTTAGTCATCATGGACTTTGTGCATTTTATCTTTCTTGTGAAAAAGTTCATGAATCTGTTTTTTATTTGGTTCGAAGCTTCTCAATTGGTGCTATTCTTTACTCTCTTGCTGCACTTTTGTCAGTGGGATGCAGAAGTTCTAATTTTAATGCATTAAACTTTATTTATTTAGGCGAGCAGTATATCAATTAAGTTTTGAATGCTGCTATCAATAAATGAATTTTTTTTTTTGGTTAATAATGCTTTACTTTTTTCAGCTTTCTAAGGGACCTAATGGATGGGTGGATGAGTTTGCTTCAGAACGTGGGCATGTTGATGATGGGTGGGTGAATGAATTTTCTAAATTGCATGTCAACGACTGGGCAGAAGAGTTTGGGCGTCAGGTTGGTGAAGGAACATTTGGAGATAGTTCGGCTGATAACTGGGCTAGTGCTTACGATGAGTAAGTCCTCTTACTATCAAAATGAAATGTAAAAGCAAACCCTCTAAATAATTGATGTTCAAGTTGTAATAATTTTCTGTGTGCTGCTTCTTTCTGTTTTTTATGCAGCAAACACCATAGTTCTTTCTGTACTTGCATTGAACGTTTTCACTTTCTGTCTGTTGCTGTAATCTTATTCGAGTTTTGCTGTGTCATTAAAGAACCATTCTTGTTTACTTCTGACCTGTCATTCTCTCATTCTTTCTTTCCCCTGCAACATTGCAACATGTTGTGTTTCTTTTTATCTTTATTTCTTGCAGCCCTGTGATTTTAGTATTAAAGCAAGGCTAGTGGTGCTTCTTTGCTTTCTGCCCTTTTCTAGCTTTGTCTGTCATTTATTGGAGGTTTTTTGGTAACTTGAATAGGTTGGTATCTTTTGGTTTTTTGAACTTTAAAAAACATGTTGCACTGATGCTTAGGTATTTGAATGAACAAACTGCTCTCAAGCAACAATCAGAATCATCACGGGGAGTGTATGTGTTTTCTGATTTAAATCCTTATGTTGGTCATCCTAATCCTTTGAAAGAAGGCCAGGAACTGTTCCGTAAGGGTCTTTTAAGTGAAGCAGTTCTTGCTTTGGAGGCTGAGGTTTTGAAAAATCCTGATAATGCTGAGGGTTGGAGGTTGCTGGGCATTGCCCATGCTGAAAATGATGATGATCAACAGGTTATAAATTGTTTCTTCTCTATTTTACTGGTTTCCTCTTTAATCTTTGCTTTGCTGCATTGTTAGTCTTATTAATTTGGTTTATTCAGTGTCTGGAAATGTTTGGAGCTATTGTTGATGTTTCCCAGTGTCTGAAACTTCTCTTTTTTTCTTTTAAAATTTTCTGCTGCATGTGTATAATGATTAGTGCATTTTGGTTTGTGTGATATTCTTGGCTAATTTGGTTCTCAGCTCTTTCGGGATCTTTTAGTCATGAGTACGAAAAGTGAAGCTCGGATTAATTGTCATCAGCAAAAGCACTGTTTAAGAAGATTTTGCATTAGGTTCTGTTCTAGGCGATCTTTTATTCTTTATGGAACTCGTGGATGGTGCAATTAAACTACATTTTGGTTTTTCCTATCCATCTTAAACAGAAATTCATCTTTCTGTGCAGATTCTAAAGTTCATTCTTTTTGCTACTTTTGAACATCGAAAGTTTTCGATGGGCTTATACTCACCAGCTACTACTATTTCTTAAGCTGATTTTTCAAAATTTGTTGAAAAAACTGAAACCAGTTCTTGGGATTAAATGTTCTGAAAAGCTAAAAGCTGTTTTCAAAAGTACCTTAAGAACTGCTTTTTAGAGTTGGCCTTTTTCTTTTTCAGCTTGAAATAAGCTAAATGCAGAAGGCAAAAGCCGAACACCTTGAAACAGCTTTAACTTGAAAAAAAAAAAAAAAGAGCTATGATCAGGTAATTATACATGGACATGGTTGACAAGAATTCCATAGGCTCTTTAACGTACTTTCCTTTGCCAAGTTGCGTTTGGAAGGTCAAGTGACTGCTTCGGAGTTTGCTTTGCCAAGCTGGAAGTGAGGAGCTCATTACATGGAACTACTTGGTTGACTATTTACGTCTGATGGCTAGGAAGGTCTTTTTTTTTTTTTTCTGGAAATATGTGCTTGGTAGGTATACTGTACAATCACATATCATAGTTTAGGAGAATTTGGACGTTTCCGCAGCTGCTTAGACTATATTTGGCCCCTTTTTGTGGTTGAAATCAATTGCCCTTTCAAACTAAATGCTGCTTAGACAATATTTGTTGGCCTTTTCAACCTAAATGCTTGCTGCTTAGACAATATTTGTTTGTTATCATTTGTATTCTCTAGCAGATTTTTTCATTTGCCTTTTCAAACTAAATGCTGGTGTTATGTATAATTGGATATCTTATTAGTTTTTTTATGGTATTCTTTGTGGCTTACAGGCTATTGCAGCAATGATGCGTGCACAGGAGGTTGATCCTACAAATCTGGAGGTTCTTCTTGCACTTGGTGTGAGTCACACAAATGGTCAGTATGTACTTTACCATGTATTTAGAAAATTTTTACTTTGTGATGAATAGATTTTGCCTAACTAATTCTAGCAATCATTTCCTCATAATTTTGTTGTCTATGTGTTTTATGTGCAGTATAATGTTGAACTGAAGGACCAATTACACACACTAATCCTAAAACTGTAAATGTGATGCTGTAGAATGATATCTAACACACGTCTTTAAAATTCTCAGAACTGGAACAAGCAGCTGCATTGAAGTATTTGTACAGTTGGCTAAGCCATCACCCAAAGTATGGAACAGTTGTCCCTCCAAATCAGCCTGATTCTCTCTATTACGGTGATGTAAGGGTTGACATAATTGCTTGTCTCTGCCTGGTCATTGATGAATAACTTGATCTGCTACCTCGTTATAGCGTAGAGATGCAGTCTTAGCACTTTTCCAAGTATACCTGCAAAATAGTCTTCATTTGAGATACTGGTTTGATTGTTCACTCAGGTTGCCACATACTTCAGTGATGCGGCTAGAATGTCACCTGATGATGCTGATGTGCACATTGTACTTGGAGTTTTGTACAACTTATCCAGAGAATATGACAAAGCCATTGAATCCTTTCAGACAGCTTTGAAGCTGAAACCACGGGATTACTCACTCTGGAACAAGCTTGGAGCAACACAGGCTAATAGCGTGCAGAGTGCTGATGCTATATTGGCTTACCAACAGGTAACTGTCCGTTCCAGTTCCCTTTTGCTTGTGTTTGTGATGTCAATTGTGACAGTTAAGCTGGGGCTTCAGCATAAAAATACCTAGGTGACAGTGACTCCTCAGATTGGATGTATTAATATTCAATGCATTTTTGAATTTATAGTTCTTATATTATACATATTAGGTTACAGGCATGCGTCATTGAGTATTATGCATGAAATGTAGTAGAGATCTTATTGGCTCTCAAGTTATTGCAGCATTCCGATGGACTGAGATATTGGTGCAAGTATGATGTTTTTGGTCAAAAAGTGCAATACAAATGGATCGTCGTGCTTTCAAATCTGTCATCTTGCTTCTACTGTTTGCTTGAGGGGAGAGTGGAACCTGTAGACTGCATTACTAAGATTTAATTGGTTGTCCTCTCACCTCCCCCCCCCCCTTTCCCTCGCTCTCTCTCTCTCTCTCTATATATATATATATATATATATATATTATGGTAATGTATTGGCAAATAAAGGGACGTCATGAATCGTACTTTTAGGCTTGGGATGCATATGTTTAGTTTGATGTGGACAACAGGCGTTGCTGGTTCAGAACCATGGTTTATCCTTAAAAATTTCGATGATTTGTTGGTTTACTTGAAATAGCTCTCTCGCTCTTTCTCTCAATGAAATTTCAAACTTCAGGTTTAATCTCTTCTTGACAGGCTCTAGATTTAAAGCCCAACTACGTGCGTGCTTGGGCAAACATGGGAATCAGCTATGCCAACCAGGTAATCTCTTTACCAGTTCATGTTAAGTCTTTTGGTGGTATATAGTTCTAATCTCTTTTGAGGAGCATCACTTTGCTAGCAACATGTGCTTTACTTAGATGTAAGAAAATATTTGGTGCAGCAAGACTCTTTCTGATTATGTATTCAAGTGCAACAAGATGGGAACTGGAATTGTAATGATGCAAAAGGACTTTTCTGGTTTTTTTTTTTTGTTTTTGTTTCTGCGCCATTTAAAGGATAAAAAAGAAAAAAGGAATTTGCCTGAGCGCATTTACTTGGAATTACCCCTGTTTCGAGTTGCTGATTATTTTTTTTTGTTTTGAATCTTCATAACCTGTAGTTTGATCTCGTGTTTCCCCACGGTGCATGTGAGGTTGAGTTAGATTCTAGGAAATATGTGGAAGCATTAGACCGTGTTGTTAGTTATATTGCCTTTAGGTAATCTAGAATGTCTGCATGGTTTTCTTCAGGGCATGTATGAGGAATCCATTCGTTACTATGTCCGGGCTCTCGCAATGAATCCCAAGGCTGATAATGCTTGGCAATATTTGAGAATCTCTTTGAGGTAGGCAGTTTGAGAAACACCCTCTTGTTGTCTCTACTGTACTCAACTTTGAGCTCATATATTCCTTTCGCTTTGCAGCTGTGCCTCACGGAATGATATGCTGGAAGCCTGTGACTCACGAAATCTTGATTTCCTTCAGAAAGAGTTCCCACTTTGAACAACTTAAATTCTTAGCTGCTGGTGTGAAGTATAAGCGGTGAAACTTTCGCTAGTTGGACTTTGTAGCTTCTGCCAACATTGCATGTTTGGAACCTTACAGTCCACAATTCATCGTGTTCTGCTGGCCCAGGAATCCGGGGAGTAAACTATGATTTTGTTTTCGTAAACAGTGTTTTACTTGTCATGGGTTGCGGAATGCATGTTGAAGGTATAGTTATTGTACACTAGGAGCATGAATAGAATAAGTAAAGCCGATTGCAAATGCTTTTCAGATTACAAGAACAGTTAGACATATGGAAGCGAAATACTGGGTTTTTTTTTTTGTTTAAAAAAAAAGAAATCACATTGAGATTGACTGATAAAGCTGCTGTTCTGGGGGCTGATTATGTACTATTTGACACTGTAACTATGAGGTGCTAAATGAGATGGGACACATTCTCAAGCACTTTTTTGAGTTGTCTGGTAACATATCCTCATTTTCTTCCCTTGCTCATTTTGATTGATTATAATATGTTTATTGCCTTTACCACCTGTCTTTTACTCGGATGCTCTCAATCCAGCCAATTCATTTCCGTCTCTTGGATTGGTTAGACTTGCTTGCATCATGGGAACGGGGGCAGCTGCATTTATTTTATTCCCCTTGAATTAAAAGCTCTCGATCCACACGAGTCTTGAGCGTACTTGTGTTTCAGCTGTCGATAAATGGAAGTTTGATATATATATATATATATATATATATATATGTACACTTTGATGATTCCTTTGGATTGTATATTCACCATTAGAGTAAAGGATCACAGTTTGTTACTAGTAGTCAAAATGTTTCGGACATGTTAATGCTACTGTGAGAGTGATCTGATAGAGAAGCGCTTGTGTCTTTATCTGTATGCTACTCGCAACGCTTGATTGCCCGGTAATTACTGTAGGATGGTCAATTCACCATCATCTCCAAAGGCATGTGCAAAAGGCATCTAAGGTTAAATATGGGATTTGCCTGTTGCCTAGAGGTTGAAAAGAAAGCAACAAGTCCAAGAAAACGATCTTGAATGGTATGGTATGCGTGTGTTCTTTTCCTTCTTAGGAACATTTTGTTGCTTTTTCTTTTAGCAGAAAACTCACCTCATATGTATTTGATTGCAATAACTTGTCCAACTGCTCAAGTTATCCAGCGAGCCCACCTCCTCTCTGGTCAGATATGCACCACCAACTCCCCCACCACCGAAACACACACACACACATGACGCATATCAGACAGCAGCAGAAAATTTAAAAAAAAAACAATTCATATTTGAAATGTGGTTGATTTGCCATCCATCTCCCATCAGAGGGTTCAGGCATCAGCATTCATATTCATATTCGTCATACGCCCCAAACTGCTTCTGCTAGTGGTGGTCTCAAGTATGTATGAATAACAGTTATGTATGGTGATGGCTGGATTGGTGAGCAAGATTTAGCTGATTGCCTGCAGAGGTACAACGTTATGTGAAAGAAATGCCATACAAGCAAATGTCCGAACAGGTGGCCCCCATAAGTAACAACAAATATAGTACTATGTTAATTCGGAAAATGCATCTCACATCTCTCATTTCTAAATCTCAGGGTGGTCATTAAATCAACGCCTCTGCAGTCACGACTACTGTATATTATTGGGCTTTGCTTCATCATGTCCTAAAAACTTCTTGCATGAACGTATTGTATTAATCAATTATGGCACAGAAAATTAAGTAGATGATACTAATGCATATAGTATAAAAGGAAGAACAAAAAAGTGTGTTGATAGGAAACATAAAAAGACAAAGGGAAATGTGATGGTAAAATCGTTCTTTTTAGCTCTGCAGCCAGGTTAGTTGTATTTATTATCTGAGTTGTTTTTTGTCGAGTGGAAGTAACAAGAAGGAGATCATTAGAGGAATGTGAGAAAAAAAGATGCACGATCGTTTGTTGGAAAAAAAAAAAAAGAAAAAAAGATGCATGATGATATAAACTTAAAGGATGCACTTTCATCCCAAAAAAAAAAGGATGCACGACACAAAAGTTTCTCTCCTCTCTTTTTTTTTTTATTTTTTTCAGAATATAAATAATTTTAAAGGTGTTTGTTGTTGAAGCTTATTAAAATAGGTGGTGCCTCGTTTGTTCTCTCTCTTAAAATGATTGGGGTAGGGGTAGGGGTAGGATAATGTGGAGAGAAAATGGTACGATGTGCACTAAAGAGAAAGGAGTAAATACACACTTACTTACTTGCTGCCCGGCCTGCTCTCTCTCTCTCTCTCACACACACACACACACGCACCACCGGCCGGCCCTAAGCTGCTGCTGCTGCTGCTTCTATTACTTCTACCGCACGGCCCCTCCACATCCCCTCTAGGGTAGGGTTTAGACATGCATGCCCCTATATCACTACCACATACCTACCTATAGGTTATATGCCCAGAGCCAATTCATTTTGCAGCATACGTGATGTAGTAGTAGTAGTAGTAGTACTGGTTACTGCAGCATAATAGTAGTGGTGGCATATTTATGGTATTTCGTACCACTCTTTTCTTGCATGTATCAGCATTATATATTTATACATGGATGAAATCAGCAGCAAATCATTCTTGTACAGACCTAATAGATCCTTTACCCTCCTCCTCCTCCTCCTCCTGCATCCTTTTCATTACTTTCTCTTCTTCTGGTAGTAACATTTCAAACCACAGACACAGAATCAGAGTAACATTATTGTCTGATCCCTAACAGTTTACACTTTACACCACCAACTGTGATCATCATTCATAGCCTAGGTGCGGTAATATGCGTCCTGATCATCGAACCGTGTATTTCATTGAGAGGCAGAAAAGCATTTAATTTCAATGATTGTTGCATGAAACTTCTTCATTAATTTGTGATTTCAATGAAGCAACAAAAAAAAAAATTTATTTTTTTTTCCAGTTCCATTAGAGTCACTCAAGCGTAGCACAGGAGCTATGTATATAATAGCCCACAACACAAGAAGAATTATAGTATGAGACAGGAGGACAGGACCGCTCATCATCTGAATCTTGGAAGCATCGGTTCAATTTCGAATGCTGCTGGGCCCGAAGGTCCTAATGTTGGTCGTGGCCTTTTGTCCATTTGATGCCCCCCTCATCCGCCATCATTAATTTTATCAACTGTTTCTACTGTGGGAATGAATAAGACGCAGTACTGTAGCATTTGTTTATATGACTGTTGGATATATTCTTTCAATTATAGGAGTGAGATGCTTTTTGTTCCGCCCGAGTCCCGACCTTAGGAATTTGAAGCTATTAGTAGCAGCAGTATATATATGTATTACGTACTACTTTTTTTTCTTTTTCACGCAATTTACTTATCTTCTGGTGGTGCAAACTACTGTAATAAGCCATTAATTAACGTGCAACAAAATACATCAACTCCTAGATACCTTCTCTTTGATTTGAGGGACTGTAACTGTAAGGCATGATCTCACTTAGCATGGTCGGTTCTACGATTGATAATTAGTGCATACACAGACAATAATAACATGTGAAAAAAAAAACATAACAAATATTATTATTATTATTTTCGCTGGTTGAGATTTGTATCTAAAAATTGTGTCAGCATCTATATTTGTAACTTATTTTTATGTCTACATTTATTCTGCTGCTAGCGTTTCCAGTGCACAGTGCAATTATAGATGGATATCCTTGATCCATGATGGTCTTTGGTGGTATATAGGAAGGAGGATCAGCTGTCCGTTCGTGATCAAGTACTACTACAATCGATGCTGTTCTGTTCTGTTCTCTCTCTCTCTCTCTCTCTCTCTCTTTTTGGCTCTCTGGATCTATCTATCACTTCGACTTTAATTGAATGATTGATGGTAGTATGTAAAGGGTTGATGATTTCCCTCTCGTATCTATTCCCTCCCATGTGTGATGGCATACAATTATCAGGCATACCCTTGTCAAGAAAAAGACTATGCAACAGAAAGATCAAGTTTCAATACTATTTCCGCCATTGATTAGTCTCGTTCGTGTGAGTTGGACGTGGACTTACACTACTACTGCCTTCTCCCACTGTAGCACTTTTTTTTTTTTTTTTTTGGGTGAGTTTTCTGTCTTCCTGCCTGAACTTGACCATCTTTTCTCCCACTGTAGCACAATTTCCTGTTTTCCTCCTCAGATTCTCCTCAAATCACAATCCGTCATATTCTGCGTCCATCTGCATAGCGTTTTCTACCGCTTTCTGGTTAACCCAACCACCCTCCCCCCCCCCCCCAATCCTTTTTTCCTCTCTCTCTTCTCCAAAAACCAAAAAAAAAAAGAGACACAGTAATGCATGGCCTACTTCTTCCATGAAAGTTTGGGGTACTGATTAGCTTCCCCCCCCCCCCCCAACCCTTAAAGACAAAAACCTCAATTTTGGATTCTTTTCACTCTTTTTGTGGGCATGCGCTGGCTCCTTACCTGTTAAAACGGAAATCAGGCCTCCAACCTGATTTTTGGCGTTAGTGTGAAGCACGAATTTATTTAAACCCCAGATATTATGGATGGTATTGTTTTGGGCATCACAATGGTGCAGAAATTCGACCACGAGATTGTGAGAATATATATATATATATATATATATATATATCAAATAATATTGATTCCATGTCGCTTAGGTGTTGCAACTATGTTTTCTTGGAGAGAGCAACTGTCGAAAAGAGTAACTAACTAACATATTGAAACAGAAGAGCAAGCAACAGTTAAGACTGCTTAGGCAGAAGTCCAGTCCTCAAGTAACCACGACCTGCCACTGGTTTGAGGCAAAGAAATATAAATATGAATATGATCACAAGTTCCGGCCACGCGATTTATGCTTTCTGCCTTCCTTACAGCACACATATATAGACAATGCACACGAATTTGGAAGGAGTGTACAGCTACAGACGTACATATAATATTGCATTGATAAATGGTTTCGGGATATGTGGAGTTGATGTAAAGGCAGCAGATTGGGGTGGAAGATGCCCACTCACCACTTTGCCACCATCAAAATATAAAAGCATATCCCTGTTGTGGCCAATGAGCATCAACCTGATCTTTCTTAATCATCATTGAATTACTAAAGAAGCGAGAAAAAATGTTAATGGCGAAGTTCGGGCAAGTTAGATTCCACGAGTGCAAGTGTATTATCATATCCACTATGCCTCTGATCTTTTATTATATTGATCATTAGGGGATGCAAAACGACGAATGGAAGAATACATTTGAGGAAGCAGGGATCTTGGAGTGCCCAACTTTTTGCTTCAAAATTGCCCCCCTAGATTCCTTTGCATAACGACCCTTGTGGGTCGATTTTCCAAAAGGCAAGCGTATTTTTTTAGTTCCTCACCACTTACTACGAGACCAAACTATTCGTCGCAGGAAGGAAAAGAAAATGCTAGCCTATAAACAAGTATCATGTCGTCTTGCAATTAGCTCCTCATGCCCTATCATGAATCATGATTTGTACATAGAACTTTTTCAACTTACAGTTTCAGTTTCAGGCTGTTAAACTAAACAAAATGAAGAATTACCTCCCATCTTCATTTCATATCTGTTGCCTCTTACTCCTTATATCAGACGTGGGAATCCATCAGCAAAATCAGTGAATCCACGGGTTTCCTCCCAAGCCAAGGGCAGGCCAAAATGTTAGGTATGAGGTCATAAGAAAGATGGATGGATGGATGGATGGAGGGATGTTGTATGATGTTCACTGAACAGAAGCTAGGCGTACGTGCACCATCTCTGTTCTCATCATCATCCATATTCTATCACCAAAATACTAGTGGTGCGTGGTGATCTTGCGTAGGTGTGTGCTAACACCAATATAAACCATCTTATCACTCTCAGACACCCTTTCACTCTCACAGCTATGCTATGCTACTAGCCTTAATTTATATCAAACCTGTATACCTAGCTAGAAACCCTCTCTCTCTCTCTCTCTCTCTTTTCCCTAGTCAGAATAAGTGACAGAATAACAAGTTTTATCATTTTTTATCTAAGATCCTTGTTTTGCTTGGGGACCTGAATTCTATGATCATGATAAAGTTTCTGGATCACACGGTAGACAGTTCCAATAAACTAGCTAGTACCGGTATACAAGAGAAGGCACACAGGCATTTACCCAAAAATAAAGACTGACGCAAATGCTAGCTGCCTGAGAATTAAGATGATGGAAGGACAAGGAAGGAAGCAAATGGAGCGGGATAGAGGAGAATAGGAGCGAAAGTGCTGCTAAGTACTACTAAATATTAGTTAAAGTAATGGACTCTAGGGGGAAGCCATTGACATGAACAAAGAACGATATTGAAAAACCACAAGACACGAGAGACCTCACCCTTGTAGTTGTAGGGAAGGGGGGGCAAGGTGGGAAGCAAAGTAAGCTCTATTTGAGAAATTTCATGGTTTTGTTGAGGGAACAAAAGGCAGGATTTAGGGCAATAAACAGTGCATTCTAAAAGACAGCCAACAGATATATATGGGTACTCTTTTCTGGTGCAGAAAACAAGAACACCAACCCCCAAAAAAAATAAATAAAAAATAAACCCATGCATCTTCGTATATTCTTAGTATAACTAGTTTTCTCCTCTCTTGTTTAGAATATAACAAAATTAAAACATAGGATCAATGGAGTTTGAGGGAAACCCCATCAACTGGCATCTTCTTTTCAAGGACTGTCAACTTGGTGCCCGGACACTAGGCTAAGGCAGCATATACCTGGTTTCTCTGTGACCATCATTCACTCGTCACCTGCCTATATCCGTTTTACTATAACAAATTTAGTAAAAACAAGAAGATGGCTTCAAAAAGAATAGTTGTACGTAAATAAATTAGTACGTTTGCACCCATCAGAAAGTGAAGCATTATTAGCACAAAGAAAAATAAAAGAAAAGAAATCAAACAAACCCACCAATCGTGCAAACTGACAAATAGAATTTCCACAAGTAAACGGTGGTTAGTACACTTTCAACGGAATAACATAAACCGAATTCAATTAATTATGCCCATATCGAACTAGTGGCCTCTTGTAAAAGTGATGTGTCTAGATCGAGCATTTGGTACACGAATCTTAATCATTAAAAACAAAAAGGATTAATTAAAGTCAAAAAATATATATTTGTAATACTATACCAAAGTAATTAAAAGTAGTACTAAGTATAAAAACAAGCAAAACATTCATCAGTTTCAGCATCCCAAGAAAAACCTTAGTGCAGTTAATGAAAGCCAGGAGGCACTTGGGAGCCAGGATTTCTCTGATCAGCCGGAGAGTTACTGCCGTCCCAATTCTTGCATGTAAAGTGAAGATTCAATCAGTTCATGCAGCTAGTCCTTCTTCCGTAAATAACTAGCTAGGGTTAGGGTTTCTGAACATTATCTATGGTCCACGGATTGCTGCTTTAATCAACTAGCGCCAAGAAGAGACCGAATAAAGGAGTTGGTTTTGCCAACCTAAGAAGAAAGAATCGTTGAGTATGTGAAGTTGGTAGCCCTCAGAAGGGTAATGAAGCCTCAACAACAGCTTAGCTTGGGAAAGTGCAAAGGGGCTTAAGGGGACATTGTTGAATCCACAGCTTCTAAGCATTAATTCCCAAGACCTGAACCTTTCATGCCTTTCTCTCCTGTGATCTCCGTCTGCAGCCACAATATCAACAATCTCTCTTCCGAACCATACCTGTTCAACGTTCAGCCTTTCCCTGCTGTTGGGCGGTAAAGTGGCCTCAAGGGAATCAAACACAGCTGCATAGTGGTCTAAAGCCTCCACAAACCTTTGCAAGAAAAGCGGGTGGTTATGGTTTGCCTCCCTCTCGGCCATGGTCACCACTCTGGGGTTCATCACCTTTATTCTATGAAGGAAAAGCCGAAGCCCATCACGGTCTTTGAGTAGCCGGTGGAGATAGTGCACACAGTTCACCGCTAGACTTTCACCTGGCAGGAGAACAACTGCAGAGGATAACACAGCAATAGGGTCGTCCTCATTGTGGAGATGAAGGGGGTGGAACTGAAACCTTAGGCCTAATGAATGAGCGAATTTTGCAAGGCGGTCACCTGTTCTACGCAGGGTTTCCAGATCATTTCCAGTGCCTGTGATGCGGAGACTTGGCCGAGGATACCGTTCCACTATGGCCTGCATAAAAGGAGGCCATTGCAAGCCATGCATTATGTTGAAATCGAGGATGTGAATGGCTTCTTGGCCTTGATCAATGGCATCCAAGATTGCCTGATTAGCAGTGAGCTGACTAAACCTGATGAATGGGGTTACTTGATTAAGAGATAAGTATGCAGTTTGAAGAAGAGCTTGTTCATCTGATTCAACTACTTGAGGGATGTGATTGATAGAGGCCGCTGAAAACGAGGCGGCATTAGCAGAGTTGACGGGAGAGGAGTTAAATGAGGTGGTGGGATGATGGTGGTGACGATGAGTTAGAAAAAATGTGTTATTGAGAGGATGACCTAGATGTTGTTGTGTGTTGGGAAGAGTATTTAGGAGAGTGGTGGTAGCATAGCGGTTAAGGCGGAGAGAAAGGGCTCTGGTAAACTGATGGATCAATCTTTCAGTGGAATCACCATAAGGGTTTGAGTTAGCCATCAAAATGGTGATAAGGCGGTGAGCTGATGAGGAATCAGAACTGCTGGACATCAGCTCAGCACAGCTGATGAGCAATTGGCGCATATGGACTAATGTTGGAGAAGTGAAGCTCCGGTACTGTTGAATCTGATGGTAGTGGACATGATGGTGCTCTGGTGGAGAAGGCTCATCTTCTTCAACCTCATGGGAAGAAGAACCAAATGAGCCTAACATAACTGACCAAGAAAAACAAGTAGATCAACGCAATATCTAGGACTACGATTTTACAAAGAAACCCTGGACAGAGAAAAGAAGGTAGCAACTTATATAGCACCACAAGGGTGTATATTTCTGGTGGGGATAGAGTCGGAGGAGGAGAGAGAAGAGGGTAAAGGGTTGATTCTTGATTTGGCATCTCAAACTTTAATGCTAAACAGTAGTAGGAGGAGGAGGAGAGGGGTTTATTTGTTTTTTTGGTTGTGTGTTGTTTTTTGGGGAGGGGGGGGGGGGGGGGGGGGGGGTTGGACTTTGGGACTAGTTTTTTTTTTTTTTTTTTTAATTCTTGTCTTAAGTTAGTGTAAACAAACATATGAAATGATATGATGATGAGAGAGATGGTGCTGCTTTATTTTTTTTTTTAAAGAAAAAAAAAGGGAAGCCATTAACAGTATCTATCTATGTATCGTACAAAAGATTTATCTTCAAGAAGAAACAGGAAATCCCCAAGACTCCCCGTCAACAAACATGCAGGTTGCTTCCCAAAGCTAAAATGTCATCAAATTATTAGACATCTATATATGTTCCATTTACAAAACAGAAAAAAGGCAAGCCAATTAATGTTAAGTACAAACTGATGAAGGAGCTCCTTTCCATCTGATATTTTTTTTCCCCTAACCCTAGTTTTAGGCCTAAAATTATGAGAGGAAAAACAATTTATCTGATATTTTATATTGAGATGTTCGCAAATGTGATTATTTAAACGCATAGTTGATTACGTACCTCAATTAAGAATAAATATCTCAAGGTTGATACTGTACTCTCAGACGGTGTCTCTATACTTTTTTCTGCTCAATATTATCTTATCTGTTCCTTTTTTCAGTTTTCCTCAGATCTAAAAAAAAAAAAATTGCAAAATAATAGGGAAAAAAGGAAACGAAAATTACATTTTTTTTTCTTGTTAACAGCATGCGTCACTCGGTCCATTACAAGTGACTGTCGTCTCTGTTAATCTATACACGTTTCTTAAATATATGCTTTTGGTTTTACACTACTAGTAATGTAAAATTTTTTTTCTTAAAAAATAGATTCAAGTCAAATAGGGGACACGCTTTGATCTAAAATGGAAGCATTATTGCCATATCCGTCCAAATTAATTACATGCCACTCTCTTGTTTTGTCATATCCCACTACTTTCGAAATCCTATAGTATTTGTTAATAAGCATAAATTTATTATTGTTGCAATTTCTTGTCATAATCTCCACTTAATTTCCTAAGGGCGTCAACTCCGACCACAAACCTTTTGGGGGTTTTTTTTCTAAAAAAAAAAAAAAAAAAATTCGAACTTCATTTTCAAAAGAGTTTCTTGAAATTTTTCGAAGTGAATCTCCATTTCACATTATTAATTTCTCAAATGCTAATGTATTTTAGTTGGTATGACATGAGATGAGATGTCGATCCAGCATTTTCATAGCTAGCTAGTTGAGCGTTGTAAGAACGAAGAGCATCTTTTCAAATTAAAAAAAAAAAAAATTTGTTCTTAAAAACCAACTCACTTGCATTAATTAGCTAAATGACCATAAAATATTTTCAACCATTCCTTTTCTCTTTCTCTTGGTGAGACTCGGAGCCTTCTTTGAACAAGAAAAATAAATAAATAAATAAACAAAGGTTTTGGTAAAACATAAAGTACGGAATTAATCATCCGATCATTAATTTGGACTGCGTACCTCTAAATCTACTTAACATATTGAATATTAGAACGACCAGCGCGCAAGATAACATCGATCAGATCACCTTCCGAAAGAGGAGATCGAATTAAACTAGTTAGTGTGCGTGGTACAGTTGAGCTCAAGCGGTGGTCCAAGGACGGGCAGGGCTGAAGGGCTTTGGCGAAGCAGAAATCTGAAGATGGAGGAATTATTTGGGAAAACCAAAAAGATGGCATAGCTAGTGTCAAGTAACTGGGAATGCTGCTGGTCATTACACTTTCTATGAAGTCATCATCCTCCCTCGGGATAACACATTTTATGTACTGAAAGGAAACATTTTATTAATTAATCAGTGCTGCGCGTACTCTTTCTCACTCTCTTTCTTTCTCGGATAGTAGCAGTTGCGGGTTCTTTATAGAAAAAAAAGAAAGAAAGGTAACCGTCGAAACCGAATAAAAAGGTTTCTTTGAATTCAGAGAACCTCCGGGGTCAAATATACAAATTCAGCTGTGTGTCAAGCAAAACCATTATTGCTAGCTAAAAGCATTTCATTTTTTTCATTCAATATATATTTGCCTGGTGAGTAATTATTGTGTATGTTGATGGCCTCTTTTTTCATTTTAATTTTTAAAATGTCATATAATTGTATTCTCATTTGTCTCCATGCACTCATCTAAATTCTAGTAAAACCTTAAAGATATAATAATTATTGGTTCCCAAAACACCAGCCACTTGGCCCTGTTGGACAGTTTTCCACACCCAACAACAACTATCTATACTCTACAGCAAGCAATCCACACGCAAAGCCTTAAATGTGTCGAAAGTTACATGCTACGATCCCACCCACCACCCCCGACCTTATTCACACACACACACACACGTACTCTCTAGTTTTCCGTATTTGTCTCATAGTTGGATTCTGCCTGGATATCTATAGCTTTTGCTTTTCATTTCAATCTCCAGATAGATAGATAGATAGATAGGTTTGCAGATAGGATTGTATATTGGAAAAATGACTGCCTTACTCACGTGGGTTAGGAACCTGCAATACCTCACACCTCACTCCCAAAGCATTTTGCACCCGCAGCAGGAAAGAAACAAAGTAGTCTACTTTGTGACAATACAAGTCTTTCTTCACTGATCATCTTCACCTACCTATGACCGCGCGCAATTTTTACTCTCGTATATACGTGCACAATTTTGCCCAGTATCAGCTACAAAACTACTACTACTACTATATATATATATATATAGGTATATAGGTATGTATGTACGTACTTTGCGTGCTTTCTTATTTGTCTATGGGAGTTGTTTGATTAATGTCACAAGCAAGCCTTTTTGCTGCTCAACTCTTTTGCTGTGTACAAAATTTAGCCGCCCGTCCTTGTCTTGTGCTCATGCTTTCTTGAACCTTGATCAGACACTGAAGATCATTGATAGTCTCAAAATCCAACCTCATTGATGTAGCCATTTGCAAGCATTTAAGTTCTTCTTACTTGGGATCAGACGCAAAAAAAAAAAAAAAAAAAAAAAAATGAAGGTGCCCAGCTTCATTTTTGGAAACAGTTTTCACCATTTGTTTTATTATATAGTCTAATAAATGAAAATTATACTATTAAAATGATAGCAGTGAGAGTGAAGTCATTGGTCCAAAGGAAAGCAGCTTGGTGTTTCACCCCTACATCCCACTTGTAGTAGTGAGTAGTAACATGGGGAAAACCCTTCAGGTTCCAAGGACAGATCCTTTTTGCCTGGTTCATATATGAGTAACATGACAAAGAGTAGTATCTTGTAGTTTCGCTTCTTTTTCAACAAAATTTGTAGTATTATGTTATCAAGGAAAGATACGAATAATCCGGGGACCACATTTACTTGTTTAAAACCAACTTTCATGTTGTCAAATTCTTCGATTTAAGTTGGTAATTTGAGTATGAACCCAAGCCAAAAAGAAGAAGAAGAAGGAGATATATTTGTATACCGATCGACTCGATGTGATATATATGTTGTAAACAAATTGAAATAAGAAAATTGCAGGTGGAGAAATCACGCATGCAGTCTCTATTGTGTTGGGCGGCCTTGACCTTATTGCCCTTCCTTCATCAAAGCAAAATAGCGAGTGTCCTGTCCCTTCATAAATTTGGAGTGCAAGCATAGAAAAGCTGCACTCACTGGACTTGACATTTTCACAAGTCCACCGTTTTTTACCTCTCTTGTGTTTCAAGAGCATTTATTACCACTGTGTATATTTGCTTCAGCAAATTACCTAACTTGCAAAATCCGTTCTTGTTCTTAACCCTGAGGGAGAGAGAGGGAATGGGAATGGGAACGGTGCCGATCAACGAAGAAGTTAGAAAAGATATGTTATCAAAGTAGTAAAATCTCAGCCAAGACAATAGGAAGGTATTGTATATATACAATAGTCATAGTAGGTATATGCGGGCTTCATAAAAGACAAAGTAAATCTAATAATACACTACTATCTATTTTCTTTCTTCAAGACATGATGATGGTTACGCATTTTGTCATAGTCTGTGCATAGTGGTTACATGCAGCTTTCAACCAAATTCTTGTCAAGGGAAGAATACATTCACAACTACCATTAGCACTCTCTCTCTCTCTCTATATATATATATATACACACACACCAAGCAAGATACGAGGTTTTCAGTTTACCGGTAAACAAACTTATGTTTAAGGGATACGCATATATATATAGATATATAGCTAGTTGCTAGTAGAATATTACAGCGATCACATTCACCGCCTCTTTCTTGGCTCATTGGATTCGTAAGCGACTTTATGCAACGAAAATTCTAATTTCAGATCATCTGTCTATTGGCCTCAGCTACTGCTTTGATACCATCGTACTCAATTTTTGGTTTAAGCAAATGTTATTCATCATCCTTCGACCTAAACACGGTACCATCTCACCTTTACATTTTTCAAATTAATAATAAGTGTCATGATAGGATTGCTATAATGACACAAATTAGAAAGTGTCCTTATTGACATGTCAGGAAAAGTCATTTTTATTGTAGCGAGTCCTGAATTGATATACACAAAACTAATTAGTACGAGGGAGACATCAGGGTCCCCTTAAAATCTCTGTCACGTCATTTTTGTCTTTATGGTGGATAAATGATCACCGACTCCCCCCGCTTGATATTTTAGAAGAATTTAAAGGGGCAAGTGAGAATTTAAAGGGGCTAAGGGACATTATTAGAATTAAGTTAATGTTGCTCGTAACGGCAACTAACCTAAGTTCTCTGGATATACTTTTTTTTTTTTTTTTATCAACTTTCCGTTCAAGAGAAGGCTTAAAATTTTATAGTCGTAAGCTGGATCTTGGCACTATTTCACTGAATAATTACACACCTGTCTTTACCACTCCCGACCTTCAACTGCAAGGGCTTGAAATTGTGCACAATTCTCTCAAAAAAAAAAATGAATCCCCACAAGTCCACAACAACGAGTCCCTTCGATGAGTCCGAATGATTTTGGGCCTCTTTACCAGCTTATATCTCGGGCAGACCCCGGTACAAAGGAATAATCACAATACCATCCCTAATTTTTTTTTCCCTTGAAGTGGGAGGTATCGAAATAGAAATCTCTCACTTGCACCCCCTTCCTTTTCCCGTGTCACCCAATTCATCCTTCTTTCTACTCGGAGTTGTTGAAACACCTTAATTCGGAGGACAAGGATTTACTTCAAGCCACAAATTCATATGTAGCAAACGAACGAGAGAGCCAGATATCTAATCTTCAACTGTTTTTGCATTCTATTTAATCCAAAGTTGGAACTTTGGAGAAGTGAGAGGCGAGGCAAAAGGAGAAGTAAATTAATCAATCTCGTTCCAATATTGTCTTAACGTGGACTGACCACGTGCAGTGCAAAGTTTACTGCATACCTATAGAGGGCAAGATTGAAGATGTCAAATGTAAAAAAAAAAAAAAAAAAAAAAAGTCTTCAGAAAAGAGATTATATACACTGTTTCTGCAATAACTAAAAAAAAAAATCAGCATTAAGTACAAAAATTTCCTACCAATTCACTGTAAATTCAACACTAAAAAGCAATTACACAACACACTAGTTTTTTGGGAACCTGAACTCGTGAGATCCAGCCATCCAATCTTTTACGATACATTTGAGTTGCATTGGCTGCTCAAAAAGGTGTACTCTTACCCCTATCCGATCACACATGTACCTTGTACTATAGAATAAAACTAGCTGCAATAGAATTACCATGCCACCGAAACATTTCATTTTGATCAAACACCTGAGAGATATTTCATAACCACTTTCGCCAACTGGCTGATCTCTTATCCATGGACAAGAACCTTGGAAGACTGAGAAGACTATTAACCCTGGTAATGCCTTCAAGGGCTGACCATTCCTCATCCTCCGCAGTCGAAAGGCACTCAGCTAGGCTCCTTTTAGACTGACCTAGATTCTTTTCTGGAGGCTTTTCCTCTGTCGACTCGACAATTTGCTCTATCTCTCCCACGGCATTTGAAGTTTCAATTGGATTTTCCTGAGATGCTGATGAAACATCAGTGACATTACAAATCCTTGAATCACCAGTGCCGGCTAATATTGTTGCTTCCTCTTCAGGTTCTTTTATCAAGCCATTTTGTGCCTGAGCTGCATTAGAGGAAACTACATGTTCGAGGAAAAGGCAGGCAACAGCACAGTCATCATTCTTTGATGTGGGGTATTTGAGCCTCCACGCTCTAGTAGCACAGTCAACAAGAGCTCTTGCTGCTGTAGCATGACTAGGGGCAGAAGCAACAACATCCACAGCCTCCTTGTTAGAAAGGACATCCCAGACCTTCATCAAAACAAATTACCGATACAAGGGTTTATCACCATAAATAACATGATGCACTGAGTGATAATAGACAAGGAAAAGAAAAAAAAAACATAAAGGGAAACCTTAAAAAACCAGGCAACCAATCAAAATTCCACACAACAATGAACAAGAAAGAGAGAATTCTAAGATTCTAACTTCACAGGTTCAGTAAGTTTGGTGTTAACAAATTCCCTTTCAGTTTAAGGCGATAAGAGAGAGGTACCCCATCAGTGGCGAGAACCACAAACTCATCCTTCTCAGTTATCTGGTGGTAATAAACATCCGGGACAGAAATTAAACCGAAATCCTTCAGACAGAAATCTCCAAAAGCTCTTGCCATTGCCAAACCAGGTGAATCACTATTGGGCAGCCATACGCGGGCCACCTCTGGCTCATCTTGCAGGGCGAAAACTCTCCCTTTATATTTCTGGATCCTAGCAGCTTCTCCTGATTGAAAATGGAAGACAAAATTTCAAGTCTGCAGAAATTTCCAAGTTTATGGAACAAGTCTCGACAAGTTTTGACTTAAATTTCATCAACATTAACTTGATGTTTGTGAAATTCTTCAATTAACATGGAGAGAGAGAGAGAGAGAGAGAGAGAGAGAGAGAGAGATACTAGGAAGATTGGGTTTCAAATCTACAGTTAACTGTACAGCCATCAATGAGTTGTCTTTATCTCTGGTAGCCAATACTGCTCTTGAGTCACCAACATTTCCGAGTACTAGATCTTGGCCCTAAGAATCAAATTGCAATACGTATTTGATTAGCCTGAGTTTCTTACAGACTGTAAAAGCAATCACCGAAAAGATATCATGTCATAAAGGGAAATAGACAATTTTACAGCCTCTTTGTCATGCCTTTTGCAATATATAGTTTGAGGGCAAGAAAGTAAGTCCCAGAACAACAATTTTTTAGTAAGATAGTCTCTGAGGAATAAGCAATGATAAATTGCATAAGATTGCTAGATTGACTGACCCCACAAAATTCACTATAATCATGTACGTTATTTCACTAGCTGCAAACTGCCTTGTATCCACCTCGACCAAAAGAATGAGGAAAAGAAATATAACCTGGACTTCGACAAAGGTCCAGCTCACATGAGGAAGAACATTGATTTAGGTCAAAAAACATATGCAATGACAAGCAAAAGTAAGGGGGCTCATGTCAGGGAAAAGTAGTGCATAGTTATTGAATACATGTTTAAACAATCAAATTTCAATATTGTGTCTAATTAAGAACTGAACCAGTAGAGACAGAACTTAATTTTGCCCTGTAAATACAAAAATAATGGTTCTAACCCTTTTCCTGTCACTGCCTTATTTACATACATACTTGGCTGTTTATCCAAATTACATTGGATCTCAGCAATTATGCAAAACAGGGCATATGTGTTTCTCCTTCAGCAATTCAATATAGCAAACGCTTCGTCAATAAAGTCAGATACGAACATCAAAACTGGGAACTTGGACTACCTGCATTACCAAGGTAACAGCAGTTGTTCCACTGCAAAAACAGTCAACTGTGGGATGCAACTTTAGTTCCTTATCCATTAGCCTGAAAGCCTTTAAGAAGGACTTCCTGAGCAGCTGATGAATTTCGGGGAATTTCTCAGTAGCCTCATTATCTGGCAATTCACAGCATTCATCATCCAAGATTTCATCAAAGTGAGTGCTTCCTGTAGAGTCTCCATTCTCGATCTTGCCAGAACCTTGATCAGCAGTGCTGGCAGTAGTAGACTCCCACTCCTTCCGCAGCAATAGGGGTAGACAGTCCCTAACTTTCCTCGCGACCACATGTCCATACGGACCATGACCATCAAATACCCCGCAAAAGATCGTGCCGGTTTTCGAACAAAAATTCTATTGCAGAAACATTCCAAGCAAGTCATAAAATGACCGACAAGAAAAAATCGATCATGATAATTAATACACCTCTGTTTCTGAACTAGAAACCAATAATAAAAACCAGAACCCATCAACAACTCTCTCTGAAAATGTAATTCCTACCAATTTATAACGCAATGCGTGAATGAAGTTTCCTCTCTTAGAATAAATAAATAAAGTTTCCTTCTTTGTATGTATGTATGTATGTATGTATGTATGTATGGGGTGGGAGTATAATCATTGGGTATGGGAAAAGAGATGGAAAGAAGCTAAAGGCAGCGATGAATGGGAGTGAAGAAGACCGGAACAGACCTCCCAAACGATCATGGCATCCTGATTGGTCCCTTTCTTGCCTTGCTGGGTGTATAAGCTGGCGACGGAGCTGGCACCGTTGGCAAATAACCTCCCCGGAATCTGATGAAGGGCACGCTCCTCCGCCGCCGAAGCAGTTCCTCCACCACCACCACCACTAATCTTGCTAATAAAAGAGACGAAATCAGTGGACCCACTGTTAGCTTTCCTCAACATCAAATCAATCTTGGCAGCATCATCATTCTTACTCTTCCACTCCCTCTCCCGACTCTTTTTCCCGATTGATGAATAACAAATTCCCATTTTTATTTTTCTCTTCTAAATAACGAAAAAATAAACGTACATATATGTATAAATATGCCTCCTTTGTTTAGGGGCAGTTCTATTGTTGATTGATCATATAAAGCGTGATAAGAGCTGTTTGGAAAACCCTGAAAGATTTGACATTGAGGAATATCTAGTCATCAAAGAAGGATAAAAAAAAAAAAAGGGAAAGAAAAATGATGAGCTACAGGGGATGCCAGATAGATAAAGGAGGAGGCGGGCGGGAGGGGGAGAGAGAGAGAGAGAGAGAGAGAGAGAGAGAGAGAGAGAGCAGGAGGAGGTGGGATTTGCAAGGATCAGGTGAGGGCTGAGTAGAAAAAAAAGGTGAGGGCTGAGTAGGTGTGGATTTTGCCATTGGTAGTCAGTCTACTACTACTACTAAAGTAAGACTTTTTTTTTTTTTTTTGGCTTTGCAAATCAGATTTATTTTTGTTTTTGGCGTGTTATAGTGTGTCAGTGTGTGTTGAGTAATTGGAGTGGTAACGGTGAGAGCGGGGTGGTGTTTATTGTTGAACTTGAATTAAAATTGTTGAGGAATTTAGGATGCTCTGTACTCTGTAGCTTTGGTCGATTTGAAAATGGAGATGGCCCCTCGTCCTCGTGTGTGTGGGTGAGCGGGGCCCGTGTGGTTCTGTCTCTGATCTTCTTTACAGTTTGAACAACTGCAGTTCGATTTGTAATTACTAGTAATATAAATAAAAAGGATTAATTACGCCGATCACCCATAGCTTTTAGTCTTTTTTTTTTTTTTTATTAAGACGATAACTGTTATATAATCTATGTATTAGGGACTAGCAGGCACACAGACCTTACTAAATCAAAGGGGTGCTCTAGCACTACCCTTGAATTTTTTTCACTGCATGTGAAATTTGAACCTTCACTTACAGCTTAAAAAGGGACTTAAGTCCCACTTGGTGGCCACTGAGCCAAATCCAGTGGTTCCCAGAGCTTTTAGTCAATTACGATGACTTTCCTATCACTACAATATTACTAGCATGATTTTTAATTTATACCAACGTCAACTAGGTAAATTGATCCGATGTGTGTGTATATGCATTTTTTTTTTATTTTTATTTTTTAAAGAGGAGGAGGGGGACGTTCTTCTATTGGTCTCCACTTTTAAGGTTCTATTTGAGATTTACCTACTCAGTCTCTTTTCCCTTTTGACTCAATTCACTATGTTTAGTATGAAGTTTAAGTTAAACTTGACAAGTTACCCTACATTGAAATTTGGTCTTCTCTTAGTTTGATTGATTGAACCAAATTTTGAACGAACGAGCATGTTCTAGCTCAATTCAACTTCAATTTATTCATTTCTTGCTCTCTAAGGACCAATAACTAATATACTGTCTTGAAGTTTTCTGTTATAAAAATGGCCTCCTCTTCTTCATACGTCATATAATGAACTCGGGCTCATTTCATGATGACATTTTATGCACTGCATACCATACCAAGTTTGAGAAGTGGCAATTGCAATTAAAAAGGCTAGTGCATACAGGGATCCCCATAGTTATAAAGAAGAACTAAATTTAGGGATGTAATTGTAATTTTATTATTGCGTCTTTCTTTATTGTACTACTAGTAATTTATAGTGGGGGACCCTGGTCAGCGGGGCTACACGTGATAATATATAAATATTTACGTTGTTGTGCGACTAAAGTCTTTCCGCGCATGAAGGGGAGATTGAAGTAGGAGGGGTTGCATGGGTCAACCGTTGCTTTAGCCTTTGTTTTGTCGTTGTGACTTGTGAGGTGGTGAATGGTGATGTTTGTTTTTCATCTTCTTGTTGGAAAAGATGTAAATGATCCCAACCACCTTTGTTGTTTGTGTCCCCACTTGTTCCTCTATTTATTTAACCACTTTAATTTCGTTTCCACCATGCAATAAATTAATACGCACCATTAAACTTTGGGATGTGATTAATGATTTACCCAGAGTTAAACGAGTGTGCTTAGATAGTATGATTTTTTTTTATAAAAAAAAAAAAAGCGTATCAATTTTTTAATGTGATTTATGCGAGGTAAAAAAGTAGTTAAAAAATATGTTGATGATGCAAGCAAATAAATTTTGACAAAATAATTTTCATCCAAACAAATTCACTAGCATGATATTAAATATTCACTTTTTCTTCATTTATTCAAGGAAAAAATCCTTGTAAGATAATCTTCTATGTACTAATAGTATACATATTATCACGGTTGAATACATGATAATTAATTTAAATTTGAATTTCATCCAAATGTTACATATATGTCCAGTGGTATTCGACTGCGATAGTGTATAAATCATGAGTGTATAATAGATTAAAATTTTCTGTTACAAAGAAGAATGAATAGACAAGACTAGGCATTCGTATTCAAAGAAAAAAGGGCAAAACCCGTAATATGACAAGAAGGAGACTAGTTCCGTTCTTCTATATCCGAAAATTTAATTGAAGGTTTCACTTAATCTTTTCTCGCTCGCTAATATACTCTAAATTATTTTATTCTATGAATATTAGCATGTGGACAACGGATTACTTCCTTTTCCCCTTTCTACTTCTTAAATCATATCCTTCCCTGCACCTGTACGAAAAAGAATTTTTTTTTTTTTTAAAAAAAAAACAGATGTGAACAACTGACCATACAACTTCTCATTTGTAGTGTGCACTATCCAGATAGGGTCAATTGGGTGCATTTCATGTTCCGTGCACTGTAATTAAGATCGTGGTTCCTCGTTCAAGAAGGGCATTTGATTTTGATATCAATCTTCCTACTTCCCTTTCACCCCCTCTTCCCTATACAACAAGAAGAACAAAAGAAAAAATCTATTTGTTATCCTTTGACGCTAGAAAGAGACAATGGCTACGTTGATGATGTTGAGAAATTGGGAGTTGGAATAGTAATTTGAATGACGAAGACAAATATATAAAACTAAACAGCTGGGTGGGGAGTCAAAATAAATGATCCGCCAACGTCCACCTCACTTGTATCCAAGATCCCACACTTCCCCACCCGAAAACAACGACGGAATCCAATGCTCAGCTAAACCCATATTCATTACTCTCTAGGAATGATTTTTTTTTTTTTTTTAATATGATCTCTTCGGACAAGAAACTCTCAAATAGAAACCCCACAAACCCGAAACGTGGTGGAAAGAGAATAATGTAAAAAAAAAAAAAAGTACAACAACGCACCGCACCGGACATGCCCCAGCGGGTTTAGCCACATGGTAACAGCGTTCTTTTGGGACCTTCAGGTTCCGGGTTCGAAACTGCGCTATGGGGACGCCTATGCACTTATCGTACCTTGGTCGGGTTGGAGCGCCGGGCTCGGGTCGCAGGAGATTAGTCGGATCCTGTAAGGATTGATCCGGACACCCCTGTGTCAACAAAAAAAAAAAAAAAAAAAAAAACAACGCACGGGACATAAGTTGCTACTGTATCTCAACCTTCAAACTTGTCTTAACTGTGATTATATCAAAATGTTTTTTGTTTTCAGCTGACATTGAAGAATTCGCAATTTCTATACAGCAGTATAAGTTGTTGCTCTTCTAGGCGAGTGAAAGGATGGGCTCCAGTTAATATACCTTGTTTATATCAAAGTACACGATTACAATTAGTTTAGTATATTTTAAAGTACACAATTACAATTAGATACTTTGCCGGTTTAATCTCACTTGTTTAAAAATATAACACCAGAACTCCTTCTCCAGTATGCAAGGATTCTATCGTCGTTAATTCTGTGCATAACACACCATTTTGTGCAAAGAAGTTTGCTAAAAATACTACAAATCCAGTTCTAATTGGTTTTCCCAGGACCGCCAATATATAAATAAATAGGGTCGTTACTCGTTGCTTGCAACCAACGACCCGTGCCTTGTCCCGTGGCAGGTAATCGAGATTCAAGACCATTCATTAGTTGCTGATTGGAGAGAAATGATAAGATAATACTAATACGGAAAATCGTTTAAAACGTAGCTCATATTTTATTCAATAATTTTTTTTGTCCTTCATTTTTAAAAATTTATTTTTACATCTCTTACAAATTTACATTAATCAATTTTGATTCCTATCTGGATTTTCGACTAGTTTTTGGTCGGAATTCATCACATGCCTTACATGTGATCATTTTTTAGAAGTAAAATTGTCAAATTAAAATTTATATAGTCCGATCTATAATCCCTTACATTTCACAAAATGAATTGTTTCGTCCCTCACATTTTACAAAATAAAATTTTTAATCCTTCACATTTCACAAAATGAATTTTTTCATTGACCATGAATACAAATATTTTTTTTTAAAATCCATGTATATATCTATTTGATATCACCTGAACAGTACGAATAGCATGTAATATATTTCTATTTGATTTCACCTAAATAGACTAATTGTAATTGTGCATATGCTATTCAATAGATATATACATAGGTATAAATCTAATAATTTTGTGTTAAACCCATATATATATATATATTTGATTTTACCATGTGAATCTATTCAATATTTGTAACATTTCTCTTTTGATAATAATTAATTTATTGAGTTATGTAATAAGGCCATCTAATTAATCGGTCATAATTTGAATTCTATAGTCATGCTAACAAATTACAGTTTAAATTTGAAATTTTTACTCGCCACTTTTAAGACCAATAGTTGAATTTCTTACATTGTGATTGTTTTAAAATTTGAAAGTGTCAATTACTTACTTCTCTTTGTCATACTTTTCTTTTGTTAATTTTTTCTATCCAAATTTAATTTGATATAAATACTTGATAATGTTTAGGATTGAATGTCTTCTTCATTTTCAATTTTTGAGTAAAAAGAAATGAACATGAGTGAAAACTAACAATTTTTTTAAACTCATATATATATATGTATTTGATTTCACCTGAACAGTACGTTCAGACGAAATCAAATAAAGATATATTACATGCTATTCGTATTATTCAAGTGAAAGTAAATAGATATATACACGAGTTTAAAAAAAAGTTATTCATATACATGATCAATGAGAGATGAAAAATTTTCATTTTATGAAATGTGAAATGTGAGGGATAAAAAAATTCATTTTATGAAATATGAGGGACTATAGATCAGATTATGTAAATTTTGATTTGATAAATTTTTCCTTAAAAAATGATCAAGTGCAAGGCAGGTGATGAATTCCAACAAAAAACTAGTCGGAAATCTAGATAGGGATCAAATTTGATCAATATGAATTTGCAAGGGATGTAAAAGTGCACTTTTAAAATTGAGAGACGAAAAAAGTTATTTTGCAAAATGTGAAGAAGATTTTGAACATTTTTCCATACTAACAAGCATGAGGGGAATTTGCAAAACATAAAAATAAAAATAATAGTATATAGTAGAAGCAATGAACATGTGGACGTGGTTCTCTTCAATTTTGCTCTCAATTGGTTGACGCATGCTACATCATGCGCTGTGGCTGTGGCCCTATTTTAAATGCCATAATAGAAGTATAATTAATTACCAGGCTAATTACATTGAGAGTTAGATGAGAAATGTCATCGTATAAAACTGGCAAGACAGATTTGACAAACACTATTGAGATCTTCATGAAATAATATACTAGCACCGCATCAATAAGCTTGTGGTGATCGACCTACTCAAGTTTTATTCTTAACCACAAAAAACTATCAATAACCGACGAATTATGATATGATTTGGGGCAATAAATTTTTTTTTTTTTTTCATGTTTCTGTCCACTGTTGCTCCCACGCCTCAAAAATTAACGTCAATCGTAATTTAATAAGGTCGAAGTTGGGTATGTAGCTTATAATACCGGGCCGAGGTCGACCTCCTAACAAAATCTACGTAAAAGGCAAACTAAACAGTTGAAATAGTCTTAAGAAGGATTTTGATGAATATTTGTAACCGTCGTTTTCAGTGAAGTGAGCAATTATTATAGTAGACAGCCAACAACAAAGGATTATATTATGGCAGCGGCATCGAGATCGAGGATGAGGCGGAAAAAACTAGCTAGCGCTGCTGCAAATACAACATGTTGGGAATTTATTTTAACCGCCAATGTACACAAATGTTCGTCAGAACAAAATAGTGCTAAAGCTCTCAAGCACTGAACCCTCAGACATGTTCCTCAGTTTTGTTGCACTAAGGGTTTAGTAGTTGAGAGCTTTAGCAATGTTTCGTTCTTTTGAAGAAGCAAATGGGTATTAATTAAGATTTTTAAATTGTTTTAATTTATTTGTTGGAAATATGTTTTTGCAAGTAATCTATCAATTCTATCCCCAAAATTTGTAACCGGGTTGTTAGATGGTTTGATTCACAACTGAGAGTTTATTTCGATAATGTAAAAGTTTGGATTTTTAAATGTGAAGGGCCAATTTGTTTCGTTTTAAATGTGAGAGACGAAAAGAATATTTTTACGAAAAGTGAGGGATGAAACATGTCATTTTCTCTTTATTTTAACTGCCAATGTACAACAAATATTGGCTATTGCATAGGTTGATATTTGCTGTTCAATAATTGGGCCTCTACCAAAGCCCAAGTACAATGTCAATAGTTGCGTCTCATGAAGTATGGGCTGGCCCAATTATCGACCGCCCATAGACTCGATGCTGGAGCTGAATATGACCGGGTGTGCGTGTGCGCCTATGCGCAGCGGAAGAAGATGAGGGTGAGCTCCGTGCGGGCGTCTCTGTCCTCCAGATTGAAACCCAGTCTTCCAAATCAACCCCTCAAGTTTTCCAATATTTCATCTGCACCCACTCCGGTTAGGCTTCAGACTCCCCTCTTCCTCAACCCAGCAGATTACAGGGCCACCTTATCAGACCTCAAAAAATGGCATCTTTGGGCAAGAGGCTTAGCCTCCTCGGTTGGGACAAAATTCTTGGACCTAGACAACGGCCCTGACTCGGCCCTCTTGCACAGGGAGCTCAACTGGCTCATTGAGGATTCGCTCGAGGACCCCATTACACTTCTATCGGATAATAGCGATGATAGCTTAGTGGTGCCATTGAGGGCATGTTTGGATGATCTTTATATGTTGTGGAATCAAAGGATTGAGGGGAGAAGGCCATTCCAGTATTTGGTTGGGTGTGAGCATTGGAGGGATTTGGTTTTGAGTGTTCAAGAAGGGGTTTTGATTCCAAGGCCTGAGACTGAGCTGATTGTGGACTTTGTCAGTGATGTGACAAAAGAGAATGAGGTGTTGAGGGAAGGGTTGTGGGCTGATTTGGGGACCGGGAGCGGAGCGCTTGCGATTGGGATTGGGAGAATTTTGGGTTCTTGTGGAGGAGTCATTGCCACTGATTTAAGCCCTGTTTCTGTAGCAGTTGCTTCTTATAATGTGCAGAGGTACTCTTTGCAGGATAGAGTTGCAATAAAGCAAGGATCTTGGTTTGAACCTCTGAAGGATGATGAAGGAAAATTTGCCGGAATTGTTAGTAATCCACCATATATTCCCAGTGAAGATATTGGACGACTACAAGCTGAAGTAGGTAGACACGAACCAAAACTTGCGCTTGATGGTGGTGCTGATGGCATGAATGACCTTCTCCATATATGTAATGGCGCTGCTTCTATGCTAAGACCTGGTGGATTTTTCGCTTTTGAGGTACCAATTCTCATCCTTTGCGTCTTAGAATTACCATGCTCTGATATCAGCAAATCTTGCACTTTCCTGTTGTACTCGTACGGAGCAGAGGCCTCGTGGTCATTGACTTGTCTGCCAGTTCTCTTTCCGTGTGCTTAGTCTGTGTTTGCCTGTACATGCACTTTAACAGACTTTCTAGTTATTAGTTGCATTCTTCTCTTTTACTACTGTGTGCCTCATGTATGCGTCCACTTATTGCTACTGGACAACTTTTTTTTTTTTTTTTTGACCTCTTTCAGACAGATAGTTGTTATATATCTGTGTTAGGTGTTTTAATCGGTCTACAGAAATGTTCTAGCGGATTGAATCCATTCAGACAAGTAGGTGTGGTTAATTAGCATAGGTTCATCTTGTTGCAACTCATATTTGCCTGAAATGCCTGGTTACCAGATAGGACCGTTGCTTAGATTTCCTATAGGCACCTCCGGCAGGATGAGAACTAGAAGGGCTTGCTTATTTCGGGTCATGGAGTGCTCAATGTCTGTGCGAGGTCTTGAGGTTTCTCCTTTGGAATGGAAAATGCAGATTCTTATAACTTTCATTTGAGACTCATGACGAATCCAATGCTCTTGCTAATTTCAGGAAGACGGACTCATTTTGAAGGGGTTATTGCAATCCTTTGAACTACCTTTTGTTGCTTCTCTGCTCTGATTTCCAGATTTGTTTTCTCTAACATGGCTTGCTGTGAGACACCTGTTTCAAGAACTTTTATATCGGACGCAACTTAATACCTGCAGTAGGAAATGTATCCTTACCTGAGGAGTATGAAAGAGTGAAAAGAATTTACAAATAATTTTGATGGTTATCGTGTCTGGAAGTTCCGGAATGCTGTTTCCTCTTGTGGCATTGTCTAATAAACTATTTGAGTGGAGAATACAAGTCAGTATGGATCCTAATGATACACGATGTACACATGTCTTGTCCAGAACTTTTGTCTGCTACACTTAACAGTCATGTTGTTCGTTGCTGACCCTTAACCTTGTTGCTGTTCTGCAGACAAATGGTGAAAAACAGAGCAACTTTCTCGTGGACTGCATAGGAAGTCAATCAGAAGGGAGATTCTGTGATGTTAAAGTTGCATCAGATTTTGCGGGGATCAAGAGATTTGTGACTGGCTATAGAGCAGGATAAGTTTTGATACAAGCACTTGTCTGTGATAAGTTTCTAGGATCTTTTTATTGAAAGCCTCTTCAGATAACTTTGATCCGTGTGAATAGGACCATGTTTAGCGTCTACCCATTTAATGATTTCATTTCGAAGTTGACTTGGAATCACTTTGGCTCATTAGTTCTCTAAGTAAAGTTATGCTCAGTTTTAAATGTAAAGTTAGACAAGTTTAATGCACTCGTTGTATACAAGTTGAATAACTTCGGGTAAATGTAAAGGAATCAAAATGCATAAAGCTAAAATTATGAAACTGTCATAGGCATGTATTAGGAAGAAAAGGCAGTACAATGGCAGACCACAATAAAATCATGGACATCACTGAACCATAATGACGAGAGAACACAGAGAAAACATAAAAGACGATTAATAGGACTAGGGCACAACCACCTAAGTTTATTGCCCACAAACAAAAGGTAAAGGACAACTATATAAGTGACTCTTTCTCCGGCAATATATTTTTCGAAAACAAATGAGTGCTGCAATTCTGCACGTCAACCAGGATGAAATGTTCTTGCCACAGCTTACTTTGAAGGTGGTGGAGATGGAAATGGGAAGCCGGGAATGGAAGGAGTCTTTGGGAGAATACTTGGGATTGAAGAAGGCAGCGGTGGCAGTGAAACGGGGATTGTTGGAATGGAAGGTTGGTTGGGGATGGATGGGAGTGGTGGAATTGAGCCTGGTATTGGGATGGTGGGAAGTGATGGTATAGCGGGTAGACCTGGAATTGCTGGTGTTGTCTGCAGCAGTTGACGAGCAGCCTCGGAGCTTTGGCTGCCAGAGAAGAGCAAAACAGCAAGCACGAAAATGCAAGAGTATATCCTTGCCATTGTTGCCTGTATTTCTAATGGAGCCTTGAAGAACTTATTCAGGGATGCAACATATGCAACTTTGATGGATGATGTAGCAAGACAATTGGGTTCAAGAATATATAGAGGGGTTCCCGTGCATACTAAACATATGTGGAGTTTGATTATGACTTCAATCAGTTGTTTAGAAAATTCAGTACGTGGCAGTCAATCGTTTTTGTTAGATGACCATATTCGCTATAGGATAACAATAATATTGTCCGAGCAGTTTAATCTTGAATTTGAGAGCGTAGCATGCATTCAAGTGGTTTGCATGGAATTGCTGCAGTTAGATGATGGTTGTTGTTGGTTGGACGCGGAGTCGTTCGTTAAACAACCTCCGGAGATATCGATGATCGCCATTCAACTTTAGCCACCATACCCCATAGAGGGTTGATGACAGACTGAAAAAAATGCAACTGTCAACTAGCGGTAACTAGACTCGTACAGGTAGGTACGACCTTTGCCTGTTTGCCAGATTATTCAATAACTATCGATGCCCGGCGGTCACCTAAGCTATCTGAGTGAATATTCACAGATAGACCCCTTCTAAGCGTTTCTATCACTAAAACCATGCAACGATACAAGCGCTAATATGCTAAAGCATGGGCAGCATTCCAAGGGTACCATTGTCTTGTAAAGAGATTAACGTAAAACCACAAGTTGTTCAACGTTAACCTAGGCGTTTGCTCCATCCCTCGAGAAGCTTAGAAGGATTCACTCCACGAATGCTGCCTCTGTGATCTTTTCCTACCTGCAATCACTTTTGACCTTTACATTCCACTTTGTGTTGCCTGTTTGGATATAAATATACGTTCTTGTAAGAAGCAAAGCCTTCATCCTTGTGCTGTTTCAAGAGCCAGGAAATACACAGGTTACTTAAAGATTGCAATTTTTTTTTTTTTAAAGTATATATAGCCAAAGAAGCAAACCACTGCACAAATTTTATTGCAAAAGCTTAGAAATGCAAATCTATTAGCATTACACAGACAGTAAGAATACGACATCGCAGCTTTTTGCAAGCTGACCAAATACAGTAATTTTTTGTGAGCAGATCAGTGAGTGCCTGGGCACTTTTGAGATAGAGAGATATATGACAAATCTCAAACGTAGTTAAAATGCAACCATCCCAGTTTGAGATTAATCTCAGTCAACTTTCTTTTCTTTTTTCATGTTTTTATTTCACTGGCAGTGTACAAAGCTATCAGGTTGCATTTACATGTACAAAGAAAGCATCCCTTTCATTTTGCCCTTTGGAATCAATTCCTTGTCAGCTCAATTGTATCTTCCCAAAACTGACATCTCCAACAGAAGAAATCCCGCAACAAAGTTATCAATTATTTACATAAATGATCGTGCAAAACAAGTTGTTCAGACTTTTCCTTGCCACCAACAGCTGTTGTCATCTTCTCCACTAAGATTCTCTGGCAGCTCTCTGCACTGCAATTAAAATACCTGCAATATCCTACTCCCATTCTAACTCCTAAATCTAGCGCTGAAGGTGGAGATTGTTGCTGGTGGTGCTTGGCCATTGTTGCAGGAAGTTAGGGGTTAATAACAATTTTAGAGCTCCCATTCATGATGATCTTCGCCAACTTTTCTTTCTGTGATGCAACTTAAAGGGACTCCAGCTCTTTCTGCGCTTGGAAGTTTCACAAAATAGTCCAGAAGCCAGGGCTTGTTGAAGCCACAGCTCAAAATCTTCATCTTCGTCCATCACCTCGGCATCCAGATCCCATGGGTATCTGCTAGAATTGGATCTCTGAGATGACTTGTCCAAACCAACCATGTTGACATGGAAGCTTGGCCGATGTGTATTGGGTCTACAAGCCATTCCCTGTATGTCATATAATGCTTTTTATATATTCATAATGCAATATCACTGTAATCTTAACATTTAAGGTAATTGCATTACACAATAATACAGGAATATACAGAAATCAGCAGTCAAGCCTTACACTAAGTAAGAAACATATAGATTGGATCTTACAAAAATTGAGGTTAAGGTTATGTTGCACCACTAAGAGTACACTACCATTTAAAACTGGAAGTTCATTTGAGATGAGCTGTGTCTGGAAAATGGAAAAAATTTAAAAGTAGAAACTGAAACATTACAAAGGACGTACATATGAATATGATGTTTCAGCCTGGATTTATATACATGCATGTAAAACTAGACGCTGACCTGACATATGGCCCATTCTGATACATCAAAGATCTTGCTCTCAGCACAGACAAAAGCTCGCGGTATTTCCACCTGAAAGATCAAGAAATCACATGCCAAGCTTAGCACAAATTGTTGCTTTTAACAGTTAGGCCAAAAAAAAAAGCCTATCAAAATGTTATCATCAGATCAGATTTAAAGTACGGGAGATAAAAGTTGTCCTTAGATGATAAATACCTTTCGAGGCTGATCAAATATCAATGATCCTTTGTACTCCACCCATCCATCGCCATCTTTGGCTTGATGATATTGACAGCAATCCTGCATACAAAATACTACCATGTTATACATGTACAAGAAACACAAGGATCATAATATTTATTGCTTGTAACAGCCCAACCTGGCACCATCTGGCCTTGGCCTTAGTCCTATTTGTGCAGACCCAAATGTGTGAATTGCCACATTTTGTGCACTGTATACGTCTTGACTCTTCCAAGCAGTAATCAGAGCTATCCTGCTAATTGCCAAACATGATTAGAATGCTTTTCACTAATTTGAGATTGAAGTTTGCAAATGCAAAAATTAAAAAGCTGCTACAGTTTAATTAGCTGGCTGCATAAAAAATCAACCAGGAAGCTGCTCCTAAGAGTCGCCCTTGAAATGAATAATAACAGTAAGTGCCTTTCTGTATGTGTCTCATTACGTGGGTTACTGTGTGTCTCTGACTTAATTTGTAGGCATTCAAAACTAATTGCTTGGATCCCCTCTGCCTCCAAGACACGGACCAAACAGACAGTAAATGAAGCCAAAGTCTAGAGCTCAGCAAGTATAGATTATACAGCAAAGAGAAAGTAGCATCAACAGCGTATGGCCTTACTAATAGCACTTATAAATCATTCATCTTTATCTCATCTATAGTCGATATGTTCTTATTTTGCAGTTTCTTTTGTAGATAACTTCAGACTGTTCAGTTCCCACAAAAACTATACAAATAAATAAAAATAAAAACTCTAAAAGGCATAGGGAAGATTACAATAACTTTATACCTGACGAGAAGTGCTAGATGATCTCTGTATGACACTCTTCGATTCTTCCTTTTTAAGTTGTTCATCATAGTCCCTCTTCTTCACAGCATCAGAAAGAACCTGCACATAATGGCCATGGGTGAGCAGCAAGGAAAACCAACCAATAAAATTTTTTATCTTTGATACCAAATTTCATGCTCAATAATAACCTCATAGGCGCACTGAAGCTTCTTAAAGGATTCACTTGCAAGTGTACTTCCCATATTTTTGTCAGGATGAACAAGCATTGCCTGTGCAGAATATCCCAGAAAAATAAAAAAAGACAAGAAAGAATTGCTGATGAGACAAGGGATCTAAAATCAACAAAGTAAAGAAATGATGATCAAACAATGTACATGAACAACAACTCCCTGTCTGCCTCTTCTAAGACTCTTCACTCAATCGCATATAAATCATTATTTTATTCCTACAAATGAATTTTAGTGTTGCACTTTTAATTCTACTACAGTGTGCCATATCAGCAGAATTCGAATTACTATACATCCAGCAAGAAGTAAAAGAAAGAGGCAACAAAGAGCAAAAAGTAACTTCGAGTAATTAGAGCACCTTACCTTTTTCCTGTATTCCTTCCTCAACAAAATAGAGTCAACTTTCTTGTTGCGAGGAAACTCAAGTGCTTCATAGTGATTGTTACTACCTAAAATCCGCTTCATCTCAATAATGGAATTTTCATCTTCTCTGATAACTTGCTTGGCCATAGATTCTTTTTGTTTGTTGACCAAAGATGATGCCACAGCAGGTTTGCTGGATGATTTACAAGACTGCACCTTTTCTGGTTCATCAGCAGGCACAGAATACTCACACTCTGTAGAGAAGCCATCCTCTGTGAATGACTCAGATTTTGTTTGCTCCTCAATGGGCACACTTTCACTCAAATTATCACAACACTGAAGCACGTAATTTAACACATCATTTGACAAGAATGCAAGATTAATTGAGAGAAAGACTCCAAACCATCCAACGCGAACTTTCACACAATACATAGCATATATCATAGCCATCAACACCACCAGCCGAGCATGATTCAGAGAAAACAGATAACCTGCATTTTCCAAAAAGACGCTTAGATCAACATAATGCAGAGAAGAGACGGGAGAAACCATACAAATACATGTAAACACTCGCTGGAATAATTTAACCATGAGCTAAAAGCCATATTTGTACTCTCAAAAGCAGAGCTGCCTTATTAAGACCACAACCCAGAGGTATTGTTGAACAACGCTATGACCACTAGATCCAAGGTGGAAAACAAGATATTGTTCCATTATATTTTCTATGGAATTCCTTAAAGCTATACCCATATTAATGTCCCGGAAGCATGCACAGACCATAGAAAATCAATAAACGACAAAAGCATACTTTCCAAGCTTCACATACACGCTTGTCTGCTACCTCTGAAGAGGCAATTCCTATACATCATTTCCACACTAAAAAAGAGAGGTAAGAAGCCAGAATACGACTTAAATAACTTGCCACACCCTCCCTCAGTATGGCCCCAAGACATGTATTTTGAGTTAAAAAATCATCCATACCATGTAAAAATTAAACTAACACGCTAAAAACTCAGTTCATGTACAGTAGAACAGTATGTACATATTTTTTTTAACCTACAAAAACATAGCTTTACTTGCTCCTTCCAATAGTAAAATTGAACTTATTTACAGGACAGATCAACAATGAATCAGATAGTGGAGTCAACATAGAGGTTCCACATTCATTATGTATACATCATTTGGTCTTTCCCAAAATCTGAGGAAGAGATCCAATTTTCTCTACAGACACAAGCAGAATTAGGGGCACAACGGGAACACAAGAAAAGAGAATGAAATATTCATATGCATATGGTACCATGGATGTATGCCCATTTTACTAGGATTCTTTGATCATTCATTCACGACATACCTCCAACAATGAACAATGTACCCGTTATCCAAAAGTTTGCATACATCCACAAAATTAAGATGGCAAAAAGCCCTACAATGAAAAGCCCAGGAGTATATCCCAAGTATTGTACAGCAATCCCAGCAGCTCCCTGAAAATACATAAGCAACTGTTAGTATCTGCTTCTGAGTCTTTCCAAAAGAGAATCCATAAAATTTGTTACCCAGGCATTTCATCACAGTTACAAGGAAATAAAAAGTCCACACTCCAGCTGGCAACAAAAGACTATCAGTGATTTAAGGAAGATAAGTTAAATCTACATCCAGATAAAATACTCCTAGAAAATTTCGCTCATAATTACAAATAAAAATTGGTCAAAGGATCTTTATTAATTAAAAAGGTGCCAATATGAGAAATTTGGGTAAATTTAGTAGCTAAACATATCAATGTAAATCTATAGCTAAGTGAACTCAAGTCATCCTAAAATAGAAGAAATGCACTATTCCCATGTACTTGCAATATTCCAAACCTTCCTTTTTATTCTACAGACACGATCGAAGTCAACAAAATTCTTCCATTGAGATGGTCAAATTCTTCCTTATTTGAATCAAAAGATTGTATCAGTATCAAATCATTAATTTCAATCCCATTTCATCGTGTCACACCCCAATTAGCATACACTACAATACAGATAACACAAATCTCACATATCCAGCAACTGCTACTACATGACTGCAATCTAGAACAACAAACTCTTAGTAATGAGCAAGCCCATCGAAGGTATGTGTGTGTGTGTGTGAAAAGGAAAATTTGCTAATCTTCGCCAAAAACCAGAAGATCCGAAATGAAACTGAGCAATTGAAAAGAAGTTTCAAGAAGTGGAGATATACCATACTAAGAAGGACATATACAAGACACGATAATGATGTCAAACTAAGAAAACAACTCCACATGATAACAAGCAAAGCTGCCGAACCAAGCCCGATAAACGACCGAAATCCTCTGACTCCACAATCCTTCCATCGAATCAACAAAAGCAACATCAGTCTCCCCAGCCTTGCACACGCACAACAAACCATTGGCCAATGCCTCTCTATAAATATCCCAATCTTGTCTCGGAAACAGCTGGCTGTTGTTCTCACAACAGAGTAACAAATTTTCTTGGATTGCAACCATTTCCAAACTTGTTTAAACAGCCCAATATCCTCCATTCTAAATAGAAAATCTTCAACCAATGCTACTTTCTACAGACAGAAGTAGTAAAGACCAAATCCTGTACTTAAATCCCCAAAAAAGGGTCAAACTGTAATCCAGATGTCTTACTAGTCAAAACCCAGAAAACTTGAAATCCATAAATGGTTGTTTACCCTTGCAGAACTGCTCTGCTGTTGCAGCAAAATTACCCATGGGACTATAAAGTAGACTGTGATCCCGACAAACTACAGCAGCACCCAGTTCAGAATTCACAATATTTTCTGAAAAAATCCACAATATACGATGTTCAAGCAGATAAAGGAAGCATTTAACGCAGTCAAGTGTTGAAAGACTAAAAATAGGCCAGCAAAACACTCAACTTGCTTCACCTCTACGTTTCCCAAAAGGCAAATTATAGACCCCAATATTCTACCATGTACTTTACCGGCACATTTTCACTATCAGTATCTTCTAAACAGTATTGACCCTGAACAGAAAACTCCTTCACAGCCACAACACAATTTCATCATCAAGAGCCTCAAACACCAAAAATCTTAGACAACGGATCAGACAGCCCACATCTGCATGCAAACCTACACACAGTTCCACATACTAATTAATCTGCATGTGAAAGATGGAGCAGCGACGGAAAGAGGGGTGATGTGAGAGAGACAATGAGGTGAGAGAAAAGGGGAAAAGAAATTTCTTTTTGGACGGGAAGGAGCCCTAAAGCTAAGCTTGATTCTTGAGGCTTTATTGACCTGATTTTTGCCCCTTCTTACCTGTGAGAAATCAGAAAACCCTAGCTTTATTTATCAGAGAATGCTTGTGAAAAAGAAAGTACCCAATAACACGAGACAAACGCTAAAAAGCTTCAAAGAGAAAAGATACCCCACTCCCCACTGTGGTTTTTTGAGTGTGTGTGTGTGTGAGAGAGAGAGAGAGAGAAGGGGGGGGGGGGGAATGAGCCAGTGACACTATAATGTAAGCTTGTTTCGTTTCTTCAGCACTAATAAGTCCATCAAAAAGGGAAAAAGGAAAAAACAGAGAGAGCATTTGGGATTGGTTCACATTAAACAAAGAGTTTTTACCAGCATAATCTGTTTATTTAGTACTGTAAATTTTTGGGTTGTACAGGACGGAACGTAGAAAAGTGAAATGAACTTCAAATGATTTCATCCTCACCAAGAGAACAGCTAAACTGGAACTCACAGCAAAAAAGAAATGGTTTGCTAAAGAAGACAACCAAAATGCCCAAATAATGAAAAAAAGAGAGAGAGAGAGAGAGAGAGAGAAATTAGAGAAAGAAGTGATGAAGAATGAGTAGCAACTAAATCAGGCAGGGTCGCACTAGAATGAAGAAGAAGATACAAGCGGAGAATATACTCGCAAGATGGCAGTAGCAGTAATATACTCTATTTCTTTCATCCACCGTCTTTTTGTTTTAGTTTATTCTGGGAGAGAAATTAATGATGGATAATGATAATCCAAATGGGGAGAAGGTGGGGCCCAGTTCTCGCTTTGCCCTTTATAATTTTTTAATAATTTAAAAGGAAAAAAGAAAGAGCAACTTTTTTTGGTGGGGTCCATTAAATATAGGCCGGTAGTTCTTCCCCCTTGAGTAAGTTATGTTAGGTGTTCCACTATTCCTTCCCAAAGATCCCAGCTGTAGACTGGGGTGGGTGGGTTTCTCGTTTGGGTAATAAATGGTTTAACCATTCGACCCGACTCCACGACTCGGATTAAATCACACATTCAAACCATTCAACAAGACGAGACTGTTAATATATTCAAGGCAATTTACACTTTGCAGGTAACAACTCAGTTAAATTTTTCTGATATGATGACGGTAATAGCCTCGTGCTGTTGAAGAATTTGTCATCTCAATCGATCGATCTTCATCTTCTTCATCAGTTGTATAATCCGGTGGGGTTTTTTTTTTATATGCACTTACCTGCCGGGCTCGGCTTACCACTACTACTAGGGATTTGCAGTCGTTCCTTTGATTGTGGAGTAGCGTGTATCTGAAACAACCGAAAGGACTTCCGAGATGCCCATAGGCCAGTTTTTTGTACTCTCGTCCTTTCATTTTGTTTTTCTCACCATTTTCGCTCCGTATGCACCTTACTTGCAGGTTTCATATTCTAGATTTGAAATGTTTCCTTGACAGTGTTGCAAAACGGTTCTCAACACCTCTTTTTTTGTTTTATCTCCTAAACCTAACCCTTGCTCTAGGAAGTTCGTATTCTCACATACAACCTAGTCTGGTAGAGGATTTTTTTTAGATAAATAAAAATTTAAGTGAATTTAGCTCTGATCATCGTTACGTAGGTCAGGACATACTCTTGAAATCATAAATCACTTGCCCGCCAACACAATTCTTGCATCAGTAGCGAAATCGAACACACGACTTTTTGCCAACCATCTCTTCTTATTATTAAGCTATAAATTGGGAAGGCCCATGCCAAAATGAGAACATGTCCATGTCTTCCACAATGGGCTACTCTCTAACTCTGCTTTGAAACGACTCAGTGCTTTCCTCTTCCTTTAATATGCGTTTGGCATTGGCAGGAGCTGACTCCAAAAATTCGTATTATATGTACATACATGAAACAGGTGGGGGTGGAATCTAATAATCATCTAATTGCCACTGCAATACACATCTTGACGAGGTAACGAATAAAATTCACTCACCCAATATGGTAAAAGAATAAAGAAAGAAAATGCAACGACCTCTTCAATTTGGTTACCCTAAGCTTACATGCTTTGGGTGCATGGAAAAGTAAACGTCATGGTTGCTTGAGAAGAAGCTGCTGAAGTTAATCTTGTGGTATCCAGATTGTCGGAGCCAGAGGATGCATAATTGCCGGGGGTATGATCCCTTCCAGGCTTAGCTTTAGGGGCGTTGCTTCTGACCTTGAGGTCCATGAAGTCGGAGATTAAGCCTGGTTTCGTGATCTTATGCTCATCAACATCTAATTTACCTGTTAGCATCTTGACAACACTGGACATGGATGGTCGAAGCTTCGGATCATCCTGAGTGCACAGAAGCCCAATCTTCAGGTATCTGCATGCTTGTTCGGCATCAAAATTCCCGTTTAGTGCTGTATCTACGAGCCCAACTAGTTCCCTTCTTTCATATAGTTTCCAGGTCTGCAAAACAGATCCAATGTTGAACTTGAGAAACAGCTTGAACTCAAATTGAACATGAAAATACTAAATAACCCTGTAAATGGAGACTTCTACTTCTGAAGCACTGAACTTACTGGTTTTGGAAAAATAGAACTCGACTGAATTACACAAATACAGGGTTTGGATTGCAACAAATTGTTGACAGTTTAAGGGGCCCTACAAACTTGCAGAAGAGTTCTGCTTCTACTTGTTTAACTCAGAACCACACAAGGGATTTGGATCCGGGCCACTCAACTCCAATTCTGTTCCCTCAATCGCAAGGAACAAAATAAAGCATTAATAAAGCGACCCTACAAATTTTCTTGCCAATATATATCCTTTCTCTTCATCTGGCTTCAATCACAGACATACTCTGTTAACTATAAATCCAATCTCCCTATGTTTCCTCTGCTTAAAGAAATATTAATGATGTTTCTCCATGGGAAAAAGAAAAAGAAAAGGAATTAAGGTTGATTGACGATTTAAAATAGCTAACTATAAACTTGTCCATGAGCAGATTTTATGCTCCTATCAGATTGTTTTCACTTCTAAGAATGCTCAAAAACTTGCAAAAATAGGAATCAATGAAATTGAGAATCAAGCAGCAACCCATTGCTGATGCTATTTGCTCATAACTTTAACATACATGGCAATTATGAAAGTGTAAAAGATCACCTAAAGGTGAAGTGACTCAACAACCATACCCTTTCAAGAAGATACTGTTCTTCAATAGGAAGTCTTGTGTTGGTGTTGCATCTTCCACTAACTATTTCAATTAACAGAACTCCAAAGCCGTAAATGTCTGCTTTACGTGTCAACTGGCCTCTTATTGCATATTCAGGCGCCAAATAACCACTGCAACGACAATATAGCTGACATTAATAACTCAGTGTCATAAAAAATGGTTCCCGATTTCACTAAGAAGGATAATAACATTCAAAGTCTTATGGTTTAAACTAGGATAACTAATCAAAACCCATAAATCTAGGCATCTTTATCCACTTAGAGGTTTAGAGGGGGAGCAAATCCTCACAAAACTAGATGTTCATGCATAAGAGTTAAACCAGGATTGACATCCTCAAAAAGAGAACCTTCATAGGTCCAGTACAAGGATGAAGAGATTGTTTCAAAACTTACATGGTCCCTGCCACTCGTGTACTGACATGAGTCATGTTGGGAGGGATCAGTTTTGCAAGACCAAAATCTGAAATTTTAGGTGTTAGATCCTTGTCTAGAAGTATATTGCTTGCTTTGATATCCCGGTGGACAATATGAGGTCTCACTTCCTCATGAAGGTAGGCAAGTCCTCTAGCAACTCCGATGCAAATTTTTGTCCTTATTCGCCAAGTAAACTGGATGTTATTGTAATCTCCATCTGGAAACGAACATTCAAGACCTTTAGATCCAATCCTGCTTCAGAGAAAATTAGACTGAAGAAAACAATTTTTAATTACCGGTGTAAGATATTCATTGCTCAAAGTTTCAATAATTCAGTGCTCCATGCTTTAGATGCACGTGTTCAAAAGTTTTGAAGAATTTGAAATCTCTAAATTTGTCCTTTGGCTTTAAGTAAACTTCATTTTGCTGCCCAAGAATGAAAAACTATTTTTAAATACACAGGTTACAGACTTGAACGCAATCAAATTACGGGTCCTTTTGGTACCGAATGAGGATATATCATCGCAAGCATATTGGAGCATACTGTTAATAGGTGAGAGATGGGCAAAGAAGCTCTTTTCTTGGACTCATGAATGGTTGGCCAGAAATAAACTTGTACTCCGTAAAATAAGAACATTTCAAAAAGGATAAGCCTTGTTAAAACTGCTTTTTATAAGTCAACAGATGGGAATTAATTGTTCCTATTGCAAGCACAAGATCTTGAAGGTCAGAAACAGAAAAGTAACATTACCAAGAAGTGTTTTTGCAAGACTATTCTTCTCTAGGTAGTTGTACACCAAAATTCTGTGATTGCCTTCCACACAACAACCGTAAAGTTTCACTAGATTTTCGTGCTGTATTTCCGAAATCACTTGAATTTCAGTCAAGAACTCACGTACTCCTTGCCTCGATTCAGTAGAAAGAACCTTTATGGCAGCCATCTGGCCGCTTCTGAGCTTTCCCTACAAAGTGAGGATATATCAGTAAAACTGTGACACGGGGGCTCGAAAAGGAAAAGTACATACATATATTCACATCAAAAGGAGTTTCTCTACCTTGTAGACAGAACCAAATCCACCCTCCCCTATTTTATTGGTTGGACTAAAATCATCAGTGGCAATTCTCATCGCCTTGTACGTGTAAAGAGTGACGTTCTGGATGCCAGAGAGCTCTGTTCATGAGTCCACTCTTATTAGGTTCATTCATAAATGGACAAGCAAGAAACATAAATTAAGGTGTTGCATGGCATTGCTAGTTTATGCAGGCACAGCTACTAGAAAAGAGTTTCTAGCTTGTCCATAAATTAAGGTGGAGGATGGAAGAACACAATCTGTTTGAAAGTCCCGGACAGTTTATCTGAATAAGAGTACTTTGTTTACCATCATCTAGCTCAACCGAGCGGTGTGTTGCTGAATCCAACTTTCTACCAAATAAACAGGGGAAGCAAGTCATGACTGTATGATTGGCCAATTATCTGCCTTCTCTGTAAAATATAGCTGCTCCAGAAGAAACTGTATTCAAAGCCAGTCAAATCAGAATACAGGAAATCACGCAAAGGGCACTTGGAAGGTTAGCAAACTAACAATGTATTGCATAAACTTCTCTTGTATACTCCCTTATGCTTATGGACATAAGAATACTTGTTTTAAACTGTTCTTAGACAGTAAACATTTAGATGCAAGTAATGTTTTATAAACACTAGCCGAAAAATTTTATGCTGCAAAGAAATCACACAGTAACAACCATTGGCTAGTTGGTTAATCCAGATAAAATTAACCATTGGTTAGTTTGATTTTGCATGATCCTTAGTATGGATAGGTATCAAAATGCTGAAGGATCATAACTTATAGCCACAGAAAATCCAAAGACAACAAAACGATCAAGTCTGAGATGGACAGCCGCAGCTTTTCAGCATATTTATATGGGAGAACTTCTGCTAATAAAATGGTGCCCCAAAACATTTTCCATGGTATTAAAAGACCAGGTTTCTACTAAATCCACCTCTATAGAGATTATGCCATAGAAAGAGAAATGTAATGGGGTCCCTTTAATAGGAGAAACACCAAACCCACGATCCCCGAAAATAGTTGCAATTCAAGAATAAATTAGAATTCAAGTGTTCTCGCCAAAATAAAGGCGAACGATCAACTAACAAAAGTTGAAAAATCAGGCACCTATACATTGATCGTACCCATATTACCACCTATACCCCAGAATCATTTCTACTCGGTAGTAGCAGTTGTTACTGGCAAGCATCAAGTAAAATCTAGATGAATTCCAACTAAGGCATACAGAAAGAAACCCCCTGGATTCACTACCAAAGTTTTAAAAAAAATGAGTAAATGAAGCCCAGATGAGACAAGTACCTGATAAGCTGAGAAAAAGAGCAAAGGAAAGAACTTGGGGCCCAAATGCCGCGACACGAGGTTAAAATCCAAAAGAAGCAGCAGGGAGATCCTGAAATATCAGAAATCGAAAGTCTTCCTAAAGCCCTCTAAGGTTCCGTCTGATTCCTGAACTTTGCTTTCTACCATACAATATATGTCGGGAATGTGCGTGTTGGTACTTCAGGCTGTCACGCTTGTACGTGCACCCACACAAATACAAAGACCATAGACCAGAAGTACAGTAGTAGAAGGAAGGAGCCGAGGAGGTGGTGGAGGACGACGATTGGTTTCCGTCGCATCAGAATCAAACTATCAGTTGCTGTTAAAGAGGAGCGATGAAAACAGGGTGGAAGAGGGGGATGGGGGGGCTACAAAGAAGAGAGGCGCGTAACTGTACGGAAGAGTAGCGCGTAAGAAGTCAACTCAGGCGTCACTCCCAACTTTCCAAGTTAAAGTGCTTGCATGCTTCCCTATTGATTTGATTCTTGTACACCCGGTCAAAGTCCCCTCTAATTTCTGCCACGCAACTCACCAATCCACACTAGGACGTGGCAGTACGCAGTAATTCTCCAGATGGAAATGGTAGTGAGAGAGACTCGAATTGTACAGCCTCGGACAAGCATCCTTTGGAATTTGTTGCCTATGCCCGTGTTAAATGGCACTACTACTACTATAATACATACATGTAAATTCGGACAAGGGGCAATCGTTTGTGCCCGTTGTGTATTTTGCATTGTAAATAACATCAATTATACACGATGTAGCTTTCTTTGCACACAACGTAATTTTAGAACAAATTTTTGTGAACCTCACACTTGACGTGAAAATCGAGTTACCAGATGTGATCTGAGCCGCATAAAATTTTGAGATCAAATCATGGCCGTCCACTGCAGGAACGATTGTCTCTGACAACCGTCCTGCCCCATTTTCATGTAAATTCAATCAGTATCACCAAATTTTAAGGTTGGTTTTTCTATATGGAACATTAAATGCTGAGAAAGATTTTGTACTGTAGCTGTATGATGTTAGACACAATCATCATATCTTGATACGAGGAAAAGATGAACTGGATTGTTCAGAAGAGAAAGCGGAGAGGGAAGGTCTTGAAATCAAACTCTTCTACTTGAACTGAAAACAAAAACAAAAAAAATTTCGTCATGATTTTTTTTGGGTAAGTAAAAGATCTAATAACATATATTTTAATTAACTATTACTTATTAGCCTCAGTTCATTACAGCATTCTCAAATCATCCAGCAAAATAGATAGTTTAAAGGAGGCAGGCAGATTACAAAAGAAAAGAGGAAAGATAAGATAAAAGATGTCCGTTTGAAATGCAATTTTTTGAAGTTTTAATATAAAAACATATTGCAGTGATTTTGATGCATGGGAGATAAAAAAAAAAAAAGAATTAAAAAAATATGTTAAAAAAAATTGTAGAAAAATGACAATACACACGAGGCGGCCCCGTTTGCCCCTCCGTATACGTGGCCATTTCGTCACGTTCCAGGAGGTGGACATTTAAGAAAAGTTTCAATGGGAAAAGGTACGGATCACTTGGGGTTAAGTTCCCACATCGCTTGGGGGGGTTTGGGGGGTTTAGTAGTTAAGTGCTGCGGAGCACTTCAAAAGTTGCCGGCTTTTGAAGTGTCTTCGCAGAGTCCATTTATCGAAACACTCATACAAAAAACTGTGAGTTATGAAAGGGAAAAGGTACGGATCACAGTTGACCGGGATGGCAGACAGATATTGAATTCGCAGCCCTATGAGGTGTCACGGAAATTTCTGGCAGGAAAGCATGGCCCAGAAAAGAAAGAAAAAAAAAAAAAAAAGAGAGCTGCATGAGACCTGTAAGATCGCGGGGAAAGCACTCTATTTCTTTCTGTCAATAATGGAATTTACAGCCCAGAATGAGCGGCAAGACATGCTAAATCCATCGGAATTTCGAATAAATCCCAGTTTGTGTTTTTTATTTAGTCACCAATAAATATTGTACATCTTTGGAGTTGGACGAGGCATTTTCATTTTGGTCAAATTATTTTAAGGTCACTGCTAACTGCTAAGTGTGAAAAAGAGGAACGGAACTTTTCTTTTTTTTTTCGACGCAAGGGTGTCCGGGTCAATTCTTACGGGGCCCGACTAATTCCCTGCGGTCCGAGAGAGGAGGTCCCACTCCACTCCGAACACGGTAACTCCAGGCAAACTCGAATCTTGGTTGCTCAAGGCCGGACAACGCCCCTAAAGAGAAAAGCGTGACCGACTGAACTGTTGGGGGACGGAACGAAACGAAACTTGAATGTTAACAATTTAAATAGAGAGATTTCAGCAAATTGGAATGATAAGTGAATGGGATGCCAAGTAAACATTCCTCTAGTTCCGTAGAAAATCAAAATTACTCCCTCCGTCACATTTTTTATTAGAAATGACATGCAGATAAGTCAACAATTATTGTGTGTGTGCGCGCAGCGCGTGTTTTTTGTTTTTTTTGGTTTTGGTGTGTAAAGACATTTTCAAAATAATTTGGTCACCCTGATAAGGATAATTATTAAATAGAGACACAACTTTTTTGACTGGTAGACTTGATCATTTGAAAAATAAGAATAATATGGTGTGAAAACTCCATTTCATGTTCCAAGCTGCAAATAAACTGACGTTGTTGTCATGTTGAATTAGGAAGATTCTTTTTTTCACGGCAATTAACCAAAGAATGGTCGTTAAGCTTCTGGACGAATAGTAATTAAAGTCTGTAACATCACTACATCAGTAACCTAAATAAGAAATAAATTTCTTGATTCATAACTAATAGATAATTAAGACTGTATTGATCTATAAATAAATAAACAAATAGCAAGAGAAGGAAGTCAATATACATATATCATTATTACTAACAGCACCAACCAAGAGGTGCCTTTTTCAAGGTGTCAAGTAGATGAACCCACAAATAAAGGGGGAAAAAAAAAGAGACATGGGCGATAGTGGATTTGTTTGTCAAAATTAATTTTGATTACAGTATCAACACAATTTTTTTAATTATTTCCTTATATTATATAAGAATGAGTTGTGGTCGAAATAGGTTTGAATTTCAACGGCATTCATAGGAATTTTTTGAGAATGTAGAATATTGTGTAGTTTTTTTTTAACTTTTTGTACAATTGAGAGCAACACGTGTTTAGGTATATTTACCAAAATACCTTCATTTTGATACATTTAAAAGTTTTGAATTATGGAAACATTTGGATATTTCTGAAATATGAAATTATTTTGCAACTGTTTTTGCATCGAGTATAACTCATATAAATTTATATGTTAGTATAATTATTAAAATAGTGTTATAGACACATTTAATTGAAATGTGGCTTTTATTATGCAATTAACACAAAACTTATTAACACGTTGTTATAACTAACAATTGAAGGATATTCATTTATTTGAAACAACTTGGGTAATTTTCAACTGACATTGGTAAGGATCTTTTAGAAATTATAAAATTGTAAAAGCATTGATAAAATAAAGTGTACAACTGTGTACACTATCATTAGTTTTATCATATTTGATGTTTTTTCTTTTTTGAAATGTATTATTATTTGTTCAATAAAAAATTATCTCTACCACAGTGACCAAACGCCGCGCGATGCACGGTACTCCCCTTACTTTTCAATACATCACATTATAGTACTTTTTTCAGAAACTAATCGAAATAATTTACAGTCCAAGTACACTCAATCCTCGTAATAAATTTGCTTTTAAGATGTGAGTGAGTGTATTAAGGTGTATAAGTAGACACGTGGGTGTAGAAGAGGCTGCTACGATCCTCCTGTTACTGGAACAACACCGGCTCCTGGCTTGCCGTTATGACCACTAGTCCCAGTGTTGCTACCAAGGTTGCTGTCATCGGAAGCGGAAGTAGGCATCTCCCCTCCTCTCTTCCATATTGAAATCACTAGCCTACTACGCTACTAACCAATAAAACATGCTTCTTTTCTTTTCTTTTTTTGCACTACTAATTTGCATTGAATTAGTGTAATAATTGTTGAATTCAGAAGTAAGTGGATAGATGTCTTGCAGTCTCAGGTGCGGTATGTGCATCGGCGCTGGCCAAGAATGGAATTTCAGTCACCATTTTCGAGTCTGGTAGAGGCCCAGGTGGCCGAATGTCTCAAAGAAGGTGGAATTATATATATATATATATATTTTTTTTCCTTTCTTACCACCATCCATTGCTTTCCATTAGCAAATGTAATGTTTTACTTCACATAAAACAAGAAGTGTTTTTTTTTTTTTTTCGGGTGATGGGTCAATTATCAACACCCGATAGAGAAACGGCCGAAGATGGGAGGGAGCTATTATTCGACCATGGTGCTCCTTACTTCACTGTCACCAATCCTGAGGTCGTGGGTCTTGTTCAGGACTGGGAATCGAGAGGCTTTGTTGCTCCCTGGAATGAAAAGTTTGGATCTTTTGATTGCACTTCCAAGAAATTTCTCGTTAGCAATGAGGTCTCTCACTCTGTTTAATCACTTTCCTATTGTGCTTCCCGAGACCACTTTATCTGCACTTGTCTATTTCTTCAACATATACTTTATCTGCATTTGTATTGTCTTTATTAAATGTGTTTCATATAATTGTGTTCTCTGGCTCTCTATGATTGTTGTTGTTGGATTTATTTAATTAAGACAATATTAACATGTGAGCTAAACATTGGAGTTGATCTAGTCTTTGTTTTTTCTCACGTGAGTGCATGTTTTAGCTAACTAAATGTCAACATGATAGAAGAACACCACATAATTGACATATCTCTTGCCCAGGGAATCAAGTCTTTAGGAACTGGTTTTTTTTTAATTAAGATCCTATATAAATCCTCCCAGAATACTTCAAACTACATAAAGTAGTGATCTGGAGTACCCTCTGCTGATTCGCTCATTTCTCCAATGTGGTTTTCAGTACAAGTATTTCTTTAAATTTTCCTTCTTTGATTAGTCACATTAAGATCATTTTTTCCCTAGGGTTTTTACATCATCAAACTCATAGGCTGTGTAAATTTCTTATCGCGAATTGCAAGCATTTACAAGCTTGAGGCATTGTGATTATTAACTTCTTGTGTATCCATCTAAACTTCATACAGTTGCAGATTGCATGAATGCCTAGGAAGTAAAAGTCCTGTTATCATAGCTCAAAAATTAATGTTCTTAAATCTTTTAGTTTAATGTAGGAAGAATCAAATCAGAAATATGTTGGAATCCCAGGAATGAACTCCATCTGCCGAGCTTTATCCTCAGAACCTGGTAATGGATAAGATGCAACTTGTTTCATACTGAAATACTATACTTGTCAAAAAAAAAAATGACATTAACTAAAAAAGTAAATCATTTTGTTTCAAACTGAACAGACTTAATGTGTAGGAGTGAGGAGTTGTTTTGGATTGGGTGTTGGGAAGGTTGAATGGTTAGAGTATGAGGATTTGTGGTCATTGACCAGTTTGGATGGACAAGATCTTGGTCAATTTAAGGGAGTGGTGACATCAGATAAGAATATGTTTTCTTCCAGATTCACAACAGCAACTGGAAGAAAACCTCCTTTAGGTATGTCTTCCTCCTTTTAGTTAAACATATTTCATGATTTAAGGTATGTATTGAACCAAATGTTGTTGGTAATAATGTGTGAACGTACTTGTCAAAATGTCTTATGATTCTTTTTTTGTGATGCTTTTTGTTTTCTTGTTTCTCTAATTATGATGAACTTCTCATTGAACATCAAGTAGTGACTCAATTCAATTGTCAAAGAGAAAAAAATAATAGAAAACAGCATAGAGTTAGGAGCAGAGTAGTTTTTCTTTTACTTTACTGACTCCGTTTTCTTTAAGTACTGTAGACTGTAAAGCGAAATTTATATTCCTTCAGTGAATTTGTTGTTCTAATTAGATCCAGAAAAATTGGTGATATAACCTATTCGATGTCTTCTGATGGCGTTGATATTTCATGTACTTGATGCCTTACAAATTATATATAATTAAACATACTTTGTTCCCAAAATGTAATGTATGCGTTGTATTCTGATGCTTGGAACGTTTAACTACATTGTGCTATTACTAGGCATCAAGGAAAGGAAAGTCTAGAATTTTTCCTTAAGATATATGTTATACATTCCTGAATCTTCAATTTTATTATTGGTAGACTATCAAGCTAATCTGTGGTTTCCACTTAGTTGACTAATTTGAAGTTTTGTTGGTTTTTAGCCTGGGAATTTTGTGTCTAGCAGGGTTCAACTAGCTCATTACACCTTATTTGTTGAATGATGGTTGCGTTGTGGCTATTTAAACTTTCCATTGGTTGCATTATGCATGTCATTTCTATTTACATGTGGGTGCTTTGTGTTTGTGATTTTTTCCCTAGATAAAATGTCTGCTTTAACTGGAAGGTAGTTTTCTGTCAAAGATTAACCAAATACTTTGACCTTTCCCCTCTATTCTCTCCCTTACCTTCTAAGACTTGAGCATGGTACCAGAAATAGCTTGGAAGGTCAAAGAAATTCCTGTTGTTTCATGCTTTGCTCTGATGCTGGCATTTGAACGGCCTTTGCAATCGGTGAGAATTTCTTTTCCGCCTTGATGGTATTCTTCAGGCTTTTGCTGATGCAATACAAATATTTATTTGTCCTCTTCCCCTATTCTTTTTGTCTGGTTCGACTCCTATTAGAACATTTCACAAGTCCAAACCTACCATATCTGCTGGAACTTATTTATAACTTCTGGATCATTGATCGTTTTCTCTACTGACTTTCAGATTCCAGTTAAGGGCTTTTCATTCAAGAATTCAGAAAACTTAAGCTGGGCTTTTTGTGACAGTAGCAAGCCTGGGCGTTCAATCACTAGGTACGTGTGAGTTTAAATGTGAGAAGATTACGAATATAACAGTGATTGAGTTTCAAAATCCATTACTACTGTGCTTTTAACGTTTTCTTTCTCTTTCATTCTGTCTTTATATGAAGTGAACGTTGGGTGCTGCATTCAACAGCACAGTATGCAGAGAACATCATTGCTCAAACAGGGCTTCAAAGGCCTACTAATGCAATACTAGCAAAAGTAGCTGAAGAACTTGTTCAAGAATTTAAAGGCACTGGACTTGATATATCTCAGCTGTTTTTCAAGAAAGCTCACCGATGGTTGGTATTCAAACTCAATTTTAAATTGATGATTTTTTTTTTTTTTTTTAAAAAATGGCAGCTTTTGCTGCATAAGATATGGCATGTGGCTGCAATCTCACTCCCCTCTTTTCAAAACGAGCAGAATAATGTTTAAATTAAAGGTAAATTTGTCTTTTCACTTTTTGCTACCCAAAAAAAAAAAAATTTATGGATTTGAACAGGAGATCTTGTTCTTTCAGTTTATTTTTTTTAAAAAAACTTGAGATGATGTCTTCAGAGGCAAAATTTTGAATACAGGCTATAATGTGTGCAATGCACTTAGTAATTTTTCTCCCTAGCGGGCGGAGAAAATGATTTTGATGCGTCTAATCTAGTCGTAGTAACTGCTCCAAACTCGTATTTCTTGCAATGGCATAGATTTTGAGATCTCTTTATGTGACCTTTCAGGAGGGAAGGGAAACTTCTCTTTTAGATGCATTAATTAAAATCCGTGTGAGTGATCAAATGGTTGTTGGGAGTGTGAATGTTCTGGGATTACTCCATTGACCCGATTGACGAAAAATAAGCATATTTTAGTTTGTTTTGTTTCTACTTCTCATCAGAATGTTTACATTCCAAGAGTGGCTGCGTGCTATTACTTGACAGGGGAAGTGCATTTCCTGCAAAAAGCATAGCAGCAGAGGAGAAGTGTCTCTGGAACGGAAACAGGAGATTAGCAGTGTGCGGTGACTTCTGTGTTAGCCCTAACGTTGAAGGTGCAATACTGAGTGGCATAGCTGCGGCTGCAAAGTTTACTGAACTGCTCGGTTCCTTGTGAGTTAAACATGACTTGACTGGCTGTTGCAATAACAACATAAACTCCGCTCATCATCATCATCGACATATGTCTTATATGGCTGAGGCAGGAGAAGAATATTTATTGGAAAGATTGTTCATGTATCTGATTGATCCCACAGAAGATCAGCAGCAGTAATTCCCGTACTCTTGTTGTAATAGTCAATAAATGGATTTTTGGGTAAATATTGCTGATTTTTTGTTCTGTATTCTGGGTTTAAACTAGAAAGATAACTGAAAATTAGGAAAAATGCAAAACATTAATTTTCTTTTTCCGATCCTTCCAGTTGGAAGTAACATAATAATCTTTCCGACAACCAATGGCTGATTGACAAATCTGGTGGTTGCTGTGTACTTTGGAAGTGAACACATTGAAAGAGACACCTCAATTTTTGAATTATATATGTATATAGACACACACACACATATATATATATATATATAGATTTTTTTTTTTTTGGTTGGTGCAGAGGGCTTCCATTTTGATAATGCTGTAATGCCATATCCAAAACCAATCCATAAGAGCTATGCCACGTGTGAACATAGCAATCACCAAAGCCAGCAAGATTCTTCCACAAGCGCATATTTCAGCCAACTCTTGCGCTTGAAGGCAGGAGAGATCTTGTCATAACTTGTAAGGAATTTATAGGCAGAGGCGGCAGCAGCAGCAGCAGCAAAAGAAATGGCAACCACAGTGATGAGTTCGTTGAGCCTTAAGCCCGCTGTTTTCACAGCTGAGAAATCAGCAGTTAGAGGCCTCCCTTCACTTGCAAGAACCTCAGCTTTCCGAGTGCAAGCCAAAGGCAGGAAGATCAAGACCGACACACCTTATGGTCAGTCTTAATCTCACTACAACTGAATCAGGCGATTAAAGAATTACTACAAGCCCCCTCTAGTTGCTTCACGAAAAGATAGTAAACAGTAGTGTAATTGTTTCTGAACAAATGGTTTCATCATTATTATGTCAAGTGGTTGATTGAGATGGTATTCGGAATGTTATAATAATAGGAATTAGCGGAGGTATGACTTTGAGGGATGGACTCGATGCTTCTGGCAGGAAAGGAAAGGTAAACATTATTATTATTACTAACTGGTCTAAAAATCAGTGGTCTGTCCTTCTTTACAACCTGCATATGCATCTCTTCCTTTGATTTGATATTCGGGCATTTGTTCAGGGAAAGGGCGTTTACCAATTTGTTGACAAGTATGGTGCCAATGTTGACGGATACAGGTGAGGGTCAAATTTCTTGGCATATGATGATGTAAGATAAAAAAGTGATTGAAAAACGCGTTTATGATGATACTAACGATTTAATTGTTGTTGTTTTTTTCTTTCTTTTTAATAACAAACAACTAGTTTATCCAACCACGATATTTCACTATAGAGATACTAACATGTTTTACGTTTGAACAAAATGCAGTCCAATCTACGACACGAAGGACTGGTCTCCAAGCGGTGACGTCTATGTTGGCGGTAAGATTAGCTACCAATTTTACATGAATCCTATAGTGAAGGAGGTGGAGGAGAGTAGAGAATACGACTCTTGATTTTTGAGAATTTATTATAACCTCGTAGACAAGAACATATTATGATCATTCCCCTTCTTAATCCTCATTGATCCTCTTCCCTTTCTTTGGAAAAACAAAGAATATTCTGATGATGAGATGTGATGATCCATTTTGAAATATAATACAGGTAGCACTGGCCTGGCAATCTGGGCAGTTACCCTGGCTGGCATTCTGGCAGGAGGTGCTCTACTGGTTTACAACACCAGTGCTTTGGTACAGTAGACAATTGCCCCTGTAATCCATGTGACATTATAGCTTGTATCCAGGAATTGTTCCCAAAAACATGGATCATATATTTTGTGGGATCAAAACTCGTTTTCAGCTTGTGTCATGTTAAATGTAAGCATACTTTTTTTTACCATGATATTTCTGATGTGTGATTAGCATCTTTTCCTAATTGGTTCAGATGGCATACTTCAGCTGAGTTTACCAACTTTTGATTAATGATTGACATAAAATCTAAATGATCTCTTGCCGCAATTTCGTTAGGCCCTCTTCTCATTGCTCCATTCAGTTGCATATAGGGATTATATAACACAACAACAGCTCAATGCATTTCCAAACTCCAATGAGGGTAGAAGGAAGACGAGACTGTAAAGAAAACTTGCTCACTCAATATCATTAAAAATTTTATGCGAATGTTCAAACTGTCTTTGGAAAGAGGATATGAATATTACAACATGTAACCCTCCCAGCACCCCCTCAATGCCCTCCAAGTCCCAGTAAACTGTACATTCCTCATTAGGGTACTAAACTAAATGAACTTGTTCTTCCCCAAAATTGATGACAAAATACGTCTACATTGTCAAACAAATCTCATATGAGCATGAACTCCAAGTTGTTACTCTCCCCGTCACCTGTAAGCCTTTACCGACTGACGTGAACCGCACCAATTCACATTGTTTTGTCATGGAACAATGTAACCTATGCTCTCAATTCTTCCATCCAATCATCCAGATCTCAGTAACGTGAAGCATTTCATCATTGTCGTTGCATCTCATGGAAAATATCTTCATCTTCATGCTGTGGAGGTGTCAATTTCATGTAAGATGAGCCTACGTGTCCAACTCCCTCTGCCATGGCAGAGCGAACCATCTGCACTCGAAAAATGAAAGTTCATAACATCAGAGTTCTAATAAATGCATGGAAAATGGATACAAATAATGGTATCCTTAGAAGCTCAAAAGGAAATGTGCATTGGCAATTTTTAGGTTCATTTAGACCCAAAGGCAAGGCTGATATTGAATAGGCTTTATTGTGAAAGCAAGGTCATTAGATCAACTCCCAATCCAAGCTGGTGCATCCTTGCTCTCTGCAAGAAAAAGTTATAAAGCTGCTTCCCTTTTCATTTTGCATGGACAAATGATGATCTGCAGTGCTGTTTACTTTTTATTGTTCATCATATTACTGCCGCAAAGCCCAAACAGGGAAACAATCATCTTAGGCACAACATCCCATATATTTGTATATCTATTTCATCTTATGAGCTAATAAATACTACAAACGCTTTTTAAGTTTTATTACTTGACATAGCACTCAAGCGTAACAATAAACCAATACATTGTTTGATTAGACATTTTGAATAATCTGCACTTTTCTCCAGAATAATATCCACATTGTGTGAGGAGAGTACATCACCTTCTCTACTTCTTCACTCAGTAAGGGGTTTTCTTTTAAGTACTGTAATGCTCTGTCTCTTCCTTGCCCCAACCTTCGTTAATTATAGAACAGAAAATTGCGGTGAGCCACAATACAAAAATGAAGCCCGTTAAATAACAAGATCCAGTTAAGCTCTTTGAGAATGCAAAACTTTAATGCACTCAAAATCAGACAAACTGAGCTCAATATTGAGCCCAAGCGCTTACTGATACAGTACTATTGAAACCATTGTACAAGACACAGTTGAAAACAATAACAAAAACACGGTATATGTTTAAATCTGATAATCTGATTGTCCTAAAGACTAACATGAGCTGACAGCCAACTTCAAGATGAGAATTGAAGGGCCAGAAGGTGATCTCACTAAATGTCAAAGTCTACCCACTATATTACTAAAACTATTAGTAAGATTGGCGGACCATAGTGCTATCTAGTAAATGATAGGCATCGAATATGGTGACAGAAAGAGTCACTACACTGCTTTTAATTGAATTCAAAACTTCCAGACTTTTCTAACCAAGATAGTAGGATGTCCCAAAATATATACTCTAGCCAGTAAAGAAACAGAAGGGATCATTAAAAGCAATCATGTAATGCATACATCTAAAATGCATCATCGCAACACCATGAAAAAATAAGCAATGGATCTGCCGTGATTGATCATATACCACCTATCCAGCCTATCTAGAACTCAAACAGAAATCAATTGCCAGAATGTCAGAGTAGACATAAAACGCAGATACTAGAAAAGACTTTTGTTCCTATGGCACTTAGAGACAGCAAAATTCATGCAAGAATACACCCCCCCCCCCCAAAAAAAAAATTTTTGCAGAAGTGATGCCCTTGATGGATGCAAAGTACATACCTCTGATCCGCATAGCTATACCATGAGCCCTTCTTTAGCACAATATCCATTATTTCAGCACAATCCAAAACACAACCCTGCAGATAAATTGAAGATCAGAAGGAAGAGAAAATCTTACACATATAATTTAAGTGCAGTGTGCTGCAAGGCATACCAACTTGCTAACACCCTCTCCGAATATGATTTCAAATTCAGCTTGCTTGTAAGGCCTCGAAACCTACAAAAATGACTACTCAGCTAAATGACAAGCACATTTCAGAGCTGGAAATCCTGAGCAATGCGGCAGTTCATATAGATTCGGAAAACTATTTCAATTGTCAATATTACCTCGAGAAGAAATTAAGCAGGTTGAACATAAGTAAAGCACTATGCCTTAGCTACATGTTAAACCAAGTAAAGCATCATTCCTTAGCTACATTATAACTTTAAGTTCCATAACCAAGCACACATTACAACCATATGGAGGACCAAAATTCGAACAAACTTTTCCAACTCCGAAGTTTATCAGTTCTCTAACAAACTTAATTGCGAGAATGTAAACATATAATCTGAATACAAAGATTTTACTCAAATCAGCAGAACTGCAAATCATGCTAACGCTGGCTTATGAAGGACATTTATCCAACAGCAAATATTATGCACTTCGATTAAGGCAATAGAACAAAAAATATTCACCTTACTCTTTTGAACTCGTACACGAACCTTAAGACCAATCTCTTCATCTCCCTTGACCTGCAACAATAAGTCAGAAAGAACTGGAATAGACAAGGATAATGCACAAATCAGTTGAATAGATTTTGTGCTTACAGACTTTATCTTCCCAATAGGCCGTATCTCAAGTCGAACTGATGCAAAGAACTTCAAAGCAATCCCTCCACTAGTGACTTCAGGGTTTCCATAGTATACACCAATCTGATTAAACCAAGAAGAGATGATAAAATGGAGATGCACAGAATAAATCAAAATGCTGATTGCAAATAAATAATGAGTGCAGCACTATATGAAACTGAACTAGAATTAACCAGTGATACGGATATTTTAGGTGCTTGTAATACTACGGATGCCTAAACTTTGAGAAAAACAGCTATCCATACTGATAACAACTATATGAATTATCTAGAAGACAGCAGTTGTGGTGGTCCCCATCATCCCAGGTCTATGACCAAGGTTACTGAAAGTCAGGAAAACATCAAGGTGAGATGTAATACTCAAACCCGGTGAAGTGCTGTAGCTATGGAATGGGATAGCATCCCCACCTCCTAAACTTTTTGGATAAAGAAAAGGAAATACCTTGTATCTTATTTGATTCAGGAAAATAAGAGTACATCCAGCTTTTGAAGCATTGCCTGACATTTTACGCAAAGCTTGACTCATAAGCCTTGCCTGCAAACCCATTTGTTGCATTCCAATTTCTCCCTATGCAGAGAAGAATGAACTAAGTAGAAGGCATTGGTGACAAATTATCAGGTTCTAAAGTTGAAAAGAGAAGCATGTTTCTCACTTCTATTTCAGCTCGTGGGGTAAGAGCTGACACTGAATCAATGCAAATGAGATCCACAGCACCAGATCTACACATGCGATCCGCAACTGAGACAAGACATATTTCAACTAAAGTAAGTGCATCTCCACAGCTGAAGCTCAATCATCAGAAAATGTTCGCAAAGGTTTTCATTCTTCCAATGTTAACAAGGGAAAGAAATTACTCTCTAGAGCCATCTCTCCATTATCAGGTTGGCAGACAATCAAATTTTCTACATCTACCCCCAATGCCTTTGAGTAAGCTGGATCAAAAACATGCTCAGCATCGACAAGCATTGCATTACCGCCTAGCTTCTGCATATTCAATTTCAAAATAACTTCATTTGGTCGTAAGGCAGAAAAGAACCCAACATAGAAATATGACCTAATAAAATCATCCCCAGAGCTACCTTCCAAGGGCAACTAAATCACTCTACTTGATTTTTTGAGCAGCTGTTTAATCTTGTATTGTTTTCCAGTTCACTAAACTGGCACTTCAGATATGAAAATAGTAAAATGACTCGCCTTTTCCAGCCTTGATTCCCAACCCCAACCCAAAAAGGGAAAGGGAGAAACCAGCAATGAATGTACATCTGTGATTGTCCCTGCATAGTTCATGTACGTACAGAATAGCAATTTAGATACACAGTGTACCTGTACTTCTGCAATTGCATGGAGTGCAAGAGTGGTCTTTCCACTACTTTCCGGTCCATAAATCTGAGATACAAAATAATTAGAGATGTCAAGAACAAAAATACAATGATTAAGTTAATTAGATGGAAATGACTCAACAATTGCTATCAATTACCAAATAGAAAGTTATACAGGATGCATTCTCTACTGCAATTAATGTGAGAAATTCTACAATTGTCACCACGACACTGCACTTAATACTTATATTAAATTCTGGTTGTATTGCAGTGGTGTGTCATACATGTTCTTGGTAAGTAGAAGCAACATCCATGTGGATGTCATTTACATGTGATGGATTCTTCTTTTTATTTTTTTTTGGGCAAGTATAAGTACTTATATTGATAACCATAGAAGAACACTTGGTAGTGATTTCATCCCTAAAAGAAAGTAACCAGTTATCCTTGACATAAGTCATATACACGAATAATTACCACAGCAATATTAGATGGAAAACAGCAAAAAAAAGTACTAAATGTAAGACCTCCACGATTCTCCCTTTGGGGAGGCCACCACCCAAAGCAATGTCTAATGTCAAGCAGCCACTTGGAAAAGTTTCACTGCAGCCAAAGGAATAGACCAAGATCCTTATATATTTGCAGTAGTCATAGTATTTTGACTCTTCCTTTGTACAGGTAATGTGAGATCAAGATTTGTTTATGAAATAAAAGAACATACACCAAGGCCCCGCCTGCACCGCCAAGTCTTGTAACACTTCCTTTCCCAAATGAGTTGTTTATGTCATTCATTGCTGTTTCCAATGCTTTTTGCTGGAAAAATGTTTTAAGTAATCAAGTTAGCACCAAGCCGTCATTAATCCACATAGTGCAGCAACAGTTTACATCTATACTTTGTCAAGATGAATTGGCAGCATGAGGTTTAAGCACTCCTAAGTCGTTAGTTTTCAAAGCCAACCTTACTCAGAGACCAAGTAATGCTAATTTAGTAGTTTGAAATATTCCATCAGGTAATAAACACTGATGAGAAGCCAAACGCATGATGAGATGGGTTATAGAAAGGACATATGTTTCTAAAATAACCTAGCCCAAAATAGAGAAGCCATTTGACTGTGAAGCAGGTATCTTTCACTTCACCAAGAAGAAAGCAGAGAAAATAATCATTCAGAAAGACAGAATAGCAGAGTATCAAACAAACACAAAAAGAAGCTCATTTTGCCGTACATTTACAATTGTGATAATTTTTAGATATAAAATGAACTCCTTTGTACCCCCAATTTTGCAGCATCAGCTGTAAGGAACAAGAAAGTCTCCCTCTTTCATTTTTAAACGTTGCCACTTTAAAAATGAGAAACGAACTATGATATTCATCTGAAAAAATCAATTTTTTTCTTGAGCAAAGAATAGTCTTTTTATCTCGAAAGACTTCCTATTTGAAACTTTTGCCTCCAACCCGCAACATACTAACATTACAGAAGTAAAAGCATTTCATTTAAAGAAAAAAATGAAGTAGTAAAAGAGAAGAAATTTTGAGACAGACCCGGTCAAGAAAACGAGGATCAGAGTCAGCAGAAAGAGCTCCATTGACTTTAGCATCATATTCGGAGCGAACCCTTAAAGGTCTGGGGGTTAATTTCTGCTTCATGGGAAGGATAGAAGAGCTCTGAGATACCTGAAGAGATGAACAACTCTTACGAGACAAAGTGTAAAGTGACGAATAATACCTCTTACTAGTATCACTCAAGGATAAAACTTGGGGTTTTATTGAGTAAAAGGTTAACTCCATCACAATAGTCCAATTTAGTCTGGTTTCTTTTACGTATCAAAAATAATACTCCTAGTAAAGATTCTTTCTTTCTGCCAGTGGACTGACACAGAGAGGGGGGTTCATAAGAAGAGCATTGAGCGTTGAAGTTGAGAAGGACGACGTTTATAGAGCGGGGGAGAGGCGCTTGGAGCCTTTCGACTTTGGGGCCTTGAAAGATATCATCGTATCAGAGTTGAGAGATTCCACTGAATATATGGGGCAAAGTCATAAAAGGAGGAAACCATAAGGGTTTTCATGCAATTAAAGCGAAGGGGTACGAGGGAGTAAAAGGTTCACGTATGGTAATAGAAAAAGAAATAGAGAAACTAGGAAGTAAATTTTGGGAATTGCAAGAAAACTCTGAAGACAATGGCGGAAGAAACGCCGGAAGGACACCTGGTAGAGTCCATGTCGGCGGAGGAGGAGGCCTCACCCAATAAGAATGATGGGAATGAAGGGACAAGTTCGGAAGAATCTTCACTGGGAAGGTGTCTCTCTACTTTGATCTCTACGATAATTCAAGATTTCGATAACAGAGCTGAACACACTCTTCGCAGCCAAGATCAACTCTCCTTCGCCCTCCATCGTCTTACTGCAGGTTCACTCTTTTTTTCTTTCTACTCGCCTTCCCCATTTCTCCAAAATCTCTCTCCCCCAAAACAACCCCACCTCTGCCCTTAGTTTTAGCTTAATTATCTTTTTGCCCAGCTTGCACCTCTTTTGCCTTTTATTTATTTATTTTTTTCGTTTCACTATGGCATATTGCAATAAATTGCTCATGCTACTTCTTGGAGGAGTGTTACCGGCATCTGGGCTATTTAGCTTTTGTTTTTATGTACATGTTTGTGAACTCTATCCCTTTTTCGTGTATTTTGGTGGGTTTTTTTTTTCCTTAAAATTGTTATAGGAATTTAGTAGTTGATTTTACTGACTATATATAATGGGAACTTTCAGAGCTTGATCAATTGTTAGATGATGCACCATTGCCTTTCGTTATGCAGCATGCTGCCAGAATTTCTGGTGTTAGGAAAAGGTTTACATCTCTAAATTCAGTTTTAAAGTCCATACAGCGCCGCATTGATAATATAGATCGAACCTTGTCAGCTGCCTCGCTCCAAGGTAGTGTTCTTCCTTGCTGGACCTCACTTTTATATGTTAATTTGTTTGCTAAGATGCATCAATCTGGAAATGCCATGATTCATTCGTTTACCAGAGGAACATATTTTACTGTTGTAGCTTCGTGCTTTTAGACATTTCAAGCTTTTAAGCACTCCTATCAGATTTACATGATGTTTTTTTGCTTTTATAGATTCTGTGATGTTCATTACAGCCCATTGTGCAAATATTGAATAGGTGAGATTCTCAACAATGGGATGTTACAAGTTGTTTTGGCACCCATGGATCACAGAACTCTCTGCATTATATTGTCTCTTTTGTCTGGTTCATTAGTTAATGGTTCCTTCGAGTGGCATTGGATAACTTTGGTTGCAAGTCGGCTGTGAGGTTTGGATAATATTAAACTTGCAGATTTGGACTTAAAAGAAACAAGTAGAAACGATATGATAGATTTCCTTCAGATTGGTTGAGCACTGCTTCTGACGTAATTGTTCTACTTAGGAAAACATGTTGCACGAAGAGGTGATTGATGGGAATGGAGAGGAGAAGGACATTGGAACCCTCACAATTTTATCTTACTGCCACACAGAGGCCTTATTTTGCATGAGATGTTTTGTTATTGGAGGTCAATTATCCCCCACTCGTCCAAGTTGGAGAGTTTAGAATTGAAGCATAAGGAGATAAGCTCTCTCTTCGTTTTTTCCTATGCATTCACCTTTTCTCCTATTTACATTCTCCTTCCATCAAACAAGGAAAGATCACACTGGCTCCAAAGGCATTTATCTACCACCTTTGTGACAGATTCTTGTTCTTCATATTGACCTGGTTGTGATGGATGCTGAATAATTCCTTCTTCAAAATTTTTTTTTCCCTTTGAGGAGTGTATGGGGGACAGTTCTCGGTTTCATATGTTGGTGCGGTCTATAGTGGGCATTCAAATTCTTTAGCAAAAGGTGTCACTAATAGGAATCCTTGCACCAAAAGGGCCTTTTTCTGAACGCTTTTTTTTTTTTTTAATAACTTTATGTGATGGTAAGCTTTTCTTAACCTCTCTTATAGGGTGGGAAAAGGTTGACTAGTTTACTCTGCTTATCTTTTCGTACATGGTAATCATCTGTTTGTTTTCACAGAGTTTAATTCCATAATACCTTGTGCTCTCTCAAACACGTACCAATTGTTACATTTTGCACTTGTTAACTGGAAGCTTTTGTTTGCATCAACTGTTAAAGCTTGCTCAACGTTTCAATTTCTTTTTTGCTCAATGGCATCTGGCAGAGAAAGTGCTAACAGAAAGCGGGGGATCACATTAAGTAAGCTACATCTGACGTTCATCGCTCACTGCTACATTGTCATGGTGGATACTTTGTGGGACAAACAATTAATGTAATTCAGAAATTTGGAGCAGATTGCTTTTGTAGGCTTGTTTCTGAAATTGATGATCTGAATGCACAGGGCCTCAGATTTGTCCCCTAGTTTCTTGAATGCACAGGGTCTTTTTATACTGCTTTATGGTTCTGTGTCTGACTTTTTTCCCGAGGTCTGCAATGCAATGCCCATGCGTGGTATACCCCCTTTGACTCTCGAACTGCTACTACTTTCCTTTAACTCTGATGCTAATGGGCTTTATTCGCAAGGGCGCGTAAATTGGGAATCGTATACGTTCTGTGCTTTCGTAGAATCTTGGGCCCGTGGCCCAGGTGAGGCCAGATGTTGCGAGCCCTGACGAAATTATTCTGTCAGCTCAGGTCCTGTGGACAACTTAAGTAGCCCAACAATTTTAATGATTAGCGCAATCACCAGGAAATTTCGATGTCGAACAAATTAAATGACATGCGCAATTCTTAGGAAAAGATCAGCTTAGCAAGAAATAATTAGAACTCGATCAACACGCTTTTTTTTTTTTTTGGTGGGACTGAAGTCATTTACTTGAGCTAAACGTTCAAGAAGTTTAGTTCCAAATATATGTTGAAATCGCAGAACAACTTAAAAAAAAGCTTCTTTCTTTTTAGTTCATGCATGAACAAGTAGTTTCTTAGTACTATTTCTTTCATTTCAGAACGCCCTTGACTTTAACCAAATGAACTAAAAAACCTGCCTTCTTGTCTTGCTGATGCATTTCAACTTGACATTTGAATATGCAGATGTCACCTGAGTACCCACACCCGCCTCTTCTTGTTGAATTAAACATAGATTAGTCATCATAATCTCGGGTTGAATGCCACTCGCATTCTTAATCCTTCAAAATACCAACGACTGTGTGTGTTTTTTTTTTTTTGGTTGGGGAGGGGGGAGGAAGGGGGCGGATAACTTGCTAGCAAAAGAAAGGTTTTCGGTCACAAGAACGTAAGATGTTGAAAACTGAGGAACATTACTTGTCGAGGCTTCGCCATGAGTTTAGTTGAAAATCCACTAATAATCAATCAAGTGGAAACAATCTTCCTGTTGCTTAGGAGGATAACTGGGGGCCCAAATAAATTTTTTTTTTTTAAAGAAAAGGAAAAATGGACAACACTTTCTTTGCATCCAATCCGATAATTCTGCGAGTTTGGTAATAAGTTGCTTTCACAAATCCCTTGCGCTCGGGGGCTGTTGTATTTATGAAATGGGAAACTGAGGTTCTAAGTAGACTTTTAGCTCCAAACCTTAACCTAATTCTATCACTTATATCTTTGTCACAATATAATTATATGCAATGCTGATGCACCATCAATTCCATTAACTAATTTTAAACACAGTACTATATTATTTTCTTCTTCTGATGACTTGAGACTTACCAAGCCGTCCCCATCGTTTAGTTGAGCTTCCAACTATCGATTTCAAAGTAAACATCAATTAATGTTCAGTGGCTGACACCCGTGTGGAATTCGTAAACAAAAGAGATCCAAGACACCACAGACCACAGACCACATTATGGGGGTAATTACCTTGATCGTCTGGTCATATTAAGGATTCATATTCTTGGGTTTATCCATGTGAAAATGAAACAAGCCGACCTCTTTGAAAGGGCTCTTAGCTAGACTTTTATTCCCCCGGCGATCAAGAAAACATCAATCAATACCACTACTAATTAACGTTGACAGTCCTAAACATTTCTGTGATCTTTTGACCCTAGTGTTCATCTAGCATTGTAGTATATGTTATGTTTGGCAGCATAGAGATTTTAGTTGAAGCCATCCATCAAAACGTAGAAAAATATGCGGGGTTGGTGATCCATCATTTAGTAGTTGTACTTTTTTTATATGCAGGAGTTGTTTACGTTTTTCTCCCTCTTCTTCCTTTCTTTTTTTTTTGTCTGCTTTGATGTTTTGGCATTTTCTTTTAGGGAATCGAATCATGGAGCAATAAGATATAGTACCGGGAGAGTTTTTCGGGTACGGTTGACTTCTCATCCCCAAACGCTAACTAAAATGGATCCTTTGCTTCTCCTACGTGCCTGCTTCGGCCACCCAAGACGTATAGTGCATATATTTCTGTTAATTCGAAATTTTTGTATGCAGCCTTATTTCTTTTAATTGACCATTATTTATCAAAACCTTGCCAATTCAAACTCGTTGTGTGCTTGTGCTCGATCGCTGCTCTCTGTCAACGGGGTTGAGCAACGCACGTAAAGGCCTTCTTCAAAGCTATCAATATCAAGCTGAGTGCATGCAAGTTGACCGGTGAAGGTCTCAGTTCTTATCCAACCTGCTTTGGCATTAATTTGTAGTTATCTTTTCCGGCGCAACTGCCAAGAAATGATAGCAAATAGGTTTCCGAAATCATAAGAACTCAAGAGGAATCAGAGTTCTGGAAAACTGATCGTGAGTTTAGACTTGGTGACAAGATTTATACATGTTAGTGCTTTTGGCACACCCTATGCGTCTGCTTATTCCAAAATACATAATCAATTGTTTTTTATAATCAACTATTCTATAGATAATTAGTGCTACATTATATATATACACATAATTACTTTTTTTTATTAAAAATTACATACACATAATATATACACACACACACACGTATATATATATATATACCAATAATGAAATTTGCAGGTGACGTGAAAAAAATTCTTGTTGGTGTTTCTATATTTAATGAAATAGTCTGATTGATGATCAAAGATAAAATATCTGCAGATTTTGTTTCATTTCAATCTTCTTCTTTTTTTTTGTTTCGATTGTCCCACACATATCAGATATTAATACTTGAAGAAAAACCAGGTAGTATATATATATGTGTGTGTATGTACATAACCTAGAGCAATGGAATTAATTTTAATTTGTAAAAAAATAATCCCACCGGCCCGGAACGACCCGGCCCAGCTCCGCAGCGTTGGAGTGAATCAGTATTGGTTATTCCACATGGTAGAAAGCGCCACTTCAGATAAAAAACTGTCGGAGGTACTTGCTTCCCCAAAGCTTGGAGAGCCTTTGACGTTTGGGGAGGCATTTTCCAGCTTCGTAAGTTGGTTCAAGACAGCCTTTATGACCTTTTGTTCACAGCAAGAGGAGCTGAAATATGCTCCAAAATCTGGTATACCTCCAAAATTAAAAGTGGGCATATTCTTGGTGGAAAAGTTGGGAAGGTCCATATGGGTGAGGTATGAGAAGGGCTGGCTGTTGTTGTTGGCTTGGTCGGATGAGAAAATGGAGAAGCAGGGCACTTGCTCGTGCTCGTTGGTATTGGTCTGAGTTTGGCCGAATTTGAAGTAGGGATCCATTAATGGGGGCAAAGGTGAAGGGCTAGTCTCACCATCGTAGCTGTTCATGTCCATATCTTGTTTGGCAGCAATAATATTATTGTCTCTATTCTTGAAGAAAACCCTACATAACACCCAATCCTCCTGCTTTCATGCAAAACGAACGCAAAAATAGAGTATATTTTAGCTCTATTTATAATATTATGTTATACTAATTGAAAAGAAAGACGCATGCAAAAGAGAATAAGAGAGACGTGAAGAAAAAGGGACAAATATGGTAGCTGGAATTTAGGAAAATGAACAAATTGAAGCAAATTTCAGCACCTTGACTCCTGAGCAATTCCTCCTCGTCTTTAGGATTTTGTATTCATATCATGAAGCTTAATTACGTCAACTTAGTTTAACACCGTCTAATGGACTCGTAAAAATTCCCATTTATGTTTCAAAATTATCTTCACTTTGTTCAAAACAAAAATTCTTTTATCAAGTTTGTTGAACTTAATTACCATTCGTTTTTGGATACATAATGCGTACGTTCTTCCCTTTCTTAATCATGGGTTATTTGGGTTGGGAAATCTTCGAGCAAGCAAAGAGCCAAAGTTTTCCGGCGCATAAGGATTAGGGAAGCATAATGGAATTTCAGGGTACGTACTATAAAATGTTTTGCATCTTGAGCATTATTGTAAGAGAATAATAATAGACAAACACGGGCACTCCTAAGGATTATGTACTTGCAAGTCTAGCATCGATCTTTGACTTTGTCAGAACTGATGAGACAAAATTTTGATGCTGTGCCAATAAGAAATTCTCAAAAACTATTTGCAGAACTGTTTTTTAGCGCAAAAAAGATTCCGAGTCAGATGTCAGCAACTTCATAGAAAAGACGAGATATACTAGTAATAAAATCAGAGGGTGGCTATTGACCTTTTTTTTTTTTTTTAACGAAAGTTCGATATATAAATCTAATCCCAGAAGAAACCTCAAAAGTCGGCAACTTTTGAGGTCCTCCCAGGGACTTATAAATCCAACCCCAAACCCCTCCCAAGAACCGATGTGGGATGTCAACCCCACAAGGGCAAGCCAGTAGGCCCGCTGCTACTAAGAAGTGACGACCTCACACGAAACCAACAAATTTAACAGCCGGCAAAGCCCTAGGTCCAGAATTTTGACAACTCGGATAACCCAACAAAAAATATTATTCTAAATTACTAACTAACCTCAGTATGGTAAATTGTCAAAGTAAGGACTTCTAATTCTCACCTCTTTTTTTTTTTCCTTTTTCCAGTAAAAAAAATTTAAGGAAAGGGGAAGAAGAGTACCTTGGGAGAGGAGAGTTTAGGAGGGCCAAAGGGACCTTCCAGGCGGAACTCATGCATCACCCAATCAGTTTTCCTTCCCTTTGGTGCTCTCCCTTGATAGAACACCAAGGTTTTCCTCATCCCCACCAGGGTACCCTTGCGCAGCACCGGCCTGTCTTTTCCGGTGGCCTTCCAATATCCCGATAACGTAGCTCTATTTGTTCTCAATCCAGTTGCATATTTCCGGTCACGCTGGCTGTAGAAATAATACTCCTTCCCCCCTACACACGCATTTTCTGCTCCAAATCCAATCCATGCATCCATTAAAGATATAAGCAAATTAATCATCTAAGCAAAAAAAAAAAATGTGGACATGAATCAAATATAAAAGCGAGAATCAAGACAGGTAAAAAGAGAAATTCACTGACATCATAGCAGGGGCAACGATGTAACGGGGACGAAAAATACCACTTGCTAAAAGACGCGTCAGTAAGTGGCGGAAAAAGGAGCTATGGCATCACGACGACTAACTGTTTTTGGCGGAGAGCTGAGAAACCCACATGAACCCTGAAAATGATCTCTCAACTTCGCCCACTCCAGTGATTACGGGTGGAAGCCAAAGTGTCAAAATCTCCAAAACGCACCCCACGCATCCCTCCATAGGCCATATGTGCAAGTGGAATGATTAATGCGGGATTATCTATATCTTTTTTATCGACAGAAACATGGCAATTTGCTTGAAGTGCCATATAGCTAGCTAGCTCAAATGATCAAATTTTTCTACCCATATCCACCGATGTTCCTATCGGCATGAGATAGCCAGGCGTGACCAGATACGGTAAGTACTGTGCGATATATCTGGGATTAGTTAGTACAGGGCTTTGATTTCCTCTTATCTGTAACTAAGTATTTAGGTTTTGTGTACGTGTGTGTGTGTGTGTGTGTGTTTAACCTTCTTAAAAATGTTAGTCCTCGAATATTTGTACTTCAATTCCCACTTCTTGTGTTCGTCCTTCCTCTCTCTCTAGGTACTACCAGCAGCCTTTATTGGCACAAGAGGGTAGCTAGAAAAAATAACTAGGAATACTTCTTCTTCTTTTTTTTTATCGATTGTCATCATATAAACCTATTCCCACTCTTAGTCTAACCTATTCCGGAGAGATAACCTTGTTGGGTCACGAAGAACCGACCGAAACTGAATTACTATCGGATCCGCTATACGGGTGCATTATGCACCCATATGAATATAAGAGAAATTACATTAAGTAACAACTTTGATGGAAAGTAAGATTTAAATCGTTGACTTTTCATCACATAAGATATGTAGTGTCAACTATCTTAGAGATGGTTACAATAAATGGATAAACAGTAATATTCTTAAAGATAATAGTGGTGTGTGCCTTCGAGGAAGACAAGCCTCTTTAAAATCACCCCAGTACTACGTAGGGGAAAGAATTACTCCAACATCACAATCTCAGGGTCATGAAATCTTATTCCTCTACCTGAATAATTAAGTGGCTAATTTTTGGTGGGCACTGCACACGCGTATGGTTGGTGTTTCATGTTAGTGAAAACCCCTGGAGGTAGAAAATTGTAGAAGATATCATGACTTTGGCTTTTGAATTCTTATCTCCAGTCACCATCACTATCTTTTGAATTGGTTAGGAAGTATCAGTACTGCTTGTCGAGTTGAATAAACGCATATTATGCAATACAAAATAACTGTCAATTTCCTCAAAAAGGTGATTGAATGAGAAAGCAGCGCTAAGCGACTAAGCAAATGGGCATATATCATTGGACGCAATTAGTTTGCTGGGGCACGTGGAGAAGAGCACAGAAACACGTACTGTACTAGTACTTTTTATTTGATACAAATTTATGCAGTTATGTGTTGTCTGACTAAATTTCCTATTATTCTTGTGGAAGAAACTATAGACCATGGCAGCAAAATTATTACTGTTGGGATCTGTTGCTTGTACCATTTGTAAACGCATCCCAAAAAATGATATGTTACTATGTGCCTGCCTAACAAAACAAGAATAACAAGTTATGACAAGGTGCAAAAGCAGCAGGAAAGACATGGTCGTATCTGGAACTTCATTTGCCTTGTGCAACTACAAGTATGTTGTTGGACGGACATTATTCTTAACAAGGTCATTTGGCCGGGATATTTAACTCCCAAAACAAGATGGTCTGCTATGCTATCACGCGAGGTGCGGAACATTTATTGGTATTATTCCGTGTTTTTTCTTGGACCAACCAGGTAGCTTTCATTATCTTCACAAAGAGGACAATCCAACGTAAAGCACTAACTTCAACATATCCTAAAGAAGTTGGAAAGACCATATGATAGTCGTCCTAGTAGATTAGTGGCTCTTTCTGAGGCAAGAAAAAGAACTGACCATAACAATTCAAAGTGCTGATCATGGAAATAATCAAAACCCTACTTTACACTGTTTAACATGAATCATCAAACAGGAATCAGATGATGAGGAGTAATTAATGAGACAGCGGGTGAAGAATAGAACTGACCAGGAATATCCCAAGGTTCACACTTGTTGAGGTCAACCTCGATCATGAGCGGAGGTTGATCACAGCATGCTACCCTTTTCATCAAGTAATCACATATCAGCTCTTCATCTCTTGGGTGGAACCTGAACCCTGGTGGCAACTTTGCCTCCACCATGCTTAGATTCATCATCATCGTCTTTTTTCTTTTTTCTTTTTTTTTGAAAACCCCTTAGAGGGAGATGGAAGAAAGAGAAAAAGACAGAGGGGGTTCTCAGTAGAGAAGACGGTGCCAATATAGTGAGATATTAGTAGAAGAAGAATGCGGGATTTCTAGCAAGATACCATCTATATTTATACAGATATCTAAGAGATAAAATAAACACACTGGCTGGCTTTTGTCAGTGGCTCGTGGGCAAGTCTGCGACCTAATTAGTATTACCAGGATATATAGTCTTGTTACTTTTTGCAAAAATATTCTATGTCTACTTGGATAAGCCAAGCCTAGAATCCCACCACTTCATTCTTTTCTTTCTTTCCTAAGCAGCTATTAATACACAAATTAAAAGGGGAGAAAAAAAAAAAAAAAGATCAAGTGGACGAGTCAACTGCTATTCCGTCCCGTGTAAGCGAGGTGCGTGAACTTCTAGGAGGATGCTCTTCCTACGTGGGTTGATGACGTGGCTGGACCTAAGAACTCCTTCCTGCTGAGGTGTACCTCCTCAGGGCAGTGAGCATTCCAGGGTTGCTTGCTGCTTTCCAGTTTCCATCTCTTCAGGCAAAGGCAACCTTGGTTTTATTTTAATTTCAGGTCAATTAAAATTTGGATAAATTGAGTATTGAAACTTTAATCCAAATTCCACAGGGTGTGTTTGGTTAATTCCTTGTCCACGTTAAAGTTGATATGGTATCTTGTACAAACTGAGCCACATACATTTCTATTGTAAGAGATGATTTCACTCGCAATCCAATATCTATTTAGCTAAACAACCTTAGAAGCCTCTTAAACAATTTTAATACTCAACTTTTGGCTTTTCAGCTATTTCAAATTTTAAATTAGGCCCTCAATAGTAAAAACTGTTAAATTTTGATCTTTTGATATATCTCTACAAATTGATCAGCTCCGAACGGTGGAGATAAGCAAAAGGATTAAAATTTAACGCATTTTATTGTCAAGGGACTAATTCGAAACTTAAAATAGATAAGGGAACAAAAATTAATAATTGACATAGTTTAGGGACTCTCAATTATCCTATCTATTTTATCGCAGAATCAACATATATATAGATAGAAGAAATTCACCTACAGTAAAGATTTGAGTCCAAACCTAGGGCTGTCAACGGTCTGGGTCTAGACCCGGACCCGGACCGGATCCGTCAAATTTATCCGGGTATGGGTAGGGATTTAATTCCGTTACCTGGACCCGGATCCGGATCCGTTTTGTCAAACAAAAAAAAATGGGTCGGATACGGAATATAGTATTCCGACCCGTATTGGATCTGGATCTGGATATAAATGGATTAATAATTTAAAATATAAATATTTATTAATATAATTTGATTAGGATGATGTATTTGAGTAATCGATATAATTGGACCCGGATCCTAATCAACATAATTTGATTAGGGTGATGTATTTGAGTAAGGTTAATTTGATTTCTTTTCTTATTTGATTTTTTTTGTATTAGTTAGAAATTAGTTTATAAATATATGTTTTTTTCTCATTTTTGTTAGGAATTATAAATTTTGTTAGTTTTTTTTCGAGTAGACCCGGAACATAGAGTAAAAGACCCGTCGGGTAAACGGGTCGGATCCGGATCCGATATAGTGTGCCGGGTCCGGGTCCGGAATAATGAATTCCGGCCCGGACCCGGCCCGTTGATAGGCCTATCCAAACCAACACCCTCTAGAGGAGTTGGCACCACATTAATTGTGGGGTGAGAGGTCAAGGGTTCAAACCTTACCTCCCATCAATGTGCCTCAATATGAGATTCGTTCTAAATCCATACGAGTGTGTGGTGCACCCGTCTGGTCTGATGGTAGTTCAGTCTCCGTCAGGTTTCTCCGACTTAGTTGGACCATCCCATAGAGTAGATTCCCCCCTTAGGAGTAGGAGTAGGTTATGTTAGGTTAGATGTGCCGTTACGACTAAAAGAAAAAAAAAATTTTGAGTCCAAGATTTTTAGGGTTTTGGATTTCAATCTTTGACTAGTAGACAAAAATCACATCCGCTCTTAATACCATAACTATTAAGTACATAATGGATATACTATAGTGGCAGAAAAGATTTTTAATTTGTACCGGGTTAAACGTACGTACTGCTTTTAAGTGTCTGGCCCTATTTCTTCAAAAAAAAAAAAGAAAAAAGTGTCTAGCCCTATATAAAATAACATGGGATGGACAGAATTGGCAGTTGGCACTTCAATAAAACAAGCAGTCTGCGTGCTTATTATTTTGTCCATCCATTATCATCCATGTACACACATTGCCCCACGTACTACTCCGTTTGTTGTACGTATGACCATACGTCCATCTTGAAGGATGACATTTTGGAGGATATATTTTGGAAGTTTATGCAACATTAGAAGCAGTACTCCATATCATCATCATACTAATCTGCAGCATGCAGTTAAATAAACAGGAGTCCTACTCCTGTATGGAAATCAATTAGGCCCATTTGATTGTTCTTGTGTGCAAAGACTAAATGCAATATACTATCTCATTCGAATAATTAATCAACGCCAGTGGTTGTCTTAATCGGATGAGCATGATTTGAATATTTGTAGGAGTGCAGAGGGAATCTGTTGTCCAATGTGGGCAGTTGGAGCTTGATTTGTTCCTACCTTTCTCGTCTTGCATATTTCATTATTCGTCTTTGAAGAGATACAAGTTATTAGTATCAAATCATGAGTCAGTCAGTCCCCGGCCCCTTCAGTTTCTCTGCTAATTAAGTGCAATATACCATGCATGTCTGATTCTTGGATTCTTATGAAGACGGTAGCCCCCAGTTTCACTTTTCACGTGGAGAGAAGATAAACGAGGCCAATAAAAAATTGAAACAAAAAATAAAAATAAAAATAATGCAGATGAAGCTGAGGATGGTGGCCACCATGGCCATGGGCATGGGGAGGGAGGGTATAAAGTATAAACTACTGAGATTGAAGACAAACGCACGGACGGAGGTCAGATGACAAATGCACCATTTCACAACTTCTATAGATACGACGGACGTGCATGCATTCTGGAAAAGAAGATTAATCAGTTTCGGTAACTTAACTACCATGCATTTCACACCTACAAAACCCCAAAAAAAAAAAAAAAAAAAAGTAAAGTAAAAACCTGCCACTGGGTATACGTCTTCAAATTCTATCAAATAATTAAAAATAGAGTACTTTTATTGTTAAAACTTGTTGTTACTATACGAGTTTAATTACCAATATGATTGTCTTTAATGAATCCCCTTCATATATTAAGAAGCCGTCATAATTAAGAGAAACTGTTCTCCTTAGTAGTTAATCATGAAACCTATAGAAGGGAATATATGACACTCATTAATTGATTCTGATTGACTTTAAATAAACATTACGTATGGATATAAGGAAAAAAAATCATTTAAAACGGTCTATAACACTTTATCAAATGAATTTTCTCACCTTCACCTATAAAATGATAATTTTATGTCCCTTACAAAATCAAGTCGATAAAATTTAGTTTAAATCTAGATTTTTTTTTTTTTTTACCCTGAATCAATCACATGACTCATACATGATCATTTTTTTAGAACAAAAAGGTCAGATCTCATTTGTAGTTAAACAAGTGACCCTATTCATATTCATTTTTGCCTTCCAAAAAGTAGAATTTGACCCGAACTATATTCATTTTTTCCTAAAAAAGTGAGATTTAACCCAATCTATATTTATTTTTGCCACTAAAAAAATGAAATCCAACTCTTTTTTAGATGAAAAATGATTGTATGTAAGTTATGTGATAATTTTAGACAAAAAAAAAGGTGGTCAAAAACTTAGATTTGGACCAAATTTTGCTAATTTGAATTTGCAAGGGACATAAATTTAACACTTTAAAATTGAAGGACAAAAAAGTTCATTTAATGAAATGCGAATGACGACGTTTTGCACGATTTTCCCTATATACAATTGAAACTCATTTCTTCTCTTGAAAACCACCTCCCAAGCACCTCGTAAACAAAATTTTAACAGTGTACAGATAGTGGATAATGGACAAACGATCCGCGGATGGGGTTTGTTTGGTGGATTCAGCCCAACAATTGGGTCAGTAATTATCGGTTTGACTCAGACATCGCAAAGCTGGAAAAATGGGCTGATGTCAATCCACTAGATCGTTTTGAGTTGCGTATTTTACCGGCAACGGGAAATGTGGTACTACAAAACAAACCCCAGCTTTTGGACAAGACACCCATGATTTTGTTTGTGTAAAGTTTGAGTGATCGGCTTGACCGCCACTTCTTCATTCAAAGAATGACGACCCGATATTGATTATTGAGGATTGAGGTGAGTGGCAGAGCCAGGACGTATATTGAAGGGGTGCAATTGTCAATTTCAATATAAATCATGCTCTTAGATTTATATAAAAATATATATATACTACATATTTTGATTTTGAGATGTGTCCAAAATTTTTGTTAGAAGTAATTAATAAAAATTTTTATTTTTTTTAGGAGGTCAATGTAGAATGAAAAGGGAATATATAAAACTTTAGAAGATAATCTATATACAGAAAAGAATTTTCTTAAATCTAATGGGGCAGTGCAACTAAAGGAGAGAATTTTAAGAGGGTGCAAATATTTTTTTTTGCGTTAAATAGTTTTATTAGATTTGAGGGGGATAACTGCCCACCCTCACTCCAACGGGGCTCCAACGAGACAGCTCTAATTTTCTTAAGAAATCATCTGTCTCAAAATTTTGATGGTAGCTCTAGATAGATTGTAGGTAAGTCCCTTTGTTCCTGTCATACTAAAGTGGTAAAGTACAAGTAATTCATGAACAACTATGGATACTAGGACTTTTACAGCCAAAATGGTGGGAGGTGTGATTTTTTAGGGTTCCTTCGTGGGCCAAAACTTTTCTTGTTATTTTCCTTTTCCAATCAAAACATGCCCGGTTGAATGTCTGTTCGGAAAGAAGAAGAAAAATATATTTGTGAAAATGCCCTCTCTGCGTGAGAAAATCTCCCGACTTGAAAAAAAAAAAAAAAAAAAGGAAGAAATTTTTATATCCGTTGAGATGGCACTGTTGCTTGTGCAGCTGCTTCGGTTGACTTCCCGCGCGCCAAAACTACTATCAAATCAAGAAGCCTATACTACAGCTTACAGCTATTGACATCTCCAGAATAAGTAATTCCAAAAATGAAGAAATCATCCAAAATATCAACACCGGGAACAGTTACTTCTAAGGCACTCAAAATAGTCTTAAACAAAAGTACTGAGAAAGAAACCGCTCAGGTCTGAGGTAATGATTAGGTTACCATACATTCACCAACCTCCAGATTTCCAATTGCAAGTAGTTTTTTTTATTTATTTATTTAGTTTAAACTTAAAGCATGAGATATACTCAGTAAGTACTACATTATTAATTCTAACGAGTTAAATAACTGGTCACTTGTGTGGTTAAGACTCATTCCGTAAACGCAGGAAACTGTTTTCCTTTAAGTTTTGTCGGATTAATTTTGATTTGTTGCACTGCACGCAAACAAAACTACAGTATATATATATATATATAGAGAGAGAGAGAGAGAGAGCCACTAATTCAGATTTTTCTTCTAGTGCGGCCGCTATCATCCATTGCAATAATACTACTGACAATGAAATGTCGAGTGTAACTTTGAAGACGTGTGAGTACGTATGGTGCTACGCATACACATCAAGGTTAGTTTTGACAATTTAAGTGAGTGTATGTATAATCAGCTGAAGGTGATGCGTCTTTTTTTTTTTTTTTTTCCTTTCTTTCTTGTATCATGTACCGGGTACTTTGAATCCAGCAATTTATGTTGGAATTTTTAGCAGTGATGGTTCAGCGGTCATCTTCACCCAGGGCCACCACTTTGAACAAGTGATAATATTTATCCTACAAAAACGATAAACATCGTGTGTACCGTAATACTGCTTGACATCTGTTGCTATTGCATGTCATCCCAAACCCACGAATTCATCTTCATTAAGGATGAGATCGAGGAGAACCGGAAAACTTTCAGGAAAGAAGAAAAGAAATTGAAAAGAGGAAGTACAATTACAAGAAGCGAAGAGGGCATCGGGGCATTGGATGACATTTCTGTCTAACCAAGATTGACCTGAACGAGGAAGTTTCTATTCTCGGAAGTACATAAAAAAAAGTACTAGTACTCTCCACCATATGACCGTCGTGCTCTTTTACCATGTCAAATTTATTTTTCTATTAATGTTGATAATAATAATGTCAGTCATTTCTCAAACATTCAGAAATTGTTTGGAACAAGAAGAACCTGTGAACGAACGAATCAGAATTGTTAGGTGATGGATTGAACATAAGCAACTGCGTCTCGACGACTGCAGCGCATCGTGGTATGAATGCGAGTGGAGCACTAGATTTCGACGTACGGCGCCGAGTCATTAAGCAGTTGTAGAACTTGGAATTGCTAGTTCATAATTTAAGGACGTAAAGAAGCTCATATATATATATATATATATATATATATATAGTTCCTCAGGCATTAGGGGTCAGTAATCATGAAACAAGATCCGGCGACCAAGTCCCCGGCTGTTATTCCTTCCCAACCTTTATTTCACCATGGCATCAGGGTGACATCAGAAACCTTCTCTCTTTTCCAAGAGTTGCTTCCAAACAACCGTTTTATCCGCCGACTTCATCTCTATTGAGACCTAATCCGGAAAAGGAAAGCACTACGGTTTCAACGATTATCAGGAAGTCAAGGCTATTAAAATGGGGCTCAGTTCTTATGTACGTCACTTGCATTCTTGGAGCAGACATTATAGGTTCCTGGAACCAGACAGTCTTCGTATGGTTCAATTCTTGGAAAGTCCGCGTCAGGATCAGCAAACTAGGGGCTATTCAAACACCTCAAGAACCTACCCTAACGGGGAAAAAGAATAATAAAAAGAGCAGCATGAACCATATGCGAAGGCAGCAAACAAAATCTCACGTAAAGTTCCAAGCATCACGGTACTTGTTTGAATTTTTTTGGTCCTTAGTCATGCTCGTGACAGTTGCTTGTGAAATATAATAGAAAAATACAACTATACTCGCGGAATATAGTGGGAAAATACAAGAGATAAAAGAGGCAAGAAGAAGAGAGGAAAGGAGTGCTCAAATGTCAAGTTTGAATACATGTAAGCAAATATAATTTATGCGAATTATTTAGATTAGGGTAAGTCGAGGTAGCAGTTGACTGGAGCCGCAAGCATCTCACCAAAGAATGTCACCTGTATGAACTTCAATCTGTCATCAAAGGCCGGCCAACAAGATATTTAATACTAGTGTCAGTGTCACCCCCAAAACCACTTCTTTAGTGCTCTGATAGCATGACACGAGACTCGGGCAATTCCACACACTAACTTAACCGGGGTCGCTCGGGCTACACAAACGCAAATCTTTGCTGTTTACTTTTCCTCTTTAAACCAGCTTAGCTTGTCTTCCACAAAAGCAAATGATTTCAATTCGACCTCCTAAGAAGCAAAGCATACATTTCAGAATCACGATTTAGGTTTCCAAATGTTCAAGCGGCACCTATGGGCAAAACCTCATTTCCAGCCCTACACGAGAAGATACATATACAACTTTATGGTGCATTATCCCCACAGGTATATATAACACTACTAGCCCAGGATGATTCAAGGAACTAATTGGTGGTTTAACTCCCTACAATCTACACAGGTGTCGTCCTTTTCTTTGCGATTATAGCGACGTTCCTTGGAGATAATACAGGATCAAATATAGGTAACATGACTGCTTCTACGATACTGCCTTGCTCCTGGAGGAACAACAATCTATCAAGCAGAATAATAGTTTCCAGAACGGGTCCCAAAGCAGCACGAAGAGACCAGTAAGGTCCAATTAATACCTGGATAAAATTCGCAGTTTGCAAGACTTGAATAAGCTTACACATCAGGCAGAAACAAATGGCATAAAAAACCTCACTGCAAAGTTTAACTGGACAAATATAGGTTCCCATATCTGCTAAATGTAGTTTTGGTGAAGGAATCGGTCCTATTAGGTTTAGGATCCCTACAGTTCTCCTAACATTTACATGATGCTCATTGCTGAAGGCAAGTGCAAGATTTATAGTCACAGTAAAGTTTTGGAAGCATTACTTCTAGTTATCTGTCCAAAACTAAAGCTCTAAACCTGATGCCATGAGGATGATACTTCCCTTTCTCCTTCTTTAACCTCTTATCTTCAAACTTCATCCCTCACGGCAAAAAATTTTTCATTTCTAGGCAAAATTTTCATTTAAAATCAGCCTCGAATGTTCAGCTTGTGTATGTAGTATGCACCGAGAATACTGTTTATTCTAGTTGTTTCTGGCCAAAGATCGAGCCCGGGTACTTCTCCATCAGAGAAATTATAACCAATGCCTCAATTAATGGTAGCAAATCAGTCATATGGCCAACGCCTTTCTCAGTCTTTTGGTGAGGCTAAGATCCACATGAGCCAATTCCATGCTTAAAAAGTTTGAATTCATGATGGAAAAAAAAAAAAAGAAAAATGGCTGTTCAACTACTGACCAGGAATCAAAAAGTTGCATCTTTCGCACACAGCCAAGTGCCAGACATCCTTTCTCTAGCAGAGAATTTACAAGCAGTGATGCCTAGCCTGTATATAGGAAACATATCTAATTTCCTCTACCTTTTCTATTTTTTTTAAATATATATATGTCCACTGCATTTAACTTTTATTAAGCAGATTTAGATATGTGATGTGTACAGGAGAAAATGTGACAGTTGCCTGGGAGTTAAAGTTCTTAGTCATCTCACACAAAGAAAATTTTCCAGTGACTGTGTTTCTGAGATCTTTATCGTATCAGAGGATATTAAGAAAATATGATAAGGTAGAAGAGCAACTTACAGAAAATGGTTCTGTTTCCTCCCACACTTTGTGAAGTTCTATGTCCGACAAATAATGGAGGCCAAGACGGTTTAGTCCAGAGTGGCAAAATTCCAAAAACAGTGAGAATCTGTCAAAAGAACTAGTCTCTTCATTCATGGAACTCTCACCAAAAGATTCACAAGAAAGGCCATCAATATCACAGCATGAACCTGCAACTGGAGATCATTCAATTACCAAGTGAAACTACAAGCATGTAACCAGCATCCTTCTATTTCTTGCTCAATCTCCCAAAACCTTCTATGGTGTGAAAATTACATCCACGATAAACTGTAATCAGCTCAGGCATACCATGATTAATCTACTCTACTTAATGTAGCAAGTGCTTGGCACTACAAGCACTAGAATACTCACACTGACTGCTTCAATAGTATGCGGTGAAGGCATGCACATGTAAGAGGATCTATTTCTCAAAAGGAAAATGGAGAATGAGTTAAGCTTAAAATGAGTATCTCTAACGTAGTTTACCTTTTTTCTCAGTATCTCTGCTTTCAGTACAAGCAAAGGCAAACCGACTTCCTTCCTTAGAGATGTTTGTAGATGAGGAAGCTGAGAAGAATTTAGGCTCTTCATAGCTCAAATTAGACTCCAGGATCTTCTGGTGCTGTTGGCGGCGTAAAGCTTTCCCTTGACGCCCTAGGGAAGGACTTTCCATCAACAATTTTGGATAATATTGTGAAAGAACCTGCAAAATGACATATCTATAAGCAATGGAACTCAATAACTAATATATGAGATTTACAGTGCCACCACCAATATTAGGTACAGTAAACTAGAGGATTACTAGATCACTTGCTGCAAAAGCAAAAACAAAAGAAAACTTTTTAAAAGAAAGTACCATCTGGAAAGCAGCACGAAAAGCATGCAACTCAAAATTATGAAGGCCAGCAAATTCTCCCAAACACTTCCACCTTTCTGCACTCTGATAAAGGAATTGAAACTAAAAAGTATGAATAATGCAGAACATTGGAGAAAACAACTTCACAGAAGTTATAAACATGATAAGCACAAACCTGACAAGCAAGATCACGCGCACTTCTCCCCAGTGCAAAGCCTGTAAATTTAACACCTTTGCTCATTGGAAACCCGCAGACAGAAGAAGCTTTGTCACTATCATCCTCGGACAATAAATTGTAGCAACACCCAATGCTAATGACAGATTTAACTTGGTCGGACTCCAAGAATGTCCTTATCACACAAAAACATCAAGTCAAGCAAAACATACATAATATAGATACTCAAGGATCATAACAAACTTCAGTCTGACTGATTTCCCACAATGAAAACCTACAGGAAAAGACTAACAAGAGAGGAAAGGAGAATGCTCCATCTCTAATTAAGTGTCAACACTTTCATATTCTTTTTTCCCTCAAATCTTTGATATCAGAAAAAGAAAGAAAAAAAAAAAAGGAGGCACACCTTAGCATTGTCACTGAAAGATCACCACAGGCATGAAGTCCAGCAAGGATCAACGAAGAGCTGCAAAACACATCAGAGGTAGAAGGCAATTCACTCTCATGAGGTCCTTCACGTTGTTCAGACATAATCTCGCTTACTACATTTGGCTTCTTTGCATGTTCCCCCTGAATAAAGGAGCTACTCAAGTTATTCAGCATATTAGCAGACAGCACCTGGCATGTTACTGTCTTCGGGATGCTCAACTCTCTGCTTTCCAATCTGGCAATAGAATGAAACTTTGAGAAGTGCAATGTACAGACAAATTATTTTCAATCATCAGACAGATTTTAAGATGTTATTATTATCTAGACCTCCTTTCCCCAGCAGGCCTGTCAGCATAATAGGCATGACATATAACCAAGTTGAGCACCAGGCATACCATGACCTAACCATCCACATCCATAGACAAATCAACACATACTAGCTAGATAGTTGAGAGCCTATTCCAGAAACATTTCTACAGAATGACAAAGTTGTGTTTAGTGATGATGCTCATTACCAACTTTTGGTGGAAACAAATTCTCAGGACAAAAAATTGTATGCTTGGTGACCTCCAAGACGCATGAATCGTATCTGGTTCATATTGGCATAAGGATGTATATCCATTATAAAAGAACTTGTTAAATGGAGCTGTTTAAGACACTGAAAAACTTCACATATGGCTGAAAGCAAATGAAGAGGAAACCCAAAGCTTATCAACATAATACATAAATGCAACACCAGGTATGGAAAATGTAGACAATTTGACCACCTACCCTGATTTGCGCATCTTAGAAGCATAATACTTTCTAACTCGCTCAGCTCTTGCATCTGTAACTTTCCCGTGATGCAAACAGGCATCAATTGCATACACAGAAAGCCCGTGTTGGAAAGAAAGTACTTGTGCCAGATAACCCTAGCAAATGAATGACTAATATGTGAGAAAAGTAGTTTACAGACAATTACTTCTTTTTTAATAATCTTGAATCTAAAAAATAGCTCCAAGAAACAATATCAAACAAAATCCTCCATCTGCTGAACAAAA